>NC_142045.1:10814450-11414450 GCF_982192425.1 Myodes glareolus | reverse complement strand
ACACTTGATGTAAACATATGGGATATGAAAAACAAACTACAGTAGCCAAAGACATTACAGACATTATAGTTTTCTATATCTTCAGTGTTCCTCAGGTATTTGGCAACATGGCCCTTCTGAGGAGGGCTTGATTGCTTTATAAAGATATACATGTAACATCTAGACACCGTAAAATCATCCTTTGTATTTGGTACTTTTATTTTGAATTGTTATTGGTAACAAACATAAAAAAGAGCAAGAACTGGATTTAAAACCTTCATCTTTCTATTCTGTGCAAATTCTAAAATCACCCAGTAACTTTCATTAAGCTTTAATAAATAATCTGTAGAAGTCAGTCTACCCATATCCCTAGCTTATCTCCTTCTTAGATTTGCTGCTGTTACTACTGAATCTGCAGGTAGTAGTGCTGCTGCTGGTGGTGGCCTCTGTGTGTGTGTGTGTGTGTGTGTGTATGTGTGTGTGTGTGTTTGCGTGTATGTGCGTGTAATTTTCTTCTATTCTTGACATTTTTGTTCACATATACAGTGAAATATGATTACATAAAAAGAGAACACAAAGAATGAGAATAAGTTAAATTATTTTTATCTATGTGACCCCAATACAATCTCAATTAAGAAGACAGCTAAAAGAAATTGATTCATTTTCTTTGTTCATTTATGCGTAATATTAAAAATGTGTTTTCTGAGCTATGAGATTATTAGTGGGTATATACTGATATAGACAGAAAAAGACATTAGGTTGTTTCATCAAGAGATTTTTAGAATCTACTAATTAGTCTAGTGCTAAGGATAGAGATACATACATATTTAAATAGCATACATACTAAATAGTAATTTATTTATCTGGGTTATATGTTTGCTGGACTTGGTAGTAGGAAGCCCAGTAGTCAAGGTCAAAGTAATTTCAATGCACTGGTTGTTATTGTAATGTTGCATAATCTCTTGATGTTGCAAGCATTTCTGGCCTTTAGAAAACTTAGGTTCCTAGGTCTTTGGTTTCTGTGGTGTCCCTGAGGCTATGGCAGTTCTCCACTTCTGCTCCCCTGTCAGTCATTAGAGTTCTCAGAAGTCAGCGACCTACATGCATCATATATTCTTTCCACGTAGACTTTTAAAGATACAAACATGGATCTTGTACCTCTATAGCAATAGATTTTCACGAGAAATCCGCTTTAAAACATCAGAAACACTCACAATTCTCACAAAATTTCCCAGAAATGAATTGATAGATTCCAAGGGGGAGTGGTTAGGAAGGGTCCACACAGTCTAAAGTCACCAGTCAGCCAAGACTCTGAAAATGGCTACTGCTTATTAAATCATTCTGACCTACAGGGCACTCTCCCGAAACTGTACTCCACTCCCAACTTTCAAGGGGGTATTGCTTTTTCATTTCCCTTGTACAAACAAAAAAATCTGACACTCTAAGAGTTACATTCATCCAAATAAGTCATATCCTCAAGTGTCAAAGCAGAGAATTGATCGTATCCACCCCAGAGGTCTAAATCAACTCTTTCAACAAGTTCTTGCCATAAATGATGTCCTTCAAATCTATCCTTTCTGATTTCTGACTCAGAGGTAAAATCTCTAACAGTGTGGCCCAGAGGACCATGCTTCCCTGCGTACAAGCTCTGCTGCATCAGAAAACAAGACTCTCAGTCCTCACCACGCAGTGTGTCTGAGTGTATTTTCGGTACTAGCCTTCTTCGTGAGCAGAACAGGAGAACAAAGCACAGTCAGCGTGAGCTGGACCTCCTCACAGAGGCCAGACTGAGGTCTGCGCATGCAGTCTTGGGTTTCCTTTCCTCTACTGTCACTGAATGTTTTCCCCTCACTCTTCTCTTAGGAACGCAAAGAAAGCAGTCCATCCTTAATGGATCCTGACACACCGCCTTGCAGAAAAGCGGAATGCCATAGGGCAGGGCAGAAAGTTGACCAACTTATTTGCTCTTTCAGAACATAACCCCAACCAGATCACACGATGGACTTCTGGGTAGTCAGGAAGAATAGGCTGGAACAGCGGAGAGTACAGATGCTTCCTACAATTGGGAAAAGGACAGAGTTCCCAGAAGACAAAGCTGCGGCATCACTTGCACCATGGGTCCTCAGGTCACAAGCACATAGCAGAAAATAAATCCCTGTGTGGTTCTCCCAAAGGCTGCCATGAGGGCTACTGAGATGTCTGGGTGCTCAGAAGTGATACACCCACAACTTCTCAGTACTGAGATTTTTACTGTTAGGGTACTATGGCAAAGACAGGCATTACCAACAAATACAATCACCACATGCACACACACACACACACACACACACACACACACACGAAAATAGAAGGCACTAAGAACTCTGCCAAACATCTTAGATTAGAATGGAAAGGGCTATGTTTTTCTCCCCAGATAGCATCAAAGAGATGGTATTAAAAACAGGGATGTGGTGGTGCAGGCCTTTACTCTCCGCACTCTAGAGGCAGCAGCAGTCATATTTCTAAGTTCAAAGCCGGTCTGGTCTACAGAGCAAGTTCCAGGACAACCAAGGCTAAACAGAGAAGCCCTGTCTCTAAAAAACAAACAAAAATGGGAGGAATTGAGGAAGGCAGTCGCAGCTTCTCCATGAATGCATGCACCCTGCAGACACTACAGAGAAGGTCAGATCAGCCATGGGAAATGTCCTTTAAGTGTAGGCTGGTAAAGGCATGAACTGCTGCCACCATGTTCCCCATTTGCCCCTTTTACTCCATGAGCACGTGATATTGTCTGCCATGTTTGACTCAGACGGACGGCCTTCCCAAGAGGGCGACTAACCAACTAGGACCCACCCACTCCGTGGCATCGAGCCCTGAAATTGTGACCTAGATATCTTTGCATGTTTCTGAAACAAAATAGCAACATGTTAGCAGGAGGGAAGGAGACTTCAAAATAACTATAGTTCTCGTTGTTCAAGACAAGACTGAATCTAACCTTGAACAACTTGTGAGTCGCAACATGACCAGAAGAGGTCTGCTTTTAGAGAAAAATGCAACCCTGCTGTAGTTTTCCAGGGTGCTCACCTTATGCTCCCGCATCCTATGTGCTGAAAGAGAGAGTGAGTGTGAGCTGTACTTCACCTCTTCAGGAAGTCATCCTGTCAAAACGTAAAACTTAACTTCTGAAGCTAAGGGTCATGGACAGCCGCACAAAGCACTCTAGGCTTCAGTCTGAACATGAAGTAGTGTAATAAAATAGACTCTTCATTGTAACTGATGAACAAAAGGATGAAAATGCTAAAATTCCTGCTGTGTCATCGAATCAAATAAGACCTGCTCCCCCCAAAAAAAACTGAAAAAAAAACCAAAATGAATTTGTGACTACGCCCCAAACACACTCGAAATTGTTCCAGCCATAATCATCTCTTTCCCTGAGCAAAATATTTTCATGATTTTTAGAAGCTAAAAAAGAAGAGGAAAAAAAAACCCTTCTTATTGTTGTTTCTGAGCCAAGTTATTTAAAATTCTGGGTGCTGATTGAAAGGATCACGCGCCTGCCAGAGCGCACTGCATGATAGAGGTAAATGTGCCCATTGTTTTCTTGGGGAAGATTATCCTCCATGACAAGGCACAGCTGTCGGAGTTTCAGCAGAACCCTGCCTTTTTTTTCTGGCAGAGAAAACAATTACAATTTGAAGTTTGCTGACTCCTTTCCAAATATAGATCTCTTGCCTTACAGAAGTAGATGAAAGACTGTACCAACTTCAGCCACTGAGCACTGAGGCTCCTGCTGCCTCCTGAAAAAACAGAACAACTGCGAGTCTGGTTGTAAAAAGAAAGGCGTCAGAATTCATAGCATGTTTTCAAAGCCTAAGAGAGACAGTGTCTTTATGATGCTTCCCAACCCATGGACGAATGCCGTTATTTGCTCGTGGAAAAGAAGCAATCTCAAAGCCAAGAGGACAGATCTAAATCTGAGGGAAGATTCATTAAAATGTCCATTTGTTATTATCAGTCCATCAAAAGACAAAGCGTTTGTGTTTGTGTGCCAATCCTTCTGACCACATGTATTCCAATAATTTCTATTCTATGATTCTCATATTGCTAAAGTTACTTACAAGGTAAATGCTCAGTGATCTCTCAGGCATTTCCAAACATTGATGTTATGACACAATGAGCTCACCTACAAATATCACATTTGAGGACCATGAAATCAAATTGGGGATAGGGGAAATCAAAACATAACCTCTAGTGTTTTAGGGTCATTTGTGCCGCCAGTTGAACCCCCACAACTGATGGTCCTTCTGCTCTGCTAGGGATGAGCCCTATGTCTGGCAGGAGAGGCAACTCGATAAACTGAAGTTTGGGGAATTTTGAGGCAGAGGAGTGCCTGTGGCCAGGTGTTAGGCGTGAAGGTGGAATCCAAGCCGAGGACATACTCAGTGCCGAGACAGATGGTCTAAAAGAAGGACTGCCCAACACTGTCGCCACCCAGAGCAGGGTCTCTCCAGGAAGGACTGCCTCTGCATAGTGTAGGTTGCTCGATTGTTGTTGTAAGGAAGGTGGCTTATTGGTTCCTGGCTGCTCATGTTCCTGTGATAATCACACAGAAACTGTATTATTTAAATCACTGCTTGGCCTCTTAGCTCTCTCACTTCAGACAAGATAGAACCATCCTGACAATAATGGGTGTTTGAACTCTCACTTTGCGCCGATATGTCCGAAACAATCAAGCTCTGTGTCTCACCCAGGTGGCTTCGCTTTATAAAATGAGGAGGGTCAGGGAGGCGGCTCTGAAACAATGACGTGCCCAGTGAGATCATTTCAGCCATCATAAATAAGATGCAAACGGGCAAGAAGTAAATTCCACAAGAATTTCTGAGATAGCTGTAAATTAAAATACTCACAAATCTTTTTTATTTTATTATTTAAAAAAGCAAACAAACTTTTTTTTCATGTGATATACCAATCCCAGTCCTCACTCCCTCCTCCTCCTCCCTGTCCCTCCATCTTCCCCTTCCCCACCCCCATCCATTCCTCAGGGAGAGTAAGGCACATTGCTTTGAGGAAGGACCAAAGCCCTCCCTACTGTATCTAGGCTAAGCAACATATCCACCCGAACAGAATGGGTTGCAAAAAGCCAGTGCAAGCAGTAGGGATAAATCCTGGTGCCACCACCGGTGGCCCTGCAGTCTGCCCCAGCTATACTACTGTCACTCACATTCAGAGGGGCTTGCTTGGACCTACGCTGTTTCCTTCCCTGTCCAACCAGAGTTGGTGAACTCCCACTAGCTCAGGTAGACTGTTTCAATGCGTGTCCCATCGTGGTTTTGACCTCTTTGCTCATAGTCTCCCTTCTCCTACTGTTTGACTGGACTTTGGGAGCTCAGCCTAGTGCTCCGCCTCTGTTTCCATCAGTTGCTGGATGAAGGTTCTATGATGACATTTAAAATAGTCATCGATCTAACTACAGGGAAAGACCAGCTCAGGTACCCTCTCCTCTATTGCTTAGGGTCTTAACTGGGGTCATCCTTGTGAATTCCTGAGAATTTCTCTAATGTCAGGTTTCTTGCTAGCCCCATAATGGCTCCCTCAATCAAAATATCTCTTTCCTTAGGAGTTCTCCATCTCTGCCCTTCCTCCATCTTGACCATCCTGTTCCCTCGAGTTCTCTCTCCCTTCCCCTTTTCCCTTCCTCCTCCCCTTCTGCCCTCCCTTCTCCTCCCAGTCCCCATGCTCCCAATTTTGTCCCCTCTTTTATGACTCTTACTAATGGTGTTTCAGTGCTTCTATTAGCATGAGCAGCAGGCAGCCCTGGTATCTTTCGCTTACATCTTACAAAGCATATGGAGAAAAGAAACAGGCTGTTGAGCAAGTCTTACTTCTTCAACTACAGAGTCCAGAGCCTCGACTCATTATTTCATCTCCGTTTCCTCGTCTAGGAGGCAATAGTAGATTATTAGCCTATACATCTTCCATGAAAATCTCAATATACATATAAACTACATAGTCCACAAGAGGTACTCTATCTATTTTAATTTTTTCCCCTTTTGCAACCTATTTTGAAGTGAATGTGAAATGCCCCACCACTCTTAGGTGCCGCTGTTTTTCAGGCAGAAGGAAATGAGTCGTTGGGAGGTAAATTTTAAAGGATTATATCCAGCCCTCCTCCAGTTCAATTTTCATCTCTCTCTCTGTGCACAACCAGTTTCACACTCTGACCACATAAACCCAGTCTCAGCCACTGTGAACTATAGCCTCTCAAACTGTGGGCCCGAGAAAATCCTAAATTGCTTGCTGTCAGACATTTGACATTTACATAAGAAAGTAACTAGCATATTATCCTAAGGATTATTTAAAATCCTCAAAAGTTAATTTTGCGCTCCAATATTCAGAGATCATAAAATACTGTGCCATTCTCATTGAAGAAAAATTGGTTTAAATATCCCGACTGCCACTTTAAAAATTAGCAGGTAAGAAGAAATTTTACTTAATATATGAAACTAGTTAACTATCAGTTTGTAAAATAAAATAGATGGGAGTTTCATCAAACACCAGAAATCATAACAATTTTATGGGAACCACTCATAAAAGATATTTAAATGAAGTACTGGGTGTTGGTGGTTCAAGCTTTTAATCCCAGCACTCGGGAGGCAGAGGCAGGTGAATCTCTGTGAGTTCAAGGCCAACCTCATCTACAAAACCAGTTCCAGTACAGCCAGGGTTATACAGAGAAACCCTGTCTTGAGAAAATGAAAGAGAGAGAGAGAGAGAGAGAGAGAGAGAGAGAGAGAGAGAGAGAATATTAAATGAAAAAATGACTCTTACAAACTAGTAAAATAGAAACTTTAGTTAATAAACCTGATTTATATATAATTCTTAACTATCCTAGTGAAAAAATCATAAAAATAATTTAAATAAAATACAATAAGGAAAAGAAGTATATATGACAGCTCAATACATATTCTTAATATTAAAGCAATTTATATCAGCTAATAAAAAATTTAAATCTTTATAAAATTATACAGAAGAAATAAACTCAATAAAAACACCAAGGTGAGACCCTAGCCAGCATCTTTTTTTCTTTTCTATTGTCCAAACCTATTGCGCATTTGACTCCATTCCCAACTCAGGATGAATTCTGATTCCTCTAGGCACACCAAAGACTGGTCCTGGCTCCCAGTGCAAATTTCAAGTCCAGGAGTGGCCATGTGTCCACAAGTGTTCCAATCTGCAAGGGGGGATTTATATTTCACAGTTAGGGAAGACTTTGTCCCATCTGTTTTGTTGGCTAGAAACAAGAAAATGCCCATATTTGATCAAGAATAGAGTCTTTAGAACTGGCGGCACACTTACCCACACGCTCATGACTTCACATCCACCCCCAAGGTTACAGAAAAACTTAATGGAATGAATCTGAAGACAGGCAGGTACCAAGTACCAGGGCGTGGAGGAAGAAGTTGCATTGTAAGTGATACTGAGAGCATAATCCGGCTAGTCTAGACTCCATGTTGCCTGCCAACTGCCAGTGATGTGCTGCAAACAACACCTTGACACTAATAGGATGTAATAATTAAGACGCCACATCATATAGCTATCAAGCGTTAAGCATGTCAATCAGTGATAATAAATATTCAAAATTACTAAGAAGGAAATGAATAGTTTTACATATTTCATACTAAATTTGAGTTTGAGAATAAACGTTCAATTTGGGAACAACTGAAATCTCCAAACTGCCTCAAGACAGAGTTGGAACCTGAGTAAATATATAACTTACAATGAGATGTGTGGTGCTTTGGGCCTGAGATGTTTCTTGTCTTTCATGCCTGGCTCGTGGAGCCAATGGGAGGCTGGAGAACTTTTGACCAGTGATCTACAGAGAAGAAATGGGTTCTGAGAGGGAACCTTGCAGGTTACATCTGCACCGTCCCAGTCCAAGGTTTCTGAGAAGTGACTGCTCACCTTCAGGTCACAGACACAGTTATTCACCACCCCCCACTGCAATGCATCCCGCCACCACCCCACATGTGGGGCTGTGACCTCGGGAACAGGAGTCAAAATAAGCCTTCCTCCCTGGAATCATTCCTGTCCGGGAAAACGGAGGGGACAAACACAAGTATAAAAGATCACGGAAGAACTAATCCCAATTCATACCACTCTCAAAATGAATTCCATTTTATTTAAGATCAAACACTAATAAATGAACACTATTTGAAAGAAAAATAAAGAACAAATTTATGATCCAGAGTTATCAAAAGCAATAATCATATTTTATCCAGGCACCCACTGCACTGACACTTTTAAATTCTATGCAAACATTTACAAACAGAATTGAAAGAAAATGATAGAGAAGACATGACAGTCATCCATGAAAGACTTGCCCTGAATTAAATGTTATCTATTATTACATAACTAGTATTTTTTTTAATTTTTTTAAGTCAGGGTTTCTTTGCACATATAACAGCTCTCGTTGTCCTGGAACTCACTCAGTAGGCCAGGCTAGCCTTGAACTCAGAGATCTGTCTTCCTCTACCTCCTGAATGCGCGAATTAAAGGTGTGCATCACCACCACCCAGCCATAATTAGCATTTTAAGTAAGACATGAATAGATGATTTGTGAAAAATAAAATGCAAATAGCCAATGGACATGTGAGAAGAGACATTACACTATTAATAATTGAGATATTAACAACATAAATTACCATGCCTAGCTTGACACCAGAAAAACTTTAGTCTGCAAACGCCAACTTAGTACTCTACCCAGCTCCTAGCAGTAAACCTCCTGTAGTAGCCATGTTAGCGTATGGAGCATTAATGAAATGGAATGTGTCTTAGTATAGAAATTTACGTCTGAGTTCTATGTGATACATGCAGTCTGGCATATCGGCTCAACAAAAATGTATAATGATTTTCCATCCAAAAAAGTTTAGTATAAGTAAGAATGGTAAATAAAATGAAGCATTGCCAAATTATAAACTGGCAGTGAGTTCAATCAGTAGTCATTGTCCTGTCCAAAGGCCAAGCATACAAATATGAAACATAATACCATTTTTATGTAAGCTCAGAACTCAAAAGACTAAAGCACAGCCCTTCCTAAATACCTTTCAACATATATGGTTGAAATCATGGAAAGGTTTGGAATATTTCATAGCAGTTTAATTTGCTCAGTGTTTTGATTTTAGCATGTGTTAGCTGAAGAAAATAACAAGTTTCCTTATGATAGTGTCATGCACAAATACGATGTCATTCGTCGTATTCCATCTCCTCCATCACCATTTCTGGCTCCCTCTGCTCCTCTCCCCATCTAGTCCCCTTTCTACATGCAGGCATTGTTGTTAATCAATACTGTGCATCTAAGTGAAGGCATTTCCTTTTCCCAGTCAGACTTACTTCCTGTGACATCGCAGTTTTCAGCTCTAGTCACCTTCCTCTAAATGACATCATTCCACTTACAGCTTCGTAAAGGTTCATTGCTTATACGTATATCTCTATGCCATTGGGCACTCGGTTCATTCCAAATCTGTGAACTGATGTAGGTGGGCCTTCTGTCTATGTGTTATTT
This sequence comes from Myodes glareolus, assembly GCF_982192425.1. Taxonomy (NCBI): domain Eukaryota; kingdom Metazoa; phylum Chordata; class Mammalia; order Rodentia; family Cricetidae; genus Myodes; species Myodes glareolus. Next base: position 11,404,930 of record NC_142045.1, on the reverse strand, counting down.
TCATTGGTTAATAAAGAGACTGCCTTAGCCCTTTGATAGGACAGAAAATTAGGTAGGCGGAGTAAACAGAACAGAATGCTGGGAAGAGGGCAATGAGGCAGACACCATGGAGTCAGCCACCAGGTCAGACATGCTGAATCTTTCCCGGTAAGCCACCACCTTGTGGTGCTACACAGATTATTAGAAATGGGTTAATCAAGATGTGAGAGTTTGCCAGTAACTAACTCTCTAGAGATAATGGGCCAGGCAGTGTTTAAATGAATACAATTTGTGTGTTGTTATTTCCGAGGCTAAGCTAGCCTGCGGGAGCCGGGCGGGATGAAAAGCAGGCCTGCCCTCAGCTCCTCACTGCAGTGAACTATGTCATAATACACACGAATGAGCAGATTATCTGGACAGCATGCTGGTTTGTATTCCTTGGGTGGATACCAAAGGCTGCTGTAGCTGCATCATACGGTCGTGTTATTTTTTAGGGCCTTTGGGAGGGGGTATCACTGTATTGATTTCCATGGTGGCTGTGGAAATTTGCTTACCTACTAATAGCGTGTAAGAGTTCGCTTTCCCCCACAATCTTACCAGCATTCATGATTGTTTGTCTTTTTGTTGATGGGTCTTCTGAATAGGGTGAGGTGGATGCTCAATAGAGTTTCAACTTGTGTTTCCCAGATGGCAAAAGATGTCGAACATTTTTTCATGTGTTTATTTGCCACTTATATTTTTCTTTTAAGGCTTGCCTGTTCATACAGCTTATTGACTGAATTATATGGTAGTTTTTGCATAATATTTTTATATTCTCACAACAATTTTTATGGACAAGGAACAGAATAACAGTTGGAAGGCACTCAAAGCAAATTAATGTGATCTATAACGGTTAATATATTTTAAGAGAAGATGCTGATGGATTATTAGTAATAGTGTGATAGCTTTTCATTGCTTTAATGAAAAACTTCTATTTCCATTCCATAACAATAACAATAACTTGCATAACTTATAAAGCGGAAAAAGGGTTGTTTAGGGTGTGGCAGTCTATAGCCAGTTGGCCTCACTATTTTATTGGGAGGCAACACATCTTCATGAACAAGTGTGTGGCAGAACAAACTGACACCCCTCACAGAGAAGACCCCAATGGCCTCCCTCAAGGCTATGTGTTTTTAAGTTCCCATTGCCTCCCAGTTACACCCACCTGGGCACCAAGCCATTGGGCATTGGTTCACATGGGCCTTAGAAAGCATGTTAAGGGAGAGAAACTTTTAAGACTAACAGGTTTATGTACCCTTTGAATCCCACAGTAACAGTCATATTTCAGATAGAAGTAACAGAGCAAATGATTAAACAAGAGGAAACATTAGGTCTCATTGCCAGACACAAACAATACTGTTTGGGAACAAAGGAAATACTTACAAGTAGATTGTTTATTGAAGGCAGAATGGCCCCCTAGAGATGCTCATACACTAATCTCTGGCTCTTGTGAATATGCTACTTGGCACAGTAAAAGGGACCTTGCAGAGGCAATTAAGACTAAGGACCTTAGTGTGAAAGATTAGCCTAGATAATCCAGGTACACTCAATCTAATCATATAAACCCCGAGAGGCTGAGTACTTTCTTTGGATAGAGACATCATACAGAAAGACAACTTGAATGAATGTAAAAATAAGAGGAACTGTGTGCTGTGCTACAGGATGCCAAATACAAAGCAATGGAGGATTATGTGCCCTGCAAAACCAGGCACATGGGTCAGCCTGCAAGATTGTATACATGCAGCAAAACTGGGTACACATGCCCGCCTGGAAGATGGTGAACACCCTGTGGAGGCAGAACCAGGCACCAGCCGGCAGCCACAGCCTGTATCATTGGTGAACACCCTGAAGAATCATGTGCACCTGCCTGCCTGTGTAGTAGCTGAACACTGAACACCCTGCAGAACCACATGCACATGCCTGCTTGCGTGATGGTGTATACCCTATAAAGCAAACCTGTGCCCATACCAGCGTACATGATTTGCACACTCTTCAGAAACAGAAACAGGTACCATTGCTGGTCTGAAAGACAACACCACCAAACTATAGACACCAGAGTCTAAATTAAGACGGCAGTATCCACAAGAATGGAAACAAGTTTATCCCTAAAGTCCCAGGAAGCTCCGTGTGCATGCCTCACCCTGGCTTCAGTCTTGAGACCCCACATAGAGGACCCTGGTGGGCCACACACTACCCAGACTTCCTACTTTCAATGCTGTGAGAGAATATGTGGCTCCCGTTTAAGCTTGTGGCAGATTATTGGAATGACAAAAAAATGAATAGCATGCTATGAAGGCAAACACGACTGAATCCTTTCCTACGCGTGGGAAGAGAAAAGTCAATGTAATCATGACACTAGAATCAGAATACTTGCTAGCTCTTCATTCCTCTTTAAAATTCTTCCTCATTAAAAAAATGATAAAGTAAATACAAATTCTGATAATTAAATGATAAATTGTGATACGGACATAGTTAGTACCTGGTAGACAGACACTGGCACCTTTACTAAAGACCATTTTAAAAACAACAAAAAAATGAAACATACCATTTAAAAATGGATAAAATATATAGTGGGTGAATATGAGGAAAGTACAGTGATATAGATTATTAAAGTATAATAATGAAACCCGTTGTATTATAAGTTAATTAAAGAATAATAAATAAGCCAGACATAGTGGTACATGCTTGTAACCCTAGCACTCAGAAGGTATAGACAGGAGGCCGGCCTAGGCTACATGGGACCTTGTACCCAAATAACAAAAATCTAAATAAAGAAAGTATTTAAAAGTATTACAGATAAAATCTAAGCCATAAATGTTTAAATTATTATAGCTAGTTATAGGATACAGATATAAAATGAAGGTGCTTTTTCATGCATGAAATAGAAATTCTGTTGATATTTTCTAATATCCCATGTTAGTATGGATATAAAAACATAGGGACTTTATATATTTCCAATAAAATTCTATGGGATAATTTAATAATAAATGTGATTTTAATTGATATGCTTGTGGACATATTAAATTTCCTTTTAATGAAGTTTCTTTTAAACTCCATATTAAAATACTAAATGAATAAAAAGTAAGTTGTTACAGTCCCCTGTAAGTTCATGGTCCAGTACTTGTACTTGGTCCCCAGAGAGAGCTGCTGTTTGGTGGAGGCTGTGGAATCCTCAGGAAGTGAAACCTCACTGGGGGAGATGAAGAGCTGAGCAGGCCTTGTGAATTGTGGCCCAGTCCCAGCTCTAAGCAGGAGACTTCCTTAGCTTTCCAACAGCTAATGTAATGACATCAGAGGCCCCATCCTTACAGTTCCCCAGCCGTGAACCACTCCTTCCACCAAAGCTTGTCCACCATGACAGACTGTGTCCTCTAAAACAGTGAGCCAAAATACTCACCCTTCCTTAAGCCAATGCTTTGTTGTAGCAGCGAGGCAGTGGCTAGTGCATACTACATACACCACCATTCCCCGAGCAGAACAACTACCATCTTCATGAACTCAGCTGGGTCTACTTACAAAAGATCATCATCACTGGGCTCATTGGCTGTTGAAAGGGTAGGGACAGTTATTTGACTTTTTTCTAGTATTTCAGCCTTTACATCTAAATTTATCTAAACTGCAGTAAGTGCCCTTTGCATCTCAGGGAGAGGACATTTCTATAGGCTGAGACAGGCTGGGGGAGGAGGGTTCATCGGCACAGCCTGCCATGGTAACCGATATAGGGTCACTAACTTTCCTGCCTATAACCCTTCACCCATCCTCAGTAAGTCAGTCTAATACACTCATTGGTAAATTTAGCTTGTAAGGTGGTTAGAATAAGTATGTACCCCAATGGGTTCGTGTATTTAAGCACTTTGTCTCCAGTTGGTAGCACTGTTTTGGGTTCTGGTGGGTTAGGGAGTATAACCCTGTTGGGAGAAGTATGTCACTAGAAACAGGCTTTAATAGTGTAAAGACTTGTGGCATTTCTAGTCACCCTACCTGCCTCATTCCCCACACTCTTTATGTAGCTTTGTGTCCTGGCCACATGTACTTAACAATCACACCCTACCCCAAGATATATGCATAGTTGTTCCATAGTATTAAAAAGAAAGTAGAGGCCAGCTAGTTTTATCTTTAACCAAGTACATAATAGTCATTCAAAGCATCCTACCTCAATACATGAATTTGTTGAATAAATAATCAAACTTTCATTTATGCCACTTTTAGAAAGAAAGCCTTACTCTTTTTTATTTTTTTATTTTATTTTTAAAATGTATTACATTTTTTAAGAAAAATGATATATGCATTTGTGCATGCGTGTGTGTGTGTGTGTGTGTGTGTGTGTGTGTGTGTGTTGAGTGCATACACTGAGTACAATGTCAAAAAGGCCACAAGAAGACTTAAGATTTTCTGGAAGTACAGTTCTCAAATTATGAGCTGCTCATTGTGGGCACTGGGAACCCCTACTCTTAACATGATTAGTAACACAACCAAGCAATTAGTTAAATGGTCATTGATCCTGGTCTCAGTTTTACATTCTGGTGGTGGCGGGGGGGACCCACAAAGGATCCAGAAATCTTCATTCGAACACCACAGCGTTGATTCAGTGTATAAGTTCTGACTGCTACTGTAGCAAGTTATGACAAACTTAGTGGCTTGGAAGCAACAACAATCACCCTGGTATAGTTCCAGAGGATGGAAAGCCACACCAAGTCTTACAGAGCTAAAATCACAGTGTCTTCTGAGAGTCGAGGTAGATACTTAGTGTCCTTGACTTGCTCCAGATTCTGAGCGCACCTGAATCCCTTGACTGTGGCCTTTTCATCACTTAATCCCAACTCCTATGTCCTCTGTCACCTGTTTTATAACTGGCTCTGAGGTTCCTACATCCACCTTAAAAACTATTTGTCACCACATGGGACCACTGGGAAAATCCAGAAAAGTATCCACACCTCAAGTTCTTTCCCCCAAGCACACTTGCCACACCCCACCCCCTTTGCCCTCTGAGCACACCCCACAGATTCCAGAAGTGAGGATGAAGACATTCTTAAGGACGACAAAAGGCTATCATACTCAGCAGAAGATTTTTTGACAACTTACATAGAGGAAAAAAATCTGTTTAAAGGCATGAAAAATGTTACTTATTCTAAATCAAGTGCCTTTTGCAATAGAGTTTTAAATGACCGCAGAAATGAGTTTGGCTGCTTGGAGGACTTTTTATTATAATAATTTACAAATCTCATTAAGCTTTGTTATTTTTTCTTGATCTGAGAGCACAGCTGTCATGAGAATGAAATGTATGAGTTATAGGGGACAAAAACCACTGGTGGGAAGAATTCTTGGCTCCTTTTTTTATATTTATGACAGGACTATTCTTTTCTTTGCTGAATATTGTACAATGATTAGGTGCCATAAATTATGGCACTAGTAGTAAAAAAATAATATATAATATAATGTTCCTATTAATTTCTTTAGCTGTCAAAAAGAACCTCCTTATGTCATCTTGAAATGATTATTATTTATCCAACACACACACACAGTATGTATAATCTCCAGGTTTAGGATGCAGACTTGGAAAACAAGTGCCATTTTTTCTCTCAAAATCACATTACAAATTGGAACTCTACTAATGAGTCATTGGCCACTTAATGAACAATGTAAAATTAAATTCAGCCATCAGAGCAATTGTCCTGAACCAATAAAACATTTTCTCTATGATCACTGGTATTTGTATTCTTATAAAGGAGTTCATACCCAAGCACAGCATTTATCACAAGACTCATTATCAATTCTTCACAGACATGGCGGCAAGAAAAACAGAAGAACACCAAGGGTCATTAAAAGTCACAGGACTAATTTTATGTATGATTTAAACGTCTGACTCATTTTTCTGTAGAAGTATCTGACAGCATCTGAAAAGTTTAAGGAAAGCACAGTCTTAGAACTCAAACTTCTACATTAAGTTCAATGGATTTTTGCTGCTTGAAAATCTCAACAAACTCACTGCAAATCATTGACATCTGCATGGACATTCCAATTGATTGAAAGGAAGATTTGTCAAAAAAAAAAACCATGCTATGTCTTCAATAGAAACCTATACTTGATTTTTTTGTTTTGTTTATTCATTCTTGGAGAATTTTATACAGTATATTTTAATCATATTCTTTCCCCTGTCCCAAATCCTCCCAGATTCTCTCTCTTCCTTATCCAACCAATTTCATGTTCTTCTTTCCTTTAAAAAAAAAAATAGAGGAAAGGTAATTTAAAGGCATAGAGTCCCATTGGTGCTGGCCAGCTACTCCTCAGCAACAGGCCTGCCATGGGGCACGGGTAATATCCCTCGGGCCAGTCCATTGGAGAAATGTTTCCCCCTACCAATTGCAAATGGCTTCTTGGTCAGGAGTCGGACTTTGGGCCGGCTTTCCCTCTTCCATGCTGGAATTTTGTCTGACTTGAGCTTATGCAGGATTTCTGCATGCCGCCATCATCTCTATGGGTTCATAGGTACATCTGTCTCGGGGTGTCTGTAAGATTCTGTGCCCTTAAAATTGTCTACCTTCCCCATGCTTTGTTCAAACCCATCAATGTGGTGGCTGCCCCTTTCTGAATGGAGATGGAGGAAAAGTGGAAGGAGTGGGTAGGTGGTGGGGGCGGAGGGGAACCATGGTCCGTATGAAAAATAAATAGAAATACTATTTAAATAAAATATAAAATTGTCTACCTTCTCTGGCTGTTACAATCTTATTGACGCTGCTTCCACACAGATCCCTGAGACTTGGGGGAATGAGTATGATCTGACCGCCATGCTAAAGCTGAATCCCAACAATAACAGAAATGGCGGAACATACATGAACTCATAGAAACTAAACATCTGAGTACTGAACGAAAATGGGATCAAGGCAGACATCAAGAAGGAAATTAAAACTTTTAAAATTGAGTGAAATGAAAACACAGCATACCAAATTATAAGGGACCCAATGAGCACGCATTAGTGACATGTTTTAAAAAGTAGAGAGATCTCATATTAATGATTTAAAAACAGACTTGAAAGCTGTGGAAATATTGAGAAGCAATACCTCAAAAGAGTAGACAGGAAAAAATAGTCAATTCAGACTAAAATTAATAAAATAGAATATAATAAAATTTGATTAAATGAAGAGTTGGCTCTTTGAGAAAACACAATTCATAAACTTTAAAAAAATAAAAGATAGAAGTGAACCAAATTAACGAAATTAGAAATTAAAAGGAGACATTACAACAAACATCAGAAAACTCAGAAAATCATAAAAAGCATAGTTTTAAAATCTGGATTCTACCAAACTGAAACCTAAAGGAAATGGATTAATTTCTTGATATATACAACCTACCAAAGTTAAATCAACATAAAATAAGTAATTTAAGCAGACTTATAATTCCTAGTCAAATAAAAGCAGTAATAAAAATCTGCCCTCTGAAAAAGCTCAGGACCATACCGATTTAGTATATAATTCTACCAGACATTCAAAGAATAACTGATTCCAATATTCCTCAAATTATTCTGCAGAACAGAAACTGAATGAAGATTTCAAAATTCTTCTACGAAGCCAGTGTTACCCTATACCAAAACTATGCAAAGATCCAAGAAAAAAAAGAAAATTATAGACCAATACCTTTTATGAACATAGATACAAAAATTCTCAAGAAAAAACATCAAAAAGATTATCCACAATGAACAAGTTGGCTTCATCCCAGAGTTGCAGGGATGGTTCATTTACATAAACCAATAAACATAATCACTACATAGTGAAAGACAGAAATTACCTCAGGTACAGAAAAGACCTTTAACAAAATCAAACATCCGTTCATGATGATTGTCCTGCAGAAACTATATTTATAAGGGATATACCTCAACATAATAAAAGGCAATTTACAGCAAGACCACAGCCAACATCATCCTAAATAGAGAGAAACTCAAAATATTTCCATGAAAATCAGGAACAAGATAAGAATTCCCACTTTCCCCGTACCTATATCCAATAAAGTACTGGAAGTCTTAGCCGGAGAAATGAGGCAAGTGAAGGATGTTAAAGAGGTACACACCAGAAAGAAAGAAGTCAATGAATCCTTATTTGCTCTGATATAATTTTATACGTAAAAGGCCCTAAAGACTCTCCTGGAAAATTTCTACAGTGAGTAAATATTTAAATGTTTAATAGTATCAGTAACATTCTAATGGTACTAACTATATTGACTTCTACTATGTTTTGAATTAAGCCCTACAAGGCTCACATATTGAAAACATAATTCCCAAGTCAATACTAAAAGATGAACTGGTAGCGCAAATTCTAATTGGTCTTAATATTAAAACCCGGAGTCAGACATTAGGAGGTGAAAACGAAAAGATCAGAGAAGCAGAGCAGTCAGCCACTAGTTCTTCCCTCCACAAAATCCTCAGACCGAAGGGGGCATCCTGTCTCCCCGAATCCTCAGACTGAATGCTCAAACTGCACATTGTCTCCACGAAACCTCAGACTGAATCCTGGCCTCCTGTCTCCTCCACCTTACATTCCCTCTTGGCCCAGTCATATCACTTCCTAACTCCACCTTCTTAGTGCTTGGATTAAAGTCACCTGACTCTGTTTCTCTTGTAGATGGATTAAATCTCACATAGCCCAGGGTGGCCTTGACCTCACTGAAACCCCTCTGCCTCTGTCTCCTAGGTGCTGGGATTAAAGGTGTGCACCACCACTGCCTGGCCTCTACGTCTGACTAGTGTGACTAGCTCTGCACTCTGATCTTCAGGCAAGCTTTATTTGTTAAAGCTCTAATAAAGGATCACCGCCGTGAACTTTTAAATAAGGGTCACATAGTGAAGGTGCCGCCTTAAGGGCAGATTACAATACCATTATGAGACTGGGATCTTCAAAAAAGAATGCTTGGCTGGCTCCCTTTCCTTCCTCCTCTTCTCCCCTTTTCCCTCCTCTCATCCTTCTCATTGTTCTTTGCCCTTTCGTTAGAGGCTGATGCAATATGACAGTCTTTGCTCAGTGTCATAGACTCAACAATTTTGACCTTCCCAGACTTCGGGAAATCTGAGTCAAAAAAAATTCTGTTTATTGTACTTTATAAATTTTCAGATATCCTTTTGAAGCACAGCAGAATGAGCAAAGGCAATTGCACTGCAGGCACATTTTGCGGTTACTCTGTGATGAAATCAAGTGACTCCTTTTAGTCATGACGCGATGTATACATTGTTTGAAATTTTGCTGTATACTATCTATTAACTCCTTAAATATAAATTATAGGTTATTATATTGGGTTCAGTTCTGAATCTTGATAAAGACACGTCACTAGGTTGCAGAAGTTTGAATATCTCATGCTATTCTTCGTCTGATAGGCCCCCTTCATATTCATAATGAAACATATCCTGATGCACAAGTGTGAGAAGAATGTTATATGAAATAAGGCATGGACTTTTAGTCACCAGGGTTTGTTCCCCGTAATTAATGACTTTAAGCTTGATTTGCATGATAGTCCCCATCTCCTCAGCAGAAATAATTCTTTAAGCACTGTTCCTCTTTCTGTAAGGACTGACAACGCACATATTTGTCTGTTTCCTCTGACTCTAATGAGACACCAGATCAGAATAATGCATATTTATTTAGTACATAGCTCTAAAAGCTAAAAACCCAAGATCAAACATAACCATTTACCCATCCTCTGGCTCTGTCACATCCTAGAAGATGCCTTTACTATGCTAGGAATGTGTTCTAAAAGGAAAGACCACAAAAAGATTGGGAGCTAGGGTGCTGGGAGGGACCTGAAGTGACCTCCTACTGTGCCCCACCTCCTATCACTGACATCCTAAGGAACAACTGTCCCACAAATTATTTTCTGGGAAAATAAGCTAGATCTTAAATATTGCTACTAAAACCCCACTACAATACAGTGGAGGAACAACCCAAACCCATGGAGTCAGAGTTTCCTCACCCAGGGAGTCAGCGTGCTCCCTACCCACACAATCAAAGACAACCCCCCATGTCATTTTACTAAGCAGAAATCGAGTGAGAAAAGTCAGTTCTCTTTGGCTGTAAAGCTAGAACAACACGAGCCAAATTTCTTCTGGTGATTTTGATTTCATCATCACATAGCTGGCATGAGAGAGTGGCTACAATTTACATCAGTAAAAGATTCCTACTGAAACACGGCAGTGCCGAGATTGTAGACTGCAACCTGCCAAAGGCCCGTCTCTCCCTACCGATTCACTTCCTGGAGCACAGGAGCCAACATACTCCCTTCTTCACTTAAATTAGTATGAGCTTGTGGACTTAGAAGAGTATGGGGAGAAAGGGAAACAGAATGTTTTTCTGAGACCGAGATGACTAGGGATTCCAAAGACAAGCTATCTGTTGACAGTGGAGATGGGAACTGACAAGCAGGCTTCCTTCTCGAAACAAACAATGGCCAAGGGACCGTGGCTCTTATTCTTTATTTCCCAGTGTAGACTAGAAATGAAAAACCATGTTTTTGCCTCCCTGGTACTAGTGTCTTAAAACATGCATCAATTTCTCTAGGATTGCTCATGAAGATGTCCCTAAGTGGGGGATTTCCCGCTTCCCTAAGTTCAAATGCTGTGTCAGACCCCAGGGAACTCTTCCTGGATCTCTCAGGCCACCGAGATGACTCCCAGCCCTTCGCCTTGACTCCTTCTCTGTTCACTGCAACACCAGGGCCCGAATTCAGGACTTTGGTACTAATAAACCTTTCTTCTTCTAACAGAATGCTTGGCCTTGTAAATCATTTTGCTTGTCGGGTCTATTCCGAAAATAAATCTTTAAAGTTTATGTTTAAAATAAAGAAAATGAACATCGCTTCTAATTTTCAGATGAACCTTGCTGCATTTGGATAAGTTAACTGGTTATCAACATCAACAAGTACTTACTGTTGATACTCTTACTCCGTCAAGGCTGTTCTGATGCCAACAGAAACAGTGCCTAATAATCCTCAGCCCTGCCCCACTACATTCTTCGCTTGAGGCCATGTCGCATCTGTCAAGATCATTTTCTCTTGTCTTTGCTCTCATCCCAGGGGCTGACAAGCACTTCATCTTCTACACTTTGAGGTTCCTCCGCTTACCTAGCTCTACACTGTGGTGAAACTGCTGGCTCGTTCCTTTGCTCGCAGGACCAGAAGCACAGAGTCCTCTCTGTAACATCCTGCTCCTTGCTGATGGGGTCATATGTGTCTTCTTCATCATCACTCTCCTGGTGGCTGTGACTATTAACAATTTTACTGTCATGGCACCTGGAATCGTCACCTGTTCCTGAGTCTCTAGTGCAATATCAGATGGCAGGGCTTTCTGGAATGTTAGTACCATGGCAGGCATACCTCTCGCTCACGTTCAGCCTAGCTGTTGACATTCATGTGTCTCATCAAGGGGACTTTTTCTATCATTTTCTCAGTCTGCTGGGCTGACCTCATGCCATGTCTTACATAGTTCACTCTGGAGGCTCAAAGAACCCAGTTCATGGCTGACATGACTCTATTTATTAGATACTAGCGTACACCTTCACTACGCTACAGTATTGTTAACAACAAGGAGGAGGCCTATGCAGACAAGAGGTGACTTTCTTGCCTGGACTTGATTAGGGAAAGCTAAAATTCGATCTCCAGCCACGGAAGGGAAGTACACGTTCACACTTTTCCATAGCTTCTCCTCTCTGGAAGGGAGACCGCCATCCAACCAACATTCGCCTGATCCACCAGGTTAGGGAAAGGAAGATACGGTTCAACTGATCTTATTTATCCAATTTCATCTGATGTGGGTGTCACTTTCCTCATTTCTTTGTGCTTAGCAATCTAGGATAGAGGCTATTCATAAAGAACTCAAACATACAAAGAAAAAGTCATGAATAAACCTTCTTATACCTCAATTACATTTCTGAATTTTCTAAGATTACTTGAGACTGTGAGTCACGTTGTCACAAAGAAGCTTCCTGTAAACCCCGATGGATCAGAGCTCAGCCTGCTCTTACTTCCTTTCACATACCAAGATTATCTTGTCCAGAGGAAGGGTTAGCACACCAGTTCTCCGGAGACTCTTTCTGGAAATCCGGGCTCATATGTCCTAGCCCAGTAGGCAGCTCTCATTTTTCAATTAGCTCAGCAAATATTTATTGACACTTACTATTTGCCAGTCATGATGTCCACAGTCCTAGAAATAAGATTGATCGTTTTATAGCAGTGGTAAAAAAGTAACAGCCAGACTGGAATTAAATTTGTTCGCTCAATCAACGATAACTCACTTCAATGAACATGCTTCTGGAAGCCAGTCAGTGGACACACAGATTCAGGCAAGCACACCACCACTGGCTATCCAATCTGTAGATACTGCGGAATCCATAAAAGAGCTATAGCAAGATTTTGACAAGAGGGTTGCTTGAGATAAGAAGGATGTCTTCATGTATGTATCTGAGTCCTGGATAATTGAAAGCTGAAGGTGTATATGGTATGTCACTCCCTAAGAAAGCATAAGCTTGTGTTACTTGATCATGATCCTTTCCATAGCACATAGAGACATTAGAAAACAAACAAACAAACGTAGGTACATCTCAGGATGGCCTATGTCTTGACCACTGGGGCTGGCATCGTCAAACTTGAAGCTAGTATCTCCAAGAGTGAACAGACCTGGGAGTATGTTTGCTAGTTTACACACTGGCTATAAAGCAGCTAATTGTTGGTGGTATGGACTTCAGGGAGTTACCTTACAAGCAGAGAGATAGGAGAAATTATTAAAGAAGGCAGTGCCTACAAAACAAAACGGAATGCAGTTGGGCATTTTGGCTCATGCCTGTAGTTCCAGACTTTGGGACATAAAAAAGACTGCTAATAATTCAAGGCCAGCCTAGATTATACAGAGTTCCAGGCCAGTCTGGAATACAGTGGGAGACCCTCTTTCAATATATGAAGAAGAAGAAAGAGAAGAAGAAGAAGAAGAAGAAGAAGAAGAAGAAGAAGAAGAAGAAGAAGAAGAAGAAGAAGAAGAAGAAGAAGAAGAAGAAAAAGAAGAAGAAGATTGGCCAAAACTCTGACATCACAGCATTTATGCTGATTTCTGGAGCCATTTGTGCCTTGCTGGGGCTAAGACTTATGATACCTTATTCATGTGATGGAAAGGCACTTGTCACTATTGGTTGGTTTTTGTTTTTCATCTTTTTTTGTTGTTGTTTTTTCTCTTTTATCCTTTATTTTTTGGGGGGCCCAATACCCAGCTCTCAAATAAATGCACATGGAGGCTTATTATTACTTATAAATGCCTGGCCTTAGCTTGACTTATTTCTGTCTGACTTAGCTTAACTTAAATTATCACATATATCTAATTGCCTCTGGGATTTTATCTTTTTCTATTTCTGTATATCTTGCTTTCTTTCTTTTGTACTCCATTGCTGGCTATGAAGTTGGGTGACCCCCAATGCCCTCCTTTCCTTGTTCTCTTGCTTCTCCATTCTTTTTTCTTCTCTCTGCCTGCCAGCCCACCTATCCTTTCTCCTGCCTTGCTATTGGCCGTTCAGCTCTTTATTAGCCCGATCAGGTGTTTCAGACAGACAAAGAAGTACATCGTTACAGAGTTAAACAAATGCAGTATAAAAGGATGCAACACATCTTTGAATCATTAAAACAAATGTTCCACAGCATAAACAAAGGTAACATGTCTTAAAATAATATTCCACAACAACTTGTTAAGGTAGCAAGGCTGGTGGAAACATACTACTAGAAGCTTTAGATTGAGTTCCCCCATCGGTTCATCCAACTGACACGCTTTCGTTTCTGCATCTCCTCCTATGAGAATGCAATCATTGGTGATGTTCCTGTACAGTGAGTGGAGACTGGCATTTGCAAACCTGTCATGGTGATCACCTTTGCTCCAGTCAGTGTCACAGGTGTAGCAAAGTCTGTCGAAATGGACCATGAGACTCTGAGTGATGTTCTTCCTCAGATCCCTGTGAGCTTCAGCGTCAAGAAATGCCTGTCAAAGAGTGGTGTGGGACAATGCTCTGTATTCTGTCAATTATGTTTTAAATAAATGCTGATTGGCCAGTAGCCAGGTAGGAAGTATAGGCGGGACAACCAGACAGGAAGTAGAGGTGGGGCAATGAGAACAGAAGAAGTCTGGGAGAGAACAGGAGAACTCTGGGGAGAAGGAAGTTCCTTCTGCAGTCCTATCCCAGTCACAGAAGAAGCAAGATGTGACTGCCTTGCTGAAAATGGTACTGAGCCATGTGGCTAACACAGATAAGAATAATGAGATAATATAAGTTCTAAGAGTTAATAAGAAGCCTGAGCTAATGGGCCAATCAGTTTATAACTAATGTAGACCTTTGTAGGCCAATCAGTTTATAACTAATGCAGACCTCTGGGTGATTTCTTTGGTACTTAACTATTGAGGGAACCAGGTAAGACAGAAAACTCAGATAATGAAAGAAGGCTGCTGAAGCAACATTATTGTAACTGAGAAAAGAAATGACCTACAAGGGAAGCACCTGGCTCACCACTCAGGTACTTGTCTTACACCATCCAGGCCATGTCTGGCAATGCCCGTGTGCTGTGCTGGACTTCCATCCTCTAACTCAGGTTGCAAGTTGGATGAGCTGAAAGCAACAACTGATCACCCTTCAAGTGAGAAGCTGAACGAGGATCTAAATTCTAGAAATCTAGTGATGCTGGCATCATTGCTACAACTCCCAGCAAGTCTGGATATGCAAAGCTTCTCTGGCTGCTCTCTGATCTGTTCACTACTTGAAGTAAGATAGATAATTTCATGAGTGTCATTGAAGCCATAGACAAGAAGCCTGCTGGAGCTGGCAGGGCCACCAAGTCTGCCCTTTGAAAATGTTCAGAAGCCAAGATGAATATTAGCCCTGACCTCCCAGCCTTAACAGGAGCAAGGTCTCAGAACTGCTTGCCTCCGTTGACCATTAAATTTTCACAGAAAAATATAAAGATTAGTTAATAATAATAGTACATGGCAAATCCTTCAGAAGGAAAAGAGCCATCCTGATTTGAGTAGCCAGAGCTACTACCTGGAGCGAGGATGTTAGCCAGGCAAGCTACTGCCTCTGGCCATGTCTGGATCTGTGTTGAACTCTGTGACCCAGGTGGCTACTAGGGCCTACACGGAGGCCTGGAATCTGGGCAGCAGTCTGCCTCCTTGTTGGAATCTGCAGGCCATGACACAACATGGGCCATACAGATGTGGGTGACCTGAGCTGCCTCCGGGGCCATTGTGTCATCTCGTCCTAGGCTGTTACCTAGGACCATGTCTGGGTCTGTCGCTCTATATCCCCCAGGGTCTGGATGGATGTGTGTGGCTCCTGTTGCCATCTAGAACCATGAGGACACCAAGGGTCAAGTCAGCCACGTGAGTCCAAGTTCGTGTCCCAGAACCATGATGATGCATATCTGTGTGTCCAGTGCTTTGCTGCCCAACACCATGGTGATGTTTGAGTCAGAGTTGCAGCTCAAGGCTACATCTGGGTCCATGGCCCTACTGCAGCTATGGTCTATGCTGGTGTCTGAGGCTCCTGTAACCATTGAAGGCCATGCAGACGCCTAAAATCTGTGGCCATACTGATGTCTAATGGCTACATTGCTGTTGAAACCCATGCCGATCTGAGTGGCTTGCCTTGTCCACCTGGGCAATGGTGTCATCCAGACCTGGCAACGGCTGAGAACCATGTCCGGGTCCATGGTCCAACCGACTGGGGTCTGTGTTGATATCTGTGAGCTGTGTCACCTCAGTGAGATGAAATGAGAGACATGCTGAGCCGTCCTACCCTTCGCTGGCCCAGGGAAAACTGACCTTGCCGCTCGCTGGACACTGCCAAGGGAGAACTGCCCAATACCCTGTCAGGTGAGATGGCTCCACCCTTCACCACAGGCAAAGGTGAGCTGACCCTGAGGGCATGGGCATAGGGGAGTTGACTCTGGCCCCTTTCCTGAGGTAGATGGCTCCAGTGGCCTGGACTGACCATTCAGCTATGACCTAGGCCTGTAGTCAGGCTTTGGGATGGCCCACTCTAACATCTACCCCACTTGGGGCCTGCTGGAGCTCATGAAGGAACTGGTCCTGTGGAACAATACCTGCAGGACCTCCATGACTCTGGGCAGCCATGGGATGTCCCCAGAGGAGTTCCCATGAGGATCCGGTGAGGCTGATATACCAGAAACCAGAGGCCTTGAACAAGACTCATTGCAATGAACATTTTCTAGTTAAACAGAGAGGACGAAAGGGTATGCTATATGACACACCAAGACCCAGGATGCCACCAGGACGAATGAAGACGTATTGGAGAGGCAGGAAAGAAGGAGAAGCAAAGAGAGTTTAGTTTGTTTGCTTTAGGCTTGGGTTTTTCTTGTTTTTGTAAGTTTTCTTGCTTGCGTGCATGCTTGCTTGCTTGCTTGCTTGCTTTGCTTTGTTTTCTTTTCTTTTGTGGGAGGATGCTGCAGAGGCAAGGGGATGATATGGGGGGGGACAAGAAGTGAGCAGACTTGGGGTATATGATGTGAAACCTCCAATGAATCAGTAAAGAGGTGAAATTTAAAAAGAAATGACCTGACTCCTGCTTATGACTAAATTACAAGGAACTGGAGGTTAAGACTTCAACATCTAATTTGGGGAGAAATGCTGTTGAACCTATCCACTGAAACACGTGGCTCCAGCAAGAGTAAATGGAGTAATCTCCTGATGCTGAAAGTGTTAGCAGGACACAACCTGTCGTGGTCAGACCTTTACAGAACCGTCCTGACTGAAAGATATTCTTCCCCACATGTCATGCCCATTTCTCAGAGCAGTTCATATCTATAAGCAGATCAATGAGATATTCCAAAGGCCACCCCTGGCTCTGCGTGTGGCAAACCTTTGTCCCATTAGTAGGTTGAGGCTTCTATGATGAGTTCATCACACATCAAACCCTCTCCGCAGCCCTGCTTCATCCTCCCATCATTTAAAGGCCAAGAACAGTCCCTGATGCATTCCCTAAAAATTAATCTCCATCTCTAAGATGATTAGTTCCTAGGGGACCCAGCCTGTGACTCTTCTGAAGCACATTATGATTATATAGGAAAAAAAATAAATAGAAGTAAATCTGATTAGCGTGTTATATTATTTATCAGTTCACAGAAAATGGTATTCCCACAAGGCTACAGAACTGGAATCGAGTGTTTGCATTTCCTTTGAACAATAGTGCTTTGCATAAATAGTTTATCATAGGTCAGAAATTCAAGTCCCTTATGGGCTGTTTGCATGAAGTTAGCACATTTAGATACTCTCTAAGAGATGGTGTCTATTTAAGCTGTCATGAAGTATGGAGTTTTTAGCTCTTGATAAATTTTCCCCAGGGTTCAAGTATGATGAGCATATGGTGTTTAATAGAACATGAACCAAATAGGAAAACTGCTCGGGATGCACCAACCTTGCCTATCTGGAAAGGCAGATGTGGTCATGTTTCCCTGCCTTCGTTGCTGTTAGATACAGATAATATGAGCACTCCATGACATCCCTGCTGTTACCTTTGCACTCTTATTGAAACCCAACATTCAAGCACGAAAGACAAAACTTTTCTTAGAAACCACAATGGAGACTCAGCATTACTAGGTGTGGGGTATCTGATCATTAACCAATTCTAAGGAAGATGGCTCTCCAGAAGCTCCCTTTTCCTGTATACCACAATTAAACACAAGCACAGCTCTCCCTGAAGCAAGGCTGCCCTCCAGAAACCCACATCCCACTGCCCACCAGCTGCAAATTATGAATATGCCTCTTCTCTGTTTCATCAAGAAAAGATGGTGCTTGGTCATGTCTTTGTGGGTTTTGTAATTTGGCAGCTAGCTTATTATATCAAATGTTCATTCTGTAAATAGAGCCCTCTAAGTCCACAGCCACCATGATCCACATAAACATTCACACACATTCATACAAAAATGAAAAGGAAGAAGGAAAGAAAGCCTTCTTGGTGTGGGAGAATTGTCTGTATTCTGTCAATCATGTTTTAAATAAACGCTGATTGGCCAGGCAGGAGGTGTAGGTGGGAAAACCAGATAGGAAGTGGAAATGATGCAAGGAGAGCAGGAGAATTCTGGAGAGGAGGAAGTTGATTCCTCCAACTCCTGCCCAGATCACCAAAGCAGCAGGATGTGGTCTGCCCCAGCTAAAAAATGTACTGAACCATATGGCTAAAATAGATCAGAATAATGGGTTAATCAAGATATAAGAGTTAGTTAATAAGAAGCAAGAGTTAATGGGCCAATCAGCTTTATAACTTACGAAGTCCTCTGTGTGGTTAATTTTGTTTGGGACTTGCTGGCTGTGGGGTACTGGGTGGGACAGAAACCCCAACAAGCCGGCCCCTCATGTTACACATTCTCATAACAAAATTCTATCAGCATCCATGTCTTGTACAAACTACCCAATGAACTAACAAAGTAATCCTTCACATGATTTCACATAGAAGGATTTTAATCACTATGATGAGATGCTTCCTTCTTGAAGTTATACATCATTATTAAAGGGTAGATGCAGAGAAGAATACAGATGGCTTAGTTACCAAATCATCCATTGAGATTTCCAGAAATAATTACTCAAAGCATCAGAAACAAAGACTGTGCAGTAGAGAAGGCTGGGTGCCTTTCTGTCTCGTGGATGCCAGTCTGCTCATGGCCGCTACTTCTAAGCCGTCTTGCAGTGAAAGATCAGGTTGGTGCTGCTACTTCATTTTCATTTTCTATTCAACCATAGATGGTTAAATTCAAAGGTCCAACCATATCATGTTCAGACTGATGAGTATACCAACACAGTAGACTGTTTTGATGTCAAATTTCTATAAAATATGTCTGTTCACAGACTCTATTTCCCTACCCATGATATAACAAACTGAGAACGAGTCATTTATGGACAATCTGTGTTTTATGAATGGCACAGCTCCTTGTAATATATATTTCTCTGAATGAAAGATACAACTTTTACAGCAAACAATATCTACCTCACTATAGAGCAGCATGTATGTGTGTGTGTATAGTGTATATATATATATGATGTGAGTGTATAGGTATGCATATACAATGCTCAAAATCTATCTTCCTAGCATTAATAATGATTAACATGGCAATCTATCAATCTATACTAAATTCAAGCATGTTTTTAAAAACCTATCTGACGTATAAAGCTTTTATATAGTCAATAGAAAATAAGATCATTTTCTAATGCCTGTTTCTTTTTGAAATTCTGGAAATCAGAATTTGTTCTGTATTTAAGGGATCCTGTGTGCTCTAGACCTTGGACACTACAGATGACACATGGGTATTATGTACTACATGTAGACTAGGTGATTAGATGTGGAACAATGGGAATATGGTAGCCTTGGTTGAGTTTTCAGTGGCTTTTTGCTATGATATCGTTGATGAACTTTTGTCTTCAGTGACAAGTTTCCATGTCTCTGAAGCATAGGCTGTATGTCTCATATGCAGTATGTCTCTCTGCACCTGTCACACTAAAAGAACAGAAGACAACAGGCATTAAAGCAAGGGACCTTATTATAGCTACTCCCAAGCTCAAGTACCAAAGCAGGAGAATTGGTTGCATTTTTTCTTTTTTTTTTTTTGCTCGTGGACAGAAGCAGAGACTCAATCTTCACTATAGGTGTGCATGTAGACTAGTAAACAGAAGGAAAGGGAGAGAAATAACCAGGTATAGCACCCTATAACCAAGCTAATACCAAACACCTTTAGAGATAATGACACCTGCTCCCAAGTATTACTCTTTGTGTATTTGTTAATGCTTGCAAATAAACATTGGTTATGTTCTGACCTGGGCTTTTTTCCCTGCCTTTTAGTTCATTAACCGATAGCGAAAAATAACAAACCAGGCCTCGCCGGCATCAGTTAGTATGAACTGTCAACTTGACACCTAAAAGGCAAGTCTCTTTATGCACTTGAGAGGATTTGTCTAGATTAGAGTTCACCACTGAGGATGTCCGTGAGGAATCATCTTGATTATATGAGTTGATATAGGAAAACCCATCTTAACTGTGGGCAGGGTCATTCCCCGGTCAGTGCATCCTGAACTGTGGAGAACAAGTTGTGTGCTCGTGTGTGTGTATTCATCCACTGCTCTCTCGTTCTGTCTGGCTTGAAGTTTGGGCTTCAAGTTCCTGCCTAAAACTTCCCTGCAATAATAGACTGTACCCTGGAAGTGGAAGTTAACTAAACCCTTTCTGCCTTAAGTTCTTTTTTTTTCCAGCATATTTTATCACAGTTGCAGGCAAAGAAACTAAAGCAAACTTGCTTAGCTTGTGTTCCCCACTTCAAATTCTATCCAGGAAAGCAACAGAAGGGATCCTAGTCACTAGGGAAAATGCATCCGTCAGATCTTCAGTTCCCAGGCAGACACGAGCACTATGAAGCCGGACAATTTAGACTATGCTGCTGAACTAGAAACGGTCAGTGCTTTCTGCTGCTGTGAGCAGTCTGCACTGCTCTTGTCCGGCAGCAGTGTGTCAATATGTCAACCTGTAGGCAGGGCCTTGCCTGTGGTCTGAGCAGTGCCCAGGTTCCACAGCAACTCCATAAGTCACAGTGTCAGGAATTACACATCAGAAGTTAGTGACTCTGCAGCAGGGATCATTTTTTTTTTTTTACTAAAGAGAGACAACAATTTTTGACTGCCTCATTGGCTTAAAGTTTATGGTAACTCTTTTAAATACCTACCAAATTGTTGGTCAATAACTAGCCACGTGTATTTCATATGTATCCGTTTAGACACTCAAACATTTTCAGAATTACCAAGTTTCCAGATTTCTCCACACTAGTTGAAAAACATATATCATAGCCAGCCAGAGTGTCTTATGGCATATTCTGCAGATGACTGCCCAAGAACAGAGAGAAAAACGGATCAAGTGGCTTTGGGTCCAGCTCCACATAAGAAAGGCTTTTGTCAGGGAATCTCTGCTGTAGGATATTGCCCTTGTACAATGTAAAGATTTGTCACTTCTGTTAGTTTCATAAAACACCAATTTGTCAGTAGACATGCAGGAAGTGTAGGTGGGGCAACCAGACTAAGAGAATTCTGGGAAGAGGAAAGGCATAGTCAGTCACCAGCCAGAAGTAGAGGAAACAAGATGTTAATGCTTCACTGATAAAAGATACCAAACCATGTGGCAAACATAGACAATAATTATTGGTTAATTTAAATTGTAAGAGCTAGTTACTAATAAGCCTGGGCTAATAAGCCAAACAGTTTATAATTAAGAAGAATGTCTGTGTACTTCTTTGGGACTGAATGACTGCGGGACCAGGTGAAAACTTCTGCCTACAAATATCACTTAACACTCTGTGCTTAATATGACTGTTAAATGGAGTACAGTGAGGTATATAACATATCCTCGATTAAGATTAGAAATTTTCAAAAATGGAACCTCAAGAAAGATGATAGTCCACTTCTAAGTTCTGGGTTAAACTTTTCTTTATTGAAAAAAAACTTTTAAAAGAAATCACACAAAAAAATAACATTCTGATGACTACCTTAAGAAAAATAATACGAATACTAAAATTTATGAAGCAAACGAGTGTTATAAAGAAAAGACTGTCTATACCTTAGAACACACACAGATATACGTATAAGTAAATAGGTATATAGTGTTTGATGCTATAAAAATACTGCTAGAAATGTCTCAATGCAGTTTCTAAGGAAAACTCACGATGTTATAAACACCTATCTATGGTGTGACTTCAACCATGCCAAAAAAAAAGTTTACAAAATATAACAACTTGTAAAATCAAGTGTTGTTCTCTGGAGCCAAACTAACCATGTGGGAAACACAATTTTCCCAGGTATGCTATCTTGAAAATACTGCTTTGATAAATAGAAAAAAAATGAAGAGTTAATAGAACTTTGTTCAAAAAAGTAACAGCAAAATATAGAGAAACTTTAAAAGGTACAATTATTTTTGTTTGTTAGGGAAACAACAAAATATATATATTTGGGGATAGGAAAGAATTTTTTCAACTTACACTTCCACTGCACAGTTCACCATCAAAGGAAGACAGGACAGGAATTTAAATAGGGCAGGGCAGGAACTTCAGCATACAGGGACCTGGAGGCAGGAGCTGGTGCAGAGGCCATGAAGGGTTGCTGCTTACTGGCTTGCTCAGTTTGTTTTCTTTTTTGTAAATCGATTTTATTGAGTTATACATTTTTCTCTGCTCCCCACCTTTCCTCTCCCCTTCTTTCTTCTCCTCTCCCCTTCAACCCTCTCCCATGGTCCCTATGCTTCCAATTTACTCAGGAGATTTTGTCTTTTTCTACTTCCTCTGTAGATTAAATCCATGTATATCTCCCTTAGGATCCTCATTGTTGTCTAGGTTCTCTGGGTTGTGAATTTCAGGCTGGTTTTCCTTGCCTTATGTCCAAAAGCCATTTATATTAAAACAACAATATCATTTTTCAAAATATTACAATATTAATCAAAGGAACTCGATACTACTTTTGGAACAAATTTATAACAGATCTCCCCTCTCCATTAGCCTTTTCCCTAAAGCCTAAGAAGTTTCTCCATCAAATAATTTTCAAGAATAAAAGTATGTTAATAATTTAGACTTCAAGTTATAAGTCTTCTCGTGGTTAGCCAATGTCCCTTAGCCATTTTCAAATTGGATCAGTGGGGCCTCTCAGTAAAGGATGTAGGGAACACAAATGTCTATTCCCCTGAGCACCCCTCCACCTGGAGTGGATGTCTTCTTACTGCTTCGTTTATAATATAACTAAAGAGAAACTCATTATCAAAGCAGAGTGTAAACGTGTCTCCCTGTTTATACTGAATCTCGGCATTAGAACACATCCCTAGATCTAACTAGAGGTCCCACCACCAAATAAAGCTTACCATACGCTGAGGGATATCCATACGACATCAGAAAACCCTGTATCTTATATTTAGATGAACTGTCACAAATTCAATTTACATAAATTTAACATGTATTTAAATAAGGGGTTATGGGTTGTATTAGCGAAACAAGTCTTGCATCGATGCGCTGGTGCTGACCTAAGTGACACTCTGGCTAGCGTTTGATATGCTATTAATAATAAAGCTGACATCAACAAATACTATCTGCATGTACCAGATGTTCAATTCAAGCTTAACTTGACTCCTGCCCGTACACTTTAGGATGCTCAATATCAACTATTATGGCAAAACTGTGGTGTCAGGAAAGAAGGAAGAGGAATTCGGTCCTGTGCACAATGCACTCATGCTACACCTCACCAAGAAGTCTATTCTCCCGTTCTTGTCATCGAGGAAGAATCGGACTTTGTCTGGGAGATAATGCAAACACTTGTCTCCCTGCCAAGCACTGAAAATGTTTATGTATCAGGCAGTGGTATCACTAGAGCGCTCCTGTTGGCCTGCCAAGGGGTTACACTTTGACAAGGAAACTGTGAGTTTAACCTAGCAGTGTCCAAAAGAAAATCAAACTCCAAGTAAGTCAAGCTGAAACTTTCTGCTTTATATTAAACATTATTATTTAGAGATATTCACTTCTGGGAGAAGAAATGAGCCACGCCATGTAATATAAAACATTCCAAGGCTAGAGTGAGTGTTAAATATTTTAACAAATACTAATACCAAATTTATCACTTCTACAAGTTGTAATGGTCTTTACAAAAAATGGATTTTATTAGCACATACAGATATATTTAATTTCACTATGTTACAACACATAATGTTCAAACCTCAAGTCTTTAAATTATTAGCATAAAAATTGTACCAAGTTAACTTTGACAAATTAACAAGTGAGTATAAAAGTGTAAATTGGTAGTAATAAAATTTCCTACATTATTCAAGTTTTAAAAGCAGTTAATTTTCTTTACATACAATAACCAATGTAATTCATTCTTTGTAAAGACTCAAATGGGTCACAAAGCTCAAATGGATCACAATTTTTTTAAGACTATTTTATATTAGTTATGTTTGAGTGTCAATAATTACTTTGTATACATGAACTTTAACCCTATATTATAAAGTTTATAATAGAAGTGTTTGTTTTTATTTTGTAGAGGTTCACATGGGTATTCTCAAAACATTTGGGGTTTTGATTGTGATTTCTACAGGTTACTCCTGAAGTTGAGAGTTCAGCACCAAGTCTGGAGATGGGAATGTGTTTTTGTTCCTTCAGTCATATAAAACAGAACCAATAGAGTAATTAATGCAAGCAGCATCATTAGTGTAGGCTACTATTTGGAGAGTGGGGAAATCTTGTGTCTTCCAGGGAAATCTTTCCACCTTAACCAAGTCTCCTCTTCCTTTGAATCAGCCTTGACAATCCACAATATATCAAATGACAAATTAATATCAAACTCATGGTAATTTACTCCGGATGGCTACATCTACAAATGCTTCCTGACCCAAATATATAGAACCTTGATTCTTGAATAGAACAGATTGTTCACAGTTCGTTGAAGCTCAACAATGCCAGACCAATAAATAGTTATCAAGAGAAACTATGAAAGCAGGAATCACAGCCCCACACACATGACAGGGTGGGACCTGTGTGTCATCCATGTCTATTCACTGTGAAGTGGGTTTCTCTATGCTTTATCTATGAACCATGCTAAGAATGTGCTTCCTAAACTGCCCAGTGTAACTGAGTGAAACTGTATTTCTGCTTGTTTCGATTTGGATGGGAAACTGGCTTTATAGTACTGGAATGCGCAGATTCTAGCACCAATCTAGGCTAACATTTCAGCCCATCTGCGCATTATCTTTTAAACCTAATGACTTATTCATTTACTTGTTGTAACTGTAGATTATAAAACACACAAGCTATGGGTGCTGTTCGAGTTTCTGAGATGTACAAATATCATCCACCTCTTCAAGCCTGAACTTTAGTTGAGTGGAGTAAACACTTTGAAAAATGGGAAATAAGGAAGTGTTTCCCTAAAGATTGCTGTGAAGATTGGCAGACATCGTATTTTAATATGAGAAGGTTAAGTATGATATAAATGGCCTATCCAGCTCAGGACCCTATCCTGTGCCGTTCCACACCTAAGTTACCAATCTTATTCCTTCCAAAGGCAGAAGAAGAAAGCACAAATAAGCAGGGATAAGAAGAGGGATGTTCTAGCCTTGCCCAAGGCCTGGGCTGTGAATCAGCTAGCAATGCCCTCCTGAGTCATGTTGAGGGCAGGAGACCAAGGCAGGTCAGCAAACATGAAGAGAGCTGCTAAGCCTGCTGGCAACTTAACCAAACGCAGGACTGGTTCTGTCTGAGGAGCTGTCAGTCAGAGGCGAACCCCAAAGGACATGCATCTCTAGAGTATAACCTCCGGTCCTCCTTGCCTCAAGTTATGGTAGAACATATACAAAGCACTTAGCCTCAGAGACCAACACAAAGCCTTCCCCACTTGTGTGTAGCAAACAACACTATTGTTTAGTCAGGAGATACAGCCTAACCTTGCCTTGTCTGAAGCAATCACAAAACCCAGTGGTGATTCCCCCAGCCAAAGTCTAATCAGACCTCAGAGTACAGCCAGGGACATCTTTTGACCTCAGACAGTGACCCAGTGCGGTGACAGAGTCCTACAGCCAAGGTCTGCATATCATGTTTGCTATGAGCTGGATGTAATAACTAGTGAAGGTCTGTCAATAGCAATCACACACCTGTGCGAGATGATACTGGTGCCTGTGTTTTCTACACTGTGCAGGGACCAACAAAAGGTCATAAAATTGATATCAAAAAATCGAAGTGGGGAGGAGTAGAAATAAAAATTCGCAAAAAGAAGCTGGGTCTGAAGCGCACGCGTGCGCACGCACACACACAGAGAGAGAGAGAGAGAGAGAGAGAGAGGGAGAGAGAGAGAGAGAGAGAGAGAGAGAGAGAGAGAGAGGGAGAGAGAGAGAGAGAGAGAGAGAGAATCCTAGAAGGAGTCTGTGTCTGCAGAGACTAGAATTTCAGCACCATGGAAAGATTTCAATTTGGTAGGTTCAGAGGCTAATTACTTTACGCTGGGCTAGTTTTTGTCTTCTGTAACAGGCATTCCTTACCTCACTCTCTATCTGAACTAACACTTCATAACAAAGAAAAATCTCATAAAAGCTATTAACTTACAACTAACTTAATAAAACATCAACTCCCACCATTCCAAGAGCTAAAAATATCATCAGACAGCATCTACGACCTAAAACATAAGCCGCCACCCCCATAAATGGCACCCCACCTCTCTGGTGTACCCACCAACGCATTTTAATGTTGCCTTGATTTATGAGTTTCAGCCCTGTGAACCTGCTTCCACATTGGATCCTGAACTTTGGGGTAAGCTAAATCTCTGTTATCAGGAATTGGTCACTCAAGATGCCTCCAGAATAAACTATTTCTTGGTCCCTTTAAGATAAGAGTTGTATTGCTTTTTTAGATCAATAGTAGTATATGAACCCCTCCCAAAAAAAACTCCAGTAACAAGCTGTAGAGGAGTGAAATTAAATACTGTAAATATAAAAATCAGAATACTAAAAACCACATTTTTATTAGTTAATAAATTGATTAATTTTTCCCAGCCAAATCAGTTTCCCCTCCCTCCTTCCTCTCCTCTCAATCCCTTCCCCCACCCTCCTGGGACTCCACTTTCTCCCTTACCTTCAGAGAAGTACAGGCTTTCCTTGTATATCAGACAGCCATGGGATATCGAGTTGCAGCAAGACTAGGCACCTCCTCTCTTACTAAGACTGGACTAGGTAACCAAAGTGGGGCAAGGGCTCCCAAGAGCAGGCAGGAGCCAGAGGCAGCCCCTGCTCCCTCTGCCAGGAGTCCCACAAGAAGACGAATCCACACAACGGCCACACATGTGCAGAGGGACCAAGTCAGCCTCGTACAAGTTCTCTGGTCAGTGGCTCAGTCTCTGTGAGCCCCCGTGAGGCCAGGGCAGTTGACTGTGGGTTTCCCATAGTGTCTTTGTCCCTCTGGTTGCTCTAATCACTCCTCTCCCTCTAAGCAGGATTTCCAGAGGCCCTCTTAACATTTGGCCGTGGGTATCTGCATCTATTTCTATTAGTTTCTGGGTGAAGCATCTTATAACAATTGGCCTTGGCAAGGATCTATGAGTATAAAAGAATATCACTAGTAATCATTTCAAAGCCTTTTTTTTTCTTTTTGCCAAACATGTTTGGTTCTAAGCTAGGTTTCTGAGTTGTCCAGCTTCTGGGCCCTGGATCTCCAGGCATTGTCAAGGGTGGGCTCCCTCTCATAGAATGGGTCTAAAGATGGATTACTCATTGGTTGGTCACCCTCATAATTTCTGCACCACCTTTGTCCCAGCATCTCTTGTAGGCAGGACCAATTGTGGATAAAAGATTATGTGTCTGGACTGGGGTCCCAATCCCTCCACTGGAAGTCTTGCCTGATTAGAGGAAATGGCTGGTTCAGGCTCCACATCTCCCATTGCTGGGAGTCTTAACTAGGGTCACCGTCATAGATCACGGGGAGAAAAACAACTTGTTTTAACAAGCATAAATAGGAATAATGACTACTAAAAACAGAATGTTTTAAAACATCGTATTTAAGGAATACAAAATGACTAGGAGCAGGTATCTCAGACAATCAAGAGAGAACAAGAGGACATGGTCAAAATGACAGAGGTAGGGAAACCGGGGCAGGTGAGCATAGGAGTGGCTAAGCAACCCGGGACTCCACTTGGCTTGGGCTGTATACACACCCCTTTCCAGACAGTATACCTAGCAGTTGCAGTGAGCTGCTCCTCCCTTAATAAGCCTGTGCTATTCCACTTTTCCATGCGAACATGTTCGGAACAATTTCCGTAAAACAAGGCATGGGCTGGTCCTGCCTGAACTGACTTGGAGTTAATACAGGCTTCTCCAGAAATTCGGGCTAGCCCCAAGGCTGACATGGGAATATTCCTGGGCTGTACCTGAGCAAAGCTACCTGCACTTCACCGTATAAGTCTTGTCCTAGAAGTCAACGTGGTTGAGTAGACCCTACAGGTTCAAACTAGCCTCATCCAAGACATTCACTGCAATTTTTGCCTGGGGTGGATGCTGGTTCTTGGTGCTTTGTGTGCATGATGCTTAACTTTGGTGTCGACTGGACTGGACTAATAAACTCCTGGAAGATAAAGAATGGATGTTTGCAAGAGAGTTTTGAAAGTGGGCTCCATCTAATGGATCACTTGTCTCATTGATGGAGGTCATAATTTGAATAGAACTATAGAGGTTGGAGACTCTTCGGCCCAAGGGCCTGGGTCCACATTACCATGGACTTATTCCTCTACAGTGTGAACCTAAACAAATCCTCTTTCACGTAAGTTTCTATGCTGGTCATTTCTTTACAACAGTGAGAAAACGAACTGGGGCAGCATGTTACCAACTTCCCACACTCTCCTTAGGGCTTGTACTATCCTCGCTTTCTAAAGATGAAAATGAAGAGATGTAGAGAGGTAAATCTCGTCCTCAATCCAGGTATGTGAGGCTTCTAACCTTTTCCCTAAGATAAAGCCACCAACACTGCCTTTCACACAAAGTAAGAAGGACCAATTACTTTGGCATGTATAAACAAAAGTCAGCATGTCCCTAACTTGGCCACTCAGAACACCTTTTCTCTCAGAGATCAAGTTTAAGTGTTGGTGTTCTTTTAATACAAAACACAATATTTTTCCTAAAAAGTAAGCAAATGGTACATTTCAGAAAGACTTTTATCATGAGTTAAAACAAACTCGCTAAGAAAGACTAATAAATATCTGGATTTTTAATTGTCAAAGATCTTTAATGATTATTTTCTTTCTACTTTTATTCCTTTTATTTCAGAGATTATAAAATAATTACATCATTTCCCCACTCTTTTTCCTCTCTGTGAACCCTCTGATAGAACTCTTCTTGAGCTATTTCAAAGTCATGGCCTTTTTTTTTCATTAATCGTTGCTACATACAAATATGCACATGCATATATAGTCCTATACACTGAGTCTGTATAATGTTACCTGTGGATGTGCTATCAGGGCTGATCATTTAGTACTGGATAACCAGTTGGTCTGCTCTTCTGTGGGGAAGACTATTTCTCAGCGTCCCTTAGTTGCCTATAGTCCTTTGTGTAGGGTGGAAGCCCCTTAGTCTTTCCTCCCTAAGGTAAAGTTCCAGCACGGGAAGCCCCAGCACACACACATGCCTAATGCTACCCTTCTTCAGTTCGTCTTTAGTCGTCATAGATTTCAGTGATTCTTCCCTTTCAATCATTTTTATAAAACACTAAAACTACGAGGATCATTTTCAGCATCAGCCTTCTCATTGGGACCCAGAAAAGCTCCTGATTGAAGAAAACATCTTCGAGTTGGATTTTCCTAGGTATGACATTTAACCAGGAGTTGCCTGCAGTTCAAAAACTAAGTTTACCTGTAAAGATAAATAGGAATAAATTTAACACTACATGTTCACGGTTTTAAAAGCCCTCGCCTTAATCAACACGGTAGAGCATCTCAGTGGGGACTTCTCGGCACAGGCCAGGGACTCCAGCGCTGGCACTTCAAGGAGAACAAGATACATGAGGGCTAATGACTGGCTTCACCTGTTCCCCTTTAGCATCAAATGTATGGGTGAAGTCATCAAAAACGTTGAGTGGCCTGCTGTTCAGTGAAATGTGTTATGGATGAGTTTGTCGACAGCTCAGAGTAAAACATAAATCTCTAAACCTAATGCAAATGAGTCTGAATTTCTCTTATCCTCAATTAATACACAGAAAAGGGAAATGGACTACAATAATATAGCTGCTACCGTATTCAGTTAGCTGCAATTTAAGACAGATGTATTTTGATGCATGTAGACAGAGGTCTCTTGTTTGTCTTAGTCCATTTTCTGAATCTATCACAGGATACATAAGAGTAGATAATTTATAAAGACCAGGTGAGTATTTCTTATAACTTTAAAGCCTGGACAGTCCAAAGTTAAGGAGCCTCAAGCTAGCAAGGGTTTTGTTACTGTTCATCTCAGTGCATAAGGTACAAGGGAAGGAAAGGTCTTCTGAGAGAAAAAGCAGGAAGAGGCAAATTTGGTCTTCTTGCCCGACCTGCAATAATGGCAGACTCATGACAGACAACAGTACTGATCAATTTATGAGCGAAGAGTTTTGTAACGTGATTGCCTCTGAAAGGCTTCTTATTTCAGAGACGCTCCCCCGAGAATTAAGTTTTCAATACTTGAACACGGGGATGGGCCGCCCATTTGAGCCTCAGCACCACCTTAGTGTAAATCAATTTAGTCACAAAACAAAAAATATTTTCCAGGTTTTACTTGGTTTATTTGGAGTTCCACCTTCGGCTCAAGGTCTCCGTGTTTAATGTATTCTCTACAGGGTCAAGACACAGAGCAGAATGATATATCCCAACCGGATTTTTTTTTTTAAAGAAAAGGAAGAAGAGGGACTGGAGAGATGGCTCAGAGGTTAAGAGCATTGCCTGCTCTTCCAAAGGTCCTGAGTTCAATTCCCAGCAACCACATGGTGGCTCACAACCATCTGTAATGAGGTCTGGTGCCCTCTTCTGGCCTGCAGGCATACACACAGACAGAATATTGTATATATAATAAATAAATAAATAAATTTTAAAAAAAAAAGAAAAGAAAAGGAAGAAGAGAAATAATTACATGTCACACCTCAGGGGTCAGATGATGGAGGCACACCAGCGAACTTCAAAGGACAGCTAGCAGAGACGTCTGCCTACGTACCTGTTCAGCAAACCATTGCAAGCTCACACTACCAGTACCCCGCGAAGGGTGCCTTCCATGAGTACCTGTACTCACTCATTCTTTTAAAAAATTACAAACCACAGTCAAATAATCAGCAAATGGGCTCAGCAGAGGGATCCAAGCTTTGAAGCGGTAGTTCTCAACAGTCGCAGCCTACGTCTGAGTGGCAGGGGTTAACAAGACCTTCGGTTCTCCAAAAGATTTTTAAAAAACATAAAATGAAAGGCAAATCTCTTTGACATTCTATGCCTCGCCCTTCTGTGCTTTCAGGCCCCAGCTCCATGAAAAGCAAGGAATAACAATGCGTTTTATGGAAAAGTCACTTCTCTTTGTTGCTTTGCATATGAAAGCTTATCCAAGACTATTGGATGTGCATTTGAGGCCGCGGGTGAAAGGAACGGCTCATGTCACACTTTTTGAAGAGTTCCAAATGCAAAATCATCCTCAGAAATTCTTTGATCTGACTTGGCTCGGACGTTCCTCCACTTTTTCCACACTCAGTTGCGTCTCCTCCACTCGGTGAGCTCTGTTGGCTCCTCTCAAAGCCTGCGGGAAGTGAAAGGAAGAAGCTGGCATTTCCACAAGTCACACTGCCATCTGCTAAGGACCCTGGCCCCTCTCTTTAACTCTGTACGGAAGTCACTTCCCGGTTACTTCCCCAGAGTCAAATGGAAGCATTAACTAAACTGAAAGGCTTAACCGTTCCAATTTCATAGGTTTCCGGGACCGAACAGAAAGAGAACATGAAAGTAAGCAAGTGCTTTGCCAGTCAGCAGGAAGGAGGACTGAGACAAGTCTCAGCACACTCCTGGCATCTGGACCACTTCTCTAACCCTCAAAAGAACAATGCCATTGTGAAGTCCCAACGATGCATGACAGCTTGACATCCCTCCTTTTCTTTCTCAGTTTTTTTTTTTTAAAATAAACTCTCTGTTGACCACACTGAAACTGGGGCATCCTTTCTAAATTTCTTCCTTCACTGCAGATACACTCTGTAAACAGAATACCATCTGCCTAGTATACCTGACAACGGTACAAGACTATCCCACTGGGAAAAGAAAGACCCTGCCACAATTAGCTCCCCAGTGCCTTCCTATGTACTTTGTTTTCTTGTTTACCATAAAATCTTCTAGCCAGAATATTCAGTTTTCCTTTTCTTCCTTTCATACTCATTTTTTTGAAATACTCCAAGGGGGAAGTAGCATTGTAATTGAGATTTCCAATGGGCATACATATTTTACTGAAACATGACAAGTCACAATTCATCTGTGTCGCTTCATTCATTATAACTGTGTCAGTGCATCTCATTTTTAAATTTGAGTTGCAACATCTCCAAGACACAGTAATGACCCACCGAAGTATACAGTGGGCTTGTAGCGACATTTCTATGCATGCCGGGCACAACTTAATTATTTCATAATTGAAAGACAGTTTCCAATGGAAGGCCTACTTTTTAGTCTCAAGTAATTATGTGGCTAGGATAAAGCTGATAGAAGATTGTCTAATGAAACTCCAGGTTTTGTGCAGCTGCTATGGCTTCCCAAAGCAAGCCAGTTGTCTGCAATGTAAATATTTACTTAGAATGTGCTTAAAAAGCATACAGAGTTTCCTGCCACTACCCGTTCAGCAAATACACAGTTGAGATAATGCAAGCTCCAGAACGGCATCCATCCAATAAATTCAAGAATCCGATTCAGAATCAGTGTCAACAGACCCTTTTAAACCCATATTTATTGCAAGGAGCTGAGCAAGAAATGGAAATGCAAAGAGTCATAGAATATAAGCTGTGCCATAAAAGAGTTTATAATCTAATTGGGGGCATAAATCTTACACAAAAGTACACCATCCGTGGTGTTAGGGAAATATATGAGTGATGAAACCAATAAATTCAATATAATCTTATCAGAGAACCCAGGAAATGAAAACACACAGCACCGATATCCTAGGTGAGAACATGGGCGGAAAATGTAGATGTCCCCAGCACACGTGAGCTCACTGGTTTCAGGGCTCACCAAGACTAAGATTTTGAGACTGTTAGCTGCAAATAACGGAAGCGTATGTTGCAGAGAACTCAGCACACATGAAAACATTCAAACTGAAGTGATAAACTTCAGGAAACATGGAAAACATCAAGCGATTAAATGTTCTGAATGGTGTTTTCTACCCCTTTACATTTTATTTAGGTGTGTGTGTGTGTGTATGTGTGCGTGTGTGTGTGTGTGTGTGTGTGTGTGTGTGTGTGAGAGAGAGAGAGAGAGAGAGAGAGAGGAGAGAGAGAGAGGAGAGAAAAGAGAGAGAGGAGAGAGAGATTGCTTTTAACTATTCGTTTCTTTGTTGTTCTTCCTGTTTTATTGCTCATTTATAAAATTGCGGGTGCACTTTTAATGAATAGGGTTCATGTTATGGATCACTATTATGTTCACAAGATAAAAATGAACAGAAGATACATCCTTCTTGCCTGTTCTACCCACACAATCCCTTCCTGTGGCATCCTGCATCGAATGGTACGTTTATTACAGCTGATGAAACAATGCAGATGTCTCGTTACCACCGAACTTCCCATTACAGTGGGCTCGCTGTGCTGTCTAGTTCTGTTACAATAGGTAATGCCATGTCTCCAGCATCAGAATGTCGCATAGGGTGCTTGCATTGCACTGAAATTGCCACATACTCTGTAATTCATCTATACCTTCTCTCCGAACTTTGTATGCCACTGACGTTTTCTTTATATTCTTGTCTTTTCTACACTAGTGTACATCTGGAATGATGTTAAATGTCTTCATTTCAGGCTATATTCCCTCATTTAAGAGTTATTAAGATTCCTCCAAGTCCTATTGTGACTTGATAGTATATTTCTTTTCATCATTGTACATTGGTTTATATATATATATATATATATATATATATATATATATATATATATATGTACCACTTTGTCCACTCATTCATCTGCTGAAAGAGTTTAGTTTCGTAGAGTTGCTGCAGTTTTGTGTTGTGTGACACATGTCTACTAACTCTCGGTAGAGAGCCCATGATAGATCAAAGTATAGATTCCACCAAAGTTCACCAGGTGAACCATGAGTTTCATTAGGGTTACTTACAGGAGTAAGGGGGAGGTACAACTTACAGGAGCAGAAATAAGTCAAGGACAGGTGCATCACCAAAGCCCACCCCGTCATGGGTGACAGCTCACAAAGCTAGGAAGCTGGAGCACACTGCACAGCCTGCAGGCAATTCAACAGGTTGAAGAGGGTCCCTCCTAGTGATACAACTGGTCTAAACCTCTCCCAGGCAGCATGACTGATTTCTGCATCTTCTAGGCTGCTGATCTAGTCTCAGAGTCTTCTTGGCAGCCTGACTTGTCTGAATCTCAGCAGCCTTTAATGCTTACCCTGGGAAAGAGGCCTACTGAATCTGGTCGCTTTCAAGGAGGTCCTGAAGTCATTTGGAGTTGCTTGCTTTCTGGGTTAAAGCCCTTCACTGCAAGATAGAATGAATCAGTCTCCGAGAAAACCGCTACACAACATTCTGCACAGAATTACTATGCACATTTGTGTGCAGGTGTCGGAGAAGACGGACACCATCAACTCTCCGTGCCAGTACTGAAAACAACACTGGGCAAAATGATAAGACGAAATTGATCTTTGAAATATGGTCAAACCGTCTTCCAAAGTGGCTGCTCCATTTGGCATTTCCACCAGCAATGAGAAGTCCTCATCACGACAGCTGTGGTCAGTGCTCTGTTCAAGTCACTCCCAGAGAGGTGCACAGAAGTGCCTTACTCTTGTTCTCGCTGCAGTTCCGAGCGGCATATGAAGTGGAGAATTTCGCAACCTATCCACCAGTTCTCTGGACGTCTTCAGTGGGGAGTTTTCTCTTTGGACCCTTTGTCCATTTCTTTTTAATCTGATTGTTTTGGGTTGAGATTTTTAAGACAAAAATATGTGGCTCAAGTGGCTTGTTAGGATTATTGCTTGTGGCATCCATTTCCCTGAAAAAATATACAACTTCATTCTGTGTCCATGCCTCCACTGATAAAAATCTAGGTTGATTTCATAATTTAGCTATTGTCAATTGTGTTTCAGTAAACACTGTTATGCAACTGTTTCTGTAGTGTGTCAACTTGGAATCCTTTGGGTAACCCCAGGAGTGGTATATCTGGGTCATCTGGAAGGTCTATTTTTAGTTTTTCAAGAAATCCCCCATTCTTATTTTCATAGTGGATAGAGTCGATTAGGTTCTCACTAAGAATACACACAGGCTCTCATTTGTCTACAGTCTTCCTGTTTTTGCTGTTGTTTTCTTAATAACTGGTATATTAATCAGGCTTCTCTAGAGGAACAGAACTGATACAATGAATTTACATATATAGAGAGAAAAGGAATTTATTAGAATGGCTAACAGTCTAATTCAACACTGTCTACCAACAGAAGATTCAAGAGTCCAGTAGCTCTTCAGTCTACAAGACTGGATGTCTCAGTTGGTCTCCATATATTCCAGAATCCCAAAAAGTAAGCTCTAATACCCGAGAAGGAATGGACTTGCCAGTGAGAGCAAGAACAAGCAGGCCAAGAGCAAACTTCCTTCTCCCACATCCTTCTTATAACTGCTAGCAGAAGGTGTGGCTCGGATTAAAGGGGGTCTTCCCACCTCAAAAGGTCTGGATTAAAACTGTATCTTCTCAGTCAGGCTGTGGTGGCATGTACCTTTAATCCCAACACTTGGAAGGCAAAGGCAAGCAGATCTCTGTGAGTTCAAGGCCAGACTGGTCTACAGAGTGAGTTCTGGGATAGGCAGGACTACACAATGAAACCCTTCTCCAAAAAAAAAAGTGTATCCTCACCTCAAGAGATCTGTATTAAAGGTGTTATCTTCCCACTTTAAAGATCTGCATTAGAAGAGGGTCTTCCCACGTCAAACAATTTGGTTAAGAAAAAAAATCCTTCATGGTATGCCCAACCATTTTGGTTTTATTCATTCCACATGTAGTCAAATCGACAATCAAGAACAGTCATCAACACACGATATTCTGATTGGAGCAAGAAGGAATATCAATTGATTCGAATTTACCTGAACATTTTCATATGTTTATTGACCACTTGAATTTCCTCTTCTGAGATATGTTTGTTTATCTCAAATTAAAGTGTTTACTGATTGGGTTGTTTGACTTTTTTGGTTGTTTGTTTTGGGGCTCTTTTTTATTCCTTTAGTTCTTTGAATATTCTAAATATATTTTTTCAGATGCAGTAACAAAAATGTTCTTCCATCCTGCAGGCTTGCTCTTCACTTGATCAACAGTCTCTTCAGTGTAGGTAAGCTTTTAAATCTCATCAAGGTTAGGTATTTGGGGAAGAGATGAGGGGTCAGATTAATTATCCTTCAAATGAGAACTTTATTAAAAGAGGTTTTAGTGCCACAAAGGCAACAGTAAACACAATTTAACAGGTAGGCTTCCAAAGCAAGAGATGCTTCAGCCACACCGGACAAGACAAGGTGTCCATTCCATCCTCAAATGCTTCTGACAGAGGGGGTGGGGTTTTTGATGCTGCAAGATGATTAGTTAATATGTGACCTAAGCTGCTAACTTCAGTCAGGATGCACCGGATTCCCAAGTAACAGAGGAAATGGGAGGAATTTGTCAGTCATGAGAACAGTGAAGGAGGAAACCTGGGGATCCTATCAGCTCTTTGCAACAGGTGAGCTGTGGAGAGGCTGCTGGGCATAGGGCCAGAGCTGGGAGGCACCAGCTCCCGTGGTCTAACTTGTCAAAGGTTGGAGTCATTGCCTTAGCAACTGGAGTCTCATTCAGGAGCTTATAATTATGTCTTGAAGTGTTTGCCTGGATTTCCCCTCTAAGAATGTCAGGGCTTCAGATCTTCCATTAAGGTCCTTGGTCCATTTACAGTAATTTGTTTTTTTCAAATTGAGAAATCAGAGTCTCATTTCAATCTTAAACACGTGGAGTTGCAGTTTTCTCAGCACTGTTTACTGTAGAGGCTGTCTTGTTGATGATCTGATGATTGGATTTCTGTGAATTTATGCTGCTCCACTGATTTGTCTGGTCCTTGCCGGTAAGCCCTTGTCTCTATAACTATGGCCTTTCAGTGAGTTTTCTATGATCTATAAGTAATTTGAGTTTTCTTCTTCACAATACTGAATGGACTCCTGGATATTCTGGGGTTTTGTTTTGGTTTGGTTTAGTTTTTTCTTTGCATGCAAATATACAGCCAAAATGAAAAGGAAGAAGTGTACAATTCTAAAAATAATGTGTTGTGTTGTGCATTCCTGTGTGCATGCATGTATGCATGTGCATCCACGTGCATGTATGTCTCTGTGCATGTACTTGCATACATGTGTATTCTGGAGGAACATATGATACCGAACCCCAACCTAGGGTACTGCCCTAGATCCTCATGCAAGACATTTCGTCCTCCAAATAAAGTCATCACGGTGACAGAATTACTAGCTTCTTGAATAAATATAAAGGGAAAAAACCTTTAGGTCACACAACTAGAAAATGACTGTAACCTATTCAAACTCACGATGATCCAGGTCTAACATACATGTTATATTCAGGATTTTCTTGTGACAGCAAGAATTACCAAGGCAGCTTGTCTGCAGTTATGGATAGTGACTCCAACAGAATTATTCAAAAAGTGAAAGAGGACAGCAAAAAAAATTGTGCTGGTTTTCCATTCTAGCAATTTTATATATATATATATATATATATATATGTGTGTGTGTGTGTGTGTGTGTGTGTGTGTGTGTGTATAATTTTTTATTTTAATTTCTTGTGTAAATCTGATTTTAAAAACTGAGTTAAATTCAAATATGGCCATTAGCAAAGATGATAAAATTATCCTTAAACCAATAACTACATGGATATATTTTCACATAGAGAGAGCATAAAAATAAGCTGTTCTTTACTCTGCTGTTCAATTATTTGGAAAAGAATTAGCCATGTTGGAGTTCATTTGAATGATAGTCTGCAAAGTTTTCACAGTGTGGAAAATAATTTTCCCCAACAAATCTGGGTCAATAATCTTTCTTGAAATTGGATATAGCAGCATGGTAGTTGGGATGAAAAATGGAACCAACTTGCTCAAGCTTAGTTTCTCCAAAACACAATATGATATAATATTGTGCTGGTTAGTTTTAATGTCAACTTGATAAAAGTTAAAGTCATCTGAGAGGAAGGAACCTCAATTGAGAAAATGCCTTCCATAAGATCAGGCTGTAGGCAAGACTCTAAGCCATTTTCTTAATTAGTGATTGATGTGGGAGGGCCCGTGCCATTACAGATGGTGCATGCCTAGGCTGGTGGTTCTGGGTTTTATAAGAAAGCAGGCTGAGCAACAGCGAGCGTCCTCCTCCATGGTTTCTGCATCAGCTCTTGCCTCCAGGTCCCTGCCTTGTTTGAGTTCCTGCCCTGACTTCCTTTAGCGATGAACTGAGACATGAAAGTGTAAGCCAAATAAACCCTTTCCTCCCCAAGCTGTTTCTGGTCATAGTGTTCCATTCCAGCAACAGGAAGTAGGACAAATACCAACCTGTTTTCAACATGTATTATAAATGCGAGCGTAAAACCGCTAGTTATAACAAATTCTGTTTTCAGCCCATTATTCTTTCAGGTGACTATGAATAAAAACCAGCCCCTTCTCCATTACTGTGTCACCCGACCTAAAGCCACAGTGACTAGGACAGAGCAGTTCCTAGTGTGTTTCATTTACCTGCCTCCCGCAAGAGCTACCACAGCCTTTCATTATTAGATTAAATGTCACGGAAACATATCCTCCCAGCTTAAACAGCCAAGAGCTATTATTACTCTTTTCCTGAACAAGAGAGATTTGACCTCGTGTCCACAATCATCATATCCCGCAGCGTAGCAGACTTAACATTGAATTTGTAACTAGATGGCTTTCAGGCATTTACTTGATAAAGAGAGCATCGTGTTGACCCGAGGCCTTAATAGAAAACCCAGGGAAAAGATGTAATAGAAAAGAAGGAAAACACATTTTCACTCTTGATTTTTCCGGAATTTGTCATTTGGCTAGAGTTGGGGGAAGGGGTAGATAGTAATATATGTCTGATGTTTCTCTAGTATTGTCAACTGCCAGATGTTAAATTTCCAGAGACACTATACAAGTTAATTAAGTTTGGTAACAGTTAATCAAGACTGGTAATAGTCAAACTTTCAAGTGAAACCTTATCAAAGTTGCTAAAAGATTGTTTTATTTACTGCTAAATGTATTCTAGTTTTTAGTAGCATGTTTTAGCTATAAACACTCAAAACATAGATACCTGATTAATCAAAATTTCACCATCATTCCTCACCTTATCTTCTGATAACTTTCAGAAATGATTATAGATAATGATTATAGAAT
The DNA here is from genome assembly GCF_982192425.1 of Myodes glareolus. Taxonomy (NCBI): domain Eukaryota; kingdom Metazoa; phylum Chordata; class Mammalia; order Rodentia; family Cricetidae; genus Myodes; species Myodes glareolus. Next base: position 11,365,782 of record NC_142045.1, on the reverse strand, counting down.
CATTTTTAAATACACAACTTATTTCAGAAGAAATTATTGATATTTAAGAAGAAATTCTTAGTTCCAGAATCTGAAGAAGACCTGATTATGAGGAATACATCAATTACAAAGGGACACAGCATGCAGATACCATGAAAGGAAAAGTCACTAGCAATAATTCACAGTTTATCTGAAAGGCTCAATTGAGTAATCATTACATACTAGAAGCACAAATATCACAGTCAGGTATGTAAATAAAATACAGCACTATTCTAATATTCTAAGAATAGAAATGAACAATGCTTCTGGAGCAAAATACAAATATCCAATAAATTCTTTGGAAAGTGTGAGCATATTTATGTAAATTTAGCATGTAAATGCAAGGTAAACTGTTTGGAGATTGTATCTTATCCAATCAGAAGAACTGACAGCAAGAAAAAAAAACAAAAATGCTGGTGGGGATACGAAAAAAACTGTTCCATTGCAGGTATGGATGTAAATGGAGGCAGGCACTGTGGAAACCAGTGTGGAGATGCTTCAAAGGAATTAAAAACTGATCTACTATGTACCTCACCTCTAACACCCTTGAGTGTGTGTCCAAAGGACTCTAAATCAACAACCACATAGACAACCATTCATCCAGGTTCATTGCTTCACTCTTCATCATAGTCAGGACTTTGAATGAACCTACCTTTAAAAGATACATTAAAAGCATGTATAGATTTAGATCTAGATTCTATGTATAAAGGAAAGCATGGGACACCTGCCTTTCCCCCTCCCGTTGCGCTCTGTTGTCCCCTCCCCCAACTCTTCAGTCCGTTTCTCTGTGCCAAGGAGTCTTTCTCATCCTTTCCTGTCTGGGTTTCTGCAGTGGATAGAAAACTTGTAATATTTGCCCTTCTCAGTCTTGCTTATTTTGCTTATTGCAATGATCTCCACCTTTAGACTCGATCTCATTCTTCTTTATAGGTAACAAAACCCCACTGTGGATGTGTAGCACATTTCATGCATGCATTCATCTGTTGGTGAACATCTAGGTTGAGTCCTCCTGTGATAGCTTACTGTGAAAGACGCCACAATAACCATGGATGTGCAAATATCCTCAGTTTTCTTCACCTATATACCCAGAATGGGGATCACTGGGTTTTTCCTTCATTTTGTTTTGTTTCCTGAGTTTTTTTTTTGGGTGGGGGGCGTTGTTATTTTGTTTTGTTTTTGAAGAGCCTGCATATTAATCTCCATAGCGGCTGCACTAATTTACGTTTCCACTAGCAATGTATAGACGTTTTCTTTCCTCGTATTCTTGACAGCCTTTGTTGTTATTTGATATCCTTATGGGATCACTGGAATGCAGTGAAATTTCAATGTAGTTTTGATTTGTGCCTTATGATAAGGAATGGTATTCATCATCTGCAACTATTTAGCACCATTTATTCAATGCATTTATTAATTGAATTGAGAGTTTTATCTAGTTCTTTGTATATTCTAGATGTTAGGCCCCTTTTAAGCGTGATGGGCAATGATTTCCTCCATTCTGTAGCTTGTCTCTGTCAGTTCTTTGCTGTCCAGAATCTTTTTTGGTTTCATGCAACACCATTTGTGGGTGCCTGCTAATATTTCTTGAAATATGTCAGCCTGTCTCAGGAAGTCCTGGCCTATGCACATGTCTCAAAGTATTTCCCCTACTTTTACTCTAATATTGTCAGAGTTTCCAGTATTCCACTACACAGGGAGATGGTTTTCATGCATCACAAAAGCTAAGTTACTTTCTTCTGCACGTATATATCCACTTTTCCCAGCACCACTGTTGAAGAGGCTATCTTTTCTCCAATGTGGATCTTTTCCCACGGATGAGATGGCAGGAGTTGCCTGGGTTTGTTCCTGGATCTTCTATTCTTGGCTCTAGGTCTACACATTTGTTCCTGTGTGAATGTGGTGCTGTTTTGCTACTATTTTTCAGTGCCATATCTTGCCGTTAGGTATGGTGATACTTTCAGCATTGCTCTTTCTGGTCACAGCTGATTCGGCTATTGGGACCTTTTACATTTCTACATGGACTTCACTGCTATTTCTTATGTGTCTGTTGAGAATATCGTTGGAATTTACATGGGGACTACATTGACGCTGTAGATCACTTTTGCTAATACAGCCGTTTGCACATTATTAGTTCTAGTCTATGGCAATGGGAAGTCTTTCTATCTTCCAGAGTCTTTATTTTGCTGTTTTTTTTTTAATTTTTAATTTTTCATTATAGAAGTCTTTGAATGTGTACTCCTAATATTTGTTTTATATTATTGGGAATAAGATTGCTTTCTTGATTCCTTTCTCATCATTCTTAGTGCATGAAAAGCTGTTGGTATTTATATGTGGGCTTGTGTCCTGCTGCTTTTGTGTATGCATGTTTATCAGATCTAATAGCTTCCTGGAAGAGTCCTTGGGGCCCTTTAGTTAGAGAACAGTATCATCTTCATAAAGCATTGTTTTCCTACTTTCTTCTCATATTTTTGTGCATTTTATTTCTTTCTCTTGTCTTATTGGTCTTGCTGAAACTTCAGACTTCATATCCAATAGGAGAAGAAATGGTGGACACGCTAATCATATTGCTGATTTTATTGGAAATGCTTTTAGTTTTTCTACATTTAATATAATGTTGACTTTAGATTTACTATATATACCGTTACTATATTAACATATTTCTTTTATTTCCAGTTTTTATTTTTAGCGTTTTTATCAAGAAGCTTTATTGAACCTTGCCATAGGCTTTTCCCGAACATTTTGAGACCATCATGTAATTTCTGTTTCTGAATCTATTCAAGTGTCCTATTACATTTATTGGTTTCCATATATTGAATTCTCCTGTATTCTGAAACTAAAATCATAGAGTGATCATTTTAATGTACTGTTGAACCTTATTTTGCATGTATTTTATTGAGAATTTTTGGATCTATGTTCATCAAGGCAAGTCCCCTGTAGTTGTGCTTCGGTGAGATAGCCAATAAAATCCTAAAGCTTACAAGCTCTAACAAGGCTCTCACAGCTAGTACTGGTAAAGAAGATAATTTAAATTAGCCTAGCTCTCATAGGAGATAGATTAAAAATAAGAACAAAATAAGAAAGTCAAACATTAAAGAAATAAGAATGGCTAAGCCAGGATAGAGACGTCTGAATCCAGGGGAAATGGGGAGGATCAACCGTCTACTGTCCTGCCTAAGCTATGCCCTTGGGAAGGTTCTATTGTAAGAACCTGTGCTTTTCTAAAACAGTTTAACTTAGGGACTGAGTATGCTTTTTAGTTTAGGACACAACCACCCACCTCCAAAAGCTAAACAACATTTGCTTGTTGTTTTAGCACCTCAAATTTCCTTCTCTGGAGCTGAGTAGCATTTTAAATCAGAAGTTTCCAGTGTGATCAGATTCATAAACTTTCTGATTCCATTTTTGGACTCAGAGTTCTTAATACTTACAAATGAGACATTTAGAAACGCATACCGCAAAAACTCAAGAGGGTTTTGTTTTGTTTTGTGTTTTTTTGCCATTTCTAATAAGTGCTGGTCAGTTAGTATTTGTCTAAGAACTAGAAAGTCAGTCACAATTTCTCAAGTCATAAACATATCACACAATGATAATGAGTGCTTTCTGCTTATTGTTTTCACAATGGAGAATAATCAATTATATTTTCTCCTGTAAATGTACTAAAGAGATGTATTTACTCATAGCATCTCTGACACCAAACTCATGATGCCTTATGTAACACCCTACTCTCGATTCTGACACTGTTAGCTTCTGTCCCAGGAGCTAAGCATTCCATACCATTAGACTACTTCTCTCTCTCTCATGGTAACACAAAGCTCCATGTTATCACTTAAGGTCACCCATTAGATACAACTGAATAGCAGTTAAATGGAAAATGCAATAAGACTAAGAGTGAGGAAACCCCAAGCTGTTCCAGAGAGCACCACCCTCCCATCACCTACCAGTTCTGCAAATGCCACTGGTTAAGAACTTTTACAAAAAGCCCAGGACAAAAGAGTGGTTGATTATTAAATTTGACATTAATGAGAAACTCGGTCTTCAGTCAATCTTCATGAGCTCTCTAGAGCTCAGGAAAGTGGAGCTACAACTCCATTTTCTAACCATGCCTAGATCTTTCTGGCTATCAGCCCCTAGCTGCTGGCTTCATGAGGTACTAGTCACTCACAACCTCATTAGCATATGAAGGATATCTGTCATTTCAGAGACTGGAAGAAGTTTATGGAGTATCACCCAGGAAGCAAGAGGAGGTGTTTGTGAATTTCAAAGACACAGTATTATACTCTATTTATTTTTGCAAAGCATACTTGATAAACAGGAAAAATCTGAAAACCCACTTCTTTATTTTACCCTTATGATTATGTTATATAAGCTATTAAAACTTTTTCATAACCTATATGATTACAGTTTTTTCCTCTCTGCAGGTTCCAGCATTCGATATTAATCAGAGATAAACCTGACACAGAATTATTTTAGTGATTTCAAGCATCAAGTTTACACGTCAAATTGGTATGTCAAAACCGCTTAGCCAAGCATTTTCTTTCTGAAACAACTTGAAAGTAAAAAAAGAGAAAAAAAAAACATGGAAATTCTGTCTTGACTAATACTAATAAATACTTTTAAATCCAACTCCAACATGAATAAAAAGAAGGGTTCCATATATACACATAAAAGAAAGAAATCACTTTTCACGATCTCAGTGGGAGAAATGGAAGTAAAAAGCAACACCCTTGGTGTGGAACTTCAATAAGAGAGCGTGGAGAGAGGTTGCTATAGTTTCTGCTACCATGTCTAAAAATAGGAAGTCAAATGATGGAACACATAGGCACCTTCACTGTGATTACTACATCAAGATCGAGAAGAAGCTGTGTGTCTTAGAGCTTTTATTGCTGTGAAGAGACACCATGACCACGGCAACACTTAATACTGAAAACATTTAAGTGGATGGCTCACTTACAATTTCAGAGGCTCAGTCCATTATCATCATGGTGGGGAGCATGGCACCATGTAGGCAGACATGGTGTTGGAGCTGAGAGTCCTACAGTTTTATCAGAGGCAACAGGAAGTAGACTGACTGTCACACTGAGTGAAGCTTGAGCAAAAGAAAAACCTCATAGCTTGCCTTACAGGGACAATGTAGCTCCAGTGGGAAGAGGAACAAGTAATGTGGTACAGGTGATCCCCAAATTTTATCGTCAGGACACCGACATGGGGTTTAACTTTAAATAGAGAACAAGATGAGAAGAGGTTTAACTTCAAATAGAGAGCAAGACAGGTGAATAACTAGGCAGTTCTAATCAAGGTGTGGATTCTCCCTCCCCCATCATTAACTCCTCATTATCTCAGCACTCCTTAGCCCTGTGAAAGTTATGAGAACTGCAGGAAATCCCTCCCTGGGAAGCAATTACTTCCCTTAGCCGTCATCGGCCTTCAGTCTTCTCCTAACCTGAGATCCTGACGTATCCAATTCTTTCCAGCCCATTGTCTCCAAAGTCTAGTAGCAAGGAGAGCAATATAAGTATATCTGTTTAGAATATCTTCACCCCTTCTAGGATAGTTATACTTTCAGGAACTTTTGCCTGGTATGCTGATTATAAAAATTAAATGTAATGCTGGGAAAGGCTTTTAAAATCCCCTCATCTGGCTAAAGACTGGATCGACTGAAAAAGAAAAAAAAATTTCCTTGTTTTTGCCCTCTCAATTTTCATTGTCTAAACTCATATCTGCAAGACAGAAGACTAAAGAATATAACCACACCTGGAAAGATTTTATCACAATGGCCTTCAAGGTGGCCTAAAACAAAGGCTATTACACAGTGAGAAGTTTTGGTCGAACTCAAAATCCTGAACAAAGTAGCAATGAGCATTCCTGGTCAGGTGGTAAGGGTCAGGAAGGAACTTTTCAGCTATACATTGTTCCTCACTTAACTGTAAATTTTGGGGACAATACATTATGATCCGAATGGGGATTATATTTATATAGCCCCAATATAGTTATTGATAATCAAATGTTCCAGCAAAAATTATTGCCCAATTAAGGGCTGAGCAAGGAGAGGGAGGGAAGGATTGATCCTATCATACCTAGCAAAAGGCCTCCCAAGGCAGGATTAGGGTATTTTTACGAGAGGTCACTGAAAAGCCTGCACCCCATGCAGACTCAATTATTTGGAAAATTGACGAGCCTATATGGGTAAATCAGCAACCTTTAACTGAAGAAATATTACAAGCTGCCCAGCGGTTTGTTCAGGAACAGCTGAATAATAGGCACATTCATTACACCCTCCAATTCTGCCTGGAATTCTCCTGTTTTGTGATTAAAAAGAAATCAGGAAATGGAGATTAATACAAGATTTAAGAGAGGTTAATGGGACCATGTAATTAATGGGAGCTTTACAGCCTTGGGTTGACTTTTCCTACAGCCATACTAAAAGATATCTTTAAGGTTATTTTAGATTTAAAGGATTGTTTTGATGTCATTCCTTTGGCACCACAAGATTATAAAATATTTGCATTTAATATTCCATAAGTCAATTTCAAAGAGTCAATGAGAAGATATCATTAGAATGTCTTGCCCTGGGTATGGCAAACAGTGCAATGTTGTGCCAGAAAGTTGTGGCTCGGGCTATACAAAATGTTGGAGATCAATCTCCACAAGTTTATATTATCCATTAAAAAGGATGATATCTTGCTTTCCCATAAAAATGAAGGCATTTGGCTTGCAACATATGGACAGCTTCATCAGAGCCTTGCCTACGCAGGGTTAGAAATAGCCCCAGAGAAAGTGCAAAGGCAGTCACCTTTCCAGACTTTAGGACATATGCTGTGTCCAAAAATAAATTAAACCTCAGAAATTGGAAATTAGGAAAGATAGCTAACAAACTCTGAATGACTTTAAGAAGTTGTTAGGAGATATTCAGTGGCTATAATCCTATTTAAAATTTCCTATGGGAGACCTCAAGCCCCTCAGTGAGATTCTTAAGAGGAGTAGTAATCCCAGTTTTTCCAGATGCTGCTACTAGAGCAGGTACTAGAGCAGGTGGAATATGCAATACAGAATCAGCAGGTACGTTATATTAATTATGATCAACCTTGGTAAGGATGTATTTTACTGACAAAATTTACTCCCATAGCAGTGTTATGGCAAAGTGGTCCTCTTTTATGCCTACACCTTCCTATTTTGCCCTCAAGGTACTAAATCCTTATTGTGAATCAGTAGCTTGGTTAGTACCGAAAAACTGAATGGAATATAGGTAATACTTTGGAGGAGAACCTATTGTGATCAATGTTCCTTATACTAAGCAACTGGTTGATTCGTTATTTCAAAATACTGATCCTTGGGCAATTGTGTTTGCTCAAATTATAGGCGAAATTGATAAGCTTTTCCTAGCTGATCGATTGCTGCATTCCTTTATTTTCCTAAAATTGTAATGGAAGATCCCCTAAAGGTCGTTGTGTTAATTTTTACAGGTGGTTCTTCCAGTGGAAGAGCAGTGTGTGTTGTTGATGGTAAGGGATATGTAAGGCAAACAGGTCTGGCCTCAGCTCAAATAGTTGAGCTGCTAGTTGTTGTTGTAGTATTCCAGCCTTTTGCAAATGATGCATTTATGTACCAATAGTCATTACATTTTTAAAGCTTTTCGGGTAATATAAATGGTCCCCTGCATTGGAACTAATAATAAGTCAAGTTAAAATACTATTACAGCAAGATGCTATTTCTCAGAGAGTTCATGCCAATTCTTCTTCTTCAAGGTTATTTTTTAACCAAAATATTTATTTGAGAGATTAAGATTATTTTTGTTGTGGAAAACAAGTAATTAGATAATATAACTAAAAATAGAAGTAATAGAATCATAGTGAAAGAGATTAAACACTTGAAAGTCTTTTATACTTTCTGAAAAATAAAAATGTCTTCTTTTTTTCTTGCCTTTTTTCAGTTGCCCACACCTCAGCCTCCATGGCTACTGTTGGTCTACCGGCATCTTTTCTAACCAATTCCATAGTTTAGCTCAGAATCAGGCCTTTCCATTGGCTGCTTCCTCAATTATGACATCATTTGCCTTGCAAGCCTACCATCACCTGGTAGAATCTTCTGGTTTCCATGGTGATGCCTGTAAACAAATCTGTATCATCACAGGTCACCTGTGACCGGTGACCAGTGAATGCTGTCTGGTACTGGGCATACTTCTCAATCAGGTCGGCTGATCAGACAAGAATGACCAATTATCTTGCTTCGTTGTACTGTGGATAGCTGATACTCTTGCCCTGACCATGTCAGGTAAGGACAGAAACTTTAAAACATTACTTTGGATCACTCTCCCCTGATTTTTACTATACTTTTAAATCTTTCCTTAATGGGAATACTATTGATGTTGATAGAGATAATTAGATTTGAATGACACCTTTAACTGGGGGAGGTGGTGGGGCGGGAGGAGGAGTGGAGGGGGAGAACTGCAGATGAAATGTAACATGAAATTAAAATAAAAGACTTGGCAGTACAGACCCCAGAGTATAGTGACACTGTTATCTCCTCAAGGTGGATGGAAAACACTTGAGAGATAACAAGTGTTCTATATGCCACATTTATCTAAAGCCTCATTCATTGTTTTCCTGAATCAGAAGTTAACAGTCTCATAAAATTTTTGAACATTAAAACTTATGATATTCTGCTGATTACAATTACAGTGGATACTGAAAAGTACATTCATGCTTACATAGACTAAGCATGTTTTTCTCTATATGGTGGAAAATTATGTTCATGTCTGCAAGTCCTAAACATATCATTTATCTCTAGCATGTGAAAATCATGATAATTAATTCTCATTATATACTTTTCTATATATATATATATAAAAGTTTTTAGTGTTGGCCTTATCTTATACCTTTGAAAGAAATATGAATAACTTCAATATGCTCATCATCATTTGTTTGGATTATATTGTAGAGAGCAGCAGGTAGGACAGAAGGGAGATGAGAAGATTTGAAATTATCCTACATGCTTCTCTCTTCCTATCTCTGTGAATAACTTCATTGGAAATTTCTTTGAAGCGGTCTTCACAGGAATAATTTGATATCTTTCATTCCTCTTTGTGTCTCCTTTCTTCTCTTTTTTTATTACTCTAAGTATTCAAGAATTGTGTTGAATAACAGGGAGAAAGACATAAAATGATACCCTGATATGATACCTGAATTTAACAAAGAGACACTTGGAGTTTCTTTCCTCGCTTGATACAGTGTGGGCTACACATTTGCTGTATACAGAGTGTTTAGTGCTAAATGCTTCCTTCCAGTCATTCTTTTATCATAAAGTGATGCTGACCATTATTAAAGATCTCTTCTGCATCTCTTGACAAGATATGCTTTTTGTCCTTACGTCTGTTTTCACACTATATCACACTTACTGATTTGCCTATGTTGAGCTACCCTTGTGCCCCTGAAGAGAAAACAATTCGTTAATGATGTATGATCTTCTTGATATGTTTTTGAATTCAGTTTTTCTTATCAATTTTTACCTGACAACTGTTACTCTTGATAAGAGGTGGTTTGGGAGTTTCAACGATGTCACTTACAGTTCACTGCAAATATAACATTTTAAGATTGAACTGCTAACAAAACCTGTTTAAAATATACTCTAAAGAACATGGTTGATTGTCAGCCTAATTTGAGAACAGGATACAAGAGGCAGTTCTTGAAACAGTAGATAACTAGTTCTGTTTGCTTGTTTTGTTGGTTTGGTGTGCTCTGTTGAGGAGGTGTTGCATTATGTAAGGCAGGCTGTTTTCAAACTCACCATATTCCCCTCCTCCTTTGGCCTACAGAGTTGAATATAATAGGTGTCTTTGAGTAGACCTAGGCCTTAGGTGGGGGTGATGCCAGCCCTGGACTGAGGATTATCCCCATGAAGTCAGCAGCTTTAAAACACTTTTTGTGATTCAAATGTAAATATCCACATGACATTTTGTTCTGTGATTTAAGACTTTGAATAGTTTACATGTACTGTATGAAGCATAAAAATCATTAACCTGGGTTCTGATTTCTATAAATTCTAGTTCAGCTTTTTTTTTCTTAATTGAAGAGTATTCACCAGTCAACACTTTAACTTTGGAGGGAAGAGCTAGCTCTCTGTCAGTAGGAAGGGGATCGAGCCCATGGAGAAGCCTGCAAGGTGCTCAGATCTATATTCCATTATCAATACAGTTCAGGTTTAAAAGGAAGATGTGGTTAAAGTAGCCAATTTGGGAACACTAAAGATGAGAAATAAAGAAGCTTGCAGCTGAAGATGAGCTTATCAAGCCACACTGACAAGATGGAAGACAGAGCTCTAGACTAGAAACGGCCAAGCTGCGGGCTTCTCTGCAACCTCTGGGTAGCATATGCAAGACATTGCTGTCTATTGCATCCTTGATTCTAATGAAATTTGTAATCCTCCACCTATCTCAGTACAGACACCCCAGCCCATAGAGAAGGGATTAACAAAGAGCAACCATTGGTACTTCTGAGTATCTTCTAAGAACAAAAATAGATGAGACAAGTTTCAGAATCTCTTGCATTTATTCAGCCAATGATATTCCAGGGAACCAAGCAACATAACAACAGTTACCTTGGTCTTTGTCAGCTTCTGCCACAGTCTAATGAAAACATATAGACAGAGACGTCCGATGGCTTTTTCTCTCTTGTGAACTTCTTAGAAGTTTTTCTTTCCTCTCACTCTCCCCTTTTTTCTCAGTCTCTCACTTTTCCAGAATGCTCTGAGTACTGCATGCTTCTGTTTCGCTTGCTCTCAAACGTATCTGTGTCTTTGCCTTCACTGGCGTGAAAGACCAAACTCAGCAGCCCTTACCTCCCATCAATCTTTAGTAGCCTTGAATACCCAACACCCTCAGTCTTTGGACAAAGGTCACCTGGACCACTGCCGGAAATGTCCCATTGCACTCACGAACTTGCACCACTTGGAAGGCAATCAACTAAACTCGTGACAAATCCTAACATCTTTTTCTCTGAGCAAGTTTGTTATGCAGACTCCTATTATACTTTAACCCCTATACTGTTCCCTACTGCTCTGGTTGAAGCTCCGCCCCCAAGCCTCCTCCCCCATCTCGTTCAAGCCTACAGCATCTCAGAAAGCCTGGCAAATGATGACCCCTCTCCCAGAGAAGCTAATGGCCACTCCCACAGGATATTTAAACTGCTCCCCAGAAAATAGACATACGGTTTTTCAGTCTCTCTTCCCCATCTCCTCTCTGGGGGTACAGAAGATCATCTGGGAGAGTTTTATCCATTAAACCTGGGCTTTTCCTAATTTGGTTTGATTTGGTCTGATTTGGATCGCTGCCTCAGCGGAGAGGTTTATCGGGGTGCAGAAACTTTTCAGCTCCCTTCTAATGACTTCATTACTGTTAAAGTCCAGTTATACTCCCAGAATTTGATGTTAGGGATAAGAGTGAAATCGTTCCCAGAAGAATGTAAGAAAAGGATTTTTAATAAAATTTCTACTCTAAAAATGACTATTAAATCACATTTTCAATATGTCTGAGGAACCTGAAAATAATCAAAAATTTTATTAACCATCTTTTATTTTTAAATACACGCTTGATCTTCTGATGGTATTCAGATAGTTAGCATCTGCCCTTGAGGCCAGGCTTCTACTCAATTTCTTTCACATAGTTTGTTCCTAGTGGGATATGTTCTATGTTTGCAAGTAACCCTTCAGTAAAAAGTATTATACTAATTTACTAAGTTAAAAGAAGTCAACACAAAAGTTTTCGTGAAAGAAATGTTAAAAGATAAGGATTTTTTACTTGCATACAAAGTACACATAGTTTTCCTTCTTCTGTCCAGCAGCAACTAAAGCTTTGCTTTTATGCATGGATGTCCCAGTACGAGAGTCTGGAAGTTGTGAAAGTCTAAGGGTGATAGGCACCAAGAAAGGATATAGTGTGAGTCCCTTAGGTTTTCCTCTTGTCTCAAATAATCCAAATGGAGAGTTGATGAAACTGGCAAGTTGTAAAGGCCACACAAAATTAAACCTCAACAGACGCCTCTCCAAAAAAAGGACGAGGGGAAGGGCAGACTAGCAAGGCTGACAACTTTTGGAAAGTACTGTGTCACTTACAGGATTATAGACCTTCAGACCCGCCTCCACAGTGCTAGCAAAATGGGTGAGAAGTTACATCTTAGCTATTTCCTACAAATTCACAATTCTGTCAGGAAGAGTCCTAAAACTTAAGAAGGTGACAGATATTACAAGGCTCACGAAGCTCAGAACATTGCCAGACTCACAAGGACCTTCCCCAGGGTCCCATGAGCAGGGGAGGCTCTATCTACTAGAGATGCTAACATCATGAATGGAGCTCGGGGATGCAGTTATTCGTGACTCATCGCCTATGCTGGCATGGGCCCTTCAAGGATGCATCCGGATTGACTCACAGAAATCCTTGTAAATTAACTTTAAAAAAAAAAACATCTCATTGGCTAACAAAATTCCAACTGAATGGAGATGTGCCTTTGGTTTGCTGTCAATGTTGTCTTGGATAACTAGAGATTTGTTCGTGTCTTCCCAGAAAAAATCACACCACAAAACCCTTGAATAGCATTCTTGAATAGCGTCTAGCCTGGGACCCCAAGTTCCTATTGCCAATTGACTTAAGAGGTGGAGAAGTGGGACCCATACCATTTCAACTCCTGCAATGAAAAGTCTTCCACGCAATGCTCGTGGGGACCATAAGCAACCCAGAGTTCTCCAGCTACCTACCCCAAGAAGCAATGAGGCTGGCTGCAGAGTACAGGATGGTGAGGTAGTTTTGTTTCTCCTCCTATGTGGCAGTTATAGGAAGCTTTTACTGATAGAGTAGAATTCCGTAAATACAAAAAATGCAGGGTTTAATAGAAGATAGTCTCTCACAAGGCACAAATTTTTAAAGTATCAGGTAAAGTTCACCTGTCATACCAAAAGTCGAGATTTGAAACTGAATGAAAACATAATCAATAAATGCCAACATAAGGTTGATAGAGTTGTTAAAGTGACCTGACAAATGTTTAAAAGTAGCCATCATTAAATGCTTCAAAAAACAAAGAAAGAAAAAAAAGCGTCATTAAAAAAAAAGACACCAATTGAAAAACAGAGACTTCAGAAAAAAAAAAAGTATAGAATTAGCACGGGAAAAAGGGCAAATGGAAATTCTTACAATTAGAAAAATATTGCCTAAATAAAATAGTCAATAGATGGAGTCAACAGAAAAATGGAAGAAAACGCGGAAAATATAAGTGGAGGGAGAGGATCAGGAGACAACTCAGCAGGTGAGAGTGTCTGTCACGCAAGATGAAAAACCTGGGTTCAGATCCCCAGCACCCACATAAAAGCATGCACAGATGCCGTAATCCCAACACTGGGTAGAGGTATGTGACGGCAGCAATGGAACTGGCTAGTTGGCCAGCCTATCCAAAAACTCTGCAGGTGAAAGGGATAAAGCATAAAATAACAGAGAAAATTCCCAATGCCCTCCGCTGCATTGCACATAAGCATGGACAGACCCATCCACCCACTGGACACATACCTTCCCCCATATATAATGAATCGTAAATAAAAGTAATAATAATGACTCAACAACAGGGGAAAATAAACCAAAAGCAAACTGAGCCTCTCTCTCTCTGTCTCTCTCTATCTCTGTCTCTCTCTCTCCCTCCCTCCCTCTCTCTCTCTCTCTCTCTCTCTCTCTCTCTCTCACACACACACACACACACATACACACACATACACATGCATACACATATACACATGAATATAACATGAGACAAAACACACATGCCATAAGAGTTTGAGAACAGGAAACGCATGAAGAACTGTATGTATGCTCAAAAAATACAGAGAGAAAAATAATCCAAGCTTGGAGGGAAAAAAACACATAGTTATTGAACTAAGAAGTCTCATATAGTTTAAGCCCCCACCACAAAAAAAAAAAAAAGCCGAAAGAGACCAAGAGACCACAATGTCTTTCTTTCCTGATTACTATTGGCTTGTTTGCTTCTTTGTTCAAGACAGCACCTCCCTGCACAGACCACCTGTCCTCTACCTGACTATCTGTCCCAAGATCACTCCAAGTATGTGATCGTCCTGCCTCCACCTCCAGGTGCTAAAATCACAAGGATGTACCTACCAATAATTAAGCTTTAGAAAGCTCAAAGTGAAGGCAAAGTAGGATTCAATTATATAGAAAATTAATTCAAAGGAACCTCTGAATTTTCATGAGTGGCTAGGGGTCAGGAGGAAGCAGCACAAACCTTTTCAAGATCTGAAGGAAGAGTCATACACCCAGCAAAAATGTTGTCAGTAATGAAGGAGAAATCAAAATCTATTCTGTAGGAAGCCACCTGGAGGCACAGGTGGTCCTGCAGTTTGGAGGTATACAAGTCCATACCTGGCTTAGCCACGTGGGGCTGAGCACCCTTGCCTGCACATGCTCAGACCAGCAGAATGGCATTAACCAATCAGGACAGCATTCAAGCCTCTCCGCCGTTTAAAAGCAGCTGCCTCTGGGCTCAACTTCCTCTCTCTAAGCTTTCTCTCGTCCCTGCTCTATCTTCCCTTCCCCCAATTTTCCTCAATCAAATGCTCCAAATAAAGACGTGACCAGGGAAGGAATTCTCGTTTTTAGTGGCGTTCATTCCTGCTGGTCAGGAAGCGCGTTGCACTATTCATGGGAAAAATTGAGTTGATCTCTTGCAAGCAGACCTTTCCTGAACACACACCTAAATGATGCTCTGTACCACAAGGTCTTAAACTCTGGGTTGTGACCCCCTGTGAGGTCGTGAGACCCATTGCGGAGCTTGTGGAAGATTTGGTAACAACAACGGAAGAAAATGTTTTCTGAATGTGTGACCAAAATGTAACAAGAAATCAAGTACACAAGCATTGGTGAGCTAGTTAGCTGATAATAGCCTTTACCAAGTGAGTCTGGGGACTAAGTGAGCCTGGGAGACTAGTGAGCCTGGGGACCTCATGAGCCTGGGGACCTAGTGAGCCTGGGAACCTAGTGAGCCTGGGGACCTCATGAGCCTGGGGAGCAAGTGAGCCTGGGGAGCAAGTGAGCCTGGGGACCTAGTGAGCTTGGGGACCAAGTGAGCCTGGGGTTCAAGTGAGCCTGTGGGGTTCAGTATCCTGTACTCACAAGAAAAGTTGCATGTAGTGACACACAATTGTAATCCCTGGACTCCTGTGATGTAATCCCTGCACTCCTATGATGCAATCCCTGCACTCCTATGATGTAATCCCTGCACTCCTATGATGTGATCCCTGCACTCCTATGATGTGATCCCTGCACTCCTATGATGCAATCCCTGCACTCCTATGATGCGATCCCTGCACTCCTATGATGCAATCCCTGCACTCCTATGATGCGATCCCTGCACTCCTATGATGCAATCCCTGCACTCCTATGATGCAATCCCTGCACTCCTATGCACAATCAGGAGAAGTTAGTGAAAAATGATTCCACTAACCTGAACTATACAAGCAGAGCCAGAAACAAGAGACCCTGCCTCAACAGGGTGGAAAGAGAAAAATCAACTCCCTGAAGGCATCCTTGGCCCTGGAAACTTGGACTAAGCTGTGGTTGCGTGCACGTATGCATGCACACACACACCCCACAAAAAATAAACAAAAATATTTATTAAAACATCAAATACATTCACTCAACCTGTACCGGGAAAGCTTCTTCTTGCAGAAGATGGTAATTCACAGAGAGATCCACAGTTGGACAATGTGCAGAGACTGAGAGACTTTGGAGCACTCAGCCCTAAGTGGATGACTTTGTCATACCCATCCCCTCGGGACTCGGGGATATATGCAGAAGAGAAGACAAAATGAGGGTGGTTCTAAAAAACCTGTCCTCCCTCAGAGCAGGGCTGGTGACCCTGTGAACTCACAGACTGTGGGACAGCACTCATGAGGCCTGCACAAGATCAAACCAGGCAAAACTGCACCATTGAGGTTGAGAAGTGGACACAAAGGCCCAATTCTAAACCAAGAACCCATATGCAATTGATGTCTTCTGGGAAAAAAAGGAGCAGTTTCCTCCAATGGAGTATCTGTGCATATTAATCATACTCTAGGGCAGGCCACATGCCCAGGAGGAGCTGGTCAATGAAAACGGACTCAACGTTCTTTGAGTTTTTTTTATATCGCTTTGGGTTTTTTTTTGTCTTACTAGTTTTCTTTATTATTATTATTATTATTATTATTATTATTATTATTTTAGTTTGCTTTACTTTTTTATCCATGGGTTTTGGGGAAAAACATGATCAAAATATATTGTATGGGAAAGAAATAAAGCATCTTTTTTAAAAAATCAAATGCTTATCTCAGGAGTGTCTGGCAACACTTTCCCAGGTTACATTGCAGAATTTCACTGTAGTCTTTTCTAAGCACACGGCATGGGTGCTTTTCACCAGATAGCTCAGACTTTTGACTAACACATGAAGTGAACTGCTGCATTTTTACTGTACATACAGTATTCTGCTCTTAGAGAACAATCGTTTAACTACGGACAATAAGTATCAAAGCAGTATGCCTCTGTATTGTACTATGTTTAAGCCTTTGATTTTTTTTAAATTGCTCTCTGAGTTGCTGACTTGAGTTTCAATTTATGAAAAAAAATTACTCAGTAAATTTCAGCTTTGGATTAGAGCAGAATTTCCAACGGTTTCTGAAATGTATTTCAGCCATTTTTGCTGTGCATTTATGTGACTCGGTGTTCTCACAATCAATAACAATAAACTCAAAATATCACCAGCCAGCCCTCTTCTGTAAGTGCTCAAACATCACCTTTACAAGATCAAGAGTTAGAAATTGCAGCATGAAAAAGGAGGGAGTTCCTGCTGCCCCTCCTGGCTGAGGAGCTGAGGACAGTTGATGGCTGCTCAGAGAGGGAGCGTGACTTTTCTCATTGCTAGATTGCCTATACCCCAGTGGATGACCCTTTAGACATTCACATATAGGTGGCGCTAACTGGCCTTGGTGGGTTATTTTTAAAATAACATGAAGTTGGATGGGAGATGGGAGATATTGTGTGGGACAGGGGTATCTGGAGGGAGGTAGCAGAGGATATATATAACCAAAATATATTTCAAACATGAATAATATTTTCAATAAATAAAAATATATTTTGCTCAATTCTGATAAATGCTGAAGATGCTATGTGTCCTATAGGAGCAAATATTTGGAAAAGATTTAGTTCCTTTAGTAAAAGCAAATAAGGCAAATTCATGTCATTAGTACGCAAATTTGCTTTCATTTTAATAGAGTATACAACCATATGCACACCAAAGTGTGAACCCCTGGCCAGCACCCTCAGCATCACTAGGGACTTGCTGGAGAAGCAGATTCTCTGTTCTCAATCCTAACATTCTGAATCTCTCTGGAGAGAGAGGGGTTAGTAATCTGGGTTTTAACGAGCCCTAGGTGTGATGCTGAGGTGTTGAACTTGGACGGAGCACTGGTATAGTTGAAAGGACAGCACATACACAAGTACACACCCTTATTAGATGCATCCACATCCCTCCAGATACATAGGCTGCCATCAAAATTGCAGAGGAATCTAGTTTCATCTATACAAGACACATAATGGGACTAGGGTGGCAAGGAGCTTTCTACATACCTTTGACCAAAAAGAAAAACACAATTTCAGGTCTGACAACTTGGTATTGGATAACCGATTGGGAGCTCTTCCATCGGTAAAACTATTTATCCTGTTCCCAGCATGCATTCGTTCCCTGCACTTCTTTGTCTTCGATTGGGGTTGCATGAGCTTTCCAGCCCCCATGCTAGCATGTCCTGTCATAGCAATAGGAAAGTAACTGATACACTTGCCAAAGACCAGCTTTTTCCTTTACAAATTGTGTTTTAGCTCACAATGGCTGGAACACAGGCATCAGTTAGTACAATAAAGAGTGGCCTACTTAACATTTTCTAATCAATCAGGAGTAAACCTAGAATAAAAGGCTTACTGCTTTCCTTTCAGATTAGCAAATGTTGCTCTTGCTAAGCAATGTTTTCTTGCTTTCTAGCTTGCTGCTTGTCAGTAAGTCATCTCCTTGTTCTCATGATCACTATTGGCTAATACTGTACGGATAAGGTGGTCTTACCTTGACCTGTGCATGGTGCCATCAACTATTGCTAAGCTTGACCTTACAGTTTTAAATTAGACAACTTTACATGAAGCTGGTCACCAAAGCAAGCACCGCCCAGGGCCCTGCAGCTACTAGGTGGCCAGAAGTCACCTAAGCAAGCCAAACTGATGTGAGTGGCATATGAAACCATCAGGGACCATGTTGAGGCTTGCGGTTCATTGATCAGCTGAGGGTCATAAATGAGTTTGCGGTTCTAACAAGGCCAAGGCCGTGGGGATGTCTGTGCTCTTGTTACCACTGAAGCCCATGCAATGCTCGTGGTCTGTGCTGCTGCCTGAAGCCATGTTACTGTCTTTGTGTGGGGGAAAGCTGTGCGGCCATCTCTCATTGGCCCACAACACTACAGTGCACACAGTGCAGGGATACAGGAGAGCTTCTGCCAGCCAGTGTATCGCTCTCTTCAGCTGATGGCTTTAAGCATTGATGCAGGCAAAGAAAGACTCATTTCTGGACACTAAGAATTTGACCATGCTCCAGTGAATATATGGACCACACAAAATGGATTTTTTTTTTTTACGGAGGAGGGGGCAGTTATGGGGGAAGGGAGCTAAACATGGGAAAACTGAGAGATAAGCGCAATTGAGTGTATGATATGAGATTCCCCAATAATCAATAAAAGTAAATATTTACAGGAAATGATATAAAGTGATTTAAAATACTCAGATACTTAAAACTGAATTCTTCATGACTTCTGTCTTAGTTACTGGTCTATTGCTGGGAAGAGAGCTATTCTATTGCTATGACCATGGCGACTATTATAAGAGAGAGGATTTAACTGGGGGCTTGCTTACAATTTTAGAGGCTTTAGTACACTATCATAGTGGTAGGAAGCATGGCAGCATGTGGGAAGACACTGGAGCAGCAATTAAGAAATACATCCTGATCCATAGTCAGAGAGAGGGCGGGGGGGGGGGCGGCGGAAGGGGGAAACCTCTGGGCTTGGCACGTGGTTTTGAAACCTCAAAGCCTATCCTCAGTGACACACTCCTTCCAACAAGACCATGCACTAATCATTCTAACCTTTTCTAACTGTGTCACTCCCTGATGACTAAGCATTCAAATCTATGAGCCGATGGGGCCATCCTTATTCAAACCACCAGACCTTCCATGCATTCCTTCCTATAAACCATGATTCCAAAGCCTAAATAAAGACAAGAGTCTTAGAAATGACAGGGATGTGGGATTCTCCCATATATGGTTATTTGGTTTCATCCATATTTCATAATGATCCCCAGACTCTGGTGTTATGTTACTCATTGTTTTCACACTCATTCACTGTTCTCCTTGTTCTAGGCAGATATCATCTGCCCTCTTTATCATATTTGTGCTACTGTTTTGCTTTTGGCTATTTCTAAAATACTTTTGTTTTTATGTATCTATCTCTCTGGGTCTGTGTCACTATGTGTATCTAGGTGTCTAAGTATCTCTATGTATACATCTGTATGTACTATGTGAGTATATCTGTGTGTATGTTTCCATGTGTGTAGTTGTTTATATATCTGTGTGTGCATTTACATGTGTTTAATCTGTGTACCTATGTGTATATCTTATACATGTATCTTGATGTAGGTGGGCCTTCTGTCTATGTGTTATTTTCATTGGCTAATAAAGAGACTGCCTTGGCCCTTTGATAGGACAGGAAATTAGGTAGGCGGAGTAAACAGAACAGAATGCTGGGAAGAGGGCAATGAGGCAGATGACATGGAGTCAGCCACCAGGTCAGACATACTGAATCTTTCCCGGTAAGCCACCACCTCATGGTGCTACACAGATTATTAGAAATGGGTTAATCAAGATGTGAGAGTTAGCCAGTAACTAACTCTCTAGAGATAATGGGCCAGGCAGTGTTTAAATGAATACAATTTGTGTGTTGTTATTTCTGGGGCTAAGCTAGCTGTGCAGGATCCGGGCGGGATGAAAAGCAGGCCTGCCCACAGCTCCTCACTACAGTATCTATGTATCTGCATAGATAGGCATATGGCTGTGTGTGTGTGTGTGTGTGTGTGTGTGTATACCTGTCTGCATCCACATGCATATATCTTTTTGTTTCTGATTATGTGTTCATGTATAACTATGTATGTATGTCTGTATGTGTGTGTCTGACCCTGTGCATCTGTGTGTGTCTGTGTATGTCTGTGTATCTGTGTACATGTGTACCTATGTGTGTTTCTACATAAGTATCTGTATGTAAGTGTCTCAGTTTGTATGTGTGACAAAACTTGGAGATCTTATTGCTTACCTTTGTCTAAGATTCTATGCAAATATTAAGAAAATATCCAGCACCAAAAGGCAATTTTATGTTCTACCAACCATTGTGAACCAAAAGCTTCACCCAGGTGAAGTTTGCTTTGAGATGTTCTTCATAATGGTGGTACAAATTGACAAAGACCCACAGGCACTGGGTCATTATGACCCTGCTGTCAGATACACATAGTAGCCATTGACAAAACTAGTTTGTTTAATCATTTCTTAAGTTTATTTTAAGCTGATGCATGATAATTGCTCATATTAATGGCTTACAGATATGGTAGAATCTATGTATATAGTATATAAAATATCAGGGAAGATAGAAATTCCACTCCCTGAAACATACAAACTTCTCTCTTAGTTCTTTATAGAATATATTCTAAATTGTTTAGCTAGGTTTCCTACTCTGGACAGAACACTGAGTCTTACTCCTCTAGTCTAACTATTTGGGTAATCCCGAGCCAGGATTTCCTTCCCCCCCTGCTATTTCTACCTCCAGCCTTTAGTAACCACTGTTGTCTTCTCTATTTTATGAGTCCAGTGTTCTTTTTCAAGGTTCCACATGTAAGTATGACCATTCGATGTTTATCTTTCTCTTTTCTACTTAACATATATTTTTTTTGTTTTCTACTCTAGTTCCATCTATGTTTGCTGCGCATTCTATTTCTGGCCGAGTAATATCACACTGTGCATGCATGCCACATTTGATTTACCTTTCCATCTGCAGATAGACACTTTGGCTTTCCCGCATCTTGTCTACCTGAATAGTACCACAATAAACATGGGGTGCAGGTATCTCTTTGATAAGCTGACTCCCTTTCTTTTCCACATTCTCCAAAGTGGTCTCATTGGGTCCTGTTTCTGCAACTTGAAGAACCTCTAGATTGTTCTCCATGATGGGTCTTTAAAGTTCTATCCTTAGGAGCAGTGTGCAAGCGTCTCACTTTCTCCACACCTCTACCAGGCAGCT
The DNA here is from genome assembly GCF_982192425.1 of Myodes glareolus. NCBI lineage: Eukaryota > Metazoa > Chordata > Mammalia > Rodentia > Cricetidae > Myodes > Myodes glareolus. Next base: position 11,344,377 of record NC_142045.1, on the reverse strand, counting down.
GGTTTAATGATTTTATCATTGCCATTAGAACAGACATGGCAGGATATCTCAATGTGGTTTTGTTTTGTATTTCTTTGGTGATAAAAGACACTGATTTTTTTCATGTCCTTGTTGGCCATTTTTTTTCTGTCTCATTTGAGAAATATCCGCTCAGAAAGTTCAGCCATTTTAAAATCAGATTGTTTGCGCGCGCGTGTGTAGAATTTTTTGAGTCCCTTGTGTATTTTAGACATTTATTTTGTTCTCAGATGACCAGCATAGACTCTGTAAGCTCTCTAGCTGTGTCACATCATGATCTATGATTACCTTCTCTGTGTCTACCACCAAGGCTTCACGTAGGCATTGGCACTGTGTGCCAGCCGTAGGTGAAGTGGCCTTCCTGGGGTGTAGTATTGTAGTGTTGGCCGGTTTGGGGCCTGATAGAGGAGTAGAGATCGTGCCTAGTAGGTGGCTATGTGCTGGTTTCAACATGAAATTTTCCTGGGATGCCAGAGGGTTAAGAAGCTAGGATCTGGGCCTTTCTGCTGAGCCAAGGTTCTGACAGGCAGGGACTTGGTGTCAACTCCCTTGGGCATGAGGGAGCGATGGCAGTCTCTTTTTCGGGGTACAGTGTACCAGAGGGTCTGTTTCCAATGTGCCAATGCGTCATAGCTGCTTAGCTGTCATGGAGTGGGCAGGGTGTGTATATGGGCTGCTGCTTGAGGCGGCGTATTTGCATTTGATCCCAGAGACTTCAGGAAACTCAGAGCCTGTGAGGGTGTTGAGACTCCTTGTGTGCTTACCCAGAGCAATAATGGGAAACCTGCTAGGGTTTTCCAGCCTGTCTTCTCTACTAGAACTTCAGTTTCCCTTCGGACTTTTCTGGAAGATTACAGCTTGTTCTCTGGCCTGTCCTGCTCCACAGGGGGTCTCACTTTGTAATGTGTTCTCCTCTCGTGTGCTTCCTCAGTCACTTTAGTGGAAGCACCGTTCACTTTGCTTCTGGTCAGTGTCTTGGTGACCCGAGTGCCTGGCAGCTCTGTTAGGCCTCCTTGCTGATGTTACCATCTTTAAAAACACCTGCTGCCACATTCTCATTTGAAGAACTCGTGTAGTCTACACACAACTCTGTTTTTAGAGACATTTTAGAGCAGCTATTGTCTGCTAGCCTCAGACATGCCTTTGTCTCCCAGCCTCGGGCACACCTTTTCATTTTCTTAATCCTGTCATACATATAGCAAATTTTCTGGAATTAATTACTTTACCTTGTTATTTTCTTTAACATTTCTGGAAGTAAAATTTAAAATATCATTTTGCTTTCCTTCCTTCTTCCTTCCTTCTTCCTTCCTTCCTTCCTTTTTTTCTTTCTTTCTTTCTTTGGCTTTTCAAGACAGGGTTCCATGTATAGTGCTGGCTGTCCTGGAACTCGCTGTGTAGATCAGGCTGGTCTCAAACCCACGGAGATCCACCTACCTCTGCCTCCCAATTGCTGGGATTAAAGGGATGTGCCACCAATGCCTGGCTAAAATACAATTTCTAAATATAAAAAGTTACTAAGATTTTTATCCTATGATTTCTTCTAAACTTTTAATAATGTCAGCCTCTATAATTTGGCTTGGTTCACTTTCAGTTTTCTTCTTTTATGTGTGTTTTACTCTTTATTCAAAACAATTTTTCATATGATTTAGTTTGATTGTATTTCCCCCACTCTGTTCTCCTTCCAGATCCTCCCCACTTCTCCACCTACCCAACTCCACACCTTCTTTCTCTTTAGAAAACAAACGGGCCAAAACCACAAATAAATCAGAATTTATAAAATGAAGAAAAAGCATGAGAATCACACACACACACACACACACAACCAAAACCCATAGAAATACAAAATCTGAAACCATAATATATAAGCAAAAGATCAGCAAGGTAAATGATGCCCAAATAAAGCAATAAAAAGCAAAAAATTCTGAAAATACTATTGACTTTCTTTTATCTTAGCTGTCCACTGTTCGGCATGAGGTCTGGCCTTAAGTATTTTGCATACCAAGTGAGGCACAAGATCAGTTTTCTTCTTTTAAAAATAAAGTTATTCACTGTCATAGTCCCATATGTTGAAAAGATGATCACTTTTCCATTGATTGCCTTGGCACTTTGGTTGAAATCTATTGACTACATACATACAGAATTATTTCTAGGCTTTATTTAGTTGCACTAAATTATATGCCTATCCTTATGCCAATATCACACTTTCTTGATTGATCTAGTTTTATGATATATTACAACATCAAATAGTATAAGTCCTTCAATTTTGTTCTTTCATAAAGAATGGTTTTGGCTTTTCTAGGTCTTATGAATTTACATATAAATTTTATAGTCAGATGGTCAATTTCTATCAAGAACCTGAAGGAATAATAATTGAGATTGGTATGAGCTTACACATCAATTTAGAAAGAGCAATATATTTCTGATAATTGATTTGACCTATAAAGATGATATGTCTCTTCACTTTATACATTCAAGATTTCTTTTAGCAATGTTTCAGTGGACGGATCTTAAAGACACTTTATCAAACTTATCCACAATTATTTCAAAAGTTCTGATGCTATTGTATATAACATAGCATTAATTTTTTTAATTTGTGGTTACTTACTGCAGATTCATAGAAATTTCATTAAAATAAAATGTATTAATTTTTCTAGAAGCATTAATTTTTACATATTGGTTTTTTAACCTTGTTAAACTCTATAATTATTTCTAGCTTTTTTCAGATTTATTGTTTATATATATATATATGTATATATATATATATATATATATATATGAATGATTATGCAGTGGTGAGTCAAGGCAATTTCGTATATTTTCCCATAAGCTGATCTTATAAACATCCACACTCAGGAAGTAGAGAGTAATGAGTGCTCAGCCCATTTTCTCCTCATTGAGTTCAGGACCTCACCCTGTGGAACGCTGCTGCCTGCAGTAGGTGGGGTTTCCCCACCTTAGTTTAGCCTAATCTCTCTCTAAACTTTCCCAGGTTGCCCAGAGGCTCATTTAAATCCCAGTGATCCTAGATTCCGTCAGATCGACAATATCATCTATCACAATATTTAACTGAAGATATTGTTTGGAAATTGTGTTAGCTATCTTTTGTTTTTATGAAAAATTGCTACAGATCTTGGCAGTTTAAAATAACAATGATTTATCACTTCATAATTTCTGTGAGTTATGTATTTCAAAGCACCTTAGTTGGATGGTTCTACCTGAGTCCTTCCTGAGTTTTCAGTCAATCAGACTAGTTTACCCATATCCAGGATTTTTATTAGTGTGGTTTCAGAAACCCGGAGTTGTATTCAATCTGACAAATTCTGTTGGTTTTTTGTTGTTGTTGTTCAACAATGAAATAAAAGTCCATATGGATTGCAGAGTAGAGAGGATGCTTTAACTAAAGTGAAGCAATAATATTTATTAGAAAGGAATGCGGTGTCCAGATGACAGAGGGACCGGGTGGAAATACTCCAGGCTCTGATTGTTGTCTGGGGGTTCTTTTATGGAGCTTAGGAGGAGAAACTTGTTACTAGGGTCCTAATTTAGTGATTCTCTATTTTGATTAACAGTTGTAGGTTACGTATATCTTTGCTCACTGTGAATGTTCCTTCCCATAATGTATCAGATTATAGTCATATATAGACCCAAGTATACATAGTCATCTCATGGGTTGTCCCTTGAAAGTTCATATGGGGACACAGTTTTGCCATATTTTTTCATGAATTCAGAACCAGTTAAGACTGGAGCAACCCTCCAATCCTCAGAATAGGATGTATTTCGAGTATTTTGAATAGAAACTGTCCTAGTTTGAGGGTTGTTAAGGTCATTAAGGAAGGAAAGCTGATTTCGTTGTTTGGAGGGGGCTGTACACAGAGCCCCGTGATGGTAGAGGTCCTAGGGTACTAGCAGGTTCTAGGTTCATTGGTTAGAGAGGGATGTATGTGCAAGGTTTTCAGGCTGCCAAGCGCTTTATTAAAAGAGGTTCATGTGCACAGCCTAAACCAAATAGAGTCTCTGACTTACTGAATGGTCTTGTATGCTTTCCTGCCTCGGTCTGTTTCCTACCGCCTACAAACATTGCTTAGCAAAGGCAGAAAGTCATTGAATTTGTAAGCAGAAGACATAAACTGACAATCTGACTGATGAAAATCTCTTTCACCAGAAGCACGGAACCAGAGGCTTTAGTACTGCCCCAGGTTTTCTGCATCCATAGGGGTTTGGCGCATTCACTTTGCAGAGAAGGGAGGCCTGCTGTTTTATCCACAGTCGGACTCTACTCCTTGCTGACATGGAAGGAAAGGGAGCTCCAGGTCCACGCTCACTTACTTGGCTGCTGTCAGGCTTTCTCTCTTTGCCAAATATTTGCTGAAAGCCTCAGTTTCTTACCACATGGATCTCTCCACAGGTTCTCAGGTGTCTTCACAGCATGCTAGCGGAACGCTCCGGACTGAATTATCTGAGAGAGATTGTTTTTTGTTCACATAGAAGAAAGCTGTAGTCTTTTTGTAAGATAATATCAGGAAAACAAGCGTATACCTTCCAAGATGCTCTGCTCATGAGATGTGAGTTGCTGGACCCCCTTAAGAAGGGAGAAATACCAAGCCTGCTCTAGACAGAGGTTAGAAAACATCATAAGACTTTTGTGAGGAGCCCATAAATATCCCGAAGGTTTGAACATTTCAAGTTGTTTTTCATATAAACATCTACCTCGTTTGGTCTAAAAATTGAAGCTTATTTTTGTTATCATGTCGAAGGGAAAGTCTCCATACTGTCATGGAGGCTAGCTTCAACATATTCTTGTAATGTGATAATAATTGGTTTATGTTCTGGGTGCTTTGGAAATGGAAAGGATCTAAGGAGATGACTATAGATAATATTTCAAGCATTTTAAAAAAGATTTCATACAAATTAAAAATGATCTTAGGGAATGGAAAATTAACTTTGCCTTTTGCCTTCAGATACTTGCGGGTTCTTCTTGGTGAACACCAGCTAGGTTATTGTCGTATTCAGTAAAATGTCAAGGGTAAATGGATTACGCAATATATATCTACATATATACATATTTCTACGGTATATACATATATGTGTGTGTATATACTGTAGACACAAACTTGGATAAACTTTATGTCTAATTTTCCACATTGTAGAGACATTCTGTAAGTGTTACATGCAGGGCTCTTTAGGAAGGCATTAGCTTGACAGAGAAAGTCAGCACAGGTAACTCACTTCACTTCAAATTCCACAAAGTGGAATACGTAACAATGCCTGTAACCTGTTAACTTTCTTAAAGCTTAGTGTGTTTACTCTACGTAAGACAGGGAATATTTAAAACACGTTCTCTTTTAGTAGACTCATTTAGCTTCATTTCAACATAAGCACTTAGAAAACCTCTCTTTGGAATGTAAGCTTCACATATTTTTAGCTTTAAGCTTTAAGGTTGCTGTTGAAAATGTATTTTTATTTATATTTTCACTTTTTGAAATTAAAATGTGATTGTGTCCCTTTTTCCTTCCCCTTTCCTCACTCTGATACCTCTTATGTGCCCTCCCACTTCCTCTCAAAGAAGCTTTGGAAAGGAAGAAGCTGGTCTCGGGCAAGTGTATCAGTTACTTTCCTATTTCTATGATAGGACACCATGAAGGAAGGCAACATATAAAAGAAAGAGTTTATTGGGAACTTACAGTTTCGAGGGGCTAAGGTCCATGACCATCATGTGGAAGAACATGGCAGCAGGTGGACAGACATAGCACTGGAGCCGGAGCTGAGAGCTCTCATCCTGAGTTACAAGTACAAGACAGACAGAACAACCTGGGGATGACATGGGCATTTGAAACTTCAAAGCCCCAGTGACATACCTCCTCCAACAAGACCACACATCCTAATCCTTCCCAAACAGTTCTACCAACTGGGAGCCAAGTATTCAACCAGATAAGCCTGTGGAAGTCATTTACATTCAAGTCACCGGAGGCAAGATAGCTCAGATCTCTCCTGGGACAGGGAAAGATGATGCTAGTGAATAACAGTACCTGTAATTCAAAATATTTGAGGTTTGTGAGTACCAAATTAAGCCACATCCGTCCCACCCATCCTTTGTTGACATCTGCATCATTATGAGTACGCAGGTCAGATAAACTAAGCCTTCCTTTGACTAACCTATCAGGATGTAAATGCAACCCAAGTAATGTCTCCCAAAGGGTACCCTCCCCTCCCCTCATGGCAGTGGAAAGTGGTTTGACTCCAAGTCTAGAATTAGAAGTCACCAAAGGTGAGTATCATAAAGGAAGCTACCAATGCCTGGGTTTACATTGTTCACCCCTGCACTGCATTCTTCTCACACACACATTCACACATATACATTCACACACACACATTCACACACACAGTCACACACACACATTCATACACACAGTCACACACACATTCACATACACAGTCACACACACACATTCATACACACAGTCACACACACATTCATACACACAGTCACACACACACATTCATACACACAGTCACAAACAAACATTCACACACATAGTCACACACACATTCACACACACAGTCACACACACATTCATACACACAGTCACACACACACATTTACACACACATTCACAGACACACACAATCACACATACACACATATACACACTGGGCTCACATACTCTAAAACCTTTATCACTTTGCAATTACACATTATTTCAAATGAACTCCTCCATTTAATGAAAATAGCTCAATTTGTTGCTCATTTCATAAAATACTAGCCTTTCCCAGGTATCGCCATGTGCCAACTGGCACATTTCCAAATGCCTTCCATGAATTCCCCCATCTAAGCCTCAGAAAACCCTTCTGCAGAGGAGGCTTGATTATCGTCAATTAGCTACCTCCACTTTGCAGAGGTGAAAACAAAGCTCACAGAAATAAAAGTGCCTCCTTGGAATTCGACAAGCCAAACAATACGACTGCCTGTGTTGAAACCCTGCCGCAATCCAAGTCTAATAACTAGCAACCAGTGAGAGCAACAAACGGATCAAAAAGCCCCAGACACAGTGAGCCCTCTTCACTGTGTCGGTTGTTTTGACACCAAAACACAAAGGTATAAAGGAATGTTCCTGAACTGTTTTGTCACATCGAGCCTTAGTCCACCCACGGTAAACGTCCCTCACCCTCAAACACACTTGGTTTCCCTAGAGAATGTTCTCCTGGGAGTGCTGAAGAGTCAGGTCACCACGTGCAGAGCATCTGAGCTAGCGGAAGGCTGCTGCCGTGCCCATGGCAACCCTCACCTTCCAACTGCGTCACACCTGCCCTCCATCCGCAGCGCAGTTGCAGCTGGCTAAGGAGCTATACATACCTGCAAACGGTGATTTCAGCACAGTGATTCAGCCCTGGCTGGAACCCTCTTTTCAGGCAGGCCATGTTTAGCCATTTCCTCACTGCTCCTCAGGAACGAAAGGAGCGAGAAGCGCTTGCAAAAAATGAGACTTGACCTGACTTCGAAAGACTGTAGCAAATAAAGCTGATGCTGTGAAACCACGATCCTGTTTCTAGGTTCATCTGGTCTGTTTATCACATCAAGAAATTTATATTAAATCGCCGGGCGGTGATGGCACACGCCTTTAATCCCAGCACTCCGGAGGCAGAGGCAGGCAGATCTCTGTGAGTTCGAGGCTAGCATGGTCTACAAGAGCTAGTTCCAGGACAGGTTCCAAAACTATGGAAAAAGAAATTAAAAAAAATATTAAATCAAAGCGAAATTAAAGTTAGCCATGCCAGGTGTGGTGACATGTGCCTGTAATCCTAGCAGTATGGAAACAAAGGCAGGAGAGTTTTATGTCAGTGTGGGCAATATAAGAGGACTCCAAATAACAAATTACTTATTATATTAAATTTTTAGAAAGAAAGTAGGTTATGATTAAAGTAAAAGATGGAATTATTTTTCTAATTTGGCAACCATTTAAAAATCACACATACACACCTCTATTTTTTTTTCAAACCAGATTTGTGGCTCACACTACTTTATATAGTTTTGAAATTTGGAATTATTCACTAGGCTTTCCTAACAATAATAAAGTTATTAGTTATTTGGTATTATTACTCTCTCACCACTGACCTGTTTCTTTCCTTACTATGTAAAATGTGAGGTGAATAAACCTTCCATTAATGGCACATACATTAGTGATTACCACCTCGTGTGCAATGCAGTGCTTCTCGGCCTTTGTGTTACTCGCACCATCCTGTCTGGCGGTCGTTCTCGAACGCTATGGAGAGGCTGTAAAGCGGCCAGGTGGCTGGGACATCGTCATTCTACAAAGAAGAGTGGAGGTTGAAATCCCGCAGCTGTGAGAGGAGCGTGGGGTCTGAGAGTGCCCTGCGCTAGAGAGACGGAGGGGGGTGGGGAGAACGGGACAAGAGGACTGGAGTCCACCTTAACCAGAAGCGCACCCCACGTACTGAGTCACACTATGGTGATCCACGAAGCTGAGCGAAGAATAAGTCCTCTTGGCTTTGAATCCTACCTCTCAGGATGCGAACTTGCTGAGTTCCTACCCCGCCCTTCACCCTGTGAGCTCTGGTTTGCAATAATGGAACTAAGTTCATAAAAGTCTGTCAGGGTGAGCGCGTTGGCACACGGGAGGGCTCCAGGACACTCCTGGGACTGCAGGCAAGCTGTTGCTGTGGCTTCTGTTTTTAAAGACAGAATGGGAGGGCTTCAAACACAGAGGCTTTGTGATCAGAGACCTCGTCATCCCTCTCACCAATGGTTTTGAGCTGTGCCTGTAACAACCCTTTCACTGGGCTCCCAGAGCGCTTCCGTATCGCACTGTAGTCTGACTCTTCTGAACCTTCTTCCTACCCAAGACCGTGCCTGGTCTGCCCATCACAGCTTAGTAAAGAATTCTGTTGATACCAGTTTCTACCAAGTGGTCTAGACCACTTCAGTAAAAAGCCCACCAAAGTTAAAGAGCAAACTTAGTTCCCATTCCCTACCATGTGTATGTAGCCAATATTCTGTTAACAATTTCTAAACAATGGCTAGAGTATCTGTCCATTCTCCACAAATACACTACAGTTCTTACCGTATTGAGTCCTATATATATATGGCCATTCTCAACCTCAGTTTCTATGGTCGGAAACGTTTCCGTTGCCCGTTTAACTCGGTTTGGTGCAATGTGTCTTTGACATTGAGCAAGGCAAAACCCACACTATCTCAGAAGTCTCAGAAAGTGGAGAGGAAAGGGAAGGGATCATCAGTCCTCAGAACTGTTGTCTCTTCAAGTCTCTTCCTCCTCAAAGAAAGGGATGCCACCAAGGTTCATTGTAGCTGAGAATATGTCATCAAATATCACCTGCAAAGGATTTTCACCTGAGAGAGTGTCATGGGGGACAGACAGAATTAGGGTTCTGGGCACTGGTATAAGCAAAGGCCTGGGAGACGAAAAAACGCCTGTGAAAGGGGAAGTAGCTCTTTTCAAATCTCACCCACAGATAGGGGCTACATGATGAAGCTGGTAGGGAACCGAACGTTTCTCCACTGCTTAGCAGGCCCAGTGCATCCTAGGCTGGCTTGTGAGTCTTGTATCTCCAGACACTGCCTTTCAGGGCCCTTGATGCGACTTTCACCATCCCGCCCAATTGGGAAGCACTCCGTTATGAGACTTAAGGGTTCTTAACACCAGGCAGGAAATATGTCACAAAAGCAAAGATGAGAAAACTGGCCAAGAGCTAGAAGAAGCCCAGGAATCATCAATGGCAACAATTTTTAAGATGATGGACCAGAAGGTTGTGGGGGGTGGGTGATGTTTTGCTGTAGCATGAGGGCCGGCTTGTTGGGGTTTCCGTCCCGCCCAGTACCCCAACAAGCCAGCAAGTCCCAAGGAAAATCACACACAAGACTCCATAAGATTATAAACTGATTGGCTCATTAGGTCAGGCTACTTATTAGCTCTTATGACACATATTACCCCATTATCCTTATCTACTTTAGCACATGGCTCCATACCTTTCTCAGCTGGGCAAGTTACATGCTGCCTCTTAAGTGATCTGCGCAGGAGTCGCCGAGGGAGTTTCTTCCTCCCTAGCCTTATCCTATTCTCATTACTCCGTCTCTACTTCCTGTCTGGTTGACCCGCCTATACTTCCTGTCTGGCCAATCAGCGTTTTATTAAAATACATGATTGACAGAATACAGATAATTCTCCCGCACCATTTTGCTTTCAGAAGCCTTTGCTGTCCGAGATCACTGCTGATAGAAGGGCTGTAAGTTGTGCTCAATGTGTGAGGGATAAGACCCATTCTAAGTAAATGTTCTTAGCAGGAAGTCTTGTTACAACAGTTTGTCTGCCTTGGAAGTAACCAGATCTATTTCTATGATGTTGATAAGGAGATAACTCTTGTGGGACCAAGTCCTGTAGTCATGACTGTCAAAGGAATGTTGATCAAACTCAGATGCAAAGCATCTTGCTTGGATGCTCCATTCTGATATGACAGGTGCGGCGGCCAATCCTCTCAATTCTGTGGAGCTTTCTCTCATCAGAGCCCCATGGCAAACTGGGAATCCTGTGGGCACCCGTCTACCCTAGCCATGCATATTCCCAGTGACAAGCTTCTCAACACAAAAACACCCGAGAGTGGGCCTGCCTTTTGGTCCTCAATGGTTTCTATATTTCTTTCAGTTCCCCATGTAGCTGGTGTCACTCTGTCCTGGGTGACAACACATGGAAAATTAGTCCTCGACAGCACAGTCCTGAAGGATAATGGGAAAGTAGCCAAACACACAGACGTAGCACCAGGATACGGGTTTCAGAAATATGACCCCATCAATTAAGTGATGAGACTCTACATGAGTCCATGAAGTATGATTTTCTAATTTGCATCCATCCTAACAACCAGAGGATGCATTCATCTTCTACAACCATCCCCCCATGCTGCGGGAGCACCTTCTGCTCCGTCAGCCAATAGCCGCTGAAATACCAGCCCACTGGGGCGTGGTATATTTCTCTTTAAAAAAAGAGCAGCAAGCCTCGGCTTGGCCTCTTGGTTCGGGTGCTTGGTTCCGGCTCCTGCTCCAGCGACTAGGCTCCTTTCCTGACGGTTTATGTGTATGTAAGTTTTACCCCCCAAAATAAATACCCCTTTAAAACCTAACCGGTGTGGGATTGATTAGCCATTACCCCCAAAATGAGTGAAGCTTCCGGCCTCCCTGTTAGGGATTTGAATTGTTTAACGGGGTAATTAGTTCTTACAATTCATATAAGCAAAGTTCACTGATGTTTAGAAGACATGGGCATGTTACCAATAAAGAATGCTCCAATCATGTAGCCCTTCAGACCTATTTTTCTTCTGAGGAATTTGATTTCATTTCCCTAAGAAATAAGTACATTACATTTTCAGCTGTCCTATTTGAGTAATTTTTAAATGGTTAGGAAAAGCGAAAGCTAAGATTTGTGTTATGAGAATTTAAGTAGGTGATCTATTTTTAATTTGAAACTCAGGAAACTCATTCTTCTGCATATTTGGAAAGTACACCATATTTTAAGTGATATCATACATGACATAGACGTTTAGGTATGTAGTCTAGAGAAAGGTCAAAGTCACAAGCAACTTTGGGTTTGGAAGACATGGTTTTCACTTGTTGCTGTTTGATTGGTCAGTTGGTTGGTTGGTTGGTTGGTTGGTTGGTTCAGAAGAGTTGTTTTCTGTTTGTTGATTACCTTGCTTATCTGTTATTGTTTTCAAATGCTTAAGACTATATAGTTGTGACTAGCCAGGGCATAGCATCTGAGAATGTGGAAATGCCTGTAGCCACGTTGCTTCCATATTGGTCTAGGAGTGACACAGGTGACCCTGCTCCACCTCTTAGAGCTCTGATCACAGTGGCCATTCATTATTAGAACAATCTAGAATGACAGTCATACTGAGAAGACCTGATGGAACCACACACATGTGAGTTTTACTTTTGAACCCTCCAGAACAAAACTCCCATTGAAATCCAAAGATAAAATGCTTTGAGGATGGAATTTATTGCTCATTTCAAAACCACAAACAACATGTTCATAGTTGCTGAGCGTGGCACAGATTTATTGAATGTCAACTTGGATACACGCATGCTTTACCCTCATCCTTGAGATTGAAGGCTTTGTCAGAAGAGCCCATTTGTGGTTGATTGGAGTCTGGGAAAATGCCTGACTGAGACGTGTAATAGAGAAGCAGAATTTTCTCTCTCCTGCACACATTACTTAGCTTTCTGGTGATAGGTGTAGGATTTTTGACACATAATTGTTTGGGACATCATAAAGGAGAAGTCTGTGTGATCATTTGGATGATTTCTACTTTTGATAAGTGTTTTATACAATGATCTAGAAATTACCTTTTAATCATTTCAATATGCATAGAGCACTTATTGCTGAAGTGATTAAAGCTCCGTTGTGGGTTAATGAGATGGGTCAGCAGGTAAACACATGTGCTGCCAATTCTGATGCCCTACATTCACATGGTAGAAGGAGAGCTAAGCTGTCCTCTAGCGGCCACCTGTTCACTGTAGTGTGACCTCACACATGTGTATACACATGCACGCAAAACAGTAAACAAAAATGCAATTTTTAAAAAGTTCCATCATGACAAACCAACCAAAGAAAGGAAGAAAAATAAGAGCCCTGGGTTCAGGAAAGTAAAAGAGGAGTCTGTTAGGGAAGATGAGCAAGCAGCATGTAGGGGCATAGCCTCCAAACACAAGCCGATACCTTTGCGGTGCCATAGCCGAGGACTCTGTCACAGAGGGACATTGGTTTCATCCTTTAGTATCACATATTCTTAACGGATACTAACACAGTGGGCTCTTCAAAAGTCTGTGCTGCCACCAGAGATCATGTTGATATCAGTGATCCCTGATGCCCCTGGGGACCACCTTGATATTCATGATTGAAGCTGCTGCTGGAAACCCTGTTGATGCCCACAGTCAGTGTTGCTACCAGAAATGAAGAAGTCCACGATCTATGCTGCCGCCAGCTGCTATGGGCAATAAGGTTTCCTTTGCCGTGGCATCGATGGAGGCAGGCTCATAATTGAAAATGAAAGATGGGAACTCTGAAACACATTCTGCTACAATACAGAGAGGACTAAGAGGTAGGCTGCCCCAATACCCACTCCCATCCACCAGACCCTGCAAGATACAAGTCCCACCCTGCCCCCAAACTCGCCTAGCCTCCTGCAACCTTGGTGGAACTCTGAAACACAGCCTGCTACAATACAGAGAGGACCAAGAGGTTGAGTGACCAGCCACCTGGGGGGACACCCCACTATCTAGGCCCTTCATAGTGGGGCAAAACCCCTGGCTCCTCCCCCACCTGCCTCAGCTTCTATAGCCAGAGAGCAGATGAGATTCCTGCAGGCTACTCAACATCTCCATTCCATCCATAGAGCCCTGAAAACCACAAGTCCCACTCCGCCCCTAAACCCTCCAATTCCTCCACCACCACCCCCCCAACCTCAAAGGAACACTGAAACACAAGCTGCAACTACATCGAGAGGAGCAAGAGTGTGAACCAGGAGATCAGGCTAAGAGAGACTTCAGTCGCTCCCTGAGACACAGACATCGATGGTACAGAGTCGACCAAAACCAGTTCCCAAAGACGCAGACAGCCACTGCAAGGATTGGACCAAGACACAGACACTGCCGGCATCAATTGAAGGAAGAAACTGGTTGGTGCCTATGCAAGAATTCATTCAACAACCTAAAAAGCAACATAGTAACACGAGAAACCCGTGGTCATACAACAGGAAGACTTGATCATCCTAACCCAGAAGAAGCATAAGAAAATAATTTTAAATGTAACTTCCTGAAGATGATGGAGACCTTTAAAGAGGAAATGAAAATAAAAGACATTGAAAGTTTCTATGTCAACCTCCCCCCAGGGGAAAAAAAAGGAAAGAAGAGAGGGAAGGAGAAAAAGAGGAAGGGAAGAAGGGAAGAAGGGAGGAAAGGAAAGTCCAGAGAGAAACTTATTGAATAGAGTCCTTAAAATTTGCGATAGGAATGGTGAAGTGTAGCTCTTCACAGTTGATAATTTCTGGTAGGGGAAGCAGGAAGGACTCAGATTTTTTAGGGAGCTGGCCACTGGGAGTTGGTCCATGCACCAATAAGTATATGGGCAATACAAATTGGAGTTGGTATTTTCTTGGGTTTTATTTTATTATTTTTGGGGGGTGCAAGAGTGGGAGGGTAGATATGGGAGGAATGGGAAGTGAGTGTGATTAGTGTGCATCATATGAAATTCCAAAATTTTTAATAAAAATATCATGATGAGGAGGAAGAAAGTTCATATTAGAAAGAAAAAAAATTGTCCTCCTGGGCATGGCACTTCTTGATTCTTAGTTTCAAAGTAGGACCCAGGAAGCTCTGTTGGTTTTAATAAGAACCAAGAATGACAGACATGTTTAGCTATTGACCCCACGATCATAGAAATTCTTTTCAGAACTAGGACACTCCAGCGATAGAAGCAGATTGACGCTAACACTGATCTAGGATAACAGTTTGTCTCAGTCAAATCTTGACATAAGGTCAGCAGCAGTCAATGATCACGCCTGAGGAGCCCTGCTAGGGAAAATTAAATAGCAGTTACAGCAAGTCAGACTGTTCACATTTAAGCTGATTGCCATGGGAAAGCGTTTGTTAAATGTGACATTTTAGGTCTCAAGAAAAATAGTTAACGCAAGTCTTATGTGTTTTCCTCAGATGCAAGATGCCCTGCTTTGCTCCCCGAAGGTGCCAGCCTCCTGGACAGGTTAATGCTGCCAGGTACTAAGTTTGTGTTTTCATAATTCATTATCATTTGCCATTATTTACCCATCTATTACCTCCCCTTACTCTCCTTCCCCACTCCCTTATAAACAAGAAGTTTATAAAGTCAAGTCAAAGCCATGGAAAAATCTTACGCATGGAGCTTCCCTGTTGTGGGAGTATCTTCTGCTGCCTCAGCCAATAGTCGCTGAAGCACGAGCCCACAGTGCAGCCGGGAGCGACTTCCGCTCCCTCAGCCAATAGCCGCTGAAATACCAGCCCACTGGGGCGTGGTATATTTCTCTTTTAAAAAGAGATACAGATCCGGATCAGGCCCTCTTGGTTCCGGCTCCTGCTCCCGCCTCCTGCTCCCGCCTCCTGCTCCAGCGACTATTGGCTGAGGCAGCGGAAGATACTCCCACATTACTTCCCCTTCAGAAACAGGCAGTGGGCAAGGAAGCTTAGGTTGTTAGTTGACTGGTCAGGGGAACTTATCTGCAGTCTACTTGACTTGCGACAGGTGGACTCAGGTAGCAATTTACTAAAGTTTACGTGAATCTTTAAGTTTATGAAAAAGGTAAACGTGTTAGATATCTTACCGTTGCCTTTGTTCGTAAGCAGTATTGAAATCCGCATTGTAGAAAATGCAGCTACCAGGTGTCTGTAAAACAGACTCAGGCCCTAAGTCACAACAAACGCTGTGACTTTGAGTTTAAAACCATGAACATGGTGTTTCTTCCAGATGGCTGGATATAGATTGGATGGAGATGTTTCTAGCAGATGGGAAGCACCTTTGAGTCCATATTTAGAAGACAGTCCAAGGAAATTTAAAATCTTGAGCTTGTGACTGATAATAGCAGTCATGGCTTCATCAGCTTCATCGAACTCCATGGGTTAATGTTAAAACTTGAAACCTTTGAAATCTTAGTATAACAATAGCATAGAGAGGAAAAGGATTCTGAAATATCCTTTTTATTTTAAATAATTTTAGAACTTATAACTTAAAGCTTTCATACCCTCAGATGTTCATAATCTGCATTTATATACTTTATTTTCAGAATTTTGTAAACCTCAACTTTTATCCAATTATTTACCATTAGACATTAGTGGTTGATTATTGAAAGCAGTCATTGATGAGCAATTTTTTTTAAATAAAGGAATAGTAAAATGTAGTGAGGGGCTGCGGGCACGCCTGCTTTTCATCCCACATGGCTCCCGCCCTGCTAGCTTAGCCCCGAAAATAACAACACACAAATTGAATTCATTAAAACATTGCCTGACCCATTATCTCTAGAGAGTTAGTTACTGGCTCTCACATCTTGATTAACCCATTTCTAATAATCTTACTGGGAAAGATTCAGCATGTCTGACCTGGTGGCTGGCTCCATGGCGTCTGCCTCATTGCCCTCTTCCCAGCATTTTGTTCTGTTTTCTCTGCCTACCTAATTTTCTGTCCTATCAAGGGGCCAAGGCAGTTTCTTTATTGACCAATGAAAATAACACAATAGACAGATAACCCTCCTCCATCAGTAAAAGCTACATCTGAAACCTGTATATCTGTTAATATGAAACCTGTTAGCAAAGCAACCCAGGCTGTGCCTTTTCCTTTCTCATGAGGAGAACTAACAGCTCTCAAAAGTCAAGGCCTTGTGTAAAATGCGTTAACCAAGCAGCTGTTGTTAAACTGATGAAGCTTTAGTTAGCAATCAACACCACCCCACACTTTATCCCAGGTTCCCGTGGTAGTTTACTGGAGGCAGAGACTGGTCTTCGGCTGCCACACAGGAAAGTATTGTATCGCCATTGGCTGCACAGGGCAGTACAGGTCTTTGGCTGCCAAACACACAAGGTTTGAGGCTCCTGTGGATGAGGAACTTGGTGGCCTACCCTGACTTAGGCAGAGTAGGACAATCAACTCAATAATGTCCACCGTTTGTGTCGGGCCCTGACATAACGCAAGACACAAGGCAGTTTTGTCTGGTGGTTACTGTCCCCAAAATCCAGGTCTGTGTCCTGTTTTCTTTAAAGACCTTAGGTTCACAACTAAGATCTGGCATTTTTATCAAATAAAGCTTTTCTCATTAAGCATTTTAAATTCTGTAATTCAGCAAATCTCTAAAAAGTTTTGAGAGCCATCTACAAAGTATACATAAGTTTAAATACACTTTTCTTGGTTTTAATTATTTGCTTTAGGCTTAACCTTGATAACATATCCAGGAAGCTGAATAAGACATATTCCTGCTTTTAAAAAATGTTATATTTGTTCTGAGCTATAGGCATATAACTGCAAATATAGTTCTGAACATATTAAAGACTTTAATCATTTATAAGGTGACTGACAATTAGCCTACGTGTCTTAATTATCTTTAACAGTTTATAACAAGTTAGTAGTTTTTATAAGATTAAGGTTTTACAGCTTGTCCCTATTAAGCTTAGACTTTAAAAATTATAATTTTGAATTGAAGAAGATTTCACTATCAAAAGGAAAACTTTAAATCATAAATACATTCCATATGAAGATTAGCAAATATACTTTCCTGGCCTCCTCATAGTGCATTATTACAGATTGTTATAGCTTCGTGTATGCCTCTGTTTATCAAAATAACTAAAACTTAACAAAGCTAATAAAGACAAAGAGGCTAGACATATAGCCAGAATCACTAAGACCAAAATCACTAATGATAGCTTATGCAGGAGAGGATGCAGAGTAAGGGGAACACTCCTCCATTGCTGGTGGGAGTGTACAGCCACTTTGGAAACCAGTATGGTAGTTTCTAAGAAAACTGGGAATCAACCTACCTCAAGAACTAGCAATACCACTCTTGGGCATATACCCAAAGGATGTTCAATCATACTATAAGTACATTTGTACAATAAGTTCATAGCAGCATTATTCATAACAACCAGAACCAGGTCACAACCCAGATGCCCCTCAGATAAAGAAAATGTGGTACATTTACACAATGGAGTACTACTCAATGGTTTTAAAAAAAAAAGACATCTTGAAATTTGCATGCAAAGATAAGGAACTAGAAAAAAACTTTCTCAGTGAGGTAACTTAGACGCAGAAAGATGAGTACTATATGTGCTAACTCATAAGTGGATGTTAGACACAAAACAAAGGACAATGAGCCTATATCGTTCACAACCCCAGAGAAGCTAAGTAACAAGGAGAACCCTAAGAGGGAAGGGGAATAGACAAGATCTCCTGAGAAAAATGGGAGCACAGAGATGGGAGGAGAAGGAAATGTGAAAGGAGAGAAGGAGGAGAGAAGGGTAAGGGTGGAGGAGAACTTGAGGAAATGAGAAGGCTGAGATGGGGGAAGGGCAGAGAGGGAGAGAAAGGAAAGAGATATTTTGGTTGAAGGAGCCATTATGGGGCTAACAGGAAATCTGGTACTAGAGAAATTCCCAGGAATCCACAAGGCTGACCCCAGCTATGACCCTAAGCAACAGTGGAGAAGGTGCCTGAACTGTCCTTGCCCTGTAGTCAGATTGATGAATATCTTAAATGTCATCCCTCAACTAACGGAAGCAGATGTAGAAATCCACAGTTCCAAATTCCGGTTGAAAAGAAGGAAGAGCGATAATATTAGCAAAGTGGTCAAGACCATGATGGGTTCACCCACTGAAACAGCTTACCTGAGCTAATGGGAACTCACCGACCCTGGCCTGACAGTGGAGGAACCAGCATAGGATCAAATAGGCCCTCTGAATGTGGGTGACAGTTGTGTGGCTGCGGCAGATGCTGAGGCCACTGGTAGTAACACCAGGATTTATCCCTACTTCTTGTACTTTTTCTCTTCTTTAACCCATTCTCTTTGGAGAAATATCTTGCTCAGACTAGATTTACTGAGAAGGGCCCTGATCCTGCCTCAAAGCAGTGTGCTAGACTTTACTTCCCATGGAAAACCTTACCCTCTCTGAGGAGTGGTTGGGAGGTCGGGAGGTCGAGTGGCGGGAAGGTGGAGGGAGTGGGAGAAGAGGAAGTGGGTGTGTAAGATGAGAAAAGGTAGTTTTTAAAAAAGATAATTAATTTTTAAAAATCTCAAGCCAACAAATTAAGAGTGGGTAGAGAAAAAAAACCACACCACCACAACAAAATAATGGGACTCAACAAACACTGTTCATTAGTAACTCTCAACATCAATGGGCTAAATTCCCCAATAAATAGACACAGACTAACAGATTGGACAGGAAAGAAGGACCCATCCTTTCTGCTCAATCCTAGAAATACACTTTAACACTAAGGATAGATATCATCTCAAGGTAAAAAGATGGAAAATGATATTTCAAGCAAATGGACCCAAGATGCAAACCAATGCAACCATGTTAATATCTGAAAAAACATTGACTTGAACCTAAAATTAATCAAAAGAGATAGCGAAGGACACTGTATACTCATGAAAGAAAAAGAAATCCACCAAGAAGGTATTGCAGTCTTAAACATCTGTTCACCAAACCCAAGAATGCTCAATTTCAAATTGAGCTTAAATCACATGTTAGTACTCACACCGTGATAGTGTGTGATTTAAATACCCACTCTCACCAATAGAAACATCATCTAGACAAAAATTAAATGGAGAAACACTGGAGCAAAACAATACCATAATCCAAATGTACTTAACAGATATTTAGAGAACATTTCACCCAAACACAAAAGAATATACATTCTTCTCATGGAAATCCCCCCCCCCAAATTGACCATATACTTGAACACAAAGCAAGGTCCCAACAGATACAAGAAGATTGAAATAACTCCCTACATCATACCAGACCACCACATATTAAAGCTGAATATCAGCAACAGAAAGCTTACACACTCACAGAAACAACTCTTCTGAATGAAAAGTGGATCAATACAGAATTAAAAAAGAAATTAAAAACGTACTATGTTTTGATGAAAAGGAATATACAACATACCCAAACTTATGGAACACAATGAAAGTTGTTCTAAGAGGCAAGTTCATAGCATGAAGTACCTACATAAAAATATTGGGGAGATCTCACACTAGCAACTTAACAATACACCTGAAAGATCTAGAAGAAAAAGAAGAAATTACACCTGAATGGGGTAGACAACAAGAAATAATCAAACTCAGGGCTGATGTCAGTAAAATATAAACATCAACCAAAAAAATTACAAAGAATGAATAAAACAAAGAGTTGGTACTTTGAAAAAAATCAATTAGATTGACAGCAAATCTTTATCCAAAATAACTTAAATAAAGGAAAAGACTATCCAAAATAACAAAATTAGAAGTGAAAAGGGGGGGCATAACAACAGATACCCAGAAACTCATAAGAACATACTTTTCAAACCTATACTCAGAGTCAAGCATGGCGACGCATGCCTTTAATCCCTGTACTTGAGAGGCAGAAGCCAGTGGACTTCTCTGAGTTTGAGCCCAGCCTGGTCTACTTAACAAGTTTCAAGATAGCCAGAGCTACATAGTGAGAAGTAATCCTGTATCCAAAAAAATAAATAAAATATTTTAAAAAAATAAGTATCTCACCAAATTGGATATCTAAATAAAAGTGATAGTTTTTCTGATATATACAGCCTACTAAAAGTAAATCAAGACTAAATAAGCAATTTGAACAGACCTATAACCCCTAGTGAAATAGAAGCAGTCATTAAAAGTACCTCCCACTTAAAAAAATCCCAGAGTCAGATGGTTTTAGGGCAGGATTCTAACAGATTTTCAAAGAAGTGTTAATACCAATACTACCAAAGTTTTTCCACAAACTGGAAACAAAAGGAATGTTTCTCAGTTCTTTTAATGAAGCCACAGTTGCTCTGATACCTAAACCACATAAAGACCCAACAAAAACATAATTACAGATTAGTTTCCCTTGTGAACACAGATGTAAGAATTCACAGTATAATACCTTCAAAATGAATAGAAGAATGCATCAAAAAGATAATTCACTACTATCAAGTAGGCACAGAAGCAGAACTGGTTCAATATTTAAAAGCCAACAAATTTAATTCACATATATATAGACTAAAAGACAAAAACCACGTGATAGTTGTCTTAGATGCAGAAAGTGCCTTTGATAAAAATCCAAAACCCCTTCCTGATAAAAGTTCTGAAGAGATTAGGAACAGGAGGGACATACCTAAGCATGATAAAGGCAATTTACTTTATTACTTTATTACAGCTAACATCAACCTAAAAGGGAAGAAACTCAAAGGAGTTCCACTAAAATTGGAAATAAGACAAGATTTTCCACTCCCTCCATACCTATTCCATATAGTACTTGAAGTCTTAGCTAAATCAATAAAAACAATTGAAGGAACTACAAAAAAAGAGAAAGAGACCAAAATATCTTTATATCTTTATTTGTAAATGATATGATTGTATGCATATGTATTATATGTATGTATGTATGTAAATATCCTAAAATATCCACCAGAAAACTCTTACTGCTGATAAACACTCCCAGCATAGTAACAGAATACAAAATAAACACACAAAAATCAGTGTCAATCCTAAATGAAATTGACAAATCATAGGGGGAGACAGCAACCCAGCTGGACATATCTTTACACTAAATGAAGCTTTCTATTTCAGGAAAGGGTTATATCTCATCAAGTTTTTGGCCAAAGCATACCCATAGGAACCTCAAAAAAATCCAGGCTATTGCCAAGACTCTTTTTAGTCACTTTCTACAAACTGCCAGTAAGACCCTGTTGCTGAATATGATATTATACAGTTCATTGAACATGAAGGAGTCAAGCTGGTACCTATTTACTGACTAGTGTTCTTTGTACAACTCCACACAACCAAAGGTGAAAGGTAAAACCAACCCAGCTACAAATCCTTCAGTCTACAATGGTGAGCTGCCTACGAGATTTGCTAGTGCTATAGTGGCACTAAAGTTGTGGAAGTAACCAATCACTATCTGATTGAACTTCAGGCCCTCTTTGTGAGATGGAAATCATGCTTGACACTGCCTGGGTAGCAAAGAACTGAGGCTAAAGAGGTCCTAGACCTAGGAGAAAACAAATATTATTGCTCTGCTAAAGTAATATAGCAATAAAGTGACCCCTAGTGACATTCTGCTATAATTATATATCAGTGCCTTGGTCAGCCATCATCAGAGTAGCTTCCCCAGCAGTAGATGGGAACAAATACAGAGACCCAGTGCCAAACAATGTACAGAAAGTGAGAGACCTTGGGACAGTTAGTCCCAAATGGGATGTCTCCATCAAACCACTCTTGACAAGGCTCAAAGAATTCTGTAGAAGAAGAAACAGAAAGAGTGTAAGCCAGAGGGGACAGAGGACACCAAGGAAACAAGGCCTTCTAAACACAGCAGAACCAGCACACATATGAACTCAGAGACTGAGGCATATGTGGGCATATGAGATACTGAGAGGGTATATGGACCCAAGGCCCCTTCTCTAGCCCAGAAGCTACCTTCAATTGCTAACCATTCACAAATTACCAATTAGTTTTCTCTGATGGAGTCAAACTGGGACTGTAAACTTCTCTTAAACACATCACACAAAACAAACTCAATGGCACTTTTGGAGGTTCTCATAAGGCTTTGTCCAGGTATTCTTTTCTTTACAGGTCCTTTTCATGCAATATGGTTTCCAGCTTTGTGTCTTTATGGAATTTCTGTGTGAGTGAAAGTCTGTGTTTCTACATCTATACATATTTTGTGTGTTTTTCTTTTGCTCTTTTTCTCCTGATTGTTTCTTTTGACCTATTCCAGTTTTTTTTCTATTTCTGTTTTAGTATTATTCGTTTTTGTTTGCTTTGGAAATTTTGTGGGTTTATTTGAATCTTTGTAGGTTTCAATCATACATCCAATTCTACATCCAATTCCATTCATCTCCCCATCCTCTCTCTTTCACCTTCTGCCTTTTCAACTCCCCCCAAAACAAATTTCAAAGTAAAACTATTCATATGTTATTAGTTCTTTCCCTCTACTCCTTTTGAGTCTGCCTTGTTCTTTAGCTAAGACCTTGGCTGTTTCATTAAGTTACTTATTCGAGATCTAAAATTTTAATGTATTCACTCATAGCTGAAACAGTTCTGCTTCACACGGTGTTTGCTGTATCCCCGTGGCTCTGAACAGTTGTACTTTCAATTTCTTTTGATTAAAGGTATTTTTAAGTTCACTCCAAGATTTCTTCAAAAATCCAATTACACACGAGTATATTGTTTAGTTCCCACGTATGTTATAGCTTCTGTAGCAGCTCTTGCCATTCATTTCTAATTTCATTACACTTTGATTTTATAAGCTACAAGAAATTATGTTGACTCTTTGAACTTGTTAAAGATTTATTTTCTAGCCTAAAATACTATCTATTTTAGAGAAAACTGCATGTATAGGCTGTTGAAAAGAATGTGAATTCCATAGCTGTTAGAATATTCTATAGATGTCTGTTTGGTCTAATTTTTGGTGCAGGTGAACTCTTTTCCTCCTTCTCCACTCCTCTTCCTCTTCCTCTCCTCTTCCTCCTCTTCCTCTCCAAAGTCTCAAATGAGTTGCATTCACTTTCTGAACTTATTAGTAACATTTTATTCTCTATTTTAGATTTCTCTGTCACATCTCTACCACTATGAGGCTTTTTTTTAAAGAGTTTACCAGTTGGGTTCCAACTGAAACAGGTTCTCTTCCTCATTCTGGTTCCGTAGTTACTGGTGACCCTCTCCCTTCCCTTTTGGCAGTTCTCCTCTCTCCGTACATAACTTCCATCCCATATTTCTGGTCATCTCTGTCAGCTAATAACTCTGACTCCAGAGGTTTAAACATTGCATGGTGCTGGTAGATGTTTAGGTACCCATCTATCAAAGTCCCAGAGCCACTTCTGTCTTGAATGTCAATCACTATCTCAGTAGGTTCCACTGTTACCCACTGCTATAAGAATATCCCTTCATTGTTCTCATTTACCTTTGACCTCTCGTCTCCAAGTCTTCAAATCTATATGTCTTAGGGTTTGTACTGATGTGACAAGACATGGTGACCATACTTATAAAGGAAAACATTTAATAGGGGCTGGCTTACACTTCAGCGATTTAATCTACTATCATCATGGCAGGACATGGTGAAATGTAGACAGACATGGTTCTGGAAAGGTAGCTGAAAGTTACCCATCTGAATCTGTAGGCAGAATGAAAAGACAGTCACTAAGCCTAGCTTGAGCTTCCGAGACCTCAAAGCCTACCCCCAGTGACACACCTACTCCAACAAGGCCATACTTCCTAGTAGTGCCATTCCCTAGAGACCTATAGGGGCCATTTTATTCAAGCCACCATACTGTGAAAAATATTCTCTTCAAAGGGAAAATTTATTGGACAAAATTAAACAGGAAAGCAAGACTTTACTAAAGGTTAATACACTAGAAAAAAAGAACCACAATTCAATGTAAACTCAAGTCATCTGAAACAAAGGTTGAGCAAGGGTTTACACACTGGTGGGAACAATCAGAAAAGTGCTGTAGGATGATGGGTAAAATGACAATGTGATCTGTGTTTGTGATCTAAATTATCAGAAGATGAAGCAAGCCCCTATATTTATAGCAGGGGGCAGTTATAAGGGCTGGACCAGAACTGTCTTCCCACAGAGAATGGAAGACAAGGTATGACTTCTGATCACATTTCAAAGAGTGCTGGAGGAAGTATGAGTGAGTTGTGAACCAGGCAGGAGGCTCTTGTAAATATTGACATTGCAAATGGGAAAAAAAATCATTTACTTTCTGAAGAATAAAAAAGAAGTCAGGGGAACCTGACTGAGAAAGGAGCCTATTTGAAGTTTAGCTGTGTTGGGGGATGCAATGCATAAGATCATCCTAGGCATCCCTGAGATCATTATCATCCACGATTACTGAGAGCTCATTTTGGATGTGGCGCTGCGCCAAACGTTTCAGGTGCATAATTGCTAGACTTTTTCTTCGCCGCCTGCATCACATTAATTACTATGCTCTACTTTTTCAGTTCTAAAACTCTGTGACTTATTTGGGTAAACCTCTTTACCTCCATGATCAGAAATTTCTGAAGAATAAAAGGAATGCACTGTGAGAAAATAGTCTTTTATCCTGTCCCTTGTATCATTTTTCATAAAATGCTGATGGGCCAGTAGCCAGGCAGGAAGTATAGGCAGGACAACCAGGCAGGAAATAGAGGTGTGGCAACTAGAATGCTGGGAAGAGGGAAGCGCAGTCAACAGTTGTGATCCAACACAGAGGAAGCAAGATGTGACTGCCTCGCCCAATTAGGTACCAAGCCATGTGGCTAACACCAGACAAGAATTATGGGCTTAAATAAGTTATAAGAATTAATTAATAATAAGCCTGAGCTACTAAGCCAATCAGTTTATAATTAATGTAGGCCTCTCTGTGATTTCTTTGGGACTTAATAGCTATGGGTACCAGGCAGGACAGAAACCTCAGTCAACAAGAATGCTTCGAGATCTGTTTATCTAGCAGGCAACAATCAACATTGATTGCTAAAACTAGAGCTCTGTTTTCCCACTATGTATCAAACAGCATGGTTGCCATAAGTAGAGATCTGTTTACCCAGCATGCATCAGTCAGCATAGGTTGCCATTAAGTAGAGATCTGTTTACCCAGCATGCATCAGTCAGCGTGGGTTTCCATAACTAAGTTCATAGGCTTGAATACAGGCTTAAGTGGGAACTTGGTTTCTGCTAGTCTGAAGTTTCTAGAGTTCTATTTAAGATGCAGAAAATTCTTTTCCTAGTGAGGCAGTGCTTCTAGTCTTTCAGAGATTGCTCCCAGCACACACGCACACACACACACAACCAATAAAACATTAAAAACTCATCTCCTTTTGTGGTGGCTAGTTTTGGGATTCTGTTGTTTTGTTTGGTTTGGTTTGGTTTGTGAGCTGGATACAAGCTAGACCCATCCAGGAAGAGGAACTTAAATTATGAAAATACCTCCAAATTCGCTCTTGGACCAATGGATGGGCATTGTCTTTATTGATGACTGATGTAGGCGTTGCCATCCCTGGGTAGATGGTTCAGAGTTGTATAGAAAAGCAGCCTGAATAAGCTATAGATAGCAAGTCAGTAAGCAATACTCCTCTGTGGTCTTTACTTCAATTCCTCCATCCAACTTTGTGCCTTAAGTTCATGTCCCAACATCTCTTTATAATGGACCATAAACTATAAGCTGGAATAAGCCCTTTCCTCTATGAATTGCATTTAGTCATTATGTTTTATCACAGGAATAGAAACAAAAGTAGGACACCATCCCTCTTTTATTTTTTACTAATTTATTTATTTATTAAAAATTTCCACCTCCTTCCTGTCTCCCTTTTCCCTCCCCATCCCCACCTCCCCCTCCCTCTCTAGTACTAAGAGCAGTCAGGGTTCCCTGCCCCATGGGAAGTCCAAGGTCCTCCCCCCTCCATCCAGGTCTATAAAGGTGAGCATCCAAACAAACCAGGCTCCCACAAAGTCAGTACATGCAGTAGAATCAAAAGCCAGTGCCATTGTCCTTGGCTTCTCAGTCAGCCTTCATTGCCAGCCACATTTAGAGGGTCCAGTTTGATCACATGCTCCATCACTCCCAGTCCAGCTGGCCTTGGTGAGCTCCCATTAGATCAGTCCCACTGTCTCAGTGGGTGGACACACCACTCGCAGTCCTGACTTCCTTGCTCATGTTCTCCCTCCTTCTGCTCCTCATTTGGACCTTGGGGGCTAAGTTCAGTACTCCAGTGTGGGTCTCTGTCTCTATCTCCATCCATCGCCAGATGAAGGTTCTATGGTGAAATGCAAGATATTCATCAGTGTGGCTATGGGACAAGGCCAGTTCAGGCACCCTCTCCTCTGCTGCCCAAGGAACAATCTGGGGAACTCTCCTTGAACCTGAGAACACCTCTAGAATCAAGTCTCTTGCAAACCCTAAAATGGCTCCCTTAATTAAGATATTTACTTCCCTGCTCCCATATCCATCCTTCCTCCATCCCACTCATCTCATTCCCCCAAGCTTTCCCGAATCCTCCCCTTCTCCCTTCTCTCTACCCATCTCCCCTTACATCCACCCCCCACATTCCCATACACCCAAGTTTTGCCTGGCAATCTTGTCTACTTCCAATATCCAGGAGGATAACTACATGATTTTCTTCAGGTTCACCTTCTTATTTAGCTTCTCTAGGATCACTAATTATAGGCTCAATGTCCTTTAATTATGGCTAGAATCCACTTATGAGTGAGTACATACCATATTCCTCTTTTTGGGTCTGGCTTACCTCACTCAGTAAAGCATTTTCTATTTCCATCCATTTGCATGCAAAATTCAAGATGTCATTGTTTTTTCCCCGCTAAGTAAAACTCCAATGTGTATATGTTCCACACCTTCTTTAACCATTCTTCTATTGAGGGGCACCTAGGTTGTTTCCAGGTTCTGGCTATTACAAATAGTGCTGCTATGAACATAGTTGAACAAATGCTTTTGTAGTAAAATAGGGCATCTCTTGGATATATTCCTAAGAGTGGAATTGCTGGGTCCTGAGGTAGGTTGACTCCCAGTTTCCTGAGAAACCACCACACTGATTTCCAAAGTGGCTGCACAAGCTTGCATTCCCACAAACAATGGATGAGTGTTTCCCTTACTCCACATCCTTTCCAGCATAGGCTATCATTGGTGTTTTTGAGTTTAGCTATTTTGACAGGTGTTAGATGGTATCTCAAAATTGCTTTGATTTGCATTTCCCTGATCGCTAAGGAGATCGAGCATGACCTTAAGTGTCTTTTGGCCATTCGAAGTTCATCTGTTGTGAATTCTCTGTTCAGATCAGTACCCCATTTTTTAATTGGGTTAATTAGAGTTTTAGTGTCTAGTTTCTTGAGTTCTTTGTATATTTTGGAAATCAGACCTTTGTCAGATGAGGGGTTGGTGAAGATCTTCTCCCAATCTGAAGGTAGCCTTTTTGTCTTACTGACAGTGTCCTTTGCTTTACAGAAGCTTCTCAGTTTCAGGAGGTCCCATTAATTCGTTGTTGCTCTTATTGTCTGTGCTACTAGGGTTCTACCTAGGAAGTGGTCTCCTGTGTCCATGTCTTGTAGACTACTTCCCACTTTCTCTTCTATCAGGTTCAATGTGGTCAGATTAATATTGAGGTCTTTAATTCATTTGGACTTGAGTTTTGTGCATGGTGATAGATATGGATCTACTTTCATTCTTCTACAGGTTGACATCCAGTTATGCCAGCACCATTTGTTAAAGATGCTTTCTTTCTTCCATTATATTCTTTTAGCTCCCTTGTCAAAAATCAGGTGTTCATAGGTTTGTGGGTTAATATCCAGGTCTTCTATTTGATTCCATAGGTCAACTTCTCTGTTTTTATGCCAATACCAAGCTGTTTTCAATACTGTAGCTCTGTAATAGAGTTTGAAGTCAGGGATGGTAATGCCTCCAGAAGTTCCTTTATTGTATAAGATTGTTTTGGCTATCCTGGGTTTTTTGTTTTGCCATATAAACTTGATTATTGTTCTCTCAAGGTCTTTGAAGAATTTTGATGGGATTTTGATGGGGATTGCATTGAATCTATAGATTGCTTTTGGTAGAATTGCCATTTTTATTATGTTGATCCTCCCAATCCAAGAGCAAGGGAGATCCTTCCATTTTCTGTATCCTCTTCAATTTCTTTCTTCAAAGACTTAAAGTTCTTGTCAAACAGATCTTTCACTTCCTTGGTTAGAGTTACCCCAAGATATTTTATGCTATTTGTGGCTATCGTGAAAGGTGATGTTTCTCTAATTTCCCCTCTCTGCTTCGTTATCTTTTGTGTATAGGAGGACAACTGATTTTTTGAAGTTGATCTTGTATCCTGCCACATTACTAAAGGTGTTTATCAGCTGTAGAAGTTCTTTGGTAGAGTTTTTGGGGTCGTTTATGTACACTATAATATCATCTGTAAATAATGAAAGTTTAACTTCTTCCTTTCTAATTCGAATCCCCTTGATCCCCTTATGTTGTCTTATTGCTATTGCTAGAACTTCAAGCACTATATTAAAGCGGTATGGAGAGAGTGGGCAGCCTTGTCGTGTTCCTGATTTTAGTGGAATGACTTTGAGTTTCTCTGCATTTAATTTGATGTTAGCTGTCAGCTTGCTATAAATAGCTTTTAATATATTTAGGTATGAACATTGTATCCCTAATCTCTCCAACACCTTTATCATAAAGGGGTGTTGAATTTTGTCAAATGCTTTTCAGCATCTAATAAAATGATCATATGGTTTTTTCTTTCAGTTTATTTATATGATTTTCAGTTTATTTATATGTAATCAATGGATTACATTGATAGATTTGCTTATGTTGAACCAGCCCTGGATCTCTGGAGGAGAGAGGGTGTAGCAGGGTGGAGCAGCCCCTGCAGGATGACCAGGGAGTTAAGGGGGTTGGGGAATGTCTATGCTCTGTTTCTGGCTTCTGTCGCAGGTCAGGGGCACACTCACCCTTCCCTGTCCCTCTTTTAAAAAAAAAAAAAGTGAACCAAAGTCCAGGAGGCCCTTATGACTTCACCTAAGCTTTATGAGCTTCCCAAAAGTTCTACATCCAAATACCATCATGTTAGCCCCTAGCACTTAGGTATATGACTTTAAGTGGGAGTGGAAGACCAAGCTTTATTCTATGCACAGTAGTTATCTAATTGCTTGAAAGGATTGCCTATGTATTTTGAGCCACTGAGATTAACAGCATGTGAATTTAATCCTTAAATAAACATATTTACATTTATGTGGCGGGTTATCTTGATAACACCGGAGACCAGGCAGCCTCTAAATTTAGAAAAAACAAAATTAGTCCCTAGAACTCCATGGTACAATTGTGCAGTCCACATTCAAACATCACATCATTTGGAGGAATGACTATGTCAGGGTGTGAAGGGGCCCTCATTTAGACAGGTCAAGAGGTAGAGGGCAGATGTGAGAATTAAATGCGGAGTTCGTGCGTGCAGAACTGTTTGACCAACTGGGCAGTCCTCAAGGAAAAGGCAGGCTGTAAGAGAAAAAATGCTGTCCATCCCTTGAGAGAAACTGGAATAATCAAGAGAGTCTGGATCTGAGTTTAGTCTGCTAGACCAGTGCCTTGACATCGCAGCACCCAGGTGGCCTGGACACGAGACAAGGGAAATTCCTTTCCTGAGCTGGTGGGAAAGGCAATCTGTACCTTCCACTGGAGAGATGAGGGAAGCTGCCATACAAGTGTAGTCCACATGGGTGGGGAAGTACCCAGCAGTGTGGACGTTAATGATCCATCACAGACCTGAATCCCAAGCTGAATCCCAGGTAGTGACCTATACCCTAAAGGGGACAAGGGCAGCAAAAAAAAAGGCCACTAAGGCCAGAGCAGGACAAACCCGGAACCCACGTCTCTGGTTCTGAGGAGATACAAGCCACTTGAGTCCCAGTCCACTGCAAGAAAATGACAGAACCTTGAATTTAGAATGATGAGACATAGAGACAATTTGGAGATACAGGGAGGCCTTATTTTCAGCGTTGAGAGACCAGTACTAAGGAAAAGCTAATCTCTTTCTTTTTAAGAAACCAGGGCAGAGGAACTACTCTTCAGGGTCCCAGACACAAATTTTAAGAGTTCTCTTCAATGGCTTCCTGTCTAGACTGTTTCTTTGGATGGCGGGGAGAAGCAGGCAAAGAAGCTTTCTATGTCTCTCATTCTTTACTCTCTGTAGTCATCAACGCCACTGCAAAAGACACTTCCTTGTTCTTTACATCCAACCATAGACTTCCACATAGTTTCTAATCACAACCTCAGTAGTGGGAGCAGTACAAACCATACACATCAGCATAACCCTCAGCTGCAGCGTGGACCACAGACACCATCATGTCCCTCAGTGGCAGCAAAGGCCACGGACATCAACATGGCCCCAGCTGCAGCAGGACCACAAATGCTCCAGTAAATGCATGGGCAACGCAAACTGGACTTGGTATTTTTTTCATGTCTTTTGTTCTTTTTGTCTTTTTTTGGTGGGGGGGGGGGCTCATAAGTCGGGGGTGGAAGGTCTGGGAAGACTGGGAAGTGAATGTGATCTGGGTGCATTATGTGAAATTCTCAAGCCATGAGTAAAAATGTTATGTTGGGGGAAAAAGAAAGAAAGGAACAGGGACAGATATAGTCAGAATTTAAGTATCACTATAGATAGAACACCAGGACATAAATTTTCAAGGTTAAACTATTAGTGTAACTGACAAAGTTTTCTATTAAGAGTCCCCAATGTGCCTATATGCAGGAGTTCATCTTTGAGTAAAAAGACATCCCCCATCTTGCTTGCCCACTTGAGGATGCAGAGTTAACAAGAACACGGGGATTTTAGCATCCAGATTTAAAGCACTGGACATGAGACCTTCAGAGCCTGGCTGTGCCCAACAACAAGGCCAAAAGCTTCTCAGACATTTCACTCTAACCTTTAATTGTGTTCTCCTAATTTTAAATTTGGCATTGTCTTCCCCTCTTCAGAGTGAAAGAATTCTTTTGACTTAAGTTTGAAAGACAGATTTTCTTTATTTTTAATCAGACGTACTTTAACTGGTGTATTAGGTAATTTCAACACAAGTATACATGGTGCAATATTTAGATTATGTCAGCTTACCTACTTCTTCCAACACTCACCATTTCTTTAGGACACAAAAGGCATTGGGTTGGCAGCGCACGAGCGAGGCGTGTTTGAACACTGCCACACTGTGGCTTCCGTTTGCTGCTTGTAGACTTGTCTGTCTAGCACTGCAAGAAATAAGAACTGGAATATAACAGACCCTTCATTGGAATAAATGTCAAGGTAAAATGACTCTGTTACCATTGCCCTAACTGTGGCCCAGAATCCTCAGGCTTATTACAAACAGACAGTCTTACTGTAGCCATGCAAACCCAAGGGAACCAGAGAGCAAAGAAAACATTTTGAATATTTAAACTCTTCCCACTGGCATAAGAGACATGGTTCACAAAAAAAAAAAAAAAAAAAAAAAAAAAAAAAAAACAACCAGAGAGAGAGAGAGAAAAGTTTTGAAGTAGAAGTTTTGAAGTAGGACCACGGACCTCAACATGGTCCTAGACAGCACCACAAGCCTGAACATCACCCATGACCATCACCATGACCTTTTGTGGCAGTGCAGGCCTCTCAGATCAGTGTGGCCCCCAACAGCAGCAGCAGCCCCATGGACATCAACATGGTTTCATGTGACAGCACAGACTGTGTTGATGCCCACGGCCCATGTTAATCAGTGAAGTCCATGTGGATGCCCACAGTCTAAGTTGCATCCTACGGCCATGGTGATGTCTAGACCTGTGCTGCTTCCAAGGGCCATGTCTGGGTCCTCAGTTCCTTCTGCAGCTGGGGGCTGTGTTCACGCTCTGTGCTGTCACCAGAAGTCACCTTGAAGCCCATGATCTGTGCTTCTGCTGCCTGTAAAGAGCAAGGGAGCTGCTTCTGCAGAGCCATGGGTGACTGTACACACACAGTTGAGAAAGAGGAACACGGAAGGCTTAAGTGACAACCCCTAACCCTCACCTCCCAGTTCTTCCTTGTCTGCGCTCATACCCTTGTGACCTCCCCCATCAAAATAAAGACTTTTTTAAAAAGGAGGCCTAAGCAGGAAGCCATGGAGAAGAACTGGTAAAAGCATAAAAATGCTGCAGAGTAACTCTCCAACACTGCTGGCTTCTGGCAGAGGTGCTGCGTGGGGGAGGACTCCGTTCTGTTGACAGGGCATACCACTGCAAGTTTGACCACACTCCAGTGAGTATATAGATAACAAAACTTGACTTATTTTTTTCATCTTCATTCTATTGGGGGAGGTCACCAGCATTGGAGAGCAGACATGGAAGGCCTGGGAAGTGAGTCTGTGAAATGACCAAAGAGACAATAAAAGTGTCATGTTGAGAAAATAAAAAAGGGTTTCAAAGATGTAAAATCATTTCCCAGACTAGCGGCCAGCACACTTTGAGAACAAACAATGGACGTAACTAAAGCAGTCACTGGCCATTTACCTGGTCCCATCTGAAGTCCGTGAAGTAGAGCGTCATTGGCCGTTTCCTTGGTCCCATCTTAAATCCGTGAAGTAGACTGTCATTGGCCATTTCCCTGGTCCCATCTGAAGACCATGAGGCAGTCTATGGCAGAGATGTTATAGTAAAAGCCCCAATCATCTTACTAATGTTTGCATAACTGAAAGGAAGTGGCCTTCACCAAAAGAATCCAAATATCTCCAAAAGCCCCACCCACTCCAGTACTTGCGCTGGCTTCTCCTCCGGTGTCTTCTCCTCGCCTTCTTCTTGAGCATTCCCACTCCAGGTCTTTGCTCAGCTGTCGCTGGCCAGAAACACATATGTCCCCTTTCCCTCATAAATTCCCCCCATTTTCAAAATTCTGATTTTATACTGGTCTGGTGAGGGCTTCTTATTACCAAGCCTTGAAAACTCCCCAGGAACTTTGATTGCAACCTTGTACAAATCCATTATGTATTGTCTTATGGCTTAAACACAGACATATCTAGCTCTTTAGTGTTCCTAGCATTGCCTCATAAACTTGGATCACAAAACGCAGGCTCTACCTTTAAAGAGTGCACAGCGCACAGCTCCTTTGGGTCACCACCTCCTTTTTCAGACTGGCACCTACTATTTGCACTTAGCCTCAGAAAGCATTAAGAGCAAACTCGTAGGAAGAAACAAAAGCCTCCTGCTAGGCCTAGTGAACCAGGCCATTAATACCAGCACTCGGGAGATGGAGGCAGGTGACTCCCTGTGAGACCAGTATGGTATATAGAGTGAGATCCAATTCATCCAGGTCTGAACAGGGAGATGCTGTCTCAGGAAGAGAGAGAGGGAATGCACACATAAGGTGGCCTATACCTTTGGGTATTGACAAGTGTTAAAGATATGTCCCTTTCCCTGGACCTCAGCATCTCGTCTACTTTATACAGCTACTATACCATACTAGCCCAAGTTTTAAAAATTGCCCAAAGGTTAATTTTTGAAGTTTATTCTGACTATTGCTTCAAAATAACGTTCATGGTTGGTCCAACTGCGTCCCACAGCTTCATGCATGTATACAAGCCACACTGTGGCAAAGTCACCTGGTTTAGTACTTCTTAAATATAAGAACAATTAAGAAATACTCAACCGGTCTCCAATTGGTGCTGACTTTTAGAAAGAGCCTAAATATTTCAAAGGACCCTCCAAGCCAACAGAAGACAGAGCCTGGGGTACTTACCAAGGAACAGGCTTTCTCAAAAACCCAAAACAAAACCCAAACATTCGCTGCTCTGCTTCCTCAAAGAGCAGTAAACAGCAACTGATGCCAGCTAAAGAGAAGAGCAAGGCAAGTCTCTAAAATAAAGTGGTTCCAACAACTTCAGGGGACCTTTCATCTTTCCTCTCCACACAGAGACGACACGCTATGAGTAGTTGAAATGGAACAGTGTGCCTTGTCTCCTGACTATGGTGACCAGAACCATTGCTAGAGCAATGGGAGAGCCTAGGATCTGGCAGGCCTAACTAGTCAGTCTTGCTAGCCCTGGTCCGCAATAGGACAGAAAACAAGTAATAGTGGATGGAAGGAAAAGGAAGGAAGGAAGGAAGGGAGAGGAAGGGAGGGAAGGAGGGAGGGAGGAAAGAAGAAGGGAGAGAGGGAAAGAATGAAGGAAATTTATTCAGTGTACCCACATTTGTAAAATGAACAAACACAAGGTCTAGTTATCCATCTTTGGAGTACTGACTTGAGATTTAGGGTTAAGTTGACAGCAAGATGTGTGCACGGTGAAGCAGTCCTGGTCAAAGTGTGGTCCCATCCATCATCTTTTTCTCAGCTCCAGTCTCTTCAGCACGGTGATCTGACAAAGTTGTCAGAATTGTGTGACATCTCTTTCTGAGTGACAGTGCATCTATTGTTTGGACAGAGTTTGATGGTCAGAAGGGATGCCACAAGTATGGCTGCTCGCATTCTTTGTGCTGATCGACAAGCCCTGTGCTTTCCCTAGGTTCAACAGAGTGCCAGCAAGTGCTGGGACAGAAAATACAGAAATTCTTGAAATGACGATGCCTAGAATTTAGCAAATGTCAGCTCTCTCCAAGGTTCTCTAAACATTCAACAAGTATCATCCACCCCACAGCCCTGTATGGGATATTCAATTTTCAAGGACTTTAAGTCATCAGTTCAAAAATCACACAGCAGTGAATTAGAGATCCAGAAGTCAAACTCTGTTTTGGAATTTATATTTTAATATTTTAAAATATATTTTTTATATTTATTTATGCTATGGAACATTTGTTTTAATGATGCAAAGATGTGTTGCATTCTTTTATATTTCATTTGTTTAACTCTGTGAAGCTGTGTTACTTTGCCTGCCTAAAACACCTGATGATCTAATAGAGCTGAATGGTCAATAACTAAGCAGGAGAAAGGATAGGTGGGGCTGGTGGGCAGAGAGAATAAATAAAAGGAAAAATCTGGGAACAGGAAGAAACAAGAGAAATCAAGGAGTGAGAAAAGAAGGGGCCAGCTACCCAACCACATAATCAGCCACGAAGAGTGAAAATAAGATATCCAGAAATAAGAAAAAGAAAAAGCCCAGAGGCAAAAGGTAGATGGGATAATTTAAGTTAAGAAAAGCTGCCTAGAAATAAGGCAAGCTAAGGCCAGGCATTTATAAGTAACAATAAGCCTCTATGTGTGATTTATCTGGGAGCTGGGTGGCGGGCCCCCAATGAGCAAGGAGCCAAAAGAGAGAAAGAGTAAATAAATAAATAATTAAAAACAACCAACAACAAAACTCTCTGATCCTGACTTCAGTCATCAGAAGATTAAGAAAAATACTCTTTCAAGTAAAAGCAAACAAATGTGGGAAGAGGTTATTTCCAAGTGTACAGACCAGATAGTATAATAGGCAGGAAGGGCCCTCCACTTGCCCATGGTTAGTCTTGCTTCCCAGGGTGATAACAGAGGCAGGTGGTCGAAACTATAAGAACCGGGATACTGTAGGAGATCTGCAAGACATGGGGTATGCTCTAAAGGGAAACGTGAGGTTCCAGGCCCCTCCTCACTTCTTGATTTTGAGGTAATCAGTTTTTCTCCATGATGGCTCCCTCACCAGATCCTAAAGCTGTTAGGACAATCAAACATGTCCTGAAATCTCCAAAACCAGGAGCCAAAATGTATCTTTTTTCTTCATAAGTTGATTACCTCAAGTACTTATTATGGTAACAGGATGCTGACTAATATACTACATTAACAAGGTTAAAACAACAACAAAATAAACCCTGTTGATGATAAGTTCTGCCCATGATATGCCCCACACCCAATTCCCAGAAATAATACTAAACTCTCTGCATATAAAAATCAAAGAAGGCACATTAACAACCTAGGAGTTCATGGTAGATTAAGAAGAAATAGAGATTCAACAATGAGACTAGTGATCTACAGGACTTAGAATCAAGGTATTATACAGAACTTAATCAAACCAGAACAATGCAGCCTGAGAAGCCAACAGCGCTATGACCTAAGGAAATGGTAGATTATAAAGAGGTCACTTTGGCAAGGAGAAGATAGGCCAGCTAAGACACCTGTATTTATCACGGAACTGCTGCTAATCCATCTGGCAGAGTAATAAGTTAAACATGAAGCAGTAGTAAGGGGGAAATTTTGGAAAGAGCAGAGAGCCACTTGGCCAAGCTCCCCATGTAGCTCACTGTAATCCTTGGGATGATGAGGCATCACCAAAGGGCATTAAGCACAAATGTACAATGGTCATATTTACCCATTACCTGAGAATGCGTTGTCTTTAAATCTTTATTGAAATAATTCTGTCTAAGAATCAAGGAAGAATATGCATCTGAAGAGGACAAATTAGACAGAAGGAAAGTAGTTAAAATTTATTGTAGCCATGCAAGCAAGAAGAGCAAAGACAGCAGTGGAGGCAAGACATTCCCTGTCTATAAACAGATGTTCCCTACCTGAATTATACCCTCAAATTTACTACCCATACATCTCACCACCCAAACGGAGAGCTTCTCTACCCCCATAAATATCTTCCTCTCCAGCCAAACAGTCAGCACTTCTGTGCTGTCCTTGGATTTCATGACAACAAGACAAGACTCTGTTCTCTAAAACTCCCAACCCTATGCTTCAAGAGAGATAAGAAGGAGCTTGTTTACATAGCACTTAGATAGAACAAGCAATAAGGAAGAATCAGCACCTAAACTTTAATTCTCCCCCAACAAAGGAAAAACTAGTCAAGGATACTTGTCAAAACAGCAAAGCCAACGTGATTCAGGCATCATGATAAAGCAAGGACCCAGTGTGGGGACCACAGGAGAGAGTGGATTTAACTCTGAATACAGGGTCTAATGACAGACAAGTAGGAAACCATAGCCAAGAGCAGATCAAGGTGGACTCTAAACGGACACAAAAGGAAGAAGTGGGAACTAGAGAAACCCACACAGTGGAACACTTGCTGAAGACAGGGCCATCACCACCTCGCGAGTTCTATCAGAAGGGGGACCAGACATTTATTATAGTGAAGCCATTGACCAGGGACTCTTGCTAAAATTGACTTTTGCCAAAAAGTTCACAGACAACTATAAAACATAATTCAGAAACCCAACAAACATTCAGTCAAGCAAAGGATCGTTGTCAGCAGTGTTTGAATGTGTGACATCATTTAAGAACTTCCAAGAGGTTCTCAACAATGCTTACCCTCAATCTCCCACATTGTAGTTAGAGTCTATGTAGCTTCTCTTCTGTCTTCATATTTCAGATGCTGCTCATGTATTTGTTTCCCAAGATTTTCCTTTTATCTCTAGACTTTACTTTTAATCTCAAATTAAATCAATCTACCTCTGAATGCTTCAATTATACACATTTGATATGCTGGTGTGTTCAAATACATCTTAAAAAGGCAAATACGAAAGCATAAGAAGTGTTTACACAGCATATGATAGTCTACCCTCTAGTAGCCTAAAATAAATTTAAAAATTTATTGTTAATGTCATCTCCTGCTTTCCCTGGATCTTTATATGCACAGTGTCCATAGGGAGGGCTTACAGTCCTCAAAGAAAAATCAAAAGTACCTCTGCTTATATATCCAGCATTTTCCCTACCCTGACACTTCTCTCCCTCAGGGAAACACTTGTTTAAGGACTGTTCTTCCATCTCCACTGTCCCAGAAACTCATTGAAAACAGATCCATTCCTAGCCTTTTACATGAACATATTCTTAGCATTAAGATATGCTTAGGAAGTATTTACTCGGGTGATGATGTACTCTGTCCATTCATGCACCCAAGCTATCCATAGAAGACCTGAGAAGGAATCAGAAACATGAACTGGAGCAAGTGTGGGCTAAGACTGTGCTCTGAGTTGTGTGTATGGTTTCCCATTGTTTTGAGCTGACTATCATTTATAAGGGTTTCCTTCATACTGCGAAACCTTTTTAATTAAAAATAAAAAGACTTACTGTTCAATAATAAATAGTTTTCTTCTTCTGTTTAACAGACCTCTGAGAGAGAAAACACAGATGGAAAACAGAAAGAAAACTTATTGGTTCATAAATACTGAGAACCTATTTTTATTTCTTAAGTATAATTAGATGTAATTGTTTATAGGAGTTTCGTTTTTGAAGCTATCTCAGCTCTAGAGCTATTACAGCAGCCATTGCGATTCTCCAGTGCTCTTGACGTAGACATTCATTTTGTATCACTAAATGAAACAGGTGAGAAAAGCGTTATCTTAAATTGAAATCCTTCCTGATACATCTCGCCTATCGCGGTGATCAGAACTCCTTATCCCATTATCATGGAGGACCATTTTTCTCAGTTCAGTCAAAAGCAAGTACACATCTCATTAAGATCTAGTCATTGATCATGAGTTTATTTCCAGTTGTCTTTTTCTATAGAGCATAACTTTACATTCCTAGGACTGTGTGAATTGTACGTACTCACTATCACAACCCTTTTTGAGTTCTTTTGAATGGGTTGGACAGCAAGAGGTAGAAGACCTGATTCAGCCCATGAGGCCAGAAGCTGGACTAAGGATGTTTCCACAGCTGGGCCGTTGTGTGACTCTGTTGATGCTTCTGTTCTGCTCCTCCCAGTCTCACTGCTGGCTGCCTCAGAGACCCCAGGTAACTTTATAATCACATCCTCCATCAATAACCTCTGAACACCACAAGAGAGGAGCTTTATTCCCTGGCCCTCTTAATCAGAAAAAGAAGAAAACCGAGCAATTTCCACCCAAACCTTCTCAATAAAACCTCAGAAAAGAGGATGTAGCTTCCGGGCCACCATGTTCATCAGAATAACAGCTCATCAACAAAATACTTCCTCCCTGGCCCCTGTGCAAACAGCTGTCCAACATCTGGGAAATTTCCCAGGTTTTATTATCAAAGAAGATAGGAGAAAGGGAGAAAGGAAGATTCAGTGTAGCATGAGGGCCGGCTTGTTGGGGTATCTGTCCCACCTGGTACCCCACAGTCGGCATACCCCAAGGAAAATCATACACAAGATTCCATAAGATTATAAACTGATTGGCCCATTAGGTCAGGCTACTTATTAGCTCTTATAACATATATTACCCCATTATCATTATCTATGTTAGCCATAATGGCTCAGTACCTTTCTCAGTGTGACAGCTTACATGTTGCCTCGTTAGTGGTCTGCGCAGGAATGGCAGAGAAACTTTTCTCTTCCCTAGCCTTATCCTATTCTCATTACTCTGCCTCTACTTCCTGTCTGGTTGACCCACCTATACTTCCTGCCTGGCCAATCAGCGTTTTATTAAAATACATGATTGACAGAATACAGATAATTCTCCCACAATTCAGTGAGTGACCACATGCACCAGTCCCGTGAGTAGGCTTCCTTTTTTCCTTTCATTTCCCAATTTTAACAAATTTGTTAGTGACCATAATTTCTAGGTAAAAGGTCAGACTGGCGAGGAGCGAAGAAGAGAGGAGACGCAGCGAAACACGTGCGTGTTTCAAAGTACCCTGGAGGCTGAAGGAAAGGACTGCTTCAGCCCAGAACTTCGGGAACACACTGGGCAACGTATCTCAGTAAAGAATAGAGCAGAACAAGAAAAATGGAAAAACAAAAGCAAAAAGAGTAGGATACAGAAAAAGGATCGAATAACGGATATGTGTGACTTCTGTCACTGTGGAATTTATACACGGGCAATTGTTAGCGAATAACAAAGGCATCTTCGCGTGGAATTGAGTGTTACGAAAGATCAAACTTAGCGTAGTGTGAGGATAAAACGGGAGGAAGCACATGAAGTCACTGGCCTGGCTTCTCTGGCTAGCCGAGAATGAAAGAGAGAGAGAGAGAGAGAGAGAGAGAGAGAGAGAGAGAGAGAGAGAGAGAGAGAGAAGGTACCCTGCACACACGAGAAATGTAAGAATGACTCCATCTGAGACAACATTTCTTCCCCTCTCTCAAGAGAATCCTCTGCTCATGGCTGCACATACAGACAATTGAAAGTTGAAGGCTTCCCTTCAAATAGGCTCTGTCTTCTTACTGAAGCAACACAGTGGTGTGGGCCTCGATACATTGCCCAAAAGAAGTCTGGAGCCCAAGAGAAGCCTGGAGCCCAAGAGAAGCCCGCTGAGAAGTGGGCAGGTGCCTGTAGAGTTGTGCTGAACGAGGAACTGACGCGCTTCCGGCACCCAAGACTGCCCTAAGGAGCCCAGCCACCAAGCCAGAAACTTAAAAAAGCCTCTGGTTTACCTGACCCCTGAGCCTTAGCATCGCTCTCTCTCTCGGCCTTCCCTCCTGTGAAGCCCGGCATCGCTGTAGGCAGCTTTGCAGGCAAAAGCTTTCAGCTCCAGGAGGAAGAAAGTGAAAGGTTCCCTACTCCTCCACCCAAAATACATAACATAAAGCCAGCCTGGCGTACCTCTGAGTCAGCCCCTGTGCTCAGGAGAATCGAGTACCGCACTGATCCTGTGTCCTGTCGGCAGAGTCTGTCATCACCAAACTCTTCAGGAACATGTGCATGTGACTGACAGCTAAATGAACCAGTTCCAGTTCGGTTATACGTCAATACCAAAGTCCCCCACCCCGTCCCAGCAGTGATTCTCTCCCTTAATTTACAAAGAGGAAATTCAAACAACTCAAGTCAGCGGCAGCCTGAGGACAGCACCATACCAGAAGGAGCCTGTCCTGCCACTGTGCTGGTTCTGAATTAGTTCCCTTCGCACTGTGTTCAGGTGTGTCACACGCTCCACACTAAGTGGATTGCAATTTGCCCTCCCTAAACCCATCTGCAAATGTTCAAATCTTCTTATTTTCTCACTCTATACTCCACACCGCAAGCAACTGCAAAGATAAAACAAGACAACAATAAACTACGAAACACCGCAATGGTCAGCCTTGATCTCCTCACAAAGCATGTAAGCCATGCCTAGTTTTGATGTGAAGTGGTAGTAGTTTTCCTAAGAGCCAAAGACCTTGGAGGGCTTACTGTACAGTTCAGCTTCAGGTTCACTAGCATCACCTGCAGAGCCATTATAAAATATTGCAATTCAGAAACCCAAGCAAGCATAACGTTCGCTTGGAGGAGTAGGAAACAGAACGAAGAGGCCAGGTCACATTGGGCTTCCCTCTTCCTACCTTGGCACACTGTACCACTCTACAGTAAGTGTATTTTCTAAAGAAGTTCTATACCTAGGGCTTCAAGATTTCAATCATATCCAAACCTTGAAACCTAAGGATCAAGGTTGAAAATTTAAAATAGGTATAAAGGTATTAAAGCAATATTAGTTGTCAATGTGCTACACACTCCTTTAAATGTAAACAGGATGATGTCCACATCTGGAGGAGACGTAGGGACCCTCCTAGGAGCTAGAGGCAAAGGTCTTCAAGGCCCCATCTGTTTCCCGAGCGTTTCTCTCTTGCCTTCTAAAGAAATGTCCCTGTCCCTCATCCCTTATCGTATCAAGTGGGAAAAAGAAATATCCCAGGTGCAAAATTGAGCCACAGTGTTTCCCGAGAACAAATGAACACTAATCGGCAGCTTATATGTGAAGCCATGAGGAAGAGATTTGTAAAACGCAATTTCCTTGTCTTGGAACAACTCACCAGACATCAGACCACTCCAGGTAGAGACCAAAAGGTGAATTCTTTTCCCTAGCCAACAGAAGTGCTGCCCAAACCCTTTTCCTTTTCAACTGAAGAAGTTAGCCTATAAGCCCACGCTGTACACTGCTTTTACTTCTTCCATCACTGGGATGGAAGTCCCCTTGAGTCTAATATCAGAAGAGACATCAAGCAAAATCTGAACAATATAGAAAGCATGTAGCTATATAGAAGAAAGGAAAAATTAGTCATCATTTCTTCCTCATTTTTACCATTTTGCTAACAGCATCCTACCTCAAATAAGTGGTTAAATCCTTGGGCTAAAAGGAGTGTTCGTAGGTTGCTCCCTATACGACTTTTAAAAATGCTTCCTTATACCTTTAACTGTTAATTAGCTCAAGGCTTTGATTCAGAAAGCACAGCTCTGTTCAGTGTGACCTCACTGGTATGGCATCTGAGTAATTATCTTTGAAATAATGAGCCTGCTCATCCATAACAGAACAACAACCCCTCACTTGGATTGCAAAAGATCAGAGGCAATCTGCGGCACACCAGGGTGCCTGCCATTCCCTTCGCTGCACACCTTATTCTCAAACTAACCTTTCACATCCGGAATTAATTAAGGCGTTTTTAGATTAAAAACTAATAAATTTGCTTTAGCCTCATTTAGGGGAGATAATAGTATATGTACGTGTGTGTGTGTGTGTGTGTGTGTGTGTGTGTGTATCCCTAAGTGTGATTTAGATCCTACCGCCACAGTCTAATAAGGAAGAAGGCTGCATCTCGGACTTTTCTCACCTGAAACAGCCTAACAAGATACAGGTTCGGGTAACAAACAATAATAAAGACCCTGAGAAGATTTAGTCGTGCAATTCATCTCAA
The DNA here is from genome assembly GCF_982192425.1 of Myodes glareolus. Taxonomy (NCBI): domain Eukaryota; kingdom Metazoa; phylum Chordata; class Mammalia; order Rodentia; family Cricetidae; genus Myodes; species Myodes glareolus. Next base: position 11,301,632 of record NC_142045.1, on the reverse strand, counting down.
TTGTCATTTTACCATGTTGTACATTCATCCAAAAAATTAGTCTGGAGACTGGGGAGATGGCTCAGAGGTTACAAGCACTTGCTGTTCTTCACTTCCCTAGGGCTTGGTTCCCAGGACCACACTAGGCAGCTTCTAACCACTCCAGATCCAGAGGACCCTGCAGAGCTCCCTTCTAGCCCCCATGAGTAACCACATGCACTTGTGTGCATGCACACACACACACACACACACACAGAGAGAGAGAGAGAGAGAGACAGAGAGACAGAGAAAGAGAGATACACATATAGTAATTTAGCTCCTTTTATATTACTGTAATAAGACATCATGACCCCAGAAACTTATATAAGAAAGCATTTAATTCGGGACTCACGACTCCAGAGTCTATGAACATCACCATATTGTCATATATGCTCACTCTATCGGAGGACATGGCAATAGAGGGGCAGGCGGGCTTAGCACGGAAGCAGTCGCTAAAAGCTTCCATCCTGATCCTCAAGTAGGAGCGAGAGAGAAAAAGAAAAAGGGAGATGGGGAACGGCATAGGATTTTGAAACCTCAAAGTTTCAAACCCTCAAGTGATACGGCTTCTCCAATGAGGCCACACCTCCTGATCATTCCCAAATAGTTCTTGTAATGATCCATCCTGTCCCTTGAAGAGGAGACCTGTGCCAGTCCCTGCCTAGGACTGGCTGCTCTTGGGACCGGCTGCCCACTGCCACCGCTTGGGGACCTGCAGCGTTTCTGCCACTACAGTCACTGGGAATCCTGTAGCATTTCACTTACTCCGTTACAGTTCTACCAACTAAGGGCCAGTCACTCAAACTTATGAGCCTATGGGGGCCATTTTCATTTGGACCACCACGCCGATAAATAAAAAGTAAATCTTCAAAACTTAATTTGGAGAGGACTAGAACGTTTTCTATCAGGTTCTAATAAATAGGTTCCAAATGTCTATAACCAACGCCTGTCATTTCTACCTTGCTTTGTGGCTTCTTCTTTGATAGTAGATTTCTCGCTATTTCTTATGCAACCCAAAATAAACATGAAATCACTTCCAAACTGAGCCCTTTTCTATCTTGGAAGTGGGGCCAACAACACAACCCAGTAGCCAATGAACAGGGAAGGAGACTTGATTCTTGGTCAAGAGAAAAAGCAGATTAACCAGCTAATACACTTTTCAGCTTTGCAGGAAGGATGGGAGAATAGTGGAGAGAGATTGCCGTTCCTGGGAAGGGGCAAATATTTTAAGGTAGCTCATATGCCATGACTTTTCAATATCATTTATGTGTGTGTGCATGTGTGTGTTGGGGTAGAGGGGGCATACGCAGGACAGTTTGCTGAGGGTCCAGAGAACGACTATCAGGCTTCAGTTCTCTCCTTTCCCCATATGGACTCCAGAAACTGGACTTAGCAGGCTCTTTTGTCCACTGAGTCATTTCACTGGCCTTATTTCCCCTTCTTTTATGATTCTAATTGTTTATTGACATTTGTCAGCTGTCATGGTATTAGGGGTGTCATTTAATGCAGAGATGAGATTATAATCAAATTAGAAGCTACTTTTTGTCACTCTGGAAGCTAACCAACTTAAAAGAGACGTCTTGTCTTTGGGCATCCTATTCCCAAAGGTATACAGGATTACCAAGGATTCTTACCTAGGAAGACAATACCAGACTAGGACAGTACTTTGGGCCCACACAATATGTTGAAGAAGACAAAGTCGCTTATAGGATTCTATACTGCACCTCTGGACTATGGACTATTGGTAGGGTCTGGGAAAGACAGAAGCACTGTTCTTTTACACCCATTGCTGAGCCTGCTGGGATCTAGAGCCACATAGACAGCCATGGTTAACCACAGTGGCTCATAAAACCAAACAAATAGTTATGAAAATGAGGAAGAGATTGGTGGGAAGGAGAGGGAGCTGACAAAAATGGTAGGAAGCTGGTAGGTAAGAGTGGTTGGTACATATGTCTACAAACAAATTTAATTAGTAAAAAACTAAGAGGCCAAAGGACTAAGGATATAAATGTTTCTTTATTTCTTTTCTCATACATAGCTAGGTTTATATCTGAAACTATGTCAAAAGACAGATTAAACAGACAGAAGAATATTATTTGATGTGTTTTATCTGACTTGGGAGTCTTCTTAAGAAAATAAGAATCCAAAGAATCAGAGAAAAATGTTAAGGCTAGAGCATTCAGAGACACAAATTCCTTAAGCAGCGGCCTGCTTAAGTACTTTCAGAAAATGGTTCCTGAATCCAACCGAAGATGGCTCGACAGTGGCTTTGCAAGATTAAACATTCAGAAGCCTGTCCCAGGCACCTGTAAATACTCGCCGCTGTGCACTTAGAGCCAGGAGTCCTTCATGGATATCACAGAGACCACTGAGCGAGGAGGGGGAGTTTGCAAGGCCTATTAGTTCATATTCTTCTTGGTGCCTCTGCATCTTTGAAGATAAAAACACTCCTTTGCTGCATGACCAGAGATGATCTCCCTAGAATGAAAGATTATAATCAACTTTGGTGGGCGTGTTGCTTGCCAGGCAAGGCAGGCACCTTTAGGAGCAAACTAGTGTCCTTTTCTCTGTTTTCAGCTAAAACTTTATAAGATGAGTTGAGCTTTCCCAGAGGGATTCCCATCCACTTAGAGCCAAGGATGCTTAACATGTGCCTTCCTTGTGTATAAAAGATGCCCACAAACTGAGCATGCTCAGAAAGGTACCTTATCCTAAAATGTTTTACTACCTGGACATGAATAGGCTTCCCAGATAAACCCATTGGTTTCTTCATTCTGGGTATGGGGTAGGGGTGATTTTCAAAGATCTGTGTTCAGCCCTGATTCAGGATCTTTCTTGGCTGTGCAAATTTAGTATTTTAAGCTTACGTTTTATGATCTGCTTCAGGGGATGAGTGAGGAGGAGCAGACACAGAATTTCTTTTTGTTTCTCATGTTCTTCCCTCAGTGCCAAGATGATGTTTGCTGGGTAACATGTCCTAAGCCCCATCCAGGACAGCCAATCCATCTTGGAATCTGCTAGGACACCACTTCCCTATCCGGCTTTAATCACAGGAACACTAGTATGGAATGACGGGATTCAGAGCTGTCAGGAGTCTTCTTGATATGACCCAGCAATCCATCCAGTTCTCTTGCCTTGGATACTGGGCCTGGATAAATAGGAAAGGGAGGACGCTGAGAAGGCTGCTTTTACACATTGTCTTACTTGATTTATGTGGCTCTGATCCTTTAGGTTCTAAGGATCAGAAAGCCATCAAATTAGCTCAATCACAAAGGAGGAATATTAGCAAAAAATTAGTATAATCAACTCTCATGAAAAACTAGATCAAAGACCTCTCAGTTGCAGTCAGACGGCAAAGTATTCCCTTCCAGGATTTTACTTATTTATTTATATGTGTGGATGTCCATGTAAGAGTGCCCTTAGGAGAGTGAGCCACAAGGTCCTCTGTGAGCATGGAAGACAGCAAAGGGCCTCAGAACTACTTGGAGCTGGGATTACAGGCATTCACAGGACATCTGGCTTGTTACATGGATGCTGGGATCCCAACTCTGCCCCTCTTGATTGTGCAAGTACTCTTACCCGAGAAGCCATCTCTCCAGCATCTTTTCCTTTCTACAAGTGAATGTTTCCTCTAAGAGTCAATGTGACTGGACCGCTTTGCTTTGCGGTGCCCCACTGACCTGCATCACTTTTGCAAAGGAAAGCAACCCCATAAATATTAAAATGGCTTCTGCAGTCCAAACCCATGGCCTGTAAGCAGAGATTAACTCTCTGAAAATTGTGATTTCTTTTTTCTAATTTAAACCATCACACATCAAGAACAAACATCCAAACGGCACATGCATAGCACACTGCTAAAGACCAAGTCTGAGCAAACCTTGTACTCAGTCGTAGAAGTTTCATCAGAAATACTGGGAGCATGAGTGTGCCTAAGTCAGTGACCATACAGAGTCCATCAATGACCATACAGAGTCCATCAATGTCCATACAGTCCATCAACGACCATACAGAGTCCATCAACAATCATACAGAGAGTCCATCAATGTCCATACAGTCCATCAACGACCATACAGAGTCCATCAACGACCATACAGAGTTCATCAACAACCATACAGAGTCTATCAACGACCATACAGAGAGTCCATCAATGTCCATACAGTCCATCAACGACCATACAGAGTCCATCAACAATCATACAGAGAGTCCATCAATGTCCATACAGTCCATCAACGACCATACAGAGTCCATCAACGACCATACAGAGTTCATCAACAACCATACAGAGTCTATCAACGACCATACAGAGAGTCCATCAATGTCCATACAGCCCATCAACGACCATACAGAGTCCATCAATGACGACCATACAGAGTCCATCAATGGCCATACAGAGTCCACCAATGACCATGCAGAGTCCATCAATGACCATACAGAGTCCACCAATGACCATACAGAGTCCATCAATGGTCGTACAGAGTCCATCAACGACCTTACAGAGTCCATCAATGGTCGTACAGAGTCCATCAACGACCATACAGAGTCCATCAACGACCGTACAGAGTCCATCAACGACCGTACAGCGTCCATCAATGACCGTACAGAGTCCATCAATGACAATACAGAGTCCAACTGACACCCTTTATTCCACCCTCAAAGATATCCCCCCCCCCGCGAACTAATAAAAAAGAAATTCAAATCTAGTACTGATTCTTTTTTCCATTGATTTTTTTTTACATTGAGGCTTAAGTATCCTGAAAAATAAAATTATAAGGAATGAAGCTTTTCCATTCCCCATACTGCGGTAGGAATGAATACTTCTGTTCACCTCCCAGATCAAGAGAGGAACGCAGAATCAGATTCAGCTGGCTAATGAAATGCATCTGCAAAATCACATCTAGAATCTGGCTGATTAAGTCACATAAAACTCCTCCGACTCCTTTGCCCTTTCAAGAAAACTTGTTCCTGTCATCAGATAATTTAATAAAAGGTTTTCACACACATTAGAAGTTATTTATATGCTTATTTTGCATATGGCAGTAAAGTATACGTGTAATTTAAAATGACTACGAAATGTTAATAGTGGATTAACCATTGAATTTGAGACGGCGGAGAAAGTTGGAGCCTGTTTCAATGCACCGAGGGCAGACACTTCATTCCTCTCCACCTCTTCTTCCCAACGGTGAGTCCGCACTCAGACCTAGTATTTTTAGAGATAGTTGAGTTGAACCTTGTAAAGACTTGTTCTTCAGGAGACTTTTCCCCTAAGAATGTAAAGAAAAGGAACTAACTGTTTTACTCACTTATAGGAAGTTAGGCTACACAGAAAGACCAACTAACAAGAAATTCAAGATCCGTGGCTAGCAGCTGTGCACAGGGGACGTCAAGGGCAAAACTGCACCTGTGCGACAGATGAGAGTGAGTTCTTCCCACCAGTTAAATTTCATCCGTATGGAGCCCGGTTCAATCTCTACTCTCTTAAAACAGATGATTATACATTCTGTGTCGTTTCCACCTGTTCTAATTTGATTTCTGTTCCTAGGATAAGACAGGAACCAAAAACAACTTGGGGAAGGGAAGGCTTACTTTAGCTTACAGGTCACACACCATGGTGAAGGAAAGTCAGGACAGGAACTCAAAGCAAGAACCTGCAGGCAGACACTGGAATGCAAACTATGGAGGGTCACTGTTCCTAGACTTGTTTGCCGTAGCTTTCTCAGCTTACAAGCATTCTCATTAATCTACCAACATTTCACACAGGCAGACAGGCATACACTTGGACTGATCTAGTGGATTATGATGATGTTTTTATATTTTGTGCTGAGCTATAATGCATATTATTTGTGTCTTAATAAATATAGCTTTCCTGAAGATCAGAGGGCCAAGCAGCCATACTAGTCAACCACACTGGCCAGGGAGTGGAAGCACACACCTTTAATCCCAGGACTCTGGAGAAGAGGCAAAAGGATCTCTGTGAGATCAAGGCCACACTGGGCTACACCAATTGAATCTGCTTAAAACAGAAACAGAGCTCATACAAAGGTGACCCCAGCACAAGGGAAGTGGAGACAGGAATGATATGGCTGGATGGATTAAAAAGAGGAAGAGACAGGCACTCAGTGGAGTGTGGAGTCTGAGGATTAATATATGCCTGGTGCCTATGGAGGTCAGAAGAGGACATCGGATTCCTTAGACCAAGGGTTATGAATGGTTGTGTAGCACCATGTGGGTTCTAGGACCAAACCCATGTATTCTGCAAAAGCACCAAGTGTTCTTTGCTTAATTTAAAACATAATTATTATTTTGTTGTATGGGTGGTTGTGCATGCATGTGTATCTATGAACCACATGTGTCCAGTGCCTTTCATAGCAGTAAAGAGCAGCAGGTTGCCTGGGACTGGAAGACAGATGGTTAGGAACCACCATGTGGGTGGGTGCTGGGAATTGAACCGAGGTGCTCTCAAAGAGCAGCCAGGGTTCTGAGCCACTGCAGCATCACCCCAGCCCTCAATATGTGTGCTTAACAGCTGAGCCATCTCTCCAGCCCCCCAAAAAAATTTCTTAAAAAGAAGAATACAACCTTGGAGTTGTTATTATGTGAGCATGGCTGTTTTAATAATGACAAAATAATCTCAACTAAAAACTAATGTAAATATCTAACACCAATTAAAATTTAAGTATGCCTATCTCTGAAAATCTTCAATGTTTGAAAAAATCATTCGTGTGTGTGTGTGTGTGTGTGTGTGTGTGCTCAGCTGGCATTCACGCTTGTACAGGCTAAAGAACAATTTATCTAAGTCCGTTTTTGCTTTTGTTGTTTTTATTTTTCCTTCCATTGTGTGGGTTGGAGCAAGCTCGAATCATCAGGCTTGGCAAAGAGAGCCTTTGGCAGAGAGCCATCTCTCTGGTCCCTCTTTTTCTTGTATTTTAGCTGTTAAGGTTTTGATTTTAAATTTTCTCTGAAGTTCATGTGTTAAAAATTTGATTTCTACCCATTGGAGGTGGGAGACAAAGGAATCTTTAGAAGGCTGGGCCAACAGGAGAGAAGGTCAGGTCATCAAAGAACAAGAGGCTACTGGGAACCTAGCACCACCCCATCCCCTGCCCTGTAGTAACCATGAGTAGCCATGAGCTAAGACCTGTACTCTGCCCCTCTCCCCATCATGGCATTCAGCGTCAGCACAGACAGAACAGTAGACAACAAACACGAACTGAAACCCTGAGCCCAAACAGGCATTTCCTTCTCGCCATCTAGTTTTCTGCACGTTTTGAAACAGTAATATATATCCCACCAATGGGAACCCCAGTGATTGTCAATAGTCAATCCATTTAGGATGCTTCATGTCAATTAGGCTATTCTCATATTATTTTTTTGTCTTCTAGATTTTAACACTCAAGTAGTTAATTTATAGTACTTGCCTCCTGTCATCATTTCATTACCACATTGAAAAGGTGAGGAAACAAATCATTAATATTCATAGATGTTTTCCTTTAGCAATTTAGAAGGGTATTTACAACAGGAATTCTTCCTCCACGGCAGAGCTAAAAAAAAATTAAATTGAAATTCAGCTATTTAACCTTCATAAATGAAGTAACCTGCATAGCTAACATTAAACGTTTGATTTAATTTACTTGTGCAGGTAGCTCACTGAGCAGGCGTTTAACCTTAAAGTTAATGATATCAGATCTATTCCAGTATATGTGCTTCCAATTGCTTTCTACGGCGCTGCACAAACTAATATTAAGTTCTCATTTCAGCAATGTTCGTAGGCAGGAGGGAGACATTATCCTCAATTATACCTATATAACATCTTCATTGACTTCAGATGCTTTCTACTCCAAGAGCAATGGATGAGGAAGTTGGAGAGGGCAGGACCCAGCTCACCAGAGATGACCTCTGAAGATAGACTCAAGGAGAAACCTTTATGGAACTAAGCATGACCATCTCTCCTAATCATATCCAGTCCAAACAGATCTGAATGTTTGGATGTTTATACCTTGGCCACCTTTGGTATAATTAGAGGTTGGTTTGTCTGATTTTTAGAGGGAGAAATAAACCATTAAGATGCTAGGAAGAATCTTTAGAATTTGTCATCATTCCAAAAGAGAGAAGTCTTTCTCTTACTTAAAAAACAAAAAAAGTCAGAATGCTGAGCTGGGTGCAGCTCAGTGTAGAACATGTATTCAATGTGGGCAAGGAAGGGGGCCCAGGGTTCCATCTCAAGTATCAAAAATAAAAGCCGCTCAGAAGTTAAACACAGAACATGAATAAATGGTTACCATGCATGGTAACGCACACCTACAATGCCAGCCTGAGGGGCCACAGCAGATCACTAGCAGGAAGTCAGTGTGGACTACACAGCAAATTCAAGGGAGGTTCAAATTATATAATGTGGCTCTTTCTCAAAACACAATAAAAGAGAAAATACATGAATAAGTGCAGCTATACACATAGCCTTCATTTCTGTCTGGCCAAATTCACCAAGCAAAGAAAAAATACAAGAAATCTGGAGAGGTACAGCCATGCCGTGAAGAGCCGAGCACCCACTTAATGTATGTGTCGGTCAGGACTTGCCAGAGGAAGCAAACCAGTGGAACAGATGTCCAGTTATAAACAGGAATTGGTAGATAGCTGTCACAATTGGCAGCTGTACAATCCCATGGTGCAGACTAGAGAGCCGAGCGAAACAGTCCAGGAAGGTATAAGTCTAAGAACAGGTGGGACCAAAGATGCTGCCAAGTTCAAGGCTGAAGGCTTAGACGCATTTTGGGTTATCCCTAGCGTACGATGATGTCAGAAGGAGTTGAAGATGGAGAGTGATGTGCACAGGTCAAATGAGCAGCAATCGGTTCACCAGTGATGCAAGAAGAAGGGAGCTTGCACGTGCCAGCTGGTTTTCTCTCCTCCTGCCTCGATCCCGTCAGTTCTTAGTTGATCAGTGCCTTTTTCGCGACAAGCCTTCCTTTACTGCCGTCACGTAGCATAAATTGACAGTTCTCACAATATATAAAGGGCATCTACAAATCAGTTTTGAAAGTCTAATAACACACTCAGAAAATAGCAAAGAATATGAGCACATTGTCTGCGTAGAAAGATAGACGCTAGCTGACTGAAACGATGCTCATAATTCACTCATAGTAGAAGTGCTGTAGTGGCAAGGCAGAAGAATTTGTTAGCCGAGCAGCACAGCTCTGAGACCTGCTAATATATACTGCAGGGACACTTCAGGACGAGGCCTCCTGTGCAGGACATTTATAAATACACATCGAGGGGAGAAATCCCACTTTTAGAAGTTTAGACAGTTGGTCATTTTAGAAAAAAAAATGCATTGTAACATTTTTTAAAGTGAGCAGAGGCTCAAGCAACCAAAACGCTCACAGATGTGGATTTGCTGGTTATATCAAGACGTAGGTGAGACACATATGAGAATACTATGGAGCCATTTTTAAAAAGCTCTTTACATCTTCAGTGTCTACTGTCAGTCTAAAACCATTATGTGCAGTAATGGCATGCAAATATTTGTACAAATAAAGATGATTTGATTGCAAATCTATTCAAAGAAGTGGTCTGGATGTTTGTGTCCCCCACTCTGCTGTCTAAGATTTACATGCTCTGATCTAATTTCTACTGTGGTGGCATTTGAATATGAGGACCTTGAGGGGTGTTCTAGTTTGCTTTCTCCTCTGAGAAACATAACAACCAAATGCAACTTAGAAAGAAAAGGGGTTACTTGGCTTCCAAGCTAAAAGCCTGTCATTGAGGGAAACCAGGGCAGGAACTCAACCAAGAATGTGGAGGCAGGAACAATAGAGCCATAGAGTAACTCTGCTTACTGGCTTGTTCTCCATGCCTTGTTCAACTTAGTCTTTTATACAGCTCGGGACATCTGCCTGTGGATGGAACCACCTGGTGTTCTGGGCCTTCCTATATCAATCATTAATGAGGAAAATCTCTCCACAGACTTCCTTAAAGGCTGATCCTATGAAGGCATTTACAAAAGGTTCCCTCTTTCCAGATGACCCTAACTTTTGCAAAGAGACAGTTAAGTCTTCATGAATGGAGTTTCTTAAGAAGAGGTGAAGAGCTAGCTTACTGTCTTGCCTTGTCAAGATTCTAGAACTCTGAAGTCTGAAGACCTCCCCATCATCCTCTTGCCTCCACAGGCTTCTGCACCTATGTGTGTATAGTCACACAATAATACACACACATAACTAAAATGTAAAATAGTTAAATGTAAAAAATGTATAAGGTAACCAAATTCTACACAACAACTGTAGGGAGCCACCTGGAGGCACAGGTGGTCCTGCAGTTTGGAGGTATACAAGTCCATACCTGGCTTAGCCACGTGGGGCTGAGCACCCTTGCCTGCACATGCTCAGACCAGCAAATGGCATTAACCAATCAGAACAGCATTCAAGCCTCTCCACCGTTTAAAAGCAGCTGCCTCTGGGCTCTACTTCCTCTCTCTAAGCTTTCTCTTGTCCCTGCACTCTCTCTTCCCTTCCCCCAATTTTCCTCAACCAGGGGCTCCGAATAAAGACGTGACAGAGAAGAAATTCTCGTTTTTAGTGGCGTTCATTCCTGCTGGCCAGGAAGCGCGTCACAAACAACCATTTCCTTTATCCACAGCTCTGGTGATTCCAGTCCCTGGCTGAGCAGATCTACTCCTTTAGGCCTGCTGCCTTGAGCCTGGGGACGCATATCATGGCAGGAATATGCACTCACATCTTGTCTAGGAAGTGAGAAAGGAAAACAAAGAGGCAGGGTGTCCCTAGCCCTATTTATTAGTGGGTATGGACTCCCTGATTTGAGGACCTCCTAACTCGTCCACCTCTTAAAAGTTCTACCACCTTGGTCAAGCAGTAGTGGCGCACACCTTTAATCCCGGCACTCAGGAGGCAGAAGGCAGGCAGATCTCTGTGAGTCTGAATCTGGCCTGGTCTACAAGAGCTAATTCCAGGACAGGGTTCAAAGCTACATAGAAACCCCATTTCAGAGAAAATAAAAGTTCTACCTCCTGTCAACTGTATCACTCAGGAACCAGCCTTCAACACATGGGCCTTTGTAGGGGAACATATTCATTATAAAATATATGTATATATAACATCTGGGCCAGACAGTGGTAGTGCTTGCCTTTAATCCTAGCACTCAGGAGGCAGAGGCAGACAGAGCTCTGTGAGTTCAAGGCCAGTCGGGTCAACAGAGTGAGTTCCAGGACAGTTAGGGCTCTTACACAGAGAAACCCTGTCTTAAATATATATATCTGTGTATGTGTGTGTGTGCGTGTGTGTGTGTGTGTGTCTGTCTGTCTGTCTGTCTGTCTATGTATATATGTGTGTATATATATTGTGTATACATTTATACATATGTGTGTGTGTATATATATATATATCAGAGTTTTCTATTCTCTTCTTATTTTATTTATTAAGCAATTTTGTGTCTTAGTTATTTAAGAATTTCATACAATTATTTTGAACATATTCTTTCCCCCCCCCAAACCTTCCCAGATCCTCCCCCACCTCTGTACCCACCCACTTTCATGTTCTCACAATCACTCAAATAAATAAATAAAAGTTCTTTGGTTATTAGTTTGACAAAAGAGTCAATCCAAACAGAAAAAAAAAAATAGCTTCACATTCATCCCCAAGGTTAGGTAGCAGAGAAAACGAACCATGAGAAATGGAGGAGTTGGCAGCCTGGGCAGACGTGAACGGGGTGGGAAACAGTGTGCTAACCATGCAGGTCCAGGACCGGAGGCCTTCTGGAAAGACGAGGAACACAGTGTGGCCAAATGATAATGCAAAATTGATCACTAAAACAAACTGGTTCTTTTTCAAGCATAAAGTTATCTCCCATCCAGCAGGATTTGGAGCTGGATGCTACCATAATTGAAAACGGGAAGTTTTAAAAATACCACCTGGAACAGCAGCGGGGGTGATGCGTTCCGCGAAAGCCCACAGTTAGCCTGCGTGGAGAGACCACCCAATCAGAAGAGGAACCCAGCCAGAGACATAAGTCTCCACATTTACATTTTTCTCCCTCTGTCACCGGATCTTCTCCCTCCTAAGCTCAAGCTGGGCACAATATGCTCTGTCTCTGGGCTTTCTCCTTCCCGCCCAGGGCTTTTGACATTGGCTTGCTGTCATTAGCATCACCCTTCCACAAATCATTGTCTTCCCTTGTCCAATTACAGCCAACATAAAACCGCCTGTCCTCCACGTTTCTCATTTCAACACTGGACTTGATGTCGCTCGGCTCTAAATCACGGTACCTGCTTGTCAGCTTCTGGGACTTCGAGTTAATTTTAGCTCGCCCGCTTCTTCTTTTGATTTCACATTTCTTACAGGCAATGGCCGTCGTTGAAATGATGGCAGCGGTGCATTTTTCCTCCAGACCCCTACCCTCTCCATCACGGATTTATAACACACACTTACTCTGGCAAGTTTTAGTACATCCCCCACCACTCAGTAATAAAAGAGAAGATACTCTCATAAAACTGTACACACACCCTCTCACAGTCTTGAGGGACAAGCCCTTCCCACGTTTCAAAGTGTGGAGCCGCTGTGAAATTGGGAAAGAAAATGTGGCAGTCGATGTCCTAAGAAGGAACCCTAGAGACTTTGTACAAGTTTAGGGCTGCCTGCACAAGTCAACCGCTGTTTTGACTGCAAGCAGGCTAGATGTTCATGGTCTGGGTCAAAGCAGGGAAGGAGAGAATGTTTGTTCTTCTTGTGATGGGAATAGGAACACTTTACTAAGAAGGAGAAAAGTAAAGCAACTTATGTTCCTCTAAATTCTTTGTGTGTGCATTAATCCATACCCCATGCGTGGCAGATGCAGGAGCGCACACCCTGGGTCACTTCTCCCGGCAGAGAAACTACAGATGAAGATTCTGCACTTTGTTTTGAAACCTGTGCTGTTTCTGTGCGTGTTCTTTTGGCCTCCGTGAGGTCACTTTTTTCTATTCGGACTTCCATTTGCCTATTTCCTTGGACTTCATTTCAGGAAGTGCTGGACTTGCAACACACTTGTATATTACCGTAAGAACTAGATTCACCTTGAAATATAAGGTAATATCTAGCCCTGTGTGCAGAAACCCTTCCGGCGCTGGAGTGCGTCGGTTCGGGCGGTGACTATCAGGCTGTTATAGGTTCATTTCAGAGCTCCCCAGAGCAGTAGGAATGAAGGCTCTTGGAAGGCAAAGCATCCCTCACTCCAGAGTCTCTCGCTTGTGTGTATTTTATCATTGTGCTTCTATGTGAATATCATATCTTTCAAAAAAGTCATCCCAATTTAGACTCTGAGAATTTATTTATGACTCAGTTGCACTCTAAAATCTAAAGTTCAGACTTTCTTTAAAAGTCTAGAGCAAAAGTAACTCAGCAGAAGTAGGAGCACATCAGTCCCCAAGAGTATCTCAACCACAATGTCTTCCGCCCTCCACTAAAGAATTCTAACATTCCCAATCAAGAATCACTGATTTAAACAATTTCCTCTTAATACTAATGAATACCTTTGGGATACTAGAACGTATTGAAAATATCCAGGGCCATTTAATTCAGGACTGAAAGAAATATGATCCCTTCCTTCTTTAAATGCTACTAAATGTCCGTTTGCTGCAGTGTGTGGCAGGAGCTGCTGGCCTTAAAGGAGTCATCCTCTTCAAGACAGCAGCCAGCAGCTGTGCTGACTATCAACAACATGGATGTGGCTACTCGGAATTTAGATGTGCAATCACTGCAAACTTTATACAGAGTTTAATGTCAGTATATAAAAGGAGAATGCAAATTATCTCACTGATACATTGAATAATATGTGAGATAATAAAATTTTTATGCTTCCTGGGGTACAATGTGCTGTCAACATTAACTTCATCTCTTTTTCTTTTTATAATATGGCTATCAGAAGATTGTCAACTACATGTCTGGTTTCATTGTTGCTCTGCTGGAGAGCCCTCGGGGTGACAGTCAGTGCTTGAATCTCATAGGAAGGATTCACTCTGCCTTCTTCACTTCTGTATTTTCAAGCCCCACACATGCCCTAAACCCCCGAGGCTCCTGGGATAAGTGCTCAATACATGCTTACTAAGTAGTGAACAAAATAACAAATGAAAGTGAATACACAATTCACAAGCTACCAAGAAATGTACTCCAACCAAATAAAAATGTTTTCTAAAGGGGAGGGGATGGGAGGTGAGGAGGGAGGGGAAGCTGGTTTGTATGTAAAATCAATGAAAAAAACTTTATTTAAATTTAAAAAAGAAAACAAAATTACAATAAAAGTGTTTTCTAAGCATGAAGAAATAGTTAAGTTGCACTTTGAGGCTTAGTAAAATGTCAGCACTGAAAGAGAGATCAATTTGTAAAGTACAGAAACTATATTTATACCAAATGAAATATTAGTTGACATCATAACCAAGAGCACAGAAAATATTTATAAGGTATGATATATGCAATAATACTTACAACTGTATATTATTGGATATATTAAATTACATATATAACAAAAACATGTGTGTACCTATACATAGATACATAGATGTATATATTGTTTCTAAACAATGTAACAACATAAAGATACATGTAGGATATATAGAGTAACATGAATTACTCAATATTTACATAGTTGTAAGCAGAGATTACTTGCTTGTTCTCATCTGCTCAGACCCAAATAATCACACAGAGACTATTTTAATTGCAACACTGCTTGGCCTAGTAGCTCAGGCTTCTTATTAACTAATTCTTACATCTTAAATTAATCCATTTCTATTATTCTGTGTATCACCACAAGGCTGCGGCTTACCAGGTAAAGCTCTGGCATCTGTCTCCTTGGGTAGCAACATGGCACCTTTCTGACTCCACTTTCTCTCAGTTCTGTTCTGATTTCCCCCCTGACTTTACTCTGCTAAGCCATTGGCCGAAACAGCTTCTTTATTAACCAATGGTAATAAAACATATTCATAGCATACAGAGGGGAATCCCACATAATCTCCCCTTTTCTGTCTAAATAAAAAGAAAGGTTCTAACTTTAACATAGTAAAATTACATATAATAAAACAGGTTCAAGCAAGAATTACAGTTACAATATTTATTTTATTTGCGTCTTGCAAAATTAAAGAAAATATACTATCATCTATCTTTGAGAGTCCAAAGTTTTATAACTAATTTATCTTTTATCAAAACTATGAAAAAGTATATCTGTCTTTAACTCTTTAAACATCCCAGAAGAATATTCCTAAGTAAACAGGAAGTACATTGTAAGCAACTTCCAAAACTCTAGAATTGACAGGCTCGCTGCCTGGACAGTCACCCAAAGTTCTTCTGTAACATTGGGGCATCCATCTTCAGCATACAGGCCCATAGTATCTGACAGACTTTTCCATGAAACAGGAAATTTGAATGACTATTTAGCCTATATTGGCAGTTTGTCGGTCACTTTCTTCTATATCCTACAGAATATCAGGCAGACTCACGAAGCAGGAACCCTGAATGACTGTCTCACCTTTTTTAGAGTAAGTTCAACAGTCATTTTTCTGTGGGTCCTGCATGTCCAGTTCATACAGCATACCATCAAGCAGTCCAGGCAAGAGCAGCTTCTTGCCCAAATGACTATCCTTATCACATTGAAGGCAAATTCCATACCGAATTTCTTCAATGCCCATCAACCTCTCTGAAGTAATTGGTGCTGCCAGAAGCAGACAGGTCTCACTGTTGAGAAAATTCTAAGTTCTTAAAACATTTTAAATGCCACATTCTGTAAGTCTTTGAAAAGTTTGGAGAATACCTATCTATTTGAAATATATCTCTGTACATCTAACTAACATGGCATGATTATAACTTTGACTATTATAAATGACTATTAATCTGTAATTTTAATTACACATTACATTTTCAAATGAGCTGTCTAAACATAATACCTTAAAAAAGAACAAAAATGCATATAACGAAATTGACCTTACATTTGTATCAATAGGCCATGATAATTGCTTTATTAGTTGATGAATAAAGCTGTTTTGGCCAATGACTTAGCAGATTGAAGCCAGGTGGGAAATCCAGAGATAAAGAGAGAGTGCGGGTAGAGTCAGGAAGACCCCATGTAGCTGCCAAAGGAGAAAGACATGCTGGAACCTTAGGAACCTTACTGTTGGTCACAGCCTCGTGGCAATACACAGATTGATAGAAATGGGTTAATTTAAGATGCAAGAGTTAGCTGGAAATATGCTAGAGTCATTGGCCAAATAGTGTTGTAATTAATATAGCTTCCATGTGATTATTTGGGTCTGAGTGGCCAGGAAACAAACGAGCAGTCCTCTACTACACAGGAGTATTAAAAGACCAGGATACAGACGCTAAATCCTCCAGGCGATCCATTCATGTCAGCATCAAGATATAAATGCAGACCCTTCTAACTCCCAGACCCTTACCATTATAAATTACTACCAGCTGAAATCATTCGAAATAAATAGAGTCTGGAAACGACTTTGAACAAACCCTTGACTCTAAATGCATTGTAGCCCCCAGACCCTGAGCAGACAGCATAGATACTCTGTACCAAGGAGTATGAAGTATTTCCTCTTACGGAGTTGGCGCAATTTCAGTCCAATGAACACGTCTTTTCTGTTCGGACTCTTTTCCACACCTGTGAAGTTACGCAGGCCCATATCACTATTTTATTTTGTTGTAGTTACTATTCTTACTCTCAAATCCTATGACTGTAAAACAATGTATACTCAGCTGTGAACGGCAGTGGAGCAGGGTGTCAGGACCCTGGAGAGATCCAGGACAAGCCTTTGTGCTTTCTCCACAAAGGCTCTCTGGATGCCGTGGATTGGCAAACCACATAGCTCCTCTCCCAAACAAAGGAATTTTTCTGTATACCTCACAGACTGGACCATAAATACATAATAAGTCCCAAATATCAATGATCAGATAAAACAAGGGGATACACAGTCACCTCATTTAATTTTCCTTAGGAGATCAGGAAAGTGAAGCCTGAAGTTCTCATGCTAATTGTACTGAAAAATTAGGATGCAGGAAAGTTTGAAATGGAAAGTTATACTTCCCCCAGCAACTATAAGTTGGCATATTCTATATAAGGGCATAAATATAACAGCAAATACAGTACATAAAATACTATCGTGTGTGCTCGGAGGGAGTAACGAGAGCTAGGAGGATCATAATTTTGACTCTCCTGACTTTTATGAATGTGAATTCTCACCCACAATGTTGCATTAATATCTACAAGTTTTTTAACCAATCTTGACTTGCTTTCTGCCTCTCTGTGCAATGGCCTGTATTTTCTTGACACTAAGTAGATTCGGCAGTGACCTTTGAACACTGACCTTCCAAATTTGATTCTTATTCAAGACTTGATCTGCCAAGGGAGGAAAAAAAAAAAAAAAGATGGGAGGCCTGAGTATTTTATCTCATACCTCATTAAGCCAGGGAAGGGAAGTAGAAGCAAAGCGTTCAACGGTGCCTGATTGCTAAACAGTGGGGAACGCAGAAACTGCTATATAAAACAAGTCACGCGGTGGGCCAGGAAAAAAAGCTGAAGCAATCATTTGAAGCTGCACACTGCTGTGTTTTATTTAACGCTGAGGGGTGTTTACAATGCTGTGATTTCCCGAGAAAGGTTAATCCAGATGAGTAAGAGGAGTTGGTGTGTGAAGCTGTTTCACACCGGCTCTTTGCAGTGAATATTTTAGTAACCGTCGCGAATCCGTGTCAGCGGTGCAGCCGCCAAATGAAACACGAAAGAGAGCAAGTGCCGCCCCGAAGAATGAATTTTGATTTCGAATGGAGGCAGAGGCATTTTCGCTGCCCTCTGCCGCGGTGGTGATGATGGGGTAGGAAATAGTTTTCATCATGGCAGAGTGCTTTCCTGAGCTCCGGCATGCTCCACTCGCCATCCTATTTGTGAACTTCGGAGGTGGGAGGAGTGAAAGGCTCAGTTCCTTCTCCTCCCAGCTTTCATTTACTTCCTTTTTCCCCTGGAGCGGCAAACGGCAGTAGCAATTCTTCTCCTTGGAGAATTTTTACCTTGCCTCTGCATCAAGCTATGTCAAAAACTACTCGATATTCTAAGCAGCTCCACCAGGGCACATGTTCCTGTCTTATTCCCTTCCCGGGAAAGTATCTGTATTGATCCCTTCAACGCCTTGGGGCCAACTGAAAACAACAGAAAGGCATTCTGTGGGGAGAGAAATGTAGATTTCAAGAGCCCCCTCCCTGTCTCCCTTCCTTTCCAGAGTACCGGGGAAGAGAGAGCAATATTGGAAATTCAGCAGCCGTTTCTTTCTTCCTTCCTCCCCAAGGCCATGTTCATAGCAACCATTTGTGTTCTTGCCTTCAGAACTTCAGGACCAAAGATCAAGCAGAGTCCTCTCGACTTTTCCTTTCAAAGAACTGCTACCGAGCCTAGGAAGAGGCAGCAGACTATCAGTGTTACTGATTTCTCTGAATAATTAACCTGTGACTCAAATCCCTTTGGGAGAGTTTTCTTGGCCTAGTTAACACTGTGGTTTTGGTTGGTTGGTTGGTTAGTTTGTTGATTTTTTCAAGACAGGGTTTCTCTGTGTAGCCCTAGCTGGCCTAGAACTCACTCTGTAGACTAGGTTAGCCTCAAACTGAGGGATCCATTTGTTCCTGTCTCCCAAGTCCTGGGATTAAAGGTGTGCGCTGCCACCACCTTGCTATTGTTTGTGAATTTTTTTGCCTCCCTCACACACACACACACCTTTTTTCTTTTCCTTTTTGCTAGACTTGTGAAGGAACTCAGAGATGGGAGCATGCCAAGCAAACACTCTGCTCCTGAGCTATAACCTCTGCTTCCATTTTTAAATGAGGAAAGACAAGGCCAACGTGGCTCTGCACATTCTTAGCATTTTACCTCTGATGCCTCCTCACTGCTAATGTCCTCATGTTGTGTTTTCTCTTTATGTTTCTGCTTTCATGGCTATTGTTTTTGATTCACAGTGTTTCAGGCCCTGCATCTCCATGCGGCACGGTGGCAATAGAGAAGTCAGCAAACTTAGGAAAACATATGCCAAGCCCCTGACTGACTTCTCCCCTGAAGCAAGATGAAACATCTAGGAAAGATTTTCCTTCTCTCCAAGAAGGCCATGAAATCATCTTTCTGAGATCGCCTTTCTGATGACACCATGCCGTGCCTGGAGAAAAGAGCCAGCCGCAGGACACAGGGGAGCAGTCAAGAGCCAAATTCCCACTTATTAACACTAGTTCATAGTCTCATGCAATCATGTTCCCTCCAAACTATGCACTCTCCATTAAACCTACACGTAAATCAACTCGCACACATTCAGGCCAGGGAGATGTCTCAGTGGGGAAAGCCACTTGCCACATAAGCTGGCAACCTGCGTTCAAGCTCAAGAACCCCATGGAAAAAGGGAACTGACTACACGAAATTGTCCTATGACCTACACCTATACACGCACAGACAGACACACACACATGCATGCACACACATACACAAACACACACACAATGTATTCATACAATAATAAGCTAGAATATTATTTTATAAGCGCACACATCCAATTAAACATATTTGCAAGGTCTTTATAATGCAGTGCCAGAATTTGAACCTGGGGCTTCACCCATGGGGCTTCAATGCTTAACAACTGAGCTGCACACCAGGCTTACGACAAACTTATACTCACTTGCCTTGCTCTTGCTGATGCTCAGATTAACTTTCAGACCCATGCAAGACCCTAAAGTGGCCTAGAAAAAGACAAAATTCCCACTAAAGCTCCTGGTGCCCAGCCAAGGACCGCTTCAACCAATGGCCTCAGATATATCTCTCATTCTGGAAGCTTCTTTCAGGAGGTCCTAGGCTCTGGCTAAAGGCAGTGGAAAAGAGGACACACATCTTTATCTTGGATCCCTTGCTGTGGGGACTTGACTTGCAAAAAAGGTATAAGTCTTTTTTTTTTTGCCAAATTCAGATTTCCAACAGATAACACTTTTCAAATCTGTTCCGTTAGGTAGGTGGAGAATGGTTGACCATGGCAGACCAAGCTCCACGCAGGAACAAGAATGTGTACTGTTGCACACAAAAGGCTTCTCCAAAGGGTGACTATAGATATCAAGAAGGGACGGTGTATTTCAAAATGCTAAGAGAAAGCATTTCTCCTATTTCACCATAAGTAAAAGATAAATAAATATTTGAAGAGAGAGATGTGTCTAGTCCGATTTAAACTTTACACAATGTATCCACTTATCAAAACACTTCATGGTGCCCCATAAATATGTGCAATTTTTAGGCTTCAGTTAGAAAATAAATTTTAAAAACTTGTACTGCTATGTGGGGAATTCATCTCAGTGATGGAGTGCTTGCCTGTCAAGTCCAAGGCTCTGACTTTGGTTCCCAACACTAAAACGGGAGATCATAATGCTAAAGGTTATCCCAAAAAAAGTCTGACTTGAGGAGGGAGCATGATTATGTGTATGACAGGATTAAAAATGTAGTTATATCGGTGACCCCATGGTAGCCAGCATCTGAACTCCACAGCTTGCTGCTTTGCCGAACAGGCAGGAATTGGTGGAAAGGACCTGAGTTTGTTCATGATTCAGCGGTAACTACGCAGAGAAAGCTCGGCTTCTCTTCAGCCTGTAGAGTTGCCATATTCACAGCTGCCGTCTGTAAAGCTGTGAACTTCATGCTGCCCTGGCAGACAGACGGCTCCTCAGTAGATTGCCATGTGGCGCATAGACTACTGCCCTCATGGCATGCGAGTTCCTGGAAACATTTTAATTGCTGGGTGTCCTGTGGCACTGTCACAGATTTGGGACTGAGACTGTTTCCCTGTCTCCTTTACCACTTATAGCTTAAGTGTGGGCTCACAGCCAAAGTAAAATCACACAGATCCACAGTCGCACCCATGGATGTGCCCACAGCTGCTGTTGGGAGCAGGCTGCCTTTCTTTTCCTAGTCCCAGGACTAGTTGTAGCTCTTGGGTGGGCTGAATCTGTTTTCGCTCTGTTCTGAGGACTTGGCAGGGATTAAAAGCTTACCATTTTGTGTGAAGTCCCTTGAAAAAACTCCTCTGGTTGAAGGGAGAGTGTGAGAGGAAGGAAGAGAAGGCTTCTAATATGGCCAAGGATATTAGATTATTTACTACTTGCCCTGACTGAAATCTGATATTAGAAAACATTTTTCATAGTGTCAGAAATTGGTCAAATTGTAGAGTGATATTCAGAGTAAAGCCCTTTTCTATAGTCTCAGTAAGGGGGCACTGTGTATTCAAAGAGAAAGACGATTTCCTAAAGTGATTGTGGGAGGACTTACCAGACACTCCAGAGACACGGAGCTCCAAACCTGCAGCACCCTTACCCTTTCTGTTTTCATCTGAAATGGAAACTTGCTCCCGAGACAAAAGAGCCAAAGCTGACACAGCACAGGAACCTTAGCCCTGAGGGCTCCCAGGCAACAGCCACACACTCACAGGTATTAAAAGTGTCTGTCCTTCTCTAACAAAGGAAGACCTTGTGAAAACAGAAACAGAGCCAGGGAAGCCATTCAAGGCAACCTATCCTTCCCAGACTCCCTTCCTCACTTCTTCATGTCAAGGTGCTTGCAGGTGTTCTGAAACAAGGACACTGGGATGCTCTGTCCTGCTCCAGGAGAGCAAGGAAAGCACCCAATGCTGAACACTCCACACTTCTGATGATATGCAAATGAGCCCCAAAAATATTTCCTGGAAAAATAAAAAAACACTTTCTTTTATTCTTTCTTCCTTCCTTCTTCCCTTCCTTCCTTCCTTCCTTCATTCCTTCCTTCCTTCCGTCCTTTCTTCCTTCCCATTCTATGGACCTTTCAAATGGAAATCTTTTGCCCCGACTTCCTCATAGCATTCAGAAGGAGGAGGGAGATAGCAATTGGGGAGCAAATGAGAAACTGAGAAAACATCAACATCTTCCTACCATTTTTTTTATTTGCTTGTTTTGTTTTGTTTTTTTGAGACGTGGTTTCTCTGTGTAGTTCTGGCTGTCCTGGAACCCACTCCATAGACCAAGCTGCCTTCAA
This sequence comes from Myodes glareolus, assembly GCF_982192425.1. NCBI lineage: Eukaryota > Metazoa > Chordata > Mammalia > Rodentia > Cricetidae > Myodes > Myodes glareolus. Next base: position 11,279,570 of record NC_142045.1, on the reverse strand, counting down.
ACTCCATCCCGAGTGCAAAGATTAAAGACATATGCCACCACTACCCAGCTACAGATACTTGTCAGTTTGCTATAAAAATTTCAGGAAACTGCATCCACAGTGGAACATTGTGTTTTGGGAGACCTAATATATGTTCCCAAGCCATGATCATTCATATTCTTGACTCCAGATTGAACCATGTCATTCATTCCTTTGAGGTAAAAGCTGTTTCTTTCAACTACAGCACATACCTCAGTTACGCACGGTTCACACATCCTCTAATGGTCACTATAGTAGATATTCAGAGGGAGGTTGTTGATCTGGGCTGGGGAAATATCTCAGCCAATAAAGTGCTTGTCTTGCAAACATGAGGACCTGAGTTTGGCCCCAGCACCCACATCACAAACAGAGCCAGGTGGCGTATGCTTGCAATCCCAGAACTAGGGAGTCGAAGGCAGGCAGACCCCAGGGACTTAATGGTCAATCAACCTAGCTGAGTCCACAATCCACAAGCCCCAATGAGAGACCTTGTCTCAGAAAACAAGGAAGAGAATCCAGGTAATTATATCCAAGGTTAGCCTATGACTTCCATATGCATACACATACATGAACATTCACACACACACAATACCAAAAACATAAGATGTATTCCATCTCATAACAAAAAGAGGTAGATATAAACCAGCTGCACTAAAGGTAGACTTTAATGCCCAAGCATGTGCCTAGTTTGGGTGAGGCTCGTCTACTTGATTCCTAGTAGTACAAGAAGGGAAACAAGAAGCAATGATGAAGACAAGCTGCCATTGAAACCACATTAACAATGATTTCCAATGCGCATGGAAGCAGCACCTGGGAGACAAAGATGGGGTATTGTCAAGGGTTCAAGGCCAGCCTTGGCTATATAGCAAGTTTGAGGCCAATGTGAGCTCAGTGAGATCCTGCCTTGTAGAACAAACAAAGAAACAAGGAGTAGATTGGCAGTGCTTTACAACAGCAATACCATCCAGTGTTGAAGCAGTGTGTAGAACTGGCTGTCCCCTGCACATCAGTTGAAAGGCCAACGGGGTAAACATCGTATTAATGCAGTTGATTATTATTACATAATAATATTGCATGGATTTATTGGACAGTATTTGTAGGCAAGCATCTCACAATGTACCCCAAGATGACCTTGAACTTGCCATCCTGCTGCCTCAGGTTACAAAGCACACACCACCATCTCTGGCTGGAAGGTTTCTGAATACGTAATAACAGCCTTAAAATATTAGCACCCTCTAACTACTGAATGCTTTAATAGGAATCTCTTTATCTTACCTGAGATACAGAATAAGATTTAATTATAAAATTTTTCATATTCACATCATTTTGAAATAAATATGTGAAATATTAACACTTACCATTTAAAAATAGATAAATTGCCGGGCAGTTGTGGTGCATGCCTTTAATCCCAGTACTTGGGAGGCAGAGGCAGGTGGATCTCTGTGAGTTCAAGGCCAGCCTGGTCTACAAGAGCTAGTTTCAGGACAGTCTCCAAAGCTACTGGGAAACCCTGTCTCAAAAAATAAAAATAAAAAAATAAAAGTAGATAAATTGTAGAATATTAATACCTTGGAAAGTTATTGATGAAGTATAATAGTCATTCATAATTGTGACATAAAACTGTATACAAATGACTCCAATCCCAGAATATGTAAAATGTTCATCTCTGTGGCTTTATATGTCATAAATATAAACATGTACAGAAAAAAATATGAAAGAAAACGTGGACTTAACCTTTCTCAAACTCTTTTTCTGATGCACTTCTGCTGTGCTGGTGAGCATTCTTCTCCCTGTGAAGAATGGCTGCAGACAATCAGCTTCTGAGCAGGAACCCTTTCCTTGGTGCGCAGTTTCTGAGATCTCCATGCACTGTTGCTATGGGACTGTGGCAGCATGGGAGGTGTCGGCATGGGTGAGTGGTAGAGGCTGCCCGCCTCATGGCAGCTGAACAGTGAATGGGAGAGAGGCACGAGCTATAGCTACGATATCCCTTGCAGGGCATGTTCCCAGCAACCTCTCCTGTACCCAGGATCCCCTGTGAGAAGGGACATCCCAATAGCACAGCAGGGCCCGGGTCTTTCTAGGACATTGCATATTCCAAATATAGCATCCATGTGTTCCAGATACATGTCAATGAACACATAGACATCTTTTATCTTTCTAAAAACAGATTGTTTAAAATAAAATATATTTTAATCCAAAAACTTTGAAAGTTAACGCATTTTTCAAGATGATGTGTTTCTTTTGTAAGTTCAAAGTTAACACTGATTTCGCTTGTAAGACATATTGAAAATTGTAACGTGGGTGCTGATGGTTTCCTTGGAGACCACCGAAGTCATTCCAAAGACCTGAAAGTCCAGGAAACACAGAAGTGATAAATGCAGAGAAAATAAAAGCAATAGCTTTGTTAAACCAAGTCAAGGATGGGAATGAATTCGGAAGTCTACTAACTATGCTTTGGGGTTAAAGTTTTCTAGGGCCCCTGGGTTCCCTTAGCCCTGTTGGTCCTGTGTAGATGCATACCCTGCCTCTGTTTATACAGCCACCATCTTAGAGAGCCCTGTCTCACTTCCCTGTCTACCTTTGTTCCTCTAACTCCCCTTCAAGATGAAAGTGACGGCAGTTTGTGTTTCAGAATGTAGTCTCCGTATTTATATGCAAACTTACTGCTTATAGGCTAGTATTTGAGAATTGATCTTGAAGAGATGGTATCCCCCACCCCACAAGAAAAACCCATGCAAAGATTTCACCATGGGATACTTTATTGCAAGTGGTTACATCTGGGCAGGATGCAACTGATTACTTTTCTCCCTTGACAGCTCGCACAGAATAATAACACAGTATCATTCCTGGTGGTTCTTTTTTATATATGTATATACATCTTCTGCCTTTTTATCTTGAAAAATGTAAACAACTTAATATTTAGAACATTAATAAGTATTCTTAAAATTCTTCTTTAGAGAAGCAATTGAATCCTTTTCATGATCTCGTCTGGAACAAATTTTTGCTGAAAAAAGTGTTCTGCGGGGGTCCCATTTAGAAATAATTGAGAAATTTAAGTCAAGAAATTATTATTTTCAACAGAAAATTTCATGTGTATTTTGAAGGTCTCAAAAATCATTGTATTTTCCTCAAAAACTTTAAAGATATATTTATCTGTGTGTAGTAGGTGTTTGGGTGCACCACAAGCATGCAGGAGCCCTTGAGGCCAGAAGAGGACACTGGATCAATCCCAAGGAACTGGAATCACAGACTGTTGGGAGTCACTTTATGTGGGTCCTAGGAACCAAAGCTATATCCTCTGCAAGAGTGGCAAGTACTTCTAACCAGTAAGTCATCTCTTTGGTCCCTTTTCAAAAAAATTTAAGACATCACAAGCTGTAAGTATTAGAAGACATAACCAAGCTAGATTTTCTCCATGCAAAAAATACACTGAGAAATGAGCAAGCAATGTAAGAATCTTCAGCACCAAATTATCTACCCTTCACACTCACCGTAAGGAAAATAGATTATCATAGTTCATGTGCACATATTTCAGGATTTGATTTTTTATATTAAATCATGTAGGCAAATGCATCTCAAATAAGTATGTAAGAGGCAGAGATTATGTCAAATAATTCTGTGTCACTGAGAACAGTCTAGATGCCTTCAAGCGTTTTTCAATCTCAGCGTATTTTTTGAGAGCAGGGTTCTGGTAAGATGCTATGGCCTTTTTTTATATAAATAATAGGTGTCTGCTGAAGTTTTCATACTTCCAGTTGGGGATGAAGAAAGAAAGAGAGGCTTTGAACAAGGTTGCACACTCAATTTATTGCCCACATGAATCCTCTGTTACCCTCGAAGCCTTAGAAGGTAGAAGCTAGACGTTGACGGTAATTATTCTGGATCGGACTGCATGAAGACAACTCAGTGTAATTCCGTACTTCAAAGAAGTGCAGCCGTGTGTCACTCTGAGCAACCATAGTGAATGTAAGTGGAGCTGTTCGGCGATGCCTCTGCAAAAGCCATCTCGGTAGATACGTGGTTTCCTTTAGAAGCCTGATAAAACTGCATGCGTGCGGACCCAGGGACCCGAGAGGAAGAAAGACTGTAACTGTGAATCAAACCATCCTTTGAAAACCTTGAATCAAAATGGGTTTGTAAGTGCACTATTAAAAGACGCTTTAAAAAATGCAAGACGCGACACTAAAATATAGGGTGAACTTGTTAAGATCATTAAAAGATTCCCAAAAAAGGACTTTCTTTTTATTCATAAAAGCAACCCTGCTCCAATCTGACTGTGAGTAATTGGGAGGAGAAAAGCTTTCTCTTCATCTGAAGGAAATCACAGACCTATGTGTCTTCTAACTACAGGACGTTCTGAGCGTAAAACTGGGTGCACTCTACTGAGACTTTCCCTCTTAAGGGAGGCAGGCGAGTTTTCTTAAAGACATAGGAATGTGGACATTGTACATGTGTGAGCCTGTCCTACAAAATTATGTGAGAACAGACGCCAAAGACGGCGGAGTCATTCATGAAACATTTGTGAACATTTTTTGCTTCAGGCACTGAACTGAAAGCCGTGGATTTAGGGAGGAATCTATAATGCACATTGCGGGTGCAGTCTGTTGGTGGAGCTTTGCTTAGCATGTTCAAAGCTTGAGCTTCAATCCTCAACACTGTCATCATCAAAAAACCTAAGATCATAGGAAAATAGAAGGATTCTGCCCTAAAAAAATAATATAATCAAGTGAATGAGACAGGCCTGTGATACATACTTCAATCCCCAAGACTACACTATTTAGGAGGAGTACTCACTATGTTCTTGGGAAGATCGATGTTTTGTGGGAAAGAACAAACTGTATTACGGAGTTTTATTTGGGTTAGTCTCAAGATGTAGCCAATCTCAGTGGGCTAGCCTCAATTCCACAATTCTGCTCTCTCCAAGGAGAACTGGCTTAACCAAAGAGAGTCAAGTGTGTGCTTCTGCATGTGCTTGCATTTGTGTCTGTGTGTGCATGCGTGTGCATGCATGCGTACGTGTGTGAGTGTGTGTGTGTGTGTGTGTGTGTGTGTGTGTGTGTGTGTGTGTGTTTAGCCCCTAAATACACTCTCTTGAATCTTCTGGGGGAAACACAAATGGTTTTGCAGAAAGAAACCACCTCTCGGTGAAATGACCAGCTGACCTTCAGAAGCTTCCCTTCCCCCTAAATGTGGGGATGCTGTTTTCACCAACTAGCACGCATCCCTTAGAGGATACAAGTGCTCAGTGATGGGCAAGTGAATGAGGCGCCAAAGCACTTTCCTTCTAAAATCAAATCTGCCTCTGTAAGGAGTCCCAGCAGTTTCTGTTCTTAGATCAATTCTTTTCATGGGTGACATGTAACTAAGGGCAGGGAATAGCTAAGGTCACTTCTGGGTCTAGAACCCCCAAATAGTGCGTGAAAGTGGAAGGACTAAAGTTAACCTGTAAGGACACTTGCCCAAGGACAGAGGGGGTTGTGGTCCTTGTGAAGTAACATGTCACTTGTTTGTCACACCCTAAACAAGTTTGTTTGACCTAAGTGCATTGGATGTGCTTGATCGCATGTAGGTGGGAGGTATATAGATAGGAAGTACATCACAATATGTGTGCCCCTGACTGGACCTAATGGGAAATATGGCAGCCTTATGGGTTTGCTTTTATAAGCCTCTGAAAGATGTGTATAATCACCATGCTGCGGGAATTCGTGGATCTACCAGAGTCCACCATCCTGGCCAATATTTAATTAAAGCTTGCTTCAAACTTGGCTCAAAAGATCGTGGTAGTGGCCTTATTCTTAACCAGTGGATTTAAGAAAAGATTAGCAGTATGAAAGACACTGGCAAACATCAATAGAGAACCACAAGTCTAAAACCAGAACAATACAGAAGTAAGTCTTGATCTTGGTTCAAATGTTGCCACTGACCAGAAGCAATAAGAGTTCCTCTGATGTGACTGAGTCTGCAGCTAAAGTCAGGAAGCTCAACGGGAGCCTGAGTCAGTTTGATGAGCCAGAAAGAAAATATGCCCCAAATCACGGCTACTTAATGTAGTCATAGAAATCAGGTAGCAGTAGCACCCACTTTTCAGACCCAGGAGAATGTGGATATTAAAATTAAAAATAAAAAATAATGTCAATGAATTCTAAGACCGTCTGGCTTTATATAATCACTTTGATTGAGGGGAGCAAAAATGCTCTTGTTTGGCATGGATAGACATAGAGTGAATGAACAATCTAGAAATCCACCACAAGTAACTACTATAACTGATATCATAAATAGATATGGAAAACCTATTGGAGCCATGTTCAATGAAGAACAAAGTATTTTCATAACTGCAAAATATTTCTACACAGAAAACAAGAACCACTGTAATGGAGATGCCTGATTGATACTACCTTAACTAACTAGCTCTCACTACTACTAGATACCACCTAAACTAATCATTGCTCATCACCAGCTGGGGGGCAATGGATAGCAAACCCTCCCCGTCATGATAAGCAGAGGGGAGCAAGAAAAATCACATAAGTAATATTAATTCTCAAAATACAAACCAGTATTCTCAACGTCATCATTAACACATAATAGGAAACAATGGGCATTACAGTAACACACACTGATACTGAGCCATCAAGAGTGGAGACAGGAGGACTTGCAAGGTTGAAGCTGGTAAGATGGCATAGCGGATAAGGTGCTTTGTGCACAAGTCGAGCAGTCTGAGTTCAATCCCTGGACCCCATGAAATGGTGGAAGGGAAGAACTGACTCTGGAACATTGACTTCTTGTTTCCACAGGCACACTGTGGCATGTGGGCACACGTATATACACAATAATAATTCCAGCAGAAATAATAATACTTTTAAAAGGGCTTTCAAGTTTGAGGCCAGCCTGAGCTAGATGTCAAGCCCACGTCTCGTAAAGGAAAGAAGAAGGCTGGGACAATAGTGGGCAAGTTGTACTCCAGTTAACAAATACCGTCCAAAGTATTGTAAGCTTTTCAAACATCATTGCAAAGAAAATAACCAAGAATAAGGAATGTTGAGGGATTGTTCTAGACTAAAGGCTACAAATTACAAAACACAGATCTACTTCTGGGTCCTGGATCTATTTTAAAATTCTACACAAGACATAATTGTGACTAATAGTGAAAGTGGGCTTGTGTTAGACAGTAGCCACCTCTCACACATCAGAATGGGGAACTTATTTCTTTCATCTTTAGGTAATGAAGTATTGAACAAACTGTTCTTCGTAGACGCATCACAGAATTCAGGTTGCAAGTTGAGTTGTTATTCTGAAAGTTGAATAAACAGGTAACGACATAAAATCACAGAAACCCAGGAGTAGAAGGCCAAAGCTGAACCTACAGGCAACTAAAGAAAACTCAGAGCAAAAGGGATGGTCCTCCCCAGAGCAGAGCAAACCAATTGATTGTCCAGTGCTAAATGGTCAGTCCTGAAAACACGCATACAAGTAACATTAAATCATTTCAACAGGTTGTATTTGTATATATATGTATATATATATATACATAAATACAGATATACATAAAATAGCAATTGATAACAAAAAGGATGTCATGAATTTGAAGAAGTGTAAGGAGGGCTATATGGGAGGGTTTTGAGGGAGGAAAGGGAAGGGAGAAATGTAATTAAGTTACAATATTAAAATTAAAAAAATAAGATGCAGAATTTAAAAATAACTCTAATGCTAAGCTAAGGCACCTCATTCATTATGCTTCTTTTTGCTATCACAACTACTTGAGGAAAACAGCTCAAGGGTTTATTTTGACTCCCAGCTCATCCTGGCAGAGAAAACATGGTCTCAGGAGCTGGAGTCTGCTGGTCACATTGTATCTACAATCAGGAAGCAGAGCGCAAACAGGAAGTAGAAGGCGCTACAAGCCACCAAGACCCACTCCCAAATGGCCCACTCCCTGCAGGAAAGCTCCAAACTCTTAAAGGTATCTCAACCTTCCCAAACCATGCCTCTAGCAGAGGATCAAGGGTTCAAATGTATGAGCTTGTGGGAAACCCTTCACATTCAAACCACACTGAGCAGCCAGCAGGAAAGACGGGCAACTTGCAAGGACAAATTGTGCAAAGTAAGCAGAGAGAGGATGCTAAAAAGAATAAGACGGAAGTACCAGAAACCAAAGCAGAAGGTAAGAATTAGCATTTTCAAGTTTATTTTTTTTAAAGGTGACAAGATGAATATTGGACTTTCTTAGAAAGTAGCTGCTAAGGCATCTAGAGGCTTTGTCTTCAACTTAATCACAAATGCTTCAGAAAATACTCATGATTATGAGGAGACAAGCAGACAAAATGCTAAAGTTGTTTGTTCTAGGAAAAAGATGCTCAAGGGTTTATGCATTTTTTTCTTATTCTTACAAACGTTTAAATTCCTTTTGAACCTTAAGGAAAGATGAACTGCACAGGGTAATATACCCTAAATAGCAAACTGGTAGCAAAGAGGTTCCTTTAAGTAGCAGAGGCATGTGGCAGGGAAAGAGGAGCAGTGCAGAAAGCTGCGAGGAGCTGGGATGTTCAGAGACTCTGAGGAAGTAAAGAGGAGCAAAGAACATAACCGTGAGGAATGGCCTTCACACAGGCAGCAGTCGGGAATGCTCACAGTATGATCAAGAGATTATGAGGAGAGCCATGTGGCTAGGAAATAAATATGGAAACTTAATGAAACTGCTTGACTATGCATGAAAAATAATAACAATAAATCACTCCTTGGGGTAACAAATTGCCAGAGTGAGAGAAGGCAGTGCCTAAAGATATTCACAGTCCACATGCGCATATATATTCACTGACTTATTTTCAAACAAAAGCTCAGATGCTTAGCTATATCTTAATATGTTTCTACCCTATTGTTTTTGTCGAAGACTTGAGCTCATGAGGATAGAATTCAGAGTTTCTCCGGGAAACTTGAAGTGATATATTCTGATGAAAGTTTATGATTGTGAGTTGTTATGGTAAACAATCAGCTTTATATGGAAAGAAATACATCGTGGAGAAAATGATCCTCAAAGAAAGCTCACACAAAGGCCCGGTGTGGTACCACACAGCTGGAATTCAGGCACTTGGAAGGCTTAAACAGGAGACCCTCAAGTTCCGGCCAGCCTGGACTACACAGCAAGCTTTAGACAGGCCTGAGCCACACCGTACGGGCTTACAGTGATGAAAACAGACAAAGCAAACCGGACCCAAATGAATCGTGGCATATCTGTGACTTGACGCAAGTTGAACCTTGACGGCTTTGTAAGATAACTAAAGACCTCTGTAAGATAGTTAAAAGCATATGTTACCTCCCATACCTCTAGATGAGGAGGTACTAGGAAGGGGTCTTGAAACATGAGAGAAACTTGGTGTGGTTAGATTTGTTGTTACCATCATCCTCGCTATTAGAGCCTCTGCAAGGCAAGTCTTTTCGCGAGAGCAGAAACAGACAAACTATCACATTAATGAGATGAGTTTGAAGGTGCTCTGACCGACATCTGTCACCCCATGGAGCACTGGGCGTGGTTTGCCTGGCTGACTGGCTGGGTTGCTGTCCCCTTCTTCCCTTACTGCTCCATGAAGGCCTTTCTGGAAGCCACTCAATCCATCAAGGTGGACAACCCACCCCAGAACAGCAGGACCATTCTTTTGGTCAAGGATATCCAAATAACTATGCTCCTTGCAAATAAGCCTTCATGGAAATTAAAATATCTACATATAGACTTGAGTAAGTCACTTGCAGAGTTTTGAATGAAAACTGCATTCAGAAGTGAGACTGTTAACATAATAAGTCTAGGGCAGTTCCCTCTTGAAGGTCAACATGACAGAAACCCAAAGAGCACACAGAAGCCAAGCTGGTGATGGAAGAACTGGAACACAGTGGGGCTCTGCTTCCTGAGGCTGGTTACTATGTTTCCTTAAAATGCACATCAATTGCATAGCAGTTTGCAAGCTAAAGACAAAAAGAGGAGCATTGTAAAGGTTTTCAGAGGTCCTGGGATCAGGACTTCTGAAGAAAGATAAGCAGGTAGTTTCCTAACCAGTTAGATAGGGGCTTCCCTTAGAAGTCAGAATGCCAGGGGAAGGGAGGTCATAAACCTTACAGCAGGATAGCAAAGGAAAACAACCTCCCGAAAACATAAAGTGGGAAGAAACAAGGAATAACTCCAAAAGAGCAGTTCTGGGGTGGGTCCAAGTGTGTCTCATCAGTACTTGGCTGCCTCAGCCACTGAAACATCAGTGTGGATCAGAAAGAATGGCCAACTGTGCTGACAGCATTAAACTCGTGTGTGTGTGTGTGTGTGTGTGTGTGTGTGTGTGTGTGTGTGTACATATATATACATATATATATATATACATATATATGTATATATATGTATATATATATATCACAGTCCTCTATTATGAGGGAAAATACTTCAATTTGTCCATATAGATACCGTCATCACCCATTGGCACCGATGCAGATCCACAAACACCCCAAGCCCTGGGAGTCCAAAGGAAGGGATGTTAGAATACTCCTTCAAGCAAGATGTCTCCAAATCAGAATGTGGAGGAAAGGAAAAGACACAGGTGCAGGTTGTAGTTGTGAAACTAAGAAACACATTTTCAGGTCTTCATTGAGAACCTGTCCCCACAGCTGAACTGTCGTAAGGGAAAAAGGAAGACCCGAAAGGCAGCCACACAGGAGCTGCTTACGAAGGCTTGAAATCCCCTCCTTAATCTCCTAGACAAATTTTCAAAACTCAGTGTCTTTGCAGTGTGTTTGCGGCTGTTCACAGAGTCACACCTCTTCCAGAGCTCTGTCAGACAGAATCGAATTAGTCATCCCCTCCGAAGAGAAGCAGAGCATTTGGGTGGTGTGGGTCAGACAACAACCAGACAACAACTCCTAAATAAACTACAGAGTATACAGCTCTCTTGAGTGAGTCTTGAGCTATATAGTTCCGTGAGTGCTGTAGGGAGAGTGTTTGCATCCTCTAAGTGTGTGTGTGTGTGTGTGTGTGTGTGTGTGTGTGTACATACACATGTAAATACATATATGTGTGCATGTGTGTGTGCTAAACCTAATGCAATTATATTTGATCCTTGTTTTGTTTGGCTTGGTTTGGCTTTTTTTTTTTTTTGAGAGGCAGTCTTTCCCTGTTTCCCGTGAAGGTAAAAAATTCAGGCTTTTCAAGCCTTGAACTCTGAAACTTAATACAGAAGTCCCCTTGGTTCTCAAACCTCTGGTCTCAGACTAAAGTCACACCATGAGCTTCCCTGGCTCCGACTTTAGCCAAGCTACATTACCCGCATCCCAAGGTCACCAGTGAACAGTTGGCTATGAAATTAGCCTCCACACGCCTGAAACAGTTTCCCTAATAAGCCCTATTCGGTCTCCTGCCTGTACGCTCTTGTTTTGTCTCCCTGCAAAATCCTAGTTTACACACCAATAAAGAGCAGTGGGCACTGGGATGTCCCTGAAGATAAGGGGATAATGAAAGAGCAAGAATTTCCACCATCTTATTAGAGAGGAAATGTGTCCCCTGGGACCACATTAACATTGCAATGATCTTACTCTCGCTAGAACTTATTTCCAAGAACCAACAAGTGTGCCTCTTTCACTCCGCCTTCTCTTCGTTCACTCCCCTTGCTTTTAAATGGATAATTTTATCCCCCCTGTGTGCTTTGCTTGTACCTACCAAGTTACTTTTCTTCTGCATGCGCTCTTTTCATTAACAAGTTCCCTCTTCCTAACCTGACATCCTCCCAGTGACTATATTGCTTTAAAACCTTAAGTCTTTAACTATTTAAAACCCCCTTTCTTAATTTATTGCTGTTCTGGTGAATGCAAGGTGCTCTTGGGAGATAGAGGAGCAAGAGTGTTCGAACCCAAATGAGACAGCCCAGTGGAGAGCACAAGGTGACAAGAGCCGTTTGGTGAACACAGTATCTGTGTCCTGATGTGGCCGTATTGCCGCAGGAGATGCCTCCTTAGCTTTTTTAAATCTTAAATGTTTCATGAAAGAGTCCCCAAATTCCAGTCCCCCCTCCAAAAAAAGAGGACTTGTTTTCATCGTTCTCCCAAAACTTGGAAAGTGAAAAATAAAGCTTAAGATATGAATCGACGAATGAGGATTTATGCAAAGGAAGAAAGAAAGAGAAGTGGAGGAAGGAGGATAAACACGTCTTGCCGTCACATCCCCAGGGGTCGGCCATGTGCCACAAATGGCCCGTATTTGTAATGACTGAGATAGCTTTTTAATTGAGTGCTGACACTTGTATGTCATCAAGCGCTCACTGTCACAGACACTTTTAGACCATTTTCCTATATTCTCTGTACTCATCTGACAGCCGGAATTACTGGAATACTCGTGTTTTTAATGAACAGACTTTTCTCTAATTTTAACATGTCAACCTCTCCCGACAGTAGCCTTGGCCTCACAGGGTTCTCAGCACGCTGGGGAGAAGGACAGGAGCTTTTTTATCCACTTACTTTTTTTTCTATCTTATCTATGCGCTATCTTTTTTACAAATTGAAGACTAGAGGATAAATTTGCGATTCACTCTCCACTTTCAAAACTGAGAGGCTAATATTATGGTGGGTGAAAATATTTCCCTCAGGACTTCAAGCGAGAGAGCCACGGCGTATTCCCAGATAATGAGGTCTCTAGATAAGTATAGCGGCAGACAAACTAAATGCATTTTACATAGCACGTCTAGAAGGAATAACCAAGTCTTCAAGTTTTCCTCCACTTCAGTAAAGTCCTTGAAAGTAAGCCTACTGAGAATGTTTCACTCTGAAAATGTTCAAATAAGTCATAGTATTTTCATGAATGCCAAGGTCAAGAGTTGTCTGGCATGGGACATTTTGCACATGATGGATTTATAGCAAACATTTGCTGAATCCAGGTATCGTGTCACAAAAATTTTAAAGACCGCAATTTTTGTCCATGGTCTAAAAACTGGAGAATGTTTGTTTTTAGCTGCTGCACATAAAATAGACACTGTGCAGTACTTAGTGGTTGCATTATTCTGCAAAAGCGTGCCCCTGACTCTTGACACTACTCCAATGATGATAGAGGACATTTCTAGACACTCAATAAATTCAGTTTTTAAAAAAAAGTTAAAAATAGGGCTGGGGAGATTTCTCCAGATTCCTGGCCAGGCAGTTTAGCCAATCAGACAGACTTAGTTTCAAAAAAAAATAAGGTTCAAGAACAACAGAGGAAGATACCCAGTACAGACTGCTAGCCTAAATGCACACACACACACACACACACACACACACACACACACACTAGCACAAACACGTATACATGCATATACATTTCACACAAGCCAAAAAAATTAAAAATTAAAGGCAAAAACTACTAGCATAGCTCTGGGTGGGGGAAGGATAGGAAATGGGGCGGTTCATGTATTTTAAATGAGAAGGTTTTCGTACTTTTATTGCTAAGGAACTGTTTATAGTTCCAATAAAGCTGTACAGGCTGTTTATTCCTAGAAAATATTTTTCATCTTTTATCCCAAGAAAATCAAACTATGAGTAAACAAATGTTCTATATAAATGCTCACCGAGCATTGTGAAATGAAGAATATTGGAAATGGACAAAATGTCATGCAATAAAGATTGAGTAAATAAATAATACTTTCGTATAATAGAATAATGTTTAGCTTTCCCACTCTGCAGTAGTCTTTAAATAGTAGCAGAGAAATATGTCTACAAGGGCTGGAGAGATGGCTCAGAGGTTAAGAGCATTGCCTGCTCTTCCAAAAGTCCTGAGTTCAATTCCCAGCAACCACATGGTGGCTCACAAACATCTGTAATGGGGTCTGGTGCCCTCTTCTGGTCTGCAGGCATATACACAGACAGAATATTGTATACATAATAAATAAATAATTTTTTAAAAAAAAGAAATATGTCTACAATATTTTGGTTGAAATATAAAAATAGATTGTGCACTTGGGTAGCTGGGGCAGGAGGATTATGAGTTCGAAGTTGTTTTGGGCTGTAGAGTGTCCTGGTGAGACGGGCCCAAGGCAAGAGGATCAATGTGAATCCCATTCTAAGATCATCCTGACCATGAAAGAATCTACAAATTCCTTTGCTGTGAAACATGTTTTACCCTCAAAACACCCTTAGCAACAGAATATTATTATGACCTCTATTTTTGAGATGAGGAAATCAATACTCAAGGCAACATTAGCAATTAATTTGGGCACAGCAGAGCCCAGAACAAACATATAGATCTTCCTGATTGCCCAGAGTATATGTTTTAAACCACCATATACATAGCTTAATGCAAATAATGTGTCACTAACTACCTTGTTACCTTCTGTAGATGTTAAGGTCTTACACCAACGCAGTCCACCACTTGGCGTTAGCTCAGACCTATTACCCTGGTTGCTATATAGATAACAGTACGGAGAACAGCATGCCAGCACAATGCTCTGTAGATTCAAGGCTTCCCAAGAAGCATGCACTGTAGTTTTCAGTCTAGAAATCAGACAGAGAAAGTGGCTGTCTCCCAGACTGCAATTCCAAAAGAAATAATTGCTGCTGATCTCACTCCGCTCACAAAGTGCTGTTGCGAAGGTGACACTTACACCCTTGGAGGTCATTCCACACTTCACTGACAGCTGCCAGTTCAGCTGTGTCAATTTCACCCGAATCTGCTTGCTCACAAGGTTTCCAGAGCACACTGCTTACCAAGCCATTATTATTTTGTACCTATGCCCAGAGAGCTCAACAAAGTGTGCATCTTAATCAGCCCGAAATAGTTAAATAAATAAATAGCTCATAGGTAATATGTAATTTACTAGAGAAGAAACAGCCCTGACTTACTGCACTCACGGTCCACAGCCCGAAGCCTCCAGTGATGATTTGCAGAATTCTGTGGTGCAGAAAAGCTGAATCTCATTCCTTAGCCTATTCCTTAAAATTGTTAGTTGATGGATCCTTCCTGAGCTTGCCTCAAATGTTCTTGTTCATTGCCACTCTGAAGTAAGCATATTTCACTGAGCGGATGCACCTATGCATGGAAAATGATGCATTCAACATCCCTTACATGCTCGCCCAGTCTCTTGGGAGAATCCAATCAAGTGTTTAGCATCATTAAAGCATCCTTTCCTCGCTTTGCCGCATAGAAAATGAGAATTTGGAGGTGTACGAATCATTGTCAAACCGTGGTGTCAATCATTTTGTGACTTTCACTTAGGTCTCTGATGTTCTAATTTTGCAAGGTCTTGGCAGAGTTAGTTGAAATGTGTTAGGAGAAAAAAGATAAAGTATGGTTGTTGCTTGGTGGCGAGACCAAAATATTGGGAAAATACTGCCTAGTTTTCAATATGAGCGCTATAGCTGCAGGGCATCTGTGGACTCCTTAATTGCATGAGGAAGGTTATGTATGTGAATGTCCATTCTCTAGCTCTCATGGATTGAGAATTATTTCATTGCTCACAAAGCCCTCGGAAATAACATCTATAAAATTAGTGTGGCTTTCACTAATGCTTATCCTCAGAATATGCACTCGCTCATATCCTCATTTCTCTCATATCTCTCATTTGCATCAGGGCCACTCTGTTTTGCACTCCGTCTGATTCTCCTTCTGATTTATTTTTGAGACTTGGTTTCACTAAGCAGCCAAGGACCATCTTGAATGTAAGACTGTCCTGGCCTTGCCTCTGTAAGTGTTCGGTGCCATGACACAAAGCTTCTCTGTTAAGTTCTTGCATTGGCCCATGTCGCTGCTGCATAAGGTGCATTTCAAAGGATGATCCCACAGTCCTTTGTCCTTTTCAGTGATTGATCTTAGTTCAGATTTTTTTTCCTTATTTCTGAATCTATGTTGTGCTTAGATCCTGGGGAAATCACTTAGTGGGAAAGGGGTGGAAGAAAGAAAGAGAAAAGAAAAATCTTCGTTTGTTCATACACTCATTGTCACAAATCCAATATCTAATCAAAGCCAGAGATAAGTCCAGACTTTTTCTCCAGACCTGATTGAACTCTGTTGGCATGATTAATCTGATACTGGGAGCTATCAGTCACCCATGGAAATGTCAATAGGCTTAGCATTCCTCTATGTAATTGAATTACCTGTAAAGAAATTTTTCTCCCCTAAAATTAGAAACTATGACATAGCATTAGAAGAAATATGAATTAGAAATGAGGGAGAAAATATATGAACTACTCCTACCCGTCATATTTTGTGCTCCATAGCTAATCTAGTCAATTTATCAGCAAATCCCATTAGCGATTCTGGTGAAAAGCATGTTCTCTGTGTTCAGACTCTGGCCTGTTTCTCCTCTTCCATGGCTCTCATCTTGGATTGTTGTGAATGCTGCAGCAGCCTGCCAATCACCTGTATGGACACCTCTGCCTCCAGAGCTGGGTTTCACAGAGGAGAGTGTCTCTTTTAAAGAAAACTGTTTTTACTGAGCTATATATTTTTCTCTGCTCCCCTCCTTGCCCCTCCCCTCCCCTTCTACCCTCTTCCATAGTCTCCATGCTCCTAATTTACTCAGGAGATCTTGTCTTTTTCTACTTCCCATGTAGATTAGATCCATGTATGTCTCTTAGGGTCATCATTGTTGTCTAGGTTCTCTGGGATTTTGAATTGTAGCCTGGTTTTTTTCTTTGCTTTATGTCTAAAAGCCACTTATGAGTGAGTACATATGATATTTGTCTTTCTGGGTCTGGGTTACCTCACTCAATATCATGTTTTCTAGATCCATCTATTTGCCTGCAATTTCAAGATGTCGTTATCTTTTTCTGCTGTGTAGTACTCCACTGTGTAAATGTACCACATTTTCCTTATCCATTCTTTGGCAGAGGGGCATTTGGGTTGTTTCCAGGTTCTGGCTATGATAAACAATGCTGCTATGAACATAGTTGAGCACATGTCCATGTGGTACGATTGAACATCCTTGGGTATATACCCAAAAGTAGTATTGCTGGGTCTCGAGGTAGGTTGTTTCCTAATTTTCTGAGAAATAGCCATACAAGCAGTCTTTTAACCTGCGAGCTGGATCCTGACACTTCCCTTCCTCCAATGACCCATACCTTGTTCAGCCGTCATCAGAGAAGCTTCCTCTTGCAGAAGATAGAAACAAATATAGAGACTCACAGCCAGACATGACATCCCGCCCCTCTGATAGCCTCTGTATCAACATGAGCAAAAGCTCATATGAACTCACAGAAACCGAAGCAGCATGCCCGGGGCCTGTGCCAGTCTCTACCAGGTTCTCGGCACATACATAATGGCTTCCTATTTTCAATTTGTGTAGGATTCCTGAGTGTGGGAGAGGTGGGTCCCTCATCCTTGTGCCTTTTTGTGGTCTCTTTTCCTTCTGTTGGTTTGTCTTGTCCAACTCCTATGTGATGATTCTTGTTTCTTGTTTTTCTTACTATATTTTATTGTTCTGTTTGAAAAAGCAATGAATTTATGAATGAAAACCTGGACACTGGGATAAAAGTGCACAACTTAACTGTGAATTACACTGGCTACAAGGGTGAACATCAGTTTTCTCCAACACGGCGACACTGACTGTATCAACCACTCCAGCTCAGGCGCCATGTTTAAGAGTAGTTGACCAACACATAATGGACTCCACAGTATTTTGTGTGCTTTTATTCTGCTACAGTTGGGGGTTTCGTTTGGGTTATTTTTCTTTTTGAGTGTTGTTTTATCTTGTTTCCTTGGTTTGGGAGAATTTTGTTGTTGTGTTGATTTTTTTGTGGGGGTTTTTTTTGAGAAAAACTTAAATTTGGGTATGCAGGGAGGGGGATCTGAAAGGACTTAGGGGCAAATAAGAATATGATCAAAATACATTTAAATTTTTTCTCATTCAGTAGGCTGCCATTTTGTCTTAGTGACTGTGTCCTTTGTCTTACAGAAGCTTCTCAATTTCAGGAGGTCCCATTTATTAAATGTTGCTCTCAGTGCCTGTGCTACTGGTGTTATGTTTAGAAAGTGGTCTCCTGTGCCCATGCATTCAAGGCTACATCCCACTTTCTCTTCAGTGAGGTTCAGTGTGACTGAATTTATGTTGAGGTCTTTGATCCATTTGGACTTACGTCTTGTGCGTGGAGATAGGTATGAATCTATTTACATTCTTTTACATGTTCCCAGGAATCCAGCTAAGACTCTAAACAACAGTGGAGAGGATGCCTAAATTGGCCTTCCACTGTAAACAGACCGGTGGCTATCTTAATTGTCATCATAGAACCTTCAACCAGCAACAGATGGAAGCAGATGCAGAGATTCATAGTGAAGCACTGGGCTGAACTACCTAAGACCAGCCCAAGAGAGGGATCTCATAAAACTAAAAAACTTTTGTTAGGTAAAGGACACAGTCAATAGGACAAAATGGCTCCTACAGAACGGGATAAGATCTTCACTGGACCCATACACGACAGAGGGCGAATTTCCAAAATATATAAAGAACTCAAAAAAATTAGACATCAATAAACAAAATAATCTAATTAAAAATAAGGTGGATAAATTTCTTTAATGCCCTTATTGTTTTTTGTTCTTGTTTTTGTTGTTGTTTTGTGAATTTGGTATAAGTTAGTCATCTGAAAGAAACCACAATTGATAAAATGCTTCCATATGACTGGCCTTCAGCCAAGTGTGTGGAGTATTATATTGATTAGTAATTGATGTGAGAAGGCCCAGCCCATTGTACGTGGTGTGATGGCTAGGCAGATGGCCCTGAACTATATAAGAAAGTAGGCCGAGCAAGCCATGAGGAGCAAGCCAGTAAGCAGTGCTGTTGACAGAGGTTTCTGTCCCACCCAGTCCCACAGCCATTTAGTCCCAACGAAACACATAGGGGCCTGTATTAATTATAAACTGGTTGGCCTATTAGCTCAGGCTTCTCATTAACTCTTGCGTCCTACATTAACCCATAATTCTTGTCTGTGTCAGCCATGTGGCTTGGTACCTTTTATCAGTGAAGCGTTCTCATTTTGCTTCCTCTATGTCTGGGCAATGACTGCAGAATGAGCCTTTCCTCTCCCCAGAATTCTCCTGTTCTGGTTGCCCTACCTATACTTCCTGCTTGGCTACTGGCCAATCAGCATTTTATTAAAGCAATGCAAGCAACAGATCTTTACAGGGTAGAAGACCATTGTCCCACAGCACAGTGTTTTGCTTCAGTGTCTGCCTTGTGTTTGTGCCCCAACTACCCTTCATGATGATCAGGACTTGTGAACTAAAATAAGCCCTTCCTTTCTAAGTTGCTTTTGGTCATGATGTTTTGTCACAGCTATAAGAAGCTGAGTAAGACTGGGAGGGTGGGGGACGAAGACAAAGACAAAAGGGAAACTGAGGTACATGTGTGGTGAATTGGGATGAACTGCATGATTTCTCCATCACCTGAAACAGATGCCATTAATATTAGTTATAAAATTAGGAGCCATGACTATTATCAAAAGCTACGGGATTGAGTGATAGAAGAAAAAAATTACAAATTTATAGCAATCAGTTATCAACTCAGAACATGATGAGAAAGTTACATGTTCCCCATGGTGGAGAACCTCACCATTGGGAGCTGGAGGTATGAAAGCCAGTGCCAGGTCTGCGACGTGAGAGCCCAAAGATTCAAAGAGAACGCATGCATCCTGTGACAGCTTCATGTTATAAATGTGGGGTCCTGGTTAGGAAACAGTAAAATCCCGGGACTTGGGATTTTCCCAAAATTACCACACCTTCAATTCCCAAACACCTGGGCTTCAACAAGTGCCTCAGGTCTTCTCCCTGGAGAACAGCAGCCTCTACCTGTCTGAGATTTCAGACGTATGAACTGAGACTGCCGCTTTTCAAGATCAGACTTGTCCTCAACCTGGATGTGAAGCTCTTCCTGCCTTCCATGCAAAAGCAATATGATTAGAGTATTACCCCTGTGGAAGAAGGAATGCAATTATTCACGGAGAAAGATACAGAACCTGGCAAACAGGTCCTAGCAAAAATGAAAAGAATATTTCCAGAAGCTGGTACTGAAGGTACTGCCCATGACGCTCTATAGAGAAGAATTAGTTTAAAATGGGGCATGCTCCTATAATTCCATGTCCTGGAGAGGGAAACTACACCCAGTACTAATAACATTTGCTCGATTTGTTATCCTCAGCTTGAGAAAAGCTGCAATGACTCATTGATCATCATAGAAAGATTGTTCCTTCAAGGGAAGGCATGCAATATAGCTCATGTCTGACCAGAAGGCAGGGAATGGATGTGTGTACTAGTTCGGTGACCTTTGCTCCATCTGTGTGGCTAGAGACTTCTCTGGTTATCAGATCCTCCCCCAGGCTCTTATTCTTATTTCTCAGTCCATCTATAGAACATATATTTATGGACCTTATAAAGAGCTTTGATGTCATTATGTCCTGTCTATATTTAGCTTACTTTGTTTCTCAAAACCTATCCCAGTGCAATGAAGGCTGACTGAGAAGCCAAGGACAATGGCACTGGGTTTTTATTCTACTGCATGGACTGACTTTGTGGGAGCCTGGTTAGTTTGGATGCTCACCTTTATAGACCTGGATGGAGGGGGGGGGGGGACCTTGGACTTCCCATGGGACAGGGAACCCTGACTGCTCTTAGGACTAGAAAGGGAGGGAGAGATGGGGAGGGGGAGGGAAAAGGGAGGCGAGGAGGAGGTGGAAATTTTTAATAAATAAATAGATACATAAATAAATAAATCTATCCCTACAGTGACACATTTCCTCCAACAAGGCCACACTGCCTAACAGTGCCACTCTCTTTGAGATTATGGGGGTCAACTACATTCAAACTAACACATAAGGACTCACAGAAACACTCCCTAGTAAATCACTTTCACGTGATTCCTTGTCTGACTATCCCATTATACCTATAGAGCAGCTTCACACCCAGAAAAGGTTTTCAAAATGGTAAGTATTCATTAAACTATTCCTGCTAAATAAATAAATGGTCACTTTGATTCAGCAACTGTGTTCAACAAAATCATATATATATATATATATATATATAGAGAGAGAGAGAGAGAGAGAGAGAGAGAGAGAGAAACAGAGAGAGAGAAACAGAGAGAGAGAAAGTAGGCAGAGTCAGAGAGAAGCCATGTAGCTTCCCCAGGAGACAGACACCAGATGCCAGACAGAACCTTACTGGTAGGCCACAACCATGTGGTGATACACAGATTAATAGAAATTGGTTAATTTAAGATATGAGAGTTAGTTCATAAGAATCATAAGAATATTGACCAAACAGTATTGCAATTAATATAGTTTCTGTGTGATTATTTCAGGTCTGGGTTGCCAGGAACAAACAAACAGCCCCCACCTACATTCAAAAGGTTAAAATGGTGGACAGGAGCACCTTGGGCATGCTCAGCATAAAGGTGGTGGATGAGAATGCCTCTGGGCTTGCCCAGTGTTCTCCAAAAGCTTTTAGCTGAACAAAGAGCAAGAGGGTACTTTGAAAATTTGTTAGTGCAAGAATTTGTGTGTGAAGGAGTCTGTTTTAGTGCTAACAAACTTTGTACGTGTGACTCTAGCGGTTCCAGAGTTGTGTAATTCAATCCTTGAACATGAAACCCTAAAGTCTAGACGGCAGAGATTTCCCACCAGCTTTTAGTACACAAAGTCCACCACTGAGAAAGAACACCGATGTTCACTATACAGGTGAAAGACCCCAATCCTGCCAAGCTCTCCCAACAAATATAAATATACAGTTGAAACAAACTGGTCAATTTTACAATCACATCTGACCCCCTCCACACACACACACACACACATACACACACACACAAAATTTGGAGATTTGAGGTCTGATTATTTATTTCTGCTCTCCAGACTCAGAGTTGGAAGCAGAATCTCTTCATAGAGAAGTTTCTAACCTACTTCTCTTGGCAGTCTGTTCCTGGTATTTTTCTTTGACTTCATTCATTCTCTTAGTCAAGATTTTAACATGTTCTACAGCCTCCTCCTTGTTTTTCTTAGCATAGTGTTTCTGCACTAAGCAATACATCATCATTTGTGCTGCAAGACACATGGAGTAACAAGATGCTGAAGCTTGGGTGCTTTGGTCCTGGTCTTCTTACTTTTTACTTTATTTAATTAAGGCCTTTCTGAAAGCATCTCGGTAGACATCATCTTCTCTATTGAGACTGAAAAGGTTTCAGAACCTTCTGGTTCTTTTGGGGCCTCAACAGTAGAATCTGTCAATTCACAAACAACCTTCTCTCCTTTTTTATAATAAAATCATTTAAATCACTTAAATTGGCATCCACAATGCATGCATGAACAGCTTTGTGCCCCCTTTTCTCCAGTTCTCCTTGATCTGTAACAAGAATATTCATTACTCAACACCAGGCACACACTCTGCCATGGGTCAAGACATCTTAGTTCATAGGAAATCATTCTTGTCATCCCCACCACACAATGCTTCCACTCTTCACACAGCGCTGCTTCTGTGGCCATGAGTTCCACACAGGAAGTACAGTTTTAAGTTCCTCATCCACATCAATGGCTTATGACAGCTGGGGCCTGGGAAAGAGGTGTTCAGCTTCATTTTGACACGGCCAGTCACCTAGGAGATGTCATGGAACAGAGAACCCCACATTTTCGTGTCCATTTCCATATTCATACTTAGCACATGGCTAATGCCAGCCTAGAAGTCAGTGTGTTCCTTGAAAATGCATAGGTTGATGTCACTATTCAGCTAAAAGTCCTCCACCAAATATCCGCTCATTTGAAGTAAAATCCAGCACACATATTATGGTTTCAAAGTTCATGGTTAACTACACACAGCAACCAAGACAGGACAGAGCTGCCAATATTCCCTTGTCTTCACCCACTTTCCCTAGGCCATGTCGATGTCTTTGTCATTTCTTGAACTCACCAAGTTGTCTTCCCACCTCCGAGCCACTGAACTTGTTACTCCTTTTCCCAGAATGTTCTTCTCCCTCTGAGAGTGGTTTGTTCTCTCGTTTCTTTCAGGTCTTCCTTGCCCTCCTTCCTAAGCAGACAGCAATGCTCACCTCATTCCATCAGTATCCTTTGTAACCCGATACCCAGTGTGCTCCTGACCTTTCCTCTCTAGATCCCTCATCACTGCCCAGTGTGCATGTTTATTATCTGTGTCACGTCACTGTCTTTAGTTTCATAGTGCCGGGAACACTATAGGTGTTCTGTAGCTATTGATTAAATAAGAATAAAAATACCACTGTCTCCATCTCAACCTGATCTGCACCTGCTCTACACTTCCCTGTAACCCGTCCCTATTGTGGCCACAGGCTGAGTGCCCCGTCCCCTGAAATCTTTCATTGTCTCCACACAGTGAGTTTTCTGCCTTCAGAGCCATCCAGTAGTAACAATCCTCCATGTCTCAGTAAACCTCTTTCTCCTCATTTGACTACACTGCCTTGCACGTAAAAGGTACCCAATTACTAGATGTCTAACAACTGAGGGTAGCGGTTCGCCAGCCTATGTTCATGGCACAGCTCTGCCCCTCCAAGCCAGCATACACCTTTCCAGAGGTGATGCCTGGAGACCTTGCACCTACGCCTTAACACAGAAGTTACTGTGAAGAGAGGATGCTGGGCAAAGCCAGATATTAAACCCAAGGCAGGGGAATTAGGAGGACCTTGTATTACCCTAAAGTCATTGTGAATAGAACTGTCTGAGTCTCTTATTCAACAAAAGATAGACTATTTAGCTTGTTATTTGTCATGTTAATGAAGGGCCTATTTGTAAGAACCATAATGAATAGATTCTGCAAAACAGGGAGAAGTTAAAGAGCATTTTCCTTCTCGTCCTCTAACTCACAAAATCTCACCTTGACCCAGAGAAGTAATTCTGAAGCCAGGGGTATGCAAACATTTGCATAGAAAGAAAGCACACAGTGTCCGGCCAGCCTTTACAGACGCTCACAATTCTGCTTACATGCTTTACATTTGATGTATGCAAGGGCTGTTAGGAAATCAAGGACAAGTCATGGCAAAGAGGAGCCTGGAGAACTCGGACATATCCTTAAATGCAAAGCACACGCCATATGAAAGCCCGGAGTCCTGCTGTCAGGACTGCTCCTTCAGCTAAAGCTGTGTTGCACACTTAAGGATTTAAGGCTGGGCGCTGCACACAGCAACGGAAAGAAGGCACTAATGTGGGCCTGCCTATGCATACAAAGCGATTGTTAGTGTTGATTTATGCTCATTAACAAGTCTGCAAAACCAGGAGAGTAAGTGCTTTTGTTATTACTCAAAGCAACTCTACCAGGGAATAAAAAGCAGATTCCCAACCAATTTTGTTCTCGGTGTGGTACTGGGAACTATAAATTCTGGGCCGAGAAAATATCTAATACCCAGAAAATGGGAGGAATAGGGCAAGAAGAGCAGGTAATGGCTGAAGAGGGATCTTAAAACCACTTTGACCTGAAAACATCTCAAAAACAAAACTAGTGATTTATAAACCGCAGCCTAGATATAAAAGTATACGTGGGCCCTCCATTCCGCACATTTTTCTGGCAATAACGCTGTCTGGAGCCTTTGCTGGAAGGAGAGCACAGAATGTTATGGAAACTTAGGCCCGGGTTCCACAGAGGCCGCCGGTGAAGTCAGCCCCTCCCTGCTTTCTTCCTCTGCTCGCTCTGGAACTGTCTCCCTTGTTGCTCTCACGCTGTTTGCTCTGACGGCTGGAAATGTGGAAACTGAAATTTGCTTTATTCTCAATGTGAAGAATGACAAAAGAGAAAAATAAACAAATCAAATGCCATGAAAATGGAACATGGCGTAAAGACTGGTGACGCGGTGGAGAAAAAAAACCTTCCAGTGGCACAGAAAGACAGAAAGAAAGGATTGGGGGGGGCTACAAAATCTGGGGAATCTGTAGGGTCATCCCTGCGCACGTGAGCGAAAGAACAAAGGCTAAAGGACTCAGTAAACTGTGTTCATGAATTTGGAAACATGAGACTTGAAGGAAAGGGAAGGGCAGGGATGATATAGATGCTGTGTTCATGTATGAAGTTCTCCAGAAATGAAATAAAATTATTAAACAACGAAAACTCACACACAAACATACACACACAAACACACACACTGCAAGGAGACATTGGGCAAGTTCCTAGAGAGGATATAACACAACTGGAAGGAGGTAGACATTTTTATAAAGTAGTCATCAGATGTTCTTGAGAATGACCTGCCATGAAGGCACCATGGATCACCAGGAGTTAGGTCCCATATATGCGGTTCTCTACCTGGGAATCACGTATCAGATGTCCAGCATATCAGATACTTATATTATGATTCATAACAGTAAGAAAATTGGGGTTATGAGGTAGCACAAAAATCATTTTCTGGTTGGGGGTCAGCACAACATGAGGAACTGTATTAATGGGTCACAGCATTAGGAAGGTTGAGGACCACTGGGCCATGGTACATCCCAAGTTACTAGGAATCACAGTGAAAATTAGACTTTTCCCCCTAGCAAATCAGTAAGGTAAAAACTAGTGACAAAGAACAAATGTCTGTATTTGGGGGGAGTTTCAGAGCTGAGTAGGAACATCAGGAGCCCCCCGGCCGGTACTGCTGACTCCTAGAATGGTCATAAGACCATAACGCATAAAAGGCTCAAGGATTTTTTGGGTTAGGGGAGAGCAGCTATCGCTTGAGCCGAACAGCCAGACTAAGATACCGTTGAGGCCTTGAGAGGTCTCTTGTGGCAGGGGACAGGCACCGATGTTGATAGTGATGATCACAGCCGGCTCTCCACAGGGATACCGAAACCAGAAGGTTAAGTAGGCAGCACTGAAAACACAAAGCAGAACGAAACCAGAAAGTGCCTGTTGCTAGAGGCAACAGATGATGGTGTTGACAGAAAGATGCTGCAGAGGTTCCGTCCTCTTTGCTCGAGTGGAGGATGTGATGCCTTCGAATCCGATTCAGAAAAGATGGGGACATCACTGTTGTCCATCCTGTAGAGCTTCACCTGATGGACTGCGGGGGGAAGCAAATGTGATTGCCACGGAGGGAAGCGAGGACTGGAAATGTGAGGTGGGGTAAGAATCCTACCAGAGGGAGAAGAGGCACCAACCGTCTAAACAAGGATTCCAAAGCTGGCAATGTGAAAAAGGAACAGAGCAGAAGGATCAGTGTGAAGGGAAGCATTTGACCCCTTAGGAAAGAAAGCAGGGGGATGAAATCTGTTGCATCATGCAGAAGGGCCAGTGAGGTGTGTGTGCACGCGTGCGTGCATGTGTGGTAGTCGTGGTGGTGGTGTTGCTGGTGCTGGTGGTAGTTTTGTTTCTTTGGTTTTTTTTTTCTTTTGGAAGACCTGTGAAATACAAAGGAATCAAGATAGGAAACAATCACTGTGTTATCAGCTCCCTAGTGATGCCCTTGGTGTCCTCTAGTGTCCACAACTCTTTGGAGGAGTTGCTAATGTTTTAAAGATTGGAGCCGCATAAAGCTCTGCCTGGGAAAAGTAGACGAAACAACTTGTCCTGGGAGAGAAGAAATCACAGGCCTGCCTAGTGCCGAGAAGGTCAGGCACCCTTATGGGGAGCAAATTTACCGGTAGGGTATGGGAGAAAGAGTGGGGTAGAATGGTTCATGTTCTGTGGAGAGAGGCATACCTGAAGAGATGAAGGTGGTGAGGAATGGGCTGATATGGGTGCCACGTTTGCCATCTGTGGTCATGGTGATGTCCCACCCTGGGCTGCTGCCGAGGACCACCAAAGGCCCTGGGGTTTCCTGGGTTCTGGTCCACCACCTACGGCCATGTTTTTGCCCGAGGTTCATGCTGCCACCAGGGTCATACAGATTGGGGAGGCCTGCACAGACACCTGGAGCCATGACTTCCAGGCCCAGGGTCTGGCCAGAGGGCCATGTCTGGGTCTGTGGCCCCACTGCAGACAGGTCGGTGTTGATGTCCTTGGCTCCTACTACCATCAAAGACTGAACTGTTGCTGATAAGGCCATGTCTGGGTCCATGGTCCTGCGGCAGCTGAGCTCTGTATTGATATCCATTGCCTGTGTTGCCACATAGGCCCATGCGAACCATGTGCTGAAGTCTGAGGGCCATGTTGAGCTGGCCCCACCCCTCTCTGGCCCTGGGATGGTTGCCCCATTACCCCAGCATGGGTGAGTAGGCTCTGCCCCTGACCTGAGGGGGGTGGTCCCAGTGGCCCAGACTGACCAACTCAGCTACTATCCAGATATACATCCAGGTCTTTGAGTGGACACACCGCAACATCTACCCCATCTGTGACTTACTGGAGCTTGTGATGGGATTGTTCCTACTGAACCATAGCCACAGGATCTCCATAACTCAGGGCAACAGCAGGATACCCAAGAGCAGTTTCTGTTAGGGTCCAGTATTGATGGTAGCAGAAACCAGAGGCCTTGAACCTGACCAGCAACACATTACACAATAAACAATTGCAAGTAAAGCTGTGTATGCCAAAGGGTTTAGGGCATGATAGACAGAGCTATCGGTGCCACGGAGACTACATCAGACTAACACTGAGAAGAGGCAATGAGGAGGAGGGAAAAACAGAGGATCAAAAATGGGTATTTTTGTTTATTTGGTTGGTTGGTTTTGGTTTTGGGGGTTTGGTTTTGGTTTTTTGGGTTTTTTGTTTATTTGGTTAATATTCCTATTTGTACTTCTTATTTTTTATTTCTTACTTTTATTATTTCTTTTCAAGTTTCCCTTGGGAGCAGGATGCTGCAAGGCTGAAGGGCAGATACAAAGGGGCTGGGAAGTGAGTGGGGTTGGGATGCATGATGCGAAAATCCCAAAGAATCAATAAAAAATATGTTTAAAAAAGACTGAAGTGGCATACAGGCAATGAAGGTGACATCAAAGAGGAATATAACAGATCCAACCATGATAGAAGCTTTCCTAGTAAGAGAAAGAGGGGGTGGTGGGCTGGGCTGCTCAGGAATGAGCTGACACAAAACCATCCTTCAAACATGAGCTTCATACGAAGAAAAGACATCACAACATGGGAGCCATGAAAGGGCCTTGAGGTGGCGGGGGAGGGGACCATTAGAAAGGCACAACACATACATATGCTGTGTATATAAGGCCATAGATAACATGAGGGGCCTAACGGGAAGGAGAGGCATCTCCTTAAATCCTGCAGTGGGGGAAAAACTTCACCAAAAAATGGTAGCTTAAAATTAGAATAAGAAATATCTAGCCAGACAGACATCAAATACAGGATGATAGAGAAGAACTTTCTGGAAAAAAAGATCCCCTGTAGAAGGAAAAATGCCTGACTTTCAGAGCCTTCCACAGAAGCTGGAGCCACCTGGGAGAGCGGAACCTCAGAGGGGAAAATGCCTCCATCAGCTGGCCTGTAGGCAAACCTGTGGGGGCGCTTTCTTGATTAATGTCTGATGTGGGAGGCCTCAGCCCACTGTGGGCATCCTAAGGCAAGGAGTCCCAGAGTAGATAAGAAGGCAAACCAGGCAAGCCGTGAGTGGACAGTCAGTAAGCGGCGCTCCTCTGCTTCACTTTCTGTATCCAGGTTCCTTCCCGGTTTGAGTTCCTGCCTTAGCTTTCCTCCATGATGGGCTGCACCTGGAATGTATAAGTCAAATAAATCCCTTCTTCCCCAGGTACATACCTCTGGTTGTAATGGCTTTAGCACAGCAATAGAAAGCAAAAGGAGGACATGGTGGCAGGAAGTTCCACCTCTCATGGTTGGGTCCAGGAGAGCTTACTTGACTAGAAGCACAGAGGATCGAAGTAATGAGTGTGACCTTAAGTTAGAGATTGTAAGACCACAGCACAGGTGGCTTCCAACTCTTTGTCCCAGAAGGAGAGCTGCCAGAGGAGGGATGGCAAACAGGATCTGGTTTCTGCAGGCTGTAGGGTCTGGCCAGCTTAGAGTGATGAGAATCTTAGAGGGGCAGGTCCGTGATCCAACAGAGACATTAAACAGAAAATTCAATTTTTATTCACTTAGAGCCAGGCGAACTCATTCTGACAGAACATTAGAGCACCTTGGAAAGGTCTTAATGATCATCAAGAAAGGGTTTGTCTGGGGAGATGCAGGGGCAGGAGTGAGCATACGTGTTTTTACCATGCTATTTCTAATGTGGAGGAAGGAAATAAGGAATGGAGAGGGTGCTGTGCGGGTGGCTGGGGGAGAGTTGCAATTGAAAGTCTTCTCATCCAGTTGTGGATCCTTCATGTTACACGACCCACCTGCCAGGCAAAAAGCACCTGCTGGTGAAATAGTGGCAAGGTAGTAACAGAGCTAAGCAACCCCTTGCTGGATATATTGGAGGCCTGCTCCATAGAAGGGAGCTATATCTACTACTATAAGCCTGATCAAAAGCTAGAAAGATCATAGGCCATAGTGGGGAAGCTACACCTGTTTGACAGTACACAGTGTACCACCAAATATATTCTAAATTTAAGCAATGTATTAGGAATCAAGAGATGACTCATTGCCTAAGAACATAGACTTTTGTAGAGGACCTGAACTGTGTTCCCATGTCCAATGCTCTCTTCTGGACTTCATGGGTACCTGCAGTTATGCATGAACAAGCCCCACACTCCCCCCATCGCCGCCCACGTCGATACATACACATACACTTTTTTTTTCTTTTTTTACTTTGTTTTTTCAAGACAGAATTTCTCTGTGTGACAGTGCTGGCTATCCTGAGACTCTCTTCTGTAGCCCAGGCTGGCACAAACTCAGAGGGATCCCTCCTGAGTGCTGAAATTAAAGGCATGCACCATCACCACCTGGCAGTACCTATTTTTAAATAAAATGAATATTTATAAATTCAGATTAGCGTTGTCTTCAGCTTTGGCAAGAGGAGCATCCTTTTACAGTAGGCAGTGGTAAGTGCAGAGACTTGAACGTGGTCAAAGCGATAAGAATCAAGGTCTGGTGAGTGCTCAGCCATAAATGAGATGTCTATATCACCTTCTCCAAGGCTGGGGGAACATCGCAGGAGAGTAAGAAAGTACGATGGAAGGAAAAAGTGGAGCGATGTGAAACACTGTCTTCCAACCAGATCACTGCTTTGCCTTCTTGGTTTCACAGCAGCTGTGTTTCCTGGCAGAGACTGTACGTAAGATTGACCTGCTCTACACCCTGCCAGGCTAGAGAGACCGCTAGGTGAGGAAGGGATGTTATCCTCTGTGGTGCTGACGGGAAGAAGAAATCATGCTCTTGTAAATATCCCTCCTCCAGCATCTGGAGGGTCAAGCAAATAACACCTAATGGGTCACAGAAAACGACATGAACATAAAAAGAGAATTAACTGTGAAGGGGGAGTGGATTAGCAAGAGTGGGAGGGACAGACAGCAGTAATGGGGAGTTTTCGATGATAAAAATAAAGTGCCATAATGAAACTATGGGCATAGTTAATGTGCATGAATAGGATAGAGGAAAAATTATCTCCCATTTGAATAAGGCTCCAGCCGTGCATCAGCGTTCATACACCTACTTCCCTGGTGTTTTCATGTTGACCCATAGGGTTGCTTTAAAGAGAAAGTGTGAATTCTCAGCTGATTACTAAGATTCTTCTAACCCTTACCTTGAGCATTTTCTAGAAAATGCAATTAGTTAGGGGCCGATGATACGAGTTAGTGGTTTTCTAGAGTTTTACAGCCATTAGAACACTTCGTAGGATCTGGTAATGTTCCTTTTAAAGGGACTATCACTGTCAGTGAATGATGTTTTGTTGTTGTTCTTGTTGTTGTTGTTATTGCTGTTACTGTTGTTAAGACCATCAGGTCTTTTGGTAAACCAGGTCAGAATAAGAATCCCAGACAAATACAAATAGAGTTCTGGTTCAGAATATTAGTAATTATTTTATCTTTGCTTATACTTTTCTACAGGGAATTTTTAAGAACATGTAAGTTATTCCCCCCCAAAAAAAATATTTTTTTTACTGTTAAGGTCAGTGAGACTCCCTAGGAGTTACCATTAGAGGCTTAGAAGGAGCCCTTGCCCCACTGTTCCTCTGAGTTTCACCATCTGCTAAGATGGGTTAGGGTCTTGCTGATCTTGGAAGCACAGAATGACTTTTTGCTCCAATGGCTTCCCTCTTTGCAGGATGTACACTGGTTAGAGGCCAATCCTCGCCTCCTAGATAAGAGAACACGTGGCTTTCCAGAGTTACCAAGCCTTGTAGAATGCTCGCATCATCCCCGGGGACCTGGCTAAGCAGAATATCAACAGTCCTTTCAGCTCTGTTCTAGACTGTTTTCCTAGTGCTCTGACAAACGCCAAGCCAAAAGCAACTCAAGGAGAAAAAAGTTGACTTGGCTCAAACTCCCAGGTCATTAAAGAAAGTCCCCATCCTGGTTATCCCTAGCAATCATTTGATGAGTCAGGAACATACAGAAGAAGCAGGAGGGAAAGAAAGGAGTCTCGTGGACACCTGTGCTGTTGCAGACGGGGTGGGGACACAGAGGAACTGGGAGAAAGACGTTCTTAGCAGCAGTTGAGGGTGAACTTATTTGGTCTTATCTTATGGACCAGTATGAGGATTCATATCCTAGGTAGACAGGCAGGTAATCTTGCTAAGTAGTAAGTTTTCCTTGAAACTGACCATCCATATAAAGTGCTATGGGTCATCGAGAATTAGTCTCCCCGTGGTCACATAAAATATCCTGAGAGGCTTAGGCTCCAGCTCCAAGGAGTGGTGCCCTAGTTGTTAAAGTGTGGGGATTTGAAGTTTGACTTTCTGTCTCTATACCCTATGACTTTTTTTTCGGGTGCTGCAGATAGGAGCTAAATCATCCCACATGCTAAGCACACATTCTACTCTTAAGGAACGCACAAATAGAGCAAACCCTATAACATACTGGAAAACATGGATGAACCAGTTAACATGTAGTTTGTTCTCTCATAGATATTAAAAGAATTAATAATTAATTAATTAAGGTAATAACAGCAATATACTGAAACCATTTGTAAGGATAACAATGTTCTTTAAAATGTCCTTTAATTTATAAAACCGAGATTATAACAATAACAGCAATATACCTAATCCCCAAAGCAGAAAATTCAAATACAATCAAAAGGTTTGAGATGCAAATAGAACTTGAATCTCCCAACTCTTTCTCCATCTGCTCTCTTAGACTCAGCAGCCACCACCTTCTCTCCTGGGTCCCCACGCAAGGCCCCCTGAATGCTGTCACAGGTTGCAGGAAACCTGATGTACACGAAGGTTACACCCCTGCTCCACTGCTCCAGTGGACAGGATGTGACTTGAGAGCACTTCTCCTTTCTTTATCTGCCCATGCACCTCCCAATCCTTGATCCAGGCGAGGCTAGCGCTTTCTAGTACATAAAATGGGGCATCATCACCGCCAACAGTGTGGGGCTCGCCAAGTACAACACTAGAGTGCCGACTGGTAGCCATCCAGATCACAAATGGAATTGCTTGTTTGTTTGTTTGTTTGTTTGCACTTTTAATGCAGGTTCTCAGTCTGACACCCTGGCTGGGCTGGTTCTATGTGGACCAACTGCCCTCTACCTGACAGAGATCCACCTGCCTCTGCCTTCTGAGTGCTTAGATTAAAGGTACCTGTACCACAGCCAGGGGCACATGTGTTTTTACTAAGAAACAATCTGTGGACAAAAGCTTGTTAGTGTCTTACTCAGATAGGACTTCTACTCTTCATGTTACCTTGAATCTCGTGTTCCCACATGAGAATATGGTTAAGAGGATATGAAAGTAGGGAGATAGTGTGGTGGGGAGATAGGCAGGGGTGGATCTGGGAGGAATTAGGGGAGAAGTAAATGAAGGGTATGATCAAAACGCATTGTATGAATGTGGTGGTTTAAAAAAGAGCTCTCACCCTACCCCCCCATCACCACCCAGCATGCTTTGGGGCATTTGAATACCTGATACCCACTTGCTGGCAATTTGGGAAGTTTTAAGAGGGTGCGGCCTTACTGAAGGGATTATGTCACTGAGGACAGGCTTTGAGGTTTCAAAACCCAAGTACTGATAGAGTTCACTCTCTGTGCTTTCCGCTTTCTGATCAAGATGTAAGCTCTCAGCCTGCTGCTCCAGCCACATTGGTTGTCTGCTGCAATGCCCCTCTGGTGTGATGGTGATAGACTCCTGAGGTCTGAATAAAAATGGCTTCAGTAGGCCTTTATATTTGAATGCTTAGTGACCAGGCTGTGGAACTGTTTGGAAGAATTAGGATTAGGGGGTGTGGCTTTGTTGGAGTGGGTGTGGCACTGTTGAAAGTAGCGTGTCACTACGGGTGGGCTTTGAGTTTTCAAAAGCTCATTCCAGGACCAGTCTCCCTCTCTCTACCTATCGCCTGTGGGTCAGAACATAAAGCTCTCAGCTACTGCTCCAGCATCTGTGTTCCGGTACCTAAAAATGGCTACCCCAAGTGCCCGATAGAGGCTTTCTCTAAAACCTCTCCGATAGAGACTTCGCTCTTCTGTTTCAGTTTCTTTAATTATTTCCATCTCTGTCTTCTCCAGGCTTTCCCACTAACAAAGGCCCCACTGCTAAAGAACAGATGTCAGTGAAAAGACTAGAGTATCCCGATCACCCTGGCCCCCAGCATCCCAGCCCCTGTGACCATCACCCTGGCACTCACCTATGCTTTCCTGCCCACTGTGGCCACTTCCTATGCTTTACTCCAACTTCATCTCCATCACAGACTCACGTAGTCCCTTACTGGCTACCCCCTCCATCGGACCTCCCAGGAAGTGTGTACAGATCTGACTGACTCTGGATTCCCAGTCACCTGTGGCTACGGTAGTGTGAGCCGCAGCATCCACTAAAAGAAAGATGCAGGGAGAGAAATTTCAGAAATGATGCAGATTGCAGGTTCTGGGTATTTGGGGTTTTCTGACCGCATGAAGCCGTGCTGCTCCCTAACAGTAAATCATATCTCCCGGTTTCATCACACAAAATCCCGCTGAGACTTCAGAGGGTCTAAAGAGGCATGAAGAGGAGAGGCAGAGCTGGGACTCAGTTAATATTGAAAAACATTGGTTCCTTTTTTGCCAAAGCCACTAAGAACTCCAAACTTGAGCCAGTCACTTCAATGCCCAGTTCTTTTTTTTTTTTTTTTTTTTCACATAAAAGGGCTGGTCTGAGTGCCTGCCAAGGACCCTTTCAGTCCCAGCAATTTATTTCAGTAATAATATAATGGCTCTCTAACCAACCTGAAAAGGGAGCCAGCCATAAATAAAAGAGCGAACAGGAGCTGTGCCCCAGAGGGTAAGAGGATTGTACCAGCAGGGGATTTGGGCAGAGGCAAAGTGCTTTACAGAGCTGACAGCGGAAAGAGGGAGGCAAAGCCACCGCCACTTCAATGCAGGATTTACACGGAAAGCGTGAAAACAGGACGCCTGTCCAAACAGTGGTATTTCACCTGGTACAATAAATTCAAATCAGATAAGAGCACTTTCTCAGAAACCTAAAATACCATATATATGTCAAAATTGCCTCCACGAGTAGCATCCCATGTGTGGGTCTCGTTGTTGTTGTTTTCCTCTTTTCCTTTTCTTTGTTAAGGCTAAAGGGCAACTAACAAATTCCAGTTAATTGAGAGAAAAAAATAAAATTGAGTTCCTGTAGTTTCCTGTTTGGTTTAAGATATCCTTTTTCAAATGTCATCTTTCAGGCAATGACTTTTTCACTTAATCCCAGTGAAAGCCGCTAGATCAGCAACTGCCAAGGACAGCCTTTTGTGGCAGACAGCAACAGTTTAAGCACAGAAGAACCGACCCTTAGAAAATGTAGTACTTGGGAGGTTGGGTGGGGGAAACAGAATACATTCCTTAGGTTCTACGGATTGGAAAGACAGGCAGGCTTTCACACACGCACATACATCACACACAGCATTCCCAGTGAGATGTTTTTTGCTGTTTGGTTTTTTGCTTTTTTGTTTTTTGATTGATTATTTTTTCTTCAAGGAATCTAAACATATTTTCTGGGTCTAAGCTAGAAGTATTTGAAACAGAAGAAGGCATAATCAGACCACAGGCAGAAGAGCCGAGAGTCGGCTACGCATCTCTGTAATCTCAAAAGGGTGTCAGGCTGGGCTAGAGCCTTACGGTAATGTGTTTATAAACACCAAAATGAGGAGGTCAGAGACAGCAGTCATTCCGTTGGTGAGGTTTATTCTTACCACCCTGCACTTACAGTTTAAGAAAGAAAAAAAGTAGAATTCAATTGTGAATTCCTTGTTCTGTGGCACCTTGTTGAAACTATAAGGACCCATTCCGTCACCCTGCTTGGAATTCTGCATAGAGAAGACAGGAAAGTCCTGGGGAAGGGAAGAGTCCCAATGCTAGTTGTTGCTCCGGGCTCCGCTACCAACTGCCTCTCTCAGTCTGGACAAATCATCTTGTTCTCGGAGCCTCGGCTTTCCCATCTGTGAACCGTGGGTCACTGGATCAGACAAATGAAACTCTGTGATCACGGTCAGGTGCTGCCGCACATCCTGCGCCAATAGAGGCTCTGAGCAAGTTACCAGATGCTCTCACGTAACAGGAAACAGCACTTCGTTACCACCACCCCTCCCTGGGGTCTGAGTGAGCCCGAAGAGCCCAAACACCCAGTGTATTACCCACCCAGTTGATCTCAATTTATCCACAGAATATCTTTTTTGACATTTAAGAAAGGTCAAAATTCTCTCGCGCTTAATAAGAACGTTAACGTCCTTGGAAATGGTCCGGCCACTGGGTTACGTCGGAGCCTTCAAAGGTTCCTGGGGCTGTAAAGTGAATGACAATGGCCTTGTACATCTGCTTTGCTCTAATCCAGAAAGCTAAGATCGGGGAAGGCAACATTGCTATTCATCTCAGAGAAACGCGTGTAGCCGCTGTTAGTAACGTAGCAAATGCTCACTTCGCAGCTTCCTTACCTGTCTATGTGCGCACTGGTACCCAATTTTATTACACCGAAAGATTTATGTGCAGCATTCCTCTGTTCTGCTCAGGTGGGAAGATGCAGGATTGTAATTATAATGAACATCAGCCAGCATGCCGCCCGCTTGAAATATAACAAATGAAAAAGGCGAGCACATGCAATTAGACTTTTGAGCGTACACAGTGCGCACCGAGATAATGCACACTTCTGCTGCTAGGAGTTCTGTGGTTTTATTTTGAAAAGAACAATTATGCAGCCTCTTTACCCAGCATCCATTTTGTTCCACTCAGGAATGTAATATGCGTCTTCCATGTAGAAATACAGAAAATCAGATGCCTAGCTTTCCATTGATTTACACCTAGCAAAGTAAATAAGTAATTTTTTAATTAATAAGTAATAATAAGTGGTAAGCAATCTTTTCCAATCAATATGTATGATTATTTTTCTTATCTGTTGTCGAATATCTTACTTGAAAGCAACAAAGAATTTCAGAAGTCAGGAACATTTTCCATACCCTGAATGCTACAAAATTCATGGGTACTTAGAGAAATGCCTTGGCTCCTTTCTTTTTCCCAATTCCTGTGCCTGCTCTCACTTCATAAATAGTAAATGAAAGCCAACGGAGAGTGTATTACTACAGAGACCCTGAGAAGGAGTCAATGAAGTAACAAATGAGATACTTAATGCAGACCCATAGATGTGAACTTCAGCTTGGTCATTATTGAGATGCGAAGGATTAAGGATCTTCCGACTCCCTTCCGTGAACTTCTGACCAAGAAAAAAGTGTTTAACGTGGAGACTATTTCCCCAGGAAACACACCTGCAAGGTTGAGAGAGAATGGCCTGAAACAGCCATTTCTGTCCTGGTGCATTGAAGGAGTGTTATGTTCCTGCCACAGAGCTGTCTGCCGCATGACAAAGCTGACATTCAACATGGTTAACCAGACACCATCCCAGTAAGTGTTCAACACTCAGAATACTCGGCCACAGCCTCGCCATGAAGTTAAGGAACAGGAAAGACAGCCTGATTGCCTGGACTAGGAGTTCGGAACCAAGGGCTTTGGATCAGGACTTCCTGGACTGTTCTTTTTTCTTTTTCTAAGAAATAAAATAAATGTGAGTTTTATTAAGTGTCATTAAGCTACTGTAGATAATGATGGTTCTCATACAGTATCCTCAATGCTGGGAACCAAGGCACTGTGGGAAGACATGTCAGATGAAAGCACTGACCCAAGCATGCACGTCCATAACTGACGCCTACATTACTGTTCGAGCTGTTCCTTTTTTCACCTCAAACACTGTAGTGAGTTCATAGTAGTCAACCACTTTATTTGAAATATAGATCTATCCACAAAACCCACAAGGCTTAGAAAGAAGAAAAGCATTTAAAGGAAGATGATCCATAGTGTTGAAGAAATGGATCCAGTTGATTTTTTTTTATTTATTTATTTTGGCCAAAAGTCTCTTTACTGGTTTCTTCTATTTTCTCTTACCCTCCAAACAAGATATTAAACTCAGTTAAATGGAACAGAAGAATGGCTCCCACGTCTCCTGGAAACCTTCCTGTTATAGTTTTATTAACCTACATTTTTTTATTTGAGCCTTTAGGGGGAAATGTGATTCGAAAAGAGTCCAGGAATGGCCTCTGAGTTCAGAACCATTGTGGGTAAATGAGTCCTGCTCCTTTAGCTCAAAGATCTGACCCCTAGAACTTCCACTGCAATAGACGCCCCACGGGGGCTCTTGGCAGTCCCAAAGGCCCTCCGCATCCACCACCAATATCAACAGGAAACATTGACCTTTTCAACAGTGTTATTCAACTTTTCTTCACAGCCCTCAGCAATCCTGCACTGCAGTTCTAGCCCCCTTTTTAAAGCAGCCCATTCTTCTTACCTCATTGAATCAAATTGTGAATGAGATTGTGTTGAAGTTTGATGTGTCCTCGTTGCTCACATGTCATTTAAACTCAATGTAATTCTTATATTGTTCATGAGAGTCTGCTAAAGGCACTTGGAGAAGGAAAGCCTTTTCCATCCTTAGACCATGGAACAATTTCATTTTTATTGAAAATATTAGTATTTTTTTCCTCTTTCCTAAATTTTCCCCTAAGTTTCCCACCAGTAAAAGATAAACAAATAGAAAACCGGCATCTACTTCTTTCAATAAGCCAGAAGACTAAAGCAAATATTATTTATTATTTATTACTTGCTAATAAAGCAAAATTATCTCAGGGGACCAGGCACTGAGTGGGAGAGCTAAGTTGTTTTTTTTTTTAACATTGCCAGCTGCTATTTGATACCTTGAAGGGGAAATCTCAAAACCATCACTTATGTCATCTCAAACAGTTTACAAAGACATCTAGAAGTCCCAGGTTAAAACAGTGCTGTGTTCCAGTTCTATCAACCCTGGAGTTACAGAACGGAGCACGGAGACCCCCACTAACAAGAAGTGGACACCCCTGTAGGGAACCTGGTCCTACTGATGACTTAGTTATATAACAAGTCAATTAAGGCCCAACATAGGGTAAAACGGTAGCTAACGTTAGTTGAGTAGTCTCATATGTATTTTGCATGTATCAACTCATTTAAGTTTCAAAACCCAATGGTAATATAGTTACAAAGCCTGTTCTACAGATACAGACCGAATAGAGAAAGATTACATTATTTGCCAAGATTAGCAACCCTAAGGGTTAGAGGTCTCAGTTTCTGGAATCTGACTCTCGACAGTGCTGCTTGACAGTCGGCAATGCTGCTCACCAAGAGCGCAAGTCAGAGAGGTGGCCTCGTGACCAGCTTCAGTCAGTGGTGTGTGATGAGCTGCGATGTGGAACTTCCAATGAAGACTCTGGGAGCCAAGCTGCAAACCTCTACTGACAGGATTGTAGGTGATATCTATGAACTGTCCATGGGCAGCTTCCATCGCTGAAGGGTCACATGGCTATGGGATAATATTCTCAGCAAAAAATATTCTCTTAGGTGCATGTGGTGTTGCCCTTCGACAATGGGCAATCAAGTTCTTCTGAAAATAATAATAAGCCTCTTGAAAGTTGGGATTGTTTATTACGTCTACAAAATTTACCTATCCTGACAAAAAAACATACTGTTCACATACTGAGAGTCAGTTTATGGTTACCAAATAAAGGTTTGGAGGGGGATTCACAATGAGTATAATTTATGCAGGTAAAGATGGGAAGTAGAGAGGGAGAGCATGAGCAAGGAAGTCAGGACCGCGAGGGGTGCGTTCACCCACTGAGACGGTGGGACAGATCTAATGGGAGCTCACCAATGCCAGTTGGAATGGGGCTGATGGAGCATGTGATCAAACCGGACTCTCTGAATGTGGCTGACGGTGGAGGCTGAGAAGCCAAGGACAATATGGCACTGGGCTTTGATTCTACTGCATGGACTGACTTTGTGAGAGCCTTGTCTGTTTGGATGCTCACCTTCCTGGACCTGGGGGGGGAGTGGGAAGGACCTTGGACTTACTATAGGGTAGGGAACCCTGACTGCTCTTTGACCTGGAGAAGGAGGGGGAGGGGGTGGGGGAGGGGAGAGGAGAGAAGTGGGAGGAGGGGAGGAGGTGGGAATTTTTAATAAAAAAAAATTTTTAAAAAATGGGAAGTAGAAAGAAAAAAAGAAAAATGGCTGAAAAAAGTATAGTCTCTTTAAGAATAAAACCATAAAATGTGTAAATACTAAAAGCTTGGTGTGTTTAAAGACTAATTTTTCTCTACAGTCAATTATTAAAGTCATGGTAGTAAAGAGTTCTAAATTATTTGTTTTCTTGTGTATTTAAGAGCATCAAAGAAACTATTTCATTGAAAAAGTTTAATTGAGTCCTGTAATAAAAATATCATATAAAATTCTTGAAGTAGCATGATTCTGAGTGGTAATACAGGTTGTTAGCTGATGTGAGATTCCCCTCTGTGTTGCCGGGCGCTGCTTGTTTGTTTCCCAGCTGCACAGACTCCCAAAATAATCACACAGAAATCATATTATTTAAATCACTGCTTGGCCCATTAGCTCTAACTTCTTATTTGCTAACTCTTACATCTTAATTTAACCCATCTCCATTAATCTGTGTATCACCACAAGGTCATGGCCTACCAGCAAAGTTTAAGCATGTCTGTCCACTGCAGTGGCTCCATGGCTTCTCTTTGACTCTACCTCCTTTCTCTCAGCATTCAGTTTAGTTTTCCCTGCCTACCTAAGTTCTGCCCTATCAACAGGCCAAGGCAATGGTATTCACAGCATACAGAAGGGAATCCCACATCACCTCAATATGCTATAAATGTGCT
The DNA here is from genome assembly GCF_982192425.1 of Myodes glareolus. Lineage (NCBI taxonomy): Eukaryota > Metazoa > Chordata > Mammalia > Rodentia > Cricetidae > Myodes > Myodes glareolus. The sequence goes on along the minus strand of NC_142045.1, from coordinate 11,239,403 downwards.
TTTTTCCATTGGTTAATAAAGAAGCTTCTTTGAGCCTATGGCATCACAGAATAGAGCAAGAAAGAACTTCCAAGCAGAGATAGAAGAGAGAAGAAAGTGGTATCAAGGAGACACCATGTAGCTACTGAAGGAGGCAGATGCTCTAGAACCTTACCGGTAAACCACAAGCCTTGTGGAAAGATATAAAATAATAGGAATGGGTTAAATTAAGATGTAAGAGTTAGTTAATAAGAAATCTGTGCTAGTAGGCTGAGCGCTGTTGTAATTAATATAGTTTCTATGTAATTATTTGGGTCTAGGCAGTCAGAAAATGAACAAATGGCCTCCGCCTACAAAATAGCACCCAACATGAAGCAAAGATCCACATAAGACTAAAAAAGCTTAAGTAAAAAAAGAGGGCTTCTAGGCCCACAAAAATGAAAGTCAATTGGAGCTTGTTGGTAGTTACATATTTTTAGACAGTCTCTGTTTGCTGGTGGCAAGCAGAGGCTTGACTCCTTTAAGAGGTTTCCTGATTCAGTTTTAGCATGAAAACATCCTGGCTTTTTTAAAGAAAGGCTTCCTGATTCGTGCTGGCAGCATAAACTCTGACTCTTTTGGGAGGTCCTGCACTTAAATGAGGTTAGTGAGCAGTGTGCTACTAGTTGCTGAATGGTGACATAGACATGCTGGGTCCCTGGAGCTGGGAAAGTGAGCATGATTTACAGAGGAGGTGAACAAACCTCCGCCATGTTGGATGGGGTGGAACAAACAGGCAAAGCCACAGTAGTCGTCCTAGCCATAACCACTTAGCATTTAAAAAAAAGAAAAAAGAAAAGGTGCTCCATGTCAGAAAATGGTTACAGATAGGCAATAAAGACAGGTTCAAACAAAAATAAACCTCTGTAAAGGTCACAGTATGCTTTAAAAATGTACATAGGATTGGGAGAGAGAGAGAAAAAAAAGAGTATAGAGAGTTATAAAAAGAACTAATATAAAAGAGTACAGACAGACTTAGATTAAAGAAATAAAGATAATAAATATTAAAAAGTAATAGAGTAAAAAGAAGCCACATAAAATTGAAAATGCACAAAGAGTCTGCATTATGTATAATACTGTATTTTCTTTAATTTTTTGACTGTGAATGAGCTAACTACAGAGAAACATTTCATTGTACAGGCTGCTAAGCTAAGCCAACATATATATTTTAAAGATATTTTGACTTCAAAATTTAAGTCCAAAGATATGTTGCTTTGGTAAAGAGCTTCTGCTTTTGTTTCCACAGAAGAGAAGAACCTGTGGATTTCTTCCAGGCTAATATGGCTTGTTCAAACAAGATCCCCTGAAGTGATGGCCTAGTTGGTCCAACATCCACAACAGCTTCAGGACTAATGGCAGAGACAGACTAATCACACAGGATACCCTTTGAAAGACCTGATTTACAGTGCCCCCAATCAACAGGAAGTGGTCTAAAAACTACACCCAAATTTCCAAATATTGTTTATAAATTATTGCTTTCATTTAAAGGAGGCTGATTGTAAGATATTAATGATCATATTCAATTTCTATAAAAATAATGAGGATATGATACAGAGATGAATACTTTGAATTGGTATGGATCTTGATCTATTGGTACAAATTGAAGGGAGATTTATGACACTGTGTATATGTATTTATGCTCTTGATTAAGGTATTGTGTTTGTTCAACTCATTTAAAAATGCAATGAATAATTAAGAAATAGAGGTAAATAGATACTCATCTATAATTGTCAAGTTTCTAGTCATGTTAGGTTTTCTAGATATATAAAGATTTATTTCAGTTAGATAAGTATTCTTCCTCAAACCTTTCTTTCAAAGACTAACAGAATATGGCATTTAAAATGTTTTAAGAATTTAGGATTTTTCATTACAGTGTGACACATTGCTCCTGACAATACCAATCTACTTAAGAGGATGATGGGCATCAAAGAGGCTCCTTGTGGCATTTGTTAGCCATTTGGGCAAGAAACTGCTCTTACCTTGACTGCTTTATGGTATGCTATATGAACTGGACATGCAGAACCCACAGAAAAATGACTGCTGAACAACTAAAGGTGAGACAGTCCTTCAGGATTCCTGCTTCATAAAAGAGTCTACCAGACATTCTGCAGGACACAGACTGCAGGACCCAGAAAGTGACTGACAAACTGTCAATATAGGCAGAACTGTCTTTGAAATTTCCTGCTTCATGAATAAGTCTGTCAGACACTGTAGGCCTGTAGGCTGAAGATTAATGCCCCAATGTTACAGAAGAACATTGGGTGACTGTCCAGGCAGTGAGTTGTGTCGGTCAATTCTAGAATTTTGGAAGTTGCATACAATGCACTTCCTGTTAACTTAGTTAATATTATATCCTTCCGGGGTCTTTGATGGAATTGAAGAACAGAGAGTTATAGTTTTCCTTAGTTATAAAAGATAAAGCAGATATAAATATTGTAATTTTTGGTTAATACCTGTTTGTTATATGTAATTTTGCTATGTTAAAGTTAAAAATCTTCCTTTTTATTTAGACAGAAAAGGGGAAGTGATGCAGGATTCCTTTCTGTATGCTGTGAATATGTTTTATTACCATTGGTTAATAAAGTTTCTTCTTTGGGCGTATGGCAGTGCAGAAAAGAGCAAGGCAGGAATTCCAAGCAGAGATAGAAGAGAGAAGAAGAAGGCAGTGTCAAGGAGAAGCCATGTAGCTGCTAAAGGAGGCAGATGCCCTGGAACCTTACTGGTAAACCACAAGCCTCATGGTAAAATGTAAAATAATAGGAATGGGTTAATTCAAGATGTAAGCGTTGGTTAATAAGAAGCCTGTACTAATAAGCCAAGCAGTGTTTCAATTAATATAGTTTCTGTGTAATTATTTCGGGTCTGGGCAGTCAGGAAATGAGCAAGTGGTTTCCACCTACAGTTAGTGGCTGAGGTCAACAAGTTAGGTCTTCTGATTCTTGGTACATCAATACTCTCTGTGCAATGAAAGGAGTCACATACTGTTGAAACAGTTTGGTTTCTCAATGACTAATCACCTGGGGTTCTGAGCTATGGAATAATTCCCTAAGGAAAGCCTTTCCCACATTTGCCTTTCATCGTGTGGCAGGTGGCAGAATTATAAAACGGCATTCATCAGATTCCAAATTCCAGCGTCTCCTTAATATCTCTTCATACATCGCCTTTTTAAAACAGAGCTTGGCTAGTCATTTCTCAGGGCTCTTTCTCGGTTACTAGAAATCCTCTATGAATTATTTAGAAAACCTCGCCCAAGTAAACAATCTCTAAACAAACATTGCTCTGAAATGGGGTCGCGCGTGGCAAATTGCCTCGGAAAGCTGTGCTCCGTGCGCGTGTTTACATCAAAAGGGCAGATGCGGTACACGCGCAAGGAAAGCAGCCAGGCCCGCTCGGCCCTGAACCCAGAGGCAGAAAGCTGGGCTGAAATTCCAGTTAGGGTCAGAATCGGAATCTCTCTCAAACGCCCTGGCGTGCAGATCCAGCCTCGAATTGCCTATCCTCTGCTCCTGCTCTCTTGTAGGATTGGAGAATTGATGAGATATTGATGGAGGTGCTGTACAAGGAAGAAAAATGTCCCTCAAAATGTGGTGGAAATTGCTATGAATATATATAGTTTCTCCCCACGGGCTTCTTTAAGCTATCACTTATTCTCCTAGAAAACGCTTCAGATTCGTACTCTTTGTAGCCTTCCTTCACCTTTCTCTCTCTCTCTCTCTCTCTCTCTCTATATATATATATATATATATGTATATATATATATATCCTCTCTTTCTCTGCATCTATCTCTATCTCTCTCTTTCTCTACCTCTATCTCTCTCTATCTCTCTTTATCTACCTCTCTCTCTTCTCTCTCTCTCTCTCTCTCTCTCTTTATCTACCACTATCTATCTCTCTTTATCTACCTCTATCTCTATCTCTCTATAGAAAGATGATAGATAGATAGATCTTTATTTATCTCTCTCTATCTCTATATCTCTCTACCTCAATTTATCTCTCTCTCCATCTCTCTCTGTCTCTCTGCCCTGCCACCCTACACACACCTTCTCCACTTTGCATATCACAAAACAATTGCTCTCAATCCCATCTCTTACAAACGCTTCTTTTTTTTGATAAGCCCATCTGGTCAGGCAGTGCTCTGAAACGCCCATTCAGTTAATTTCCCATCCGTCTGACAGATTCTCCTGGGTTTCGGCTGACTTTCTCCTCAGTCAGCAGTCCCTCACACATGCGTGAGCACCAGTCAGGGACACGAGCTGTGCCTGCAGCCCACACTGAGAAGCCTTCAGCTCTTCATGGGCGCGGGCTCTGTGTCAGCAGCTGGGAAACGCTTGTCTCTGGTACAGTGCCAACCGGCCCATTTCTGGTCCTTCTGCTTTCAGATCAAGCGGGAAGCCATTGCCACAGGAAGCAAAGTCAAGTCCATAGATGTCCCTGCCTCATTTGTGCACATCTCAGCAGGGAGAAGAGAATGAATACACCTCCATCAAGCCAGGACTTCTCGGATCTGAGAACATCTTAGTGGGGACTCTTCCCCACCTGTTTTTGCTTCTTCCTGCCCTGCTCCTCGGTAAAACTCACCTGTCACCATGAGTTCACTTGAGACGGTCTCAGCCTGGGCACCTAGCTCCTGCTTAGCAATTAGCAGGGCACAAGCAATGTATTTTATCAGCACAAGACTGGAAGATGGAAACGAAAGCAAGGCAGCCAGGGCTTTCCTATCCCGTCCCCCACACTGTACCTTTTCTGACACCAGTTGTGTCCTGTGTTCTGCTGTTCTCCACATTTCCTTCTCCTAGGTTCCGATTCTTACTGGATCAATGTTCTGTCCTCACTCAGAGCAATGGGCTAGTCTCTGTTGAGGAGGCTGAGACCAGATACCCAGGCAAGGCAGGCCTTGGCAGTCATAAAGGGACCCACACTAAGGTGGGGAGTAGGAAATGCTGTTTTCAATGTTTGTGTATCTTTAGCCCCCTTGATAGCCCTGTTGAGCTTCTTTCACTCCCAGCACACCTCAGTGAGGATTCTTCTTAATAAAAATAAAATAATTCTCTATCATTTGAGTTGAATTTTCCTTTTTTTAATATAACTTACTTTTTATTATGTAAACTATAAATGTCATTCAGTATAAACTATTACCAAACAATCAGCACAAAACAATAAAGTAAGAGCCACCTGTTTCTCTAAGAGACAGTCATATGCCTGTGTTCACAGGCAGCATGTGGACCTAAGGAAAGGAGGGAGGGGTCCCTCTCTCTGGGGCCCTGCAGTATGCTAATGAGGTCTATTAGTATTGTGATCCACTGATGGATAAAGAAAATATCACACAACACATTAGCCATAAATAAAAATGAAATGATTTTACACAAAATGGATGAAACTGGAGATCATATTAAGCAAAATAAATGAGATTCGAAAAAAAAAACTCTCCTTAGTAAATAAATGAGGTATCTGTTTAAATATTTTTTTTCTCTTGACTATCGTATTCTGATCTGCTTATAAAATGAATGATCAGTATACTTCAAAGACATTTATGAACTAGGCATGGTGGTATATGCCTGCCAGCACTCTGGAGGCTGATGTGAGATCACAAAATTTGAAGCCAGCCTGGGCTACATAGTGAGACTCTACCTCAAAAACTATATGTAGATATAGATATATATATAGATATGTATATATATATATAAATGTATAAAATTCTATTTATTTATATATATTTTGTTTTGCTTTTTTGTTGTTGTTGCTTTGAGATAGATGTTTTGTTTGTTGTTGCTGAGGCCAGGCTAGCCTCAGACTTGACATCCTCCTGCCTCAGGCTGCCAAGTGCTAGGATTGCAGACATATACTACCACATCCAGCATTATCGCAGTATGCCTTTATTGCCTTGTATTAATTATACATATTAATGAAGGTCTATATATTTCTATACATGCATACACTATGTAGTGATTAAATTGGCATCCCCTTTATCTACTCCACATTACATCCAGGTAGACATACTTTACCTTCTACATTTGAAAGAGAATGTGTAGTGATGGTTTTTCTGTGTTCATACATCATTTCACCCTCCTGTCCAACACATTTTTCTCTATATACAAAAATACTTCTTCAGTGAAATAATAGACCACTGTATATATGTTCCACATTTCTTTATCCATTCATAAATTAATGGACACATGGGATGGTTTTAGCTGTTATGAACAATGCTGCAGTCAACATGAGCTTGTAAGTATTTGTATGTTGCACTAATTTTCTCTTTTATGGATACTGAAGTGATTTGAATGAAAATGGTCCCAATCCACTCATATATTTGAATAAGTAATGATGTGGAAATCCCCTCTGTGTGCTGTGATTACTATTAATGAATAAAGAAAACTGCCTTGGCCTGTTGATAGGGCAGAACTTAGGTAAGTGGGAAGGACTGGACTGAATGCTGGGAAGAGACATGGAGTCAGGGAGATGCAGTGGAGCCACCACCGGAGAAACTTTGCTGGTAGGCCACGACTTCATGGTGATATACAGAGTAATAGAAATGGGTTAAATTAAGATGTAGGAGTTAGCCAATAAGAAACTAGAGCTAATGGGCCCAGAAGTGGTTTAAATAATATGGTTTCTGTGTGATTATTTCAGTTCTGGGTGGCTGGGATGAACAAGCAGCTCTCTCCTCCTTCTACAAAATAATCCATTATTGGTGGAACTGTTTGGGAAGGATTAGGAGGTATGGCCTTGTTGAAGAAAGTGTGTCACTGAAGACAGGTTTTGGGGGTTCAAAGAGTCCATCCAAAGAACACCGTTCCCATTCTCTCTCTCTCACTATCTCTCTCTCTCTTTCTCTCTCTCTCTCGCTTGCTCTCTCATTCACTCTCTGCCTCCTATTCTAGATCAAGATGTGAGCAATCAGCTACCACTCCAGCACCATGCCTACCTACCTGATTCCACGTTCCCTGCCATGATGTGTCATGTACTCTAACCCTCTGAAACCATATTCCCCAAATAAATGCTTACTTTTATAAGTTTTCTTGGTCACAATGTTTGATCACAATAGAAAAATAGCTAACAGATACATGCAGACATGTGAAGCCTGGATCATGTGCTAGACATTGCCTGTGGAAAAGAAACACATGCATTTGCTATTCATTTTTCTTATGTCTGACCCATACACACTCCATTTAAACCTTCTACTGTATAAAGAATGCTTGGACATTTAGGTCTCGCTCAAGACATTCAAAGTTTTGTTTTGTTTGTTCTGCTTTGTTTTTTAACAGACTTAATTCACTTTATTTTTCTTGTATAAAAGCCGTAGGTAGTGGCCATAGCTGGAGGCTAGACATCCCCAGGTAAGCATGCCATTCCTGACCCAGATGAGACCATGAGGGAATTGTCAAATCTAGCCTTTAAATGTTGAGGTACATTGTTACACGGGAAAAGATGAGTCAAAGGTAGCCCATAAAAATTGATGAGTCGGTTGCAGTCCGTCCTGGAAAGAATCAGGAAATGGCACCAGCCCGGCTTATTTAGAAAGGCTCAGATAAAATGGGTGCTGGTGACGTCCCTGTGGCTGAGGAATAAAGAGTAAACAGGGCAGGGCAAGGATAGCCACCCTTCATAAAACTGCCTTGGTGAGAAGTCAATTCAAAGGAAGCAAAATTAAAATTGTCTGAGGGGTCTGATGCTTGGTGAGTTTGTAGAGAAAAAAATGTGGAGCATGTGTAAGAACTCAAGAAAGTGGTATTTAGAAACAAAAACTAAAGAAAAAAATAAATCAATGTATTCTAAGTCTGAGCTGATGGGGTCTTGCTTGATTTGGCTTCCCTCATTAAAAAGTCATATAGATTTCTTTGCTCTCTCATTTTGAACAATAGCTTGCATCTACAACCTTGTCAAAAACACAGAAATCAAAGGAAATAGCAAGGCCCAGAAGACCAGGTAAAACTTTAGGACTTGGAGAAATTTAATCTAAGTACCGCCACTAACCTTCTGGAGGTTACAGGAACTCTTCTAAGCTAATTAAAACCTATCTGTGGAGGGAAAGTAAGTGCAGTCATGCACCTCATAGGGCTGTGTTGGGACTAACAAATAAAATGGACTGCAAGGCACTTAACCAAATAGAAGCAGCCGGCCTGGAACAACGTGCTATGCTAACAACATTCGTGTGTCCTCATTTAACCCCTAGAAATTGAAAGACACTGACTACAAACCTCAGTGTACAGAGACCGAAAGCGGTGGCTGACTGTTGGCAAAGCAAAGGTCTCACTTGAAGAAAGTGTCAAAGGTTTACCGTTCTGATATAATTAAAATGAAAAACAGTTTCCCTGACAGAAAGATGGTAAGAAATTAAAATAAAAGCTATGATAACCTCTGTGACTCTTTGGGGGCTAGCTAGTTGCTTGGCATCGGGTAATCCCATTATTAATTCACTCATCACAGTGCTCTCCCTAACTGGGGATGTTTAAACGTATTGCATAAAGGGGCATTTAGTAATAAACAAGTCACCCAGTGAAGAGCTGAGCTGGTATCCAAACAAGAACTTTTAAGTCTAAAAGTTATCTACAAGATAACACCACTGTGCCGGCAACACAAATGTCCTGCATTGGGAAGTGTTTGGGTTTGTCTGCTTGCTGTTTGTTGTATTTGTTTGTTTGTTGTTACTGACGAGAAAGAGTTCGAGTTCATTTGGAGAACCACTCTAATGTTCTCCCCATGCCTGGCTCTTTGGAGGGCTCTCCAGCCTATCATACTGACAGGACCAAGGATACCATCTGTCCTGAGCATGGCAGTCCACAGGCTGCCATTGTTCAATAGGAAATACAGGAAAGTTCCATCTTAACGAAAAGTTTGGGTGTTGGCCACACCAGTCAGACCATCTCAACACCCCGTTTGAGTATATAATATAGTAATAAATTGGCAAGTGAAGACTAGAGGCCAGAAGCAAAGACTCAAACTGCAGTGTTAATTCATATTGATGCCAAATATCTGAAACAAAAATCAATCCCTCTACTTCCAGGAGCCAGCTGTGCATGCGTATAGCTCAATTTTGGTTGTCTGGCTTCCCGGCTCTGTAGCATTCAGTCTCCACGGCTGCACTCTGAATAGTCCTGAAACATGGCAGGGTCAGCTTACCGCGGAAGTGTGCAGTCCGCTGAAGGTCCAGGGAGAAGATCCTTACTGAAGAAGGCAGTAGGGAAATATTACCGCTGAAGAAGTGAAAGAAGCAGGAAGTAGGTGGAGTCAGAGGCCCAGAGCATCCTGGTAGGAACTCTCTCTGGGCTGGCCGTTCTGAACAGATCTGATTCCACACGTAAGAACCTTATGTGTGCCCTTCCACGCCTCCGCAAGCTAGGCATTGGGCAGGGATTTCACAGTGAGGGGGAGACGTTGGAGAGTCCCGTGCTTGCTCAGAGACAAGCTCAACTGCCAACAAACTAGAGGAGCCATGCTTCCTAGGAGCCAGGTAACCCGCGTCCCTCCCTTAAAAGCAAGGCTGGGAAGCTCACCAAACCCAGCCTTTGTGCACCTGCCCTTACTCCCCTTGCATCTTGCGTCAGACAGGTTTTCGCTCCTTCCGGAAAGAACCGCTTCAGATTTTGAGTTGTTCTTCTTTTCGGGGGGGAAACTTACAGAAGAACAAAGTTGGTGTTGGGGAACACCCGAGGTCAACTGGATATCTAAGAATTCATCTGGCTGTGTAATCTAAAAAGCTTATTCCTCAAAGCAAACCAGGCCTTCGTCCTCCAGGGACCTAAACACCTGCAAAAGCCCCTTTTCAGTCAGGGTGACTGCGTTTGTGCAACTGTCATTGCACAATTCACATTGAGCAGCGGAGTGTCAAATGGTGCCCTGGGCACGCTCTGCATACATATGCTGTTCTTTAGCTTGCTGCCATGTCGTAGCCACTCAGCCTTATTTACAGACTGATGATCCCTGCCCATCGGTTGACTCCCTTCTTCTGGTCTCTTCAAACACGAAGTCCGCGGTAGCCAGGCCGTAGCGAGAGCAGAAAATGCGAAGGAGTTTCTCTGTGTCTTCTAATGGAAACAATCAGCATGTACATTTGCAGAAGCTGGAAGAATAAATGATTTTTTTTTAAGCTGAGCATGGTGCATGCCTACAATCCAAGCACTTGGGGGTGGAGGCGGGAGGACAGAGAGTTCAAAGCCAGCCCGGACTGTGTAGGTAGACCCTGTGGTTGAAAAGACCAGAGAGGCAGCCATAATGAATGCTGTCACAACAACCCACAACATGCTTTAGGTCTTGAGTATAAAATGATGGGTTTGGAGAGGAATTTAGGGGAAAGTTCTTCAAGAAGACTTATTCTCAGCATAGAAGAGAGGGATCTGGCCTCTGAGTCCACTGAAGAGGAAAGAGCAAAGCAAAGAGATGAGACGGGAGTAACAGGAGGCAGCTAGACAGGTAACAGGCTAAAGAAGTTTGTAAGATGTTGTGGCCACTGAGAAATCCCGAGGCTGTGAGACAGCCCAAATAACTTTGTAGAACAATTCAGAAATGGGATGTCAAGTTGTTTGCTGTGTGATGAAATCTGTCCCCCATGACCCGCCAACTTTCAATAAATGTTCCTCTTGTTCTACTAAATATAAAGAGAGAGGAGTAGGAGAAAAGATGAGAGAGCGCTAGGATTTAATAGAATCACTAGGAGTTATTGTAAGCAGGGGTATTGCTGTTTCCAAGGTCCGTCATTAACATGCGGTATATGACATAACCCAACACAATGGGTTCACATCGTGCTGATAACAGAGCCAAAACTCAGCACAGGCTAGATATAAGAGAGTGGGAAGTATTGATGGCCATGGCAGGTAAGACCAGCACAGGAATCCCTCCTAAAGCAACACGGGGCCTCTGTCAGATGTCTGCTGAGCTTTGGGGAGGGATGGAAGAGTCATGCTCAGCACCACACCATCCAATAAAGTAAAAAAAAAAAAAGCCACTGTAGCAAAACTCTCATGCATTGCATTCTTGGCTTCCTCGTGAGAGCCGGAATTTCCCCAGCCCAGGCCTCAGCTACCTCCTGATTTGTGTTTTAGTCACAAAGGCAGTTCGGTTCTTTTTCTCATTCTTAGGCTTCCCAAACCTTCTTTTAAAATCTGTTTCTTACAGCCAAGTCTATTCCAAAGGAAAAAAAAAATCTGCCAGTTTCTCAGGACTCAGCTGTGCCTAGTGTCTGCTGGGATTTAAAATAACAAATTGCTTCCCTTATACATAAAGACCAGTCAGGTACAATAGACTCTTAAGGGGTTTTCTGTCTCAAAAGGCCTCCACTCCCTGTAAGACTTTCAGCCCGTCGGTAGGTTGAACAATGGCCATAAATCAAACCATGTGACTCCCTCAACCTCCCTCATAGTTGACAGGTCCTCAAGGGACTCCCTGATCCAAAATTGGAGCACTCTGGTCCCTGTCCCAGGAATGTGAGTCAGGAGTTAGATAGACAGTAATGCCTAAAGTTAGAATCACGTTCTGGTTCACACACAAACTCCTACCATATGGGTCCCTGGTAATGTGGCTCCCATCCTCCTCAGCACTGGGACGGTCACCCCTCCCCATCCTTAGACAATATCAGTCTCTTCACTGCTAAACTAGGAAAGGTTCATTTTTAGTACTTTTTACTTCAAATTCCCATATTGAAGAGACGCTTTGGAAGACCCCACATGAAAACCATGCAGATTCTCAGGCCAGAACACTTAACAATTTCTTCAGAGAACCCAGGTTAGTTTGTGTTCTCTGATCAAGAAGCTGGCCAGCCACTGTTACCAGAAAATTAAATGATTGTAAACTCTCTTATATCCAGATGAATTCATTTTATAAGTCAATCAGGAATCTGTGAAACACAGACTAGGAAAATCACAGAGAGGATTTTGTTTTGGTTTGGTTTGGGTTTTTTGTTTTGTTTTATTTGGTTTTGTTTTGTTTTGTTTTGTTTTGTTTTGTTTTTTGAGACAGGGTTTCGCTGTAGCTTTGGAGCCTGTCCTGGAACTAGCTCTTGTAGACCAGGCTGGCCTTAAACTCACAGAGATTTGCCTACCTCTGAGTGCTGGGATTAGAGGCGTGCGCCATCACCGCCTGGCAGACAGGGAGGATTTCAGAGCCAGTGGAGGGCATTGGCAAGTTGGTCCAGAATTTAATCATCATTGCAGAACACCAACGGACAGATCCTAGGACATCTAGGAACTCTACACAGCCTCAACATATGTTAAGAAACTGAGGTGGAAAGGGGCCTGGACGTTCTTTTCCTTACAAAATAAATAAATAAATAAACCACGAAGAAGAAGAAGAGAGAAAGAAAAACTTCACCCATTCCTCAAATTCTGCCGTTTCCGGGAATAACAATAACGTGCTGGTGCTCGGCGAGCGTGACCAGCTGTGTACATGAGCTGCTCCTCTCTTAACAGAAATGTCCCTCCTTCCGCACCCGTGGATTCCAAAGGAAATGGATAAACAATCGGATCTTAGCATTTAAAGACACACTCTTCTTCTACCTCCTCGGGGTAATGAGCAGCCTACCCTGCCTGGGTTTCCTTTTCCGAATTGCTCAAAAATATACATTGAAAGCTTCCTGCCTCCGCACTGCTCCTATGTGGCAACAAGATAAAAATACGGCTGATTTGTGAGCCAGCCGGGCATCTTCCTCCCTCCTTATCAGCACTTCTGTATTTCCCTCCAAACAGCCCGACTTCCCTTCTTCATCTCTGCAGGAATCAGAAGGCAATAGCTCAAACTGCAAAGAGCTTCTTCTCGGATTAGGAAAAGATCGTCTTCCATCTTGCAGTCAGGAAGGCTTTGTTTTGTTTTGTTTTTTTCTTTAATGCCAGACTGGAGAAGTCAGGGGAGGGGACTGGAATCATAGCAGTACTTACGCCATGATATCTAATTTCAAACTTTGCCCTTAACAGCTCATTACGTCAGCTGCCATCTCTTTTTTCCTCTCCCTCGTTTGCTGCTGAAAATTGATCTCATTGTTCTTGTCCACATGAAAAGGCCCAGGCTCAGACATTTCAACTGGCTTCAGCTCAAGAATAAAAGATCCCTTTTTAAAGTGAAAATCATGACTTTTTGCCAATTCAAATCACATTACTCATTTTCGCTCCCAGACCAGACAAGAATGCCAAGCGGTGCCCTCGTCAGGGCCTGTGCACACCGCTGAGAGGTCTGGCAGCCTGCCATTTCCCCGACAATGTGCCGGCTGGCGTGACCTGTGGGTTGATGGGGAGACCCCAGACAGGCACTCACACAGGTCTGCCATCATTCGTGGCATCCAGAACCCTGCTACTCAGTTGCACACGGTGTCCCAAAGGGGTGTGTTGCCGACTGACTAGATTTTGGGCATCGCTTATGAGTCATTAAAGAGAAACTCTGCTGGTTATGCGCAGCCTGCAAACAGAAGTGGGTGAGATCTTATTTGTAAAGGCAGGCATTCTGAAGGGTTCAGAGGTGACCAGTGTGGCTGGAGCGCTGTTTCGAGAGCTCTATGGAAACAGAGCTGTACAGCTGAGACACCAGGGCTGGAGAGACTCCTTACTTTCCTCTAGTAATGACCCCTGGCACTAGACAGGTCCCATGGCTCATTAGTCTCCAGGCAGACAGGCCCTTAGGTCCCGGTTCTCATCTCGGTGTCCTTAGCAGGTACAGAAGTAGCAAGGATTCAGAAAAGGAGAGATGTCATTTCCATTAGCGTCAGGCACAGAAATGTGATATTCGGAAGCCAAATGATGAAAAAGTATGTAAGAGTTTATTGTTTTATTCTTGTAGGTTCCTACAATTTTGAAACTAATTTTTAAACAAAATATTACTAACAACAGCATCCTATTCAAAGCATATGATAAACTGGGCTTGGGTGTGCATGCCTGTAATCCCAACATTCAGAAGCCTAAGGCAGGAAGACTAGTCTTGAACTTGGGGTCAGCCTGAGTTGCAGAGGAAGACCCTGTCAGAAAGAGACGGGGGAGCATGGTGATAAAACGGTGAACTCACCGAAATCTAACCAAGTTGGTATTTGTAGAGGTCAGGAGATCACCACAGGAAAAATGGAATGAGAAATATTTAAGACTGAAGTAACATGTGGGGGGGGGCCTTCTTGGTATCAATGCATATAAATAGATTAAAGGTTTTACCATACAAATGCATTCTCTGCCTTAGTTTATGAGTCTAGTTTGAACACAACAGCCACAAGGAAACTGTCACTGTGTTCTGTTTGCAAGTCTTGAGGCTTATCCATATATTTCCAGACACTTTTTGTGTCAGTCACAAAGAGCCCCCAGAGAGTCCTCAATCTTTTGCATGAGCGTCAGGCAAACACAACCCAGGGATGAGTTAAAAACACAGTAAGGGTAAAACACGGCCGCGAGACAGATTAAAAGGAGCCAAGTTTTTGCGACGAGAAACTGTAGTGGCCAAGTTTAATCAATAATGCTAATGAGCTCCTTATCAAGAAAATTATTCACAAAAAGGAAGGAGGTGGGAGGCTGCCAGCGAGTGAAAGGAAACAGAACTCTGTGTCTAAGCGATGGTGCCTAACAGATTACCTAGGTGGAATATAGTGCTTCGTCGGGAGACACAAAGGGACAAAGATTAGAAACACAATTCTTCCATTAAATGCCAAAGCCTTTGTCTTTCTTCTGCTCTCTTCAATGCGGAGCTGGCATGGGTGAAATATCTTTTCAATATTCCAAATTCTTTCAGTTCTTCAAAACTCACTTTTATATTATCACTAATCCCTTTTGAAGATTTTGCCAACTAAATAAATCTCTGCGACACGGCACAGGTGCACAGGAGAGAGCCTGGCTATTTTTCAAACTGCAAACGACCCCTCTGGGACCCGATAGAATTTGTTGCTTCCCACGGCAGAACGCGGGGTAGAGTCTTTGGGGAAAATGTTTCCAAATAGGAAATATTTGAGACAATTTGGGAGTTCATTTTTAGGCTGCCCCTGGGATAAATACGTCCAAAAATTCAAAGCCTCTGGGCCCCAAATGGATTGCACATAGAGAAATCTCAAAGTCTTTGTAATTCTTCTCTTAGCTGTACCTGAGATACATCGGGTGTGATAATAGATAATTCTATTGCCACAGCAAATTAAGTAGATAAAATAACTGTCATCCTAAAAGAAAAAGAAATGCCCCAGACAAACTGAATGGATCATACAGAAACAACTCATGGCTTCTACAGGAACTCAGTAAAACACAGCACGGTTTCAGAGGTAGGATGTCAACCTCTCTCTCATGTCTAAGGGCTGTGTGAAACTTCGGAGAGCTACTAAGCAACTCTGCCTCAGCTTCCTCAAATTTAAAAAGCAGCAGTAAATGCCTGACTTGGATCCTGAACAACCCAATACCAATGTATTGAGGGCTCAGTCCACCAAGTGAACCAAAGACAAACTTAGGAATGAAAGGGTTTACTCTGGCTCAGCGTTCAAGGGTACAGCCCATCGTGGTAGGGAAGTCATGACCAAGGACTTGGGGAGTTGGGCACATTGCACCCACAATCAGAAAGCCAAGGGTGATGAGTACTTGTACCCAGCTCCCTTTCTCCTTTCTCCTTTCTCAATTCAGTTCAGAACAGTCGCTATACAATGGTGCCAGCCATGGTTAAGATGGGTCTTCCCACGTGAGTTAATCTAATTTACAAGATCCTTCACAGGTTTGCCCAATCTGCTACATGATTTTATATCCCATTCATCAACAAAATTGCTCACTACAGACCTTAGCCCTCTCCTTTCTCCCTTTTGCCCCTTGATCAAGAAGTGAACAACTTTGCTACTTTGGGCATTCCCAAAATGATGTACTCCCTACAGGTGAGACAACAGAGCCATCGGATGATGGCCTGAACCTCCAAAACCGTGGGCCAGAACAAAACTCTTCTCTTCATATGTCGATTAGCTTCGGTATTTCTTTAAAGTGACAGAAACATAACAGAAGTATGTAGCTCAATAAGTTGTAAGATTTTTTTCATCTAAATTATGTAAGACCAGTGAAATTAGGCCCAGCATATGGCATCACTAGCGTTATTAGCCATGATTAGAAGAGTCCTAAATTAAACCCTTTCTAATTTGAATAATTAGCTGAGGTGATTAAAAACACTCCTGATTTAACTTTTTTTAGCACCATAGAGAACTGGATTCGAGTCCTTCTTCCACCATTAATCCTGTAGGATCTGAAACAACGTAAGTCAATAACAGGCATCTTCTCAGAGTTCAGACTGGGACAGGGATGTCATAGATGGGGGGACCGTCACAAGGCTCAAGTGAGAGAGAGGCCTGATTTGAATCGTTCTCATAGCAGTTTAAAAAGAAACCAAATACTGAGGCTTGTCTACGGTTAGGGCAAAGAACATGAAGGAAAAGAGAAGTTGTAATAACCCTAGGTATTTGTCAAGAACAGCCAGTTGAGAGGCATTGCCATGAAGGATGTCAGGAGAGCCTGGAAGGAAGCAAGGCTGAGCAGAGAATTCAGAAGTGCAGTCTTGGGGATGCTCGTTTGAAAACTCTGATTCACTGTCAGTCTGCAGTCAGGCATCTCAATCCAAAAGATCAAGGCTGTGTCAGGGGTCAACATTAAAAATTGAAGAGATCAATGTTTAATGATCTTCCAATATTTAATGAGAGATGGCTCAGAAAGAAAAGAGAGTGAAGGACCAGGTACTGACACAACCCATCCAAAACTTAGAGATCCAGCAGAAACCTGCAGAAAGAAACAGAAGGAAACAGACAAAGGACCAAGAGGAGGGTGTCATGGAAACCAGGCCAAGACTGCTTCCAGAAGCAGTTATGTTCTCGTTTGGGAAATCAGGCCAGCAGCCCATCTTCAATACAAAAATAACATTGTTCTTCATCCTGATTTTAAATCAGTTAACTTCATATCGTATAGGTAATTCAAACTCTATTTTAAAAGTGAATGGGACCTGTTGTTGAAAGGAAAGAAGGAAGAGAGGGAGAAAGGCAGAGAAGAAAGAAAGACTATTTTGGCTGTACCCAGTCTCCCTTTTCTATGCCAAGGATTGACTACATAGCATTCCACTAAAAAAAAAAAAAAAAAAAGGCTTTTTTTTTCGGTCAGTATCAATATAAAATCTAAAACTTCACACAAGTCCACCCAGCTGCCCAAAGTCACTATGAGATAGAACTGAAGTAAGGAAGAGGCCATAACACGAGCCCCCAAATTCCCCTGCAACAAGCATGGCTGTCTGGCTTCTGCTGTGTATCTCCCCACTTTCCAGCAGCTTGCAGGCCCACTTTGGAGCTGATGGCAGCCAGCAGCTTCCCAGATCTCTTTGAATCAGGCTGAGCTAAAACAACCATTCTAATTTGCATCTCTGGTGCGCTCTTTCTTGTGGAATCAAATTTTCTTAGAAATATAAAGGCTGGATCGGATTTGCCGTCTGAGGAAGGGGTTTGCAGGAACAGGACACTGGCGCTCATGTGATCTGCTGCAGATGCCAGAGCCCCAAAGACTGGGTAAGTGAAGATTGTTCCTTCCTGCCCGCCTTCATTTGTCTACCCTTCCTGAAGGAAGACTCCCTGACATGATCGCTTTGTTATTTAACTGTGTTTCCACCTGAACACCTGTCCTGCGGCCCTGGGTCTGTGGAGCAAAAGGAGATTTAGCAGAGGGAATAGGCAGGCCACTGTCCACCAGGGGATTAATGGCATTTGCTTACCATTTATGTTGAGCTCACATTCATGGTTATTGACTATTTCTCCTAAGATCCCTGGGAGTAAGGGTTCCCTGCTGTCGGCAGGGTTCCGCAAAGGGGCACAACTTGCTGGGAGTTTCACAATATGAAACGAGGCCATGCCAGAGCTCCTGGGTGCTGTCCAGCCCTCAAGACGTATAGCTCCATTATGAGCAATTCATCAACAGACAGCCATGGAGCTGAACAGGAGCCAGAAAGTTCATACTGTAACTAAAGGGACAAACCCAGCCACCACCACCACTACCACTGTTCCTGATCTATTTCCCACGCTGCTCTCTCCCCAAGCGTAAGGCCAAGGAGAGAGTGCACTGGGCGGTGCCCAGTAACAGAGGGAGAAGGATCATTATCCCCCCTCACCCTGCCATCTCAACACCATACCGCATCCCAAACACCAAAGCTATGGGAGCTTCAAGCTGCTTCTTTCTCTTATCAGACAAGAGCTCAGTCTATTTAAACGCCCGTCATCCCCTCAACACACAAACACAGACTCTGTAGCCAATACCACATCATGTCTTTAATTCAGATTGTTTACATCCCTGTATCTTTGAAAGCCCTCGTCAATTTGGTTGCTTTTCACTTAATTTCTCCTGCTCGGCGCATATGGCAAGCTGTGCTTCTGAAGTATTGTTTTCCCTAGGACACATTTTACTCCCTCAGCTCTTCAATAGTACCAATAGGATTTATTAGCAAGCAAGTGCGTCTTGGACTCATTCAAATGGGATTAGAACCAATACAGCTTAATGGCAAGTCTGTCTCACAAGGCAGCCCTATTTTAATAGCAAAAGCTTGGAGACAAAGAGTCCGTCTTCATTTCTGTACTCCCTGGCTATGTGATCCTGGCAATCAATGAACATCTCTGAGCCACCGCTGGCTCAGCAACAGATCAGGATAACGGTAATATAGCTCACGGTACAGTCATGTATGTAGACAACATGTCACGGATGAGGCACTTTGCAGGGGAAAGAGAATGCTGTTTTTAACAAATGTCTCGGGTGTTAGGAATTTCGGTTTCTTGGAAAAGCCCAACTTCAATGTAACCTGTGAGGATCAGCAGGGCGATGAACATAAAATGCCTCTTCCCCTGACGACCATGCTGCAGTGCTGATGACAGCAGTGGACTGTTGATACACAATGTTCTCTACTGACGGGAGGACCCCGGGGACCCTCCACAGCGTCAAGTGAGGAAACTCAGGCCCCTTCCCAATTATCTAAGATGACACATTGTCATAAACTGTCTCCTTTCCCACCCTCTCGAAACTCCATGGCGCTTTGAGTTTATTAAGGAAAAGCCTTTGAAGTGGAGGCTCAGTAGAAGGAGCAGCGACTGGGCTGAGTGAATAAGCAGAGTAACGAGTGACGACTGACAGCTAATTGGTATGTGCCACGCACCCAGCACTGTTCTCTAGATTTACATATATTAAGTTCTTTAATTAAAAGATCATGCTGTTTTAAACCACAGCAGCAGTGGTGCTGGTCATACCTCTGTCCCTGCCGGCAACCACGGTCGATGCACAGGTGACTGTGTAGTGTGTGACTTGTGGTTCTCATTCAAGATAAAGTTTTGGACTAGAGCCCTAGAGTATCAGCATTGATGTCCCCTGCTCTGGGGGTTCTGCCTCCAGGGCCTTATCCTGAAGGAAGAGTTCTCTCCCAGGAGATACTATCTGTTCACAAAGCCACAGGAAGGGGCTTTTCCATATTGGAGAAATTGAGAGGTGAAATTTAGCCAGAGGCGAAACTATAGAAGCAAAAGGCTCCGGTTGGCTGTGATTCTTTCCAGTTCTCATGCGTCTTGGCCCTGCAGACTCACTCCCATCCCTGCAAGACCTCTTTAGCCAAAAAATCAATCATGCACACGCTCCCATTCACACAGGGCGAGGAGTATGGTTCTCACTCCTTCTGACATCAACTCTGGATGCGCTTCATTAGGCTAACCATCTGGGTCATTTCAATTCTGTTTCTGGCCCTGACATAATGGAAGCATCCGAATCAGCCATTTTCCACCTCTACTGCTTCCCACCCCCACCCCAGCTGCAGCAGTAGGGAAGTCTGCAGACAGTTCTGTTCACGCTTGGGGAACACTGCATCCTATGGTCTCTGTTTCAAGAGCAAAAGAAAGCCTGCCCCACCAAGGACCAGGCATTCCTTCAGAGGATGCACCTTCTTCCTCCTCCTCTGCTGTCTTTGAACTCTCTGAGGTAACTACGATTGCAAATGGGACAGCATCCAGCGGATAAAATGTGACTCTGTAATTTCATCTGCATCCATCCAAACTGTACAGGAACGGCTGCTGGGCCTTTGGCCTCCTGCTAACGGCTTAATTTTATTTCTGCTGAAGTAAATGATGATGGTTTGGGTTAATATAGTGAATTGCAGGCCCTAATAATTCCCAAGATTACAAAGGGTAAGTGGCTAATGTATATAGAAATACAGTTATTGGAAGACACTGTCTACTTAAGTCCTTGAGATGCTGTGTTTTAAACTGTGAAATCTAAAGGGTTGCAGGAAGTGGAGGGAGATGATATGAATTCATCAGTAAAACCCCTCCACCACAGAGACGCTGTCTTTAAAGACTTAAGCATGCCTGTTGCCGAGAGCCATATCTGGGTTCCTGGTCCTGATGCAGCTGGGGCGGTGATGATGTCCATGGTGGATTAGCACAAAGGGTCATTGGAACCATAGTGTGTTGGGCCAGCCCCGCCCTTTTCTGGACCTGAAATTGCTGGCCCTGCCCCTTGCTGGATACTGTAGCAGGAGAGCATGTCCTGCCCCTCAGGGGAGAACTGGCCCCAGCACTCACCATGAGTGTGCACCTCCCCGGGGCAGCACCCTAGAACTGACCCTATGGCAGGGGATGCAGATGAGCCAACTCTATGGGTGTGAGAGCAGGAGAGACGGCTTTCTCCCCTTGTCTGCCATGTAGTACCATAGGTGAAAGGACCCCTCCCCCACCAAACCATTACTGTCTGCAGCAGGTGAGGGAGCTGGCCCAGGAGTCACAAAGATGGGGGCGCTAACCCTGCCCCTCCCTTGTTGCAGCACACAAGAAAGCGGGCTCTGCACCCCTGAGGAGCATACTAAAGCTGACCCTGCTGTTAGGGTTCTGGTGAGGCAGCCCTAACGGCATGCGAGCCAGAGAACTGACCCTGCCCACCTCCCTCATTTGTCCCCCGAAGGACCTGCACCTCGCCTGGGCAAGACAGTAATGCTGGCCTAGTGGCATGAGTGTAAGTGAACAGGATCCAAGGACCTGAGAGCCGGAGAAGTAGCCTGCGCCTTGCTGCAGGCTGCATTGGGCTAGCTAGCCGAGGCAGTGCTGGAGAGCTCGCCTGAGTAGTAAGGGTGAGGGAAGGCTGGCAGGCTGACCAACCCAGCTACCACCCAGGCCCAGAACCAAGCCTTTGAGTTGGCCCGTACCAACATTCAACCCATCTGTGGACTGCTGGACCATGTGAAAGGGTTGAACTGCAGATCCAAAATGGCAGGAGCTCCATGATAGGGTATCCAAGAGGAGCCCCCATGAGAGTGACCCCTTTATCGGTGCTGTAGCAGAAGTCAGAGGCCTTGGGCCAGACCAATGACTCTTGGCAATGAGCCCTTGCAAGCAAAGATGAATGAACGAAAGGGAAAGCTGTGTGACTCAGCAGGCCACACTACAGCTTCCACGTCAAGACTCTTCTGTCTTTGTTGTTTTGATTTGCTTTTGTTTCTTCTGTTTTGTTTTGCTTATTTGTTTTATTTGGTTTTTGATTTTTTTTCTTTTAAATTTGGTTTGTTTCTGCTTTTTGGTTGGTGTGTGTGTGTGTGTGTGTTTTGTTTTGTTTTGAGAGGAGGCTGCAAGGGCAGAGTGTGGATTCGAGGAAACAGGGAGGTAAGGGGGATCTGAGCACATGAGATGAAATCCACAAAGAATCAATAAAATTTTTATAAAAGATTAAGCATGCCAAACGAAAAAAGAAAAATCACTAATAATATAGATAAAAAGTTTGCTTTGTAGATTTTGTTTGCTGAACTGACTTCTTAAATATTTCTGCCTTCCCATGATACCTTATTTATTCATTCATCAGGCAATGTGTATTGATATTAACACCACCTACTAAGATGCAAAGCTGTCATCCAGCTAGTCACAGATCCTGCCCTCACAGAGCGCATGGTCAAGTAGAAGGCGCCACACAGAAAGTTAAGAGCTGACAGTTCAGTATTGGAGCCACATAAAAAATAAGGTGCAAGATGTCAAGGAGATGCTTAGAGGAATGGTTCATCCCAGGGTCTCCTAGGGGAGGTTATTAGAAATGAATCCAGAAATTCCTTACCAGGTAAAGACTCAGCCCAAGAGTCATGGGGAGGGAAGTCTATATTCCAGGCAGGGAAAGAATAAGTGAACAATATCCATGAGGTTGCAGCAATCTAGTCCCCTTCTGCGCATTAGGAGCAACATGGTACAGCTGGGTTTTGCAGTATGAAGGAGGAAAAAAAATGGGAAAGCAGTTGGGTCAGTGAGGCACCTTGACCCCGAAATTCAAATCCACATTCCTAACACAGAGAAGAGCCATAGTGAGGCTTTGGGGGTTGAAACATTATTCTTTGAGTTATGTGGGAAGAGTCGGATGGACACACATTCAAAACATGTAGGACAACCCAAGACAAAGTCTGAGAATCCCTGAAAACGAAGGCTTGGCACACACAGGTTTTACTTTTGCACTGATAAGCTCAAACAACACAGTTTCAACAAAATGTGTTGGAAATGCGAGACTGAGCATGTTCAGCATGCTTCTCGCTGGTTGGTGTTCACAGTGACCATCTATCTGCCTACAAGAAGCTCTGCTGCACTTTGGACAAACCACTACAGAATTTCACCTCAAGGCCAGCCTGAGGCACATAGGAGTCCTAGGCCAGATGGAGCCCCTGTTCCACTGGCAGAACAATGGAAAAGAGAACATTGCATGTGACTGCAAATGAGTGATGGCTCGTTTGTGGAGACTAAAAACTCCATAAATAGAAAGTAGCATAAATTTTAACTAGAGACTAAAAAGGCAAGAAAAAGAAGAGGAATGGGAAATGAACCGCGAACCCCAGCTTGATGGGGAACTGTTCTAATATATGGTGGAGCAGAATGGCCATGGTGTACCATTTACTACAAAGTAGCCAGAAAAGTTGAAAGTTTTCTGATACATACAAATGGTAACATTCAAAAACAGGTGAGGAGGTTCACCTGTAGTCCCAGCACTTGCAATGCTGAGGCAGGAGAATGTCCATGACTTTAAAACAGCCTAAGCTACAAAGTAAGTAGCAGGCCTGCCTAGGCTGCAGAGTGCAATTCCTGTCTCCAAAAACCAAGGAAGGAGGGCTAGAGAGATGGCTCAGTCGTTAACACACACACTGCTCTTGCAAGGACCTAAGTTCAGTTCCCAGAAGCCAAGTTGGGCAGCTCACGATCACCGAAAACTACAGCTCCAGGGGATCTGATGCCCTTTTCTGGACTCTGTGGGCACCCATACGCACGGGGGGAAATACCCACATGCATATTCGTGTGATTTAAAATAAAATAAATCTTTTTAAAAGGATAATGCTTCAAAGTAGATCTATAGCCTGGTGGTTAATTCGTCGCCTAGAATGCGAAGGTTTGGGGTTTATCCAGTTATCTGCGCTAGGGAGGAAAGAATACTAGAGGAGATTAAAAGGGTAATTCCTCTGTTCTTTATTTGATAGATTCACATACTATGCATATATCACACTTCAACACCATATCTTTTTAATAAGAATAAATAATACATCAACTGAAAACTTTGAGATTAATATTTTTAAATGAAGACTTGGCCACTGTGTCAATCAGATTTCTTTAACGGTGACAAAAGCCTGGCATAAAAAAGCTTTAAAGATCCCCGGTACTCACATGAAAGCTGGGCATGGAAGCATTCATCTGTAACCCCCGCCCTGGGGAGGGCAGAAGCAGACAGCTCCCAGGATCTTGACAGTCTGTGGACCTAGCCTAATCAGTGAGCTGCAGATTCAGGAGACAGCTCGCAGAGCTTCAAGTGGACAGTAACTGAGGAAGACGTCTAAAGCCGACCTCTTTCATCTACACACGTGAGTGCGTGCATCGACATACATACACAAGTTTAAAACGCAAAATAAAATTCGGTGAAAACATAAACCTGTTTTATTTTGGCTCACTCTTCTGGAGGTTATTATGATCCCTTGGCCCATTGTTTTGGGGTCTGCAATGAAGAAACACATCATTGTGGGAATACCAGACAAAAATACTCTCACTGTCCGGAGAGCAAAGAGACAGAAAAGCTGGAGTCCCACTATCCCCTTCAAAACATAGGCTCAATGACCTAAGACCTCCCAGTAGGTATCCTCCTTCTAAAGGACCTCTCACTTCCTGGAATGCCTCAAACTGGCGAGCAAACCTTTAATCGTTAATAGGCCTAGAGAGGACTCTACGTCCAAGCAGCTACAACCACCAGGGTAGAGGCGACCTCAGCTTCCTTCGATCTTGAGATATTTTGATACATTTAAAAGTCAACCAAAGCTCTTTTGGGACTTGGCTCCAAGATGACCAAAAAAAGCCAAAAAGAGCCGCGGCCATGTGCAGCCAATTCGCTGCACTAACTGCACCCGCCGCGTGCCCAAGGACAAGGCCATTAAGAAGTTCGTCATTCGGAACATCGTAGAGGCCACCGCCCTCAGGGACATATCTGAAGCAAGTGTCTTCGACGCTTATGTGCTCCCCAAACTCTATGTCAAGCTGCATTACTGTGTGAGCTGTGCTATCCATAGCAAGGTAGTCGGGAATCGATCTCCGGAAGCTCGGAAGGACCGAACACCCCCACCACAATTTAGACCTGCTGGTGCTGCCCCACGACCTCCACCAAAGCCCATGTAAAGTGGCTTCATAAAGATAGAAGAGAACACCTTGGAAAAATAAAATGGGACTTATAGTTTAAAAATAAATAAATAAATAAATAAATAAATAAATAAAAGTCAACCAAAATCATCACTAGAACAACATTTTCCCAACAAAGATTTCAAGCCCAATGTGGAATTTCAAAATAATGAAGTAAGGAATGCTTGTTCGTTCTGCCTACCATGAGAACTTCCCCAGCAATGATTTCAGATGCCCAAAGCTGCTCTCCACCCCTCCGGGGCTCTCCTATTCCACCCAAGCACCATCAAAGCTTCTCTTCCTTCAACCCCTGAAGGAAAGAAACTGACAGCATTGGACACTGCACCAGGTAGCCCTGTAGGGATCACTCACTGCTTGCTGCATCTCTTTAATCTGAGCCTCTGTTTCTATTGTTGAAATGAGTAGATTGGAGAGGATCAGAGCAACAAATTCAAATGTTTAGCAAAGGTTACTTGAGTCACAGAGCAGAGGAAGGGTAAACTAACCAGACATTGGGGAAGATCATTTTAGTGGGTGTGGTGGTTTGAAAGAAAATGGACCTCAAGGGGTGTGGCACTATTGGGAGGTGCAGCTTTGTTAGAATGCATATGACCCTCTTGGTAGAAGTGTGTCACTATGGAGACAGACTTTGAGGTCCCGTATAGGCTCAAGCCACACTCAGTATCTCAGACCACTTCCTGTTGCCTGCAAGCCACAATGTAGGACACTCAGCTACTTCTCCAGCACCCTGTCTTCCTGTATGCCACCGTGCCCCACCATGATGATAACCAACTAAACCTCTTAAAATGTAAGCCACCTCAATTAAATGGTTTCCTGTATAAGAGCTGTTGTGGTCACGGTGTCCCTTCACAACAATAGAAACCCTAACTAAGACAATAAAATTTAGAGCTTTTCTCCACCACTTGAAAGATGTTCAGGTTCAACACTGAAGCCTAGACTGCACTTCAGTGCACTGTTTGGCATGTAAGCCCAATACCAGATCTTCATGTTTTTTCAAAGATTTTATAATGCATGTTTGTGCATGTGTCTGCTTGTGGGGGTACACATCTATGTGTTCGTACTTACTTATGGATGCCAGAAGTCAATCTTAAGCATCATTCCTCAGTCCACTTTAGTTTTTCTTAGGAATTATTATTATTATTATTTTATTGTTACTATTACTTGTATATTCAAATGAGTTGGGGCATATACATGCCATAACATGTATGTTGAAGTCAGAAGACAACATTCAAGAGTTCCGAAGTTGGTCTCTCCTTCCACCATGGGCTCAAACTCAGGTCATCAAACTTGGTAACAAGTACCTTTATCCACTAAGCAATCTCTCTGGTAAGATTTTTTTGTTTGTTTGTTTTTTAGCACCATAACTAATTAAATTTTTAAGACAGAACTGTGAAGGCCAAAGGAAACATATCTAGTGGCCCAAACTGGCCTTCAAACTACCAGTTGACATGTTGTGGGTTAGGGTTTTCTGGTTCTTTAACAATGGAAAAAGAGAATGTACCTTCATGTTCAGGAATTAATCTCCAAATTTTTAAGGGGTTGAGGATGCAGTTCGGTGGTAGATCCTAGTAGAATAAAGCATAAAGAGCAGCCAGCAGGAGTTGACTCATCTGGTAAAGATGCTTAACATTCTGAGCCCACATGGTAGAAGGAAAAAAACAACTCCCAAAAGTTCTCTTCTGACCTCCACTTGCACAACATTGTGACATACATATGTGAACATGCATACACAGGTGTGCATACACATGTGTGCACACACCCACACAATAAATACATTTTTAAGCTGAAAGAAGAAAGTATGGTATTTTGAGTTCTGGAGCACATCAGAGGTAGAGGTTAGTTTAAAACAATACATTGCTGAGTGTCCTTCAAAGTTCCTCACACAAAAATTTCTGATGCACAGTACTTGAATCTCACTCGTACCTTATAACATAACAGGATTTGAAACTGTTTAATAATACGGCAAGACTAAAGTAGTCAGCCTCAGAATAAGTGAAGCATTGCTTTCAGTCTTGGTCATATTAAAAAGGATGCCTCAGAGTGATGGCATGTAAAGTCTATATAAACAGATTTTCCTAGTTATGAGATCTGGGAATAATGCAGTCTCATTTCCTTTAAGTTTGTGATCATTCACGATGTCTCATCAGCTTCTAGGTGGGCTGGATAGTTCTAAACTCATCTGTTGCCTGTGGTCAGCTGGTGCTTTCGGTAGTCAGGGGCCCCATGCTCAGGACTTCTGTCCATGCAGACTACCTGGTCTGATGAGACGTAGCTGGAGGCTTTCTCCACTTCCTCTGGAGCAGGCTTGCCCATGCTTCCGACAAGTGTCAAGTACAGGGAAGAGGAAGAACGGGTACACCAGTGGGCTCATCTGGGTTATATGGTCAGCCCTTGCTTGTATTTGAATTTGTGATCTCTGATCTATGCCAAGAACTTTGAGATCCTGTTGTTGTTTTTTTTTAATTTAAAACAATACAAAGTTATTATCCCTTAGTTTGAAGAGTAGAATTGTGAAAAAGTATCTCATTGGGCTAAACTCAAGGTGTAGACAGGGCTGTATTTGTTTTGAGGGTTCATTGGGGTCATTTGTGTCCTTGCTTTTTCTAGTACCTAAATATTTGCTGTGTTTCCTTCCTTCTTCCCTTTCCTTTCCGTTTCTTGTTATTAATTTTAGGTTATTACAAGAAGCAACAGGTTTCACTTTGACTGCATTCCCTCTTTGACCTGTCCATCTGCCCCGCAGGTCTACCACAGGCAAGCTTTGCCTACCAGAATCAGGTGAAGACATAGATGATTTTTAAGGCTACAGTGCTTAAGTGCTGCGCACACCACGCCTATCCACACTCTGTGCACTACCATACAGTTCCCAAGCTTTGGGCAAGGGGCTGGAGGTTGAAACATACAACACACACCAACAGAGAGACAAGAGACATGGACCTCTATTCACTGGTAAGAAGCCCCTTTATTCAATAGCACCACAGAGGCTTATGTACCCAAGAGTCAAGTGGGTCAACAGGTGAAAACCTTATCGTCTGATCCTCAAGGCCAAGGCAACACGTGCTCATGAAGCAGAGCTGGTAAACAACTTTGACACAGCCTTTAGTAACTCAAATCAGAAGGAAAGTAAAGATCTCTAGCAGGGAAGAGCAGCTGGAGGCCGGGACTCCAAATGGTCCCAACGCTTAAGAATAATCTATCTTTATTTTTTCTCACATACCACAAACTAGATGATTTAGAATGAGCAAAAAATTGTTATCTTGTGGTTCTGAAATCCAAAAGTTCCAAAATTAAAAAAAAAAAAAAACTGGAATAGGCAAGGGACTTTTGCCCTTGACACCTTGAGGTTAAAAGTCAAAGGGGGGTAACTGAAAACAAGAGATGCTCACGGTCTCCGGCCCTTTATCTTCATCATCGTTCATTCAGGAGGATAGAGCGTAACATTTCCCTTTACATACCTCATCCCAGTACCATGGCATTGGGAGATATACCCTAATACCCTAATTATAGCTGAAGGGGTTTTCTCTCTGGATTCCAAATGGGCCTAGGTCTCTATTTTGTTTGGATGCCTTCTCAATTTATCTCCAATAGAACTGTTTCTAAGCTGGTCTTAAGATGTTTAGGTATCACCAAGTGACAACCTCCATCCCCTCCCCCATCCTCTCCCAGCCCTTATATGGCCCTCCTCCTTTATGAGCAGGGACTGTCCCACAGATCAAGTTCTCTGTCTTCTGCTGTTCTGTGGCTTAGACGTCTTAATCATTCTAAGTACCGACCCAGTGGCTTTCAAGTGAAGCCCCCAAGAAGAGCTCATTTACCTTGGATCAGTAGAAGGTCTAAGAGTCTTGCTAAGATCTTGAATTCTGTGATTTCTCATGAAGTCAAGCAGGAAATATTCCTCGAGATTCTCTCCTATCAGAAGCCACTGGATAACGGGAGAAACTAAAGTAGAAATCCTCGCAATAAGCTAACCACTTTCTATCTTGGCCTACATTCAGTTTAACCACATTAATATTTAATGCAATCCATATGCAACTATTTCATGAGTCAATTTCGTACACTTGTGAAATTTGAGTGAAAATATTGCAAAGGATCTTTTTAAGCCTGTAAAGCAATCTGAGTGACTTTGAGTTGACATTGTACGCATCCTTGGCTTGCGCTGCTTGCAAATAATATTCTTGAGAGTCCCTGGGAAAGAGAACAGAAGCGTTAACTCCGTCGCCACTTTGCATGATGTTTAATTCTGTTTTCCAGCTTGTTCAAAATACTCTCTTGGGATAGCTGAGCCATTTTAAAATCTATACTTAACTGGTCATAAGAAGGCAATGACTAGCGTATTATGTTTATGGTATATACATCTAAGCATGTTTAAATATGCGTATTCATAAAAATAGAGAATTCGCTGGGAATTTAATGGTAAATTCTCAAGCTAGGAATGAACATACAATAAGCTTATCATTTCAGCTCAGCCTGATTGGCATCATTCACAAAGCCCTGTGGGCATCTGATTGCTTTCAAGTTCATAGTTTTGTGAACGGGAGTCCTCACTTTGTCTAGCCCCCAAACGGAATGCTGAAGATATATGCTTGCTTTGGACACATAGTATCACTTTCCTCACCATATGCTTGCATAGGTTTTGTCTGATGATAAAGGCTGTGCGGAGAATAGCACTTTTCGGAAGTGAGGAAAAAGCACCCATGGATTAAGTGCTTCTGAGAAAGATGTCAGAACTGAAATCTGGAAATTTGGGAATATGGAGTTCAAGCTAGTCACCACTCTCTGTCTGGGCACTACAGGCTAGAACATGGAGAAAAGATACCACACCTTTAAAATAATAATAATAATAATAATAATAATAATAATAATAATAATAATAAATGGCCTCAGGGATCTCTGAGTCTGTTAAAGAAATGAACTGAAGAATCTGGACAGAGCTATAATTACACTTAAGATTCTTTCAAAGCAACGTTGAAATCTGTCTCCTCCTTGACCAAGAAGTGTAGAGCACACTCACAAATGGAACAGATCAAGACGGAGCAGATTGGCGGCCTTTTCTCAAGACCCCGTAAGGCAGAACTCTTGGAGGGAGGACTGAGAAAGGCAGAATGAGGACCCAAGTCCCTATCACAGCTAAGTCTGGAGAGAGCACTCGCCAGCTTTAGGAGAAACCGGAAAACCGTCTCCCGCGCGCTAGGACGTGAGAATGTGAACTTCCGTGTCTTCTGTTCGCTTCTGACCTGAAAGTCAGCCAAACAGCAAGAGTTCACACATTTGCAACCGGAACCCCAAGGTTCTTTTGCTCTGTGTGGCGTTTCCTTTTGGCCATCCTTACAACGATGCGTATCTGCATGGCTGAATCCTTTACAGACATTGGATGTGTACATTTGATGAGCTGCTGGGGCAATGCATGACAGTACTCTCCATAATGCTGGCTTCTGCCTTTGGCACTAATGCCTGCCCTCAGGGCGCTCTGACAGGCTGACTCGGGAACGTCCCAGCTGGAAGTGCCTAGTGTTTACTACAGACACTGAGAGCTAAAAAGCCACCTGGTGAACTCCGCTGTTCGGTGTGTTTTTTAGAAGGTATTTTGCAACAGTCTTTGGAAGGCAAGGGTTCAGAACCATTTTTAATCTTCTGCACTTGAAGGTGAGAAGAATGTCTGGAAGCTGAGCTCTGTGTTCTGGGTCTCTGGATTTGGAGCAACATAGAGCCTGAACTCAAAAACGCGGCTGTCTCCCTCCCTCTCTTTCTCTCTCATTTACTCCGCAATGCAGACTCTGTGACTCCATCCGCACCCCCTAAAGGCAGCAGAGCCCGGGTGCTGGCGCTGGGGTCTTCTCCTTTCATCCGGCGGAGACCACGAATTGTTGCAAGTGAAGCGCACTTTTCTGGGGTCTGAGTTAGGCTGAGTTCTATAAAGGCTTCTGCTTCGTTTCCAGCCTGGGAAAAATGCCCAGCCTCCTGTTTCTTTCCTGGTGGCCGGGTGCCCCCTCCTGGTCACATGGGGACATTACTGTCTTTCTAATTCTGTATTAGTCAGCATTTAATACCAGTTACCAAGCTGCAGGTGTTGCATCCGGGAACACCTTTACTTGGTTGAGACGGCTTATATGAACGCCCATTTGTGCTTGTGTTTTATTGCGTTTAAACTCGACGCTCTTTTAAAACTCTCTCTGTAAGATTATACCCCGAGTCAACGTTTGCTTAACTCCTCGGCCAAGCGCTCTCGTTGCTGGAGCATACATAGCTACCAACCATGGCACAAAGCAATCTACATCTCACACAGCCAAAAAAGCCTTTTAAATAAAGTTAGAAACATTTCACCATCTCAGGAATCAGCAGCCTGTCTTTGCGCTGCTCCATCCCTAGAACAACTGGCATTTACACGTTGGATAACCCTTTAATTGACAGATGTGCTACACAGAAGGCTTGAAGTTGTGTGGGGAAGAGAGCAGTCAGGCAATAACGCAAAATGGGAGGGAACTGTCTCCTGTAGGCTGCAGCAATATTAAATCTATACATTTTGAGCCTCTTACCTGTTCCTATGTATTATATAATTCATTCCAGTGGTTCTACTTCCTTTGCTTAGTCTCCTCTATGTCGTTGACGTCACACATCCATGACCCCCTAGACTGCATAGACCAAACTACAATCTTTGCTCCACCATCTGTCCCTCTCAGTAACTCACAACCAGCAAAGCGGAGCCTTTGGGACGACCATGTCAGGTATCTCTGCTGATTTTACAGCAGTTGACTTTAGCAGAACAGCGATTGGCAGCCTTGGGTTCAGCCAAGCAAGGGAAGTCCCTCAGACACACGGTGGAAGGTACGGCTTCAAATGTCTGCGGAATGGAGACTTGACTGGCAGAGAAGCCACACAGCAGGTACAAAGCCTCGGGTTCAATCACCAGGATAGAAAAACAAAACATCAACAGGGACAATGTAAGCTAATGCAGGGGAAGAGAAGGAAAGGACTGGTGTGTGTGTGTGTGTGTGTGTGTGTGTGTGTGTAGAGGCTTTTAAATGCTTCACATGGACGAACATCAAGAAACGAATGTCCATACCATTATGTGAACTGAGGAGCCACCCTGATCGCTGAGTAAGTCGGTGAGATGTAAATGAGGCAGGACTTGCTACTTTGTGGCTTTCCCGTCGAGTTTTAAGACACTTGTGTCTCCTCTCTTTAGACTTTGCCGACCAAGTTCTTATTTATTCTATCTATTCATAGTTTCCCTTGGAAAGTCAGCCCTCCCTGTCCCCGGACTATTTTTGTTGTGTATGTTTTTAAACTCTGAATTCCCATCGCAGTTTGCCTTCATCTTCCTAGCAGTGAAATGCCTCAAACTGAATACAATATCCTGGGCTTTTGAAAAGGCTCTCTGTGAATTGCTAATAGGGAAGACCTCGCCTGGGTTTTGAAAATTGAGCTGTTGGAAACAGTGAACTCACAGCGTTACCCATTTAAAGTCTCATCGCAGCTGCCTTGTTTGTTTGTTTGTTTGTTTTTGAGATGCATCTTCCCCTCGCCAAGTCTCCTGGACATGATTGATGCGGGAGAATTGTCTGTATTCTGTCAATCATATTTTAATAAAACGCTGATTGGCCAGGCAGGCAGTATAGGTGGGAAAACCAGACAGGAAGTAGAGGCGATGCAATGAGAACAGGAGAATTCTGGGAAGCAAGGAGGTTCCTCTGCCACTCCTGGGCAGACCACCGAAGAGGCAACATGTAAGCTGTCACATTGAGAAAGGTACTGAGCCCGTGTGGCTAACATAGATAAGAATAATGGGTTAAGATAAGTCATAAGAATTAATAAGTAGCCTGACCTAATGGGCCAATCAGTTTATAACCTTATGGAGTCTTGTGTGTGATTTCTCTTTGGGGCATGCCGGCTGAGGGGTACCGGGCGGGACAGATACCCCAACAAGCCAGCCCCACATACTACACATGATTCTTGTAACACCATGACCCTTGCAGTAGACTAATTTCATTGAAGTTTTCTGCTCTTAAAGCTTTTACTTTTAATATTTTCGGTATATTTTCCTTTTAGTTTTTCCTGTCTCCCAC
Organism: Myodes glareolus; assembly: GCF_982192425.1. Taxonomy (NCBI): domain Eukaryota; kingdom Metazoa; phylum Chordata; class Mammalia; order Rodentia; family Cricetidae; genus Myodes; species Myodes glareolus. The sequence goes on along the minus strand of NC_142045.1, from coordinate 11,206,718 downwards.
TTTCCCATGCTCAGTGACCCTTAGACCTTTGAGGAAATATTTGCAAATCCATAATGACTTCTTGCCCCGTTTCAGCAATGTTTTCTTTGCAAAGAGCTCAAAGTCACAAACAAAAACTAAGGTCATATGAAACACCTCTCTGGTTGTAACTAAAGAGTAAAGGGAGAATAGAAACGGAAGCATGTTTTAAGAATTCTAAAGACATCGAGCGCTGATTGAAGGTGCGTGCGTATCAGAAGGTTCTTCATTCTCTCAATGAACGTGGGCGGGGCAGGGGGCCTTTTGGCTACATTTCTTTCCTATCCAACTTGAGATTTTAAAGTTTCTCCAAGTTCACAAGGAGTAAAATGTCTAAGTATTGTAGAATTTGTCTTACTAAAAATATTTTCTTAAATCTTGGCTGAGTTGCTTTGTTTCCCAATTCCCTCCCTGGGGGTATCAGTAAAGTTTGTTTAATAACCCCCATCTCAGTTACACACTTGCCTGGGCCTAGATAGCTGCTAAGCTTCACTGCCATTTTAAAATCTTCGGCTTTTCCTTTCTTCTGATCATGGAATAGATATTTCCTAATCTTAATGTTAGCCATGCTCTATACAGTCTGGACTATAAAGTTTTCATTTTTGATGGAAAACCATCACATGGTTGATTTAAAAAAAAAAAAGCCTGCCTGTTTTTTCTTGCTGTACAGATAAACTGCAGGGTCCAAGATCTCGATCTCTCTCTCTCTCTCTGTGTGTGTGTGTGTGTGTGTGTGTGTGTGTGTGTGTGTGGTGCACACACACACCACACACACACACCTCACACTTTCAGATCCTGAGAGAAGAGCACACAGCTCCTTCTACCTCGCACAGATGCTGTCAGGATATGGGTGGCCATGTCCACAGCATCCTTAAGGTCTTGCTATGAATTCCACACACACGGACATAGAATGATAGAGTGACCAATGGGAATGAAGTTTCACTTCACCCATAAAGGGCTTGGTGTCACTATAGAAGTGAAGAGTCTCATTAGCAATCAAAAAGTTGGTGGATAGCCTAGCTACAATAGTACCAATAGCCAAGTTCCTGGACAAATAAATACCCATGCTTTTCTGCAGACCAGAGACAGTCTGAACCTTTCAACCATCTCTGAAGCAAATATTCTCATACCATTTCAAATACAAAGAAACATACACAAAGAGATTAAGAACGTGCTAGAGGTCTGTAGCATGCAGGGAGAGCAGGAGACCACAGAGCCGAAGCTCAGGCCTCCGGCCCAGGTGTGTGCCCTTGGTTGCTGTGCGCTCTCTTTGATGCATGCCAGCAACCATCATCAAAGCCGGAGCCTGTTCTAGCAGATGCACAGATTGCTTCAAGACTGCCTAGGTATGCTCTCCACTGCCAATCTACATGTCCTGGTTTCAAAGATTGTCCTCACATTGGAAACGTGCACACTATCTCTGCATATTCACTCACAGAGCCAGGGTAGGCTCTATCTGAGGATGAACTCCTGTGTACGAAGGAATATAAACTCCCCATCTCGGGGAAACAATAACGGAACCAGAAGGCTAAGACAGATTTTAAAAAAAAAAAAAATCACTTCACTCTCTCTGCTTTGCTCTCCTGAGTGTCTGTAAGCTGCCTTCTGTTCCCTGGTGGGATTTGAGCATCTCTCAACCCAGGATGCAAAGTAAACACCTTTGCCTTTAACAGATTTGCTCTGCTTCCCGTTGGCCTGTGGCTGCCTTTGCTTCTCACAAGTCTCTGATACTGAGACATCATGGCAAGCACCTGAGGCGAGGCACGCAGTATATTCAAGTTGCAATCCTGCCATTTGTGCCTGCCCTTGTCTGGGTCTTCTTGACCTGTCCCTCAGTGGCTTCCCACAGACAGCTCGCAAGACCACTGGGGCCCTGAGAAGAATGGTTGTCTTAGCGTCTTGTGAGAACACAGGATAACTGCGTAAGTCCACAGTAACCATGGAGGTGCACAAAAGCCCTTAGCACTGGGGTCATGCACCCCATCACCTTAGACTTTCATTATATCAGAAACCATGCCTTCAGGGACACATCATAGCAGAGAAATCAGCTTCTATGATTGGCCCATTACCTTAATTAATTTTCCTTATCATGTGTGAGGAAAAAAAAGTTAATATTGTCTTCCCCTAAAAACCCGTCAGTCCCACCAATTTAACAGAAGCAAACGTTGATGCTATCTAACATGTGCTGGTCCTGAAAATTCTGATGTGGTCTGAGGGGATACATGCTACAGACCACAAAGGATATTAAAGGAAGCAGATATCAGAAGTTTAATTGTCAGCCTCTGCATACCCACCAGAGAAGGAGGACCGAGCTATGATGCTTTTCTTCCAGAGTTCTGTGGATAAACCTCCCGTGGATTTTAAGAAAAAAGGGGCACATTTAAAAAGTAAATACAGCACCCATCATGTATGTCACAGAACCTGGAACACTGAGAGAAACTCAAATAAGTTAAAGATAGCTCTAGAATACAACGTACAATGGCTGAAAATTTTTTGCTGAAGCATGCATGGGCAGCCTGTCTATGGTGGTTCTGCTGAACTTGTCCATATTAGGTTCCATATGGTAGAACTGATAAGATACAACTGTCCAGGTCTCTTCCCCAGAAGGGCACCAGATCCCTTTACAGATGGCTGTGAGCCACCATGTGGTCGGTGGCTGGAAATTGAACTCAGGACCTTTGGAAGAGCAGTGCTCTTAACCGCTGAGCTCGCTCAAATTTATATATTGAAACTGTACTGTCACTGTAATGAAATGCTAGAAACATGCTCCTTTACAAGTAGTGTTATTTGACTGTCAGTGTTTGGAGGTTCAAAACCTAAAGGGCCTACCTAGGCAGTGACCAGTGAGGGCTGCATGAGAAAGCAGAGAGGACTAAGGGGGCCACCCTTGCTCCCACAACAGCCCTCTCAGAAGAACTGTCTTCTCAGGACATATCCCCTAACATCCTTGGTCTAAGACCTCCCACTAAGTCCTTTGAATGTTCCTCAACAGCTCTCACTACTGTCACCCTGGAAACCAAGCCTCTAATTATACAAACACCTAGGGGACACAGATAACCATCCAAACCATGACACCCAGTGTGATTGTGCTGGGTGATACCATCTTTGGTAAATATTAGGTCATGAAGACAGAGCCCTTCCAAGGGGATTCTTGACCTCCTTTGTGGAGGCCCAAAAATGTGAGCCTATTTCCACCTTGTCTGAAGGTCAGCGAGTTTGAGTTTGCTCGGAATTGTTGACAACAACCAGAGCTACACATCCTGCCCAGGATGTGGCTACTTGGTTCTTTTGACATTAAGATGGCCCATACAGGTAGATCCATTCCACCCTGGCATACTCACGTTCCTTCTTTTGAAATAGGAGGTTTGACCTTGGGAGTGACTGCCTTCAGGATACTTGGTCTAGGATAGGTTCACTGCTTAACCAACAGAATGGTAATAAGCGGGCTAGTGGCTTGAGGGCTCAAAGGATCAAAGCAATGAACCGCTCTATTTGTCCTTTGTATCATGTTAAAGCAGTCTTTTGCTGCCTTCTTTCCCCTTTTGTATTGGGTATAAAAGTGTATGGAAAATTAAACGCAGGTGATTTCAGTACTCACCGGAACTCCCTCCCGGTGCTATCCTGTGTTTCTGTTTTATCATTTTCACTCATGTCTACGCCTTCGTCCTCTTTACTGATCTTCTGATCCCCCTGCCCATACCCTGGTAAGAGGTGTTTTTGTCAAAGCTGGTCTCTGACGTTCATTACAATGGCCTTAGAGAACTCCCCTCCCCTTCCTGTGTATACCTACCATGAGGTGCCATTGCTGATCCAGGAAGCATGCCCTGACCAGACATCATCCAGCATCTTGATGTTGGACTTCTCTGTCTTCCAAGCTGTGACAAGTAAATTTCCATCGTTTGTAAGCCAGCCAGGCTACAGGATTGTGTTCCAGAAGCATGTGCTTCCTTTTTAAAAAGGCTTCAAACAGAAAGAATAAAGAAATGTCTTTTTCACACAGTGTGTACCATATCTTGCATGCCGTTGTTTTACAGGTTTCAGCCACGGTGTCCAAGGTTGCGAACTATCTTTAAATGTGATTCCAGATATTCGTTTTCTTTTCCTTTCAATTTATCATTTGTTCCTAATTTGGGTGTTTCGGTGTTGTGCCAGGATCTCAACTGCTAGCTTTCTTACAGTCTCAGGGAAGTGGCCATCGTGGCTCAGAGGATATGCTAGGAGTGCTACCCTGGGGATGCTGTGAAGGAAACAAGGTCCAGTCAGAAAAGTAGCTGTGCCAATGTGATGCTTTGTGCGATGTGTGTGCTTGAATACATACATAGCCCAGGTACTGTAGCAAAGCCTGACCCTTCTAACACAGAGATGGCAGGTGAGCTTTGCCCTCGACACCCAGAATCTGCCACACAGCACTCACCTTCTCACGCTAATCCTGCTGTGAGAGGGTCTGAGCATCAGCTTGGTCCAACCATCTCTCTGAGCTCTCATCTCCTGGTCTGTTCTTGGGTATCTTTGGGGATACAAGTACTTCTGTTCTCTGATATGTTCATCCTCATTCTTGCTTTCTGGCCTCACAAATCCACAAGGCCCTCCCCGCCCTGTTTGTCATGCTTTGTCCTTATTAAGTCCATCTTCCCTGAGCATCACGTTTTACCCTTCTGCCCTGTTTTGTGGAGGATAGGCAACGTCATTGTCTACCCTGATAGTCTACAATAATATGCAAATGGCAGGCAAACTTCACCTAACCAATCAGTATTTGGAAGTGTTAACATTTCAATGGAAACTCGCTGTAATCTGAAATTTCAACGTAATATAAATATTTTAGGTACAAGGTACAAAATTTCAAAAGTAGACACTTTAAGGGCTAGGGAACAAACTCAAGGCTTTGTACATAAATATACACTACCATTTAGCTACATCCCCAACCTAAAATATAATTATTTTCTCTTACTTCAGTTCTCCTAGCTCAGGAGCAGTGTTTCAAGACACGCACGCACACATATCTCTGTGCCAAACCAGGTGGGTGGTACATGCCTGACCTAGTTTTTTTCAAATTTCTGTGATAAAATACCAAGACCCAAACCAACTTAGGGAGGAAATGGCTTATTTCATATTGCAGCTTCCTTATGCCAAGGAGAGAAGTTGGATCAGAAACTCGAGGCAGGCACCTGGAGACAGGAACAGAAGCAAACACCATGAAGAACATAGTTTACTGATTTTTTTTCTCCATGGCATGTTCATCTTGCTTTCTTATACCACCCTGGACCACCTGGCCAGAGCACTACCTCCCACCGTGGGCTGGGCCCTCATACATAAATCACTGAATCCAGAAAATCAACCCACAGTCTTGCCTACAGGGTAATGTGATGGAAGCAATCCCTCAGTTGAACTTTGTCTTCCCAGATGGTTCTAGCTTGTGTCAAGTTAACAAAAACCTAACCAACACAATGCCTATGATGTTAACCCTCAAAGGAAGATCCCAAAGGCCAGCCTGGGCCACACAGAAGAACTTCTCTCTGAAAGGCAAAAGCCCTCTTCACTACAGAGAGACAGGGAGGATGCCCACCCTCATCTGAGGAAATCATTCTCTTACTCTTAAAACGGTAGCCAGATAATTTAATTAAACATGACTAATGCCAGTCAAGCTTTCACGCATTTTCGAGCATGAATTCACAAGACTGGAATTATACGGCCTCCTATTGCTACATGCTAAATTTCTTAAAACCCCATAAATACTGCCTCACAAGTTGGGTCGAAAGGGAATTTGAGAGCGCCTTACTGGGTGATTCTGTCCTACAGTCTCTTCTGAGATACTGGTCAGATTTCTCCCAATTATCTCAAGGTGAACTGGGCCTAGTGTGGCAGGGAATGGCTCAAGCTATCGCAGGAGGCTTGGGTGTCTGTCCCCGGCCCTCTGAGCATGGTTCCTTCAGGGTTCCAAGGACCATGGCTCCTGGCTTGCCTTAGCTAAGGAAACCAAGCTCGACCTGGTCTTGGAAGCTACTCTTTGGAAATCCTGCCATTTCCTTGCTCAGAAGTGAGTCACAAGGACGTTTTCATTCACAGGAGGGGAAGAAGAAACTGACTTCACCCTTTCTCAAGGCAGACTAACGAAAAACGCGTGGACATATTTTAAAGTCACTACAGCCTCTGTCCCTGTTTCTTTGGAGTCTGTTTATTACATACTCTATGGAGTAGATATTTTATTGAGTAAACATTAAGATGTAATTTATATTCTTATATTTCAGATGTTCCATAGCAATATATAGTTTCCAATTTTTGTTACTGATCCATTTCTTCAATTCTCTGTAAACTTTCTTCACTTCAGTTACACAGCATGGAATAAATATAAATCTTCTGGGTAATCCGGGGTCCTATCACACAGCACTGAGGCTCCTGAAATAGCATCTATAAAGTCAATCTTAATTCAATTTGTATGTAGCTAAGCAAAATATTTTATGGGACGCTAGATCAAACATCTGTTCTGCTTCTTCGGACTACTACTTTAGTAATTGAATTATTTACAGAAAAGGCAATCAAATTAGTTTCTCATAATTAGAGACTTTTTATTGTTCATATTTCATGTCCCTTGCAACACCTAAATGAGAGTGGTTCTTTTTCCACAAAGCCCTTGTCCCATTATTTTAGCAGAAGCTAAGCAATCTTATTTACTCAAGCAATCTAACTGGCAATTGGAGCCCATTTCTTGGAAACAATGACAAACAGAATGTTTATTCTGCTGTCCCGGAGCTGACGGTAGATTTCGCTTCTGGTTTATTGATCTGTGCTGCTGAGAAGCAATGGCGTGAACTTGCAAGAAACGTTAGTTTAAGCAAGCCAAGCAAAACCCATGCGGTGGGCTCAGAAACCATCACTTCCTGCTTTCTGGCCCGTAAACAGTGCTAACAGATGACTAAATTAAACAATGCACACATCCCCTTGGCTCGACGAGTCTCTGTCGGTAGAACAGCTGTGACAGGGGTGCTTTAATTATTTACCCTCCCAAACATTTACCCCACACACGTGTGGTGCAACCATAGTTGGATTGAGATCTCAGATCCTCTAAGTTCTGAAAGGGCTGTAATCTTCACATGCCTTTTCAAGATAAAATTAATATCAATGTCCAACATGGCAGAGCAAACCCTGCTGACCTGCTCTTCCTGTTCCCAGTAAGTGTGGGAGAAATGAAATAGAATAGTGACTGGAGGTGGTCGGGAGGACACAATCCCCGAGGGAAATATTACAAGAACTCCGTCGTGCCTGGGATACAATTCAACTTTTAGAGCTTTGCATTTGAGGCCCCCGAGAGTGGAGCAAGATGAGATGACACACTGAGAGGAACTCACTTCTGTCGGGTCAGTGTGCATAGCAACCATAGACATGAGAAAGGAGGGCAGACACACGGAAAGAGAACAAGAGGGAAAGAACACGCTGTGTTGTGATGTGCTCCAGGTGACGCCCCTAACGCCACACCTGGGCACTAACTCTCCAGTGTGTGATGAGGGGGTCTTTAAGAGGTATGACTTACTATAAAGTAGCGAGATCACTGTGTCCGCGGACTGATGTAAGGAATCCCAGCCAATGTCCACAACAGTCAGTTAACTGAAACAGAATCAAAGCAAAAATCACCAAAACGTTGTAATGGAGAATGTAGTAAGCAATGCTTCTTATTCCACAGCATCAAAGCAGCAGAGAGAGGAGCGAACACGGGCAAAGGATGCCCTTCAAGGGCATGCCCCCAGGGACCTGTCTCCCCCAGTGAAGCCCTATCTCAAAAGGGTCCCACCACCTCCCGGTCAGGCCACCAGCCTGGAACACCCGTGCCTCTGGAGGATACGCCGGACCAAAGCTGCCACAGCTGCCACCAGAAAGAGCTGTCAATTACAGAGACAGCTCTCCTAACTGGAGCGCAGCCGAGTCATGGGTTTAGATAAAGTAGGAGCCACGTCTAAGATAATTCTCAAAACTGACCACTATACGGAAAAGACAACAACTCTGATGACCGAGAGTGGCAATGAGTAGGTGAGGGCTGTAGAATGATTGTAATCACAATGCTCAGCAAAGCAAATGACATGCAATGTCAATACTGGATGCAAGCATTGGAAGACAAGCAAACGGCCAGGTGTACCCTGTAATCTCAACGTCCAGGAGATTTAGGCAAGAAAATTAGGAGTTCAAGATCAGCCTAGTCTGCATAGCAGAACCCCGGCTCAGAAGTAAAGCCAGGCTACCGAATATACAACAGGGAACTCTGGGTCCAGACACGTCTAAGCCAGACAGCTGAGAAGTAGGGAGGAAAGAGAAATGGCAGAGCAGGCAGAGGGAAGCAACTTAATCACACGCAGGAAGCCGAGCCTGGATTAAGGATTTAGCAACAGAAACTCCAGCAAACAGAATTCAAGGAACTATATTTTAAACGCTGAAAGAAAAACGCTTTTCCTCGGAGAAGTCTGTGTCTGGTGAAAACATCCTTCAAATGTGAATGTGAAATAAGAACGTCTTTTTAAAATGTGTTAAGAGAAGCTCGTGGCGGAAAAACATCACTGGAAGAAACGGTTCACAGTTTGCTCGGGCTGAGAGAGAATGTTTCCTTACAAGATTGAAACCTGGGACTCCTAGAGAGAAGAAGCATTAAAGACAGCAGCAATCTGGGAAATACAAAGGACCGTGCTCAGACATGCAAGTAGCAAAAACATAAATAAATAAACAAATAGCCCTACAAAGATCCAAGATATTACCATCCTAGAAAGTTCTCCCAAGCCTCCTTTGTCCGCTCTCCAAGAAGAAACCGGTCTTCTGGGATTTTCCCGCCACAGACAAGTTGAGCTGGTTTTGGAGAGAATAAGATTGATGGGAAATTAGAAACCTTTAGAAGCCGCAGGTTCCAGGCCTCAGGAGAGTTCTACTTTGGCTAATTGGCAATTAGTGAAGTCACAGTGGCAGAACCGGAAGATCCAGTGGATCAGACAATTCCCTGACAGGAGACCTGACTTGAAGACCTTTCCCAGTAAACCCTGCTAAACCAACCAGGCAACTGTTGCCAGCCCTAGAAAGTACTGCAGGCACTGTTCTGCTTAAGGTGCTTGGGTGCTAAGGGGGTGGTCATGAATGAAATATGTGAAGCTGAAAATGCGCTAATACCTTTCCCGAACAGAGCATCCCAGCTCAGCCTAGTCCACCTTGGAAGCACTCTGGACACTTGCCTACATTAGTCCATGGTCAGGCAACATCACCCAAGACAAAAGCTCCATTTTATAAAGAAGTGGGGGTGTGCTCCTGGTTGAACCCTTCCCTGATGAAGGGAGGAGGGAGCCTCCTGAGATTCATAAGGTTGATTCATATGAATCTCATTCCTGAGATTCATACGTTCATACTGTAGCTCGCAAGACTGAGAAAGGTTAAAGAGCTACAAACCCCCTCTGGGATTACATAAGCAACAAGCCATCCCTGGAAGGAGAGGACTCCTGCAGCTGGAGTTGTGCAGGATGCTCTAGGGATGCAGCTCCCATGAGTCACCATCCACTCTGGGATGGGTTTTGGGTAATGTAGCTGCCTTTGGGTCTCCCATGCTCCTGTAAGTAAGTCCAGTAAACTCAATGGTTTGCCTAGACAAGTGAGACCATTTCTTTGGTATGTTATCAGTGCTCTGTCTGGAGTGAATAGGCACTTTTACCCACCTTCCTAGGAAAAGTCACACAACAGGTAGATTTTCTCCTGTAACATATTGAACCCCCTGTATCTAAGATATGTTGGCAGCATGGTCTCCTGCAGAGGTCTGGGTTTTTTCAATCATGATAATATGGTCAGTTATTAAGTTATAACATAGACAGAGGTTTCTGTTATGCCCAGTCCCTCAGCCATTCAGTCCCAAAGAAATACAGAGGCTTATATTAATTAAAAACTATTTGTTCTATTAGCTCAGTCTTATTATTAACTAGCTCTTACAGCTAAAATTTACCCATAATTCTTATCTACGGTTAGCCACATGACTTGGTACCTTAGTGAAACATTTTCATCTTGCTTCCTCCATGTCTTTGTGGTGACTGCAGACTGAGCCTTTCCTTGTCCAAGAAATTCTCCTAGTCTGGTCACCCCACCTATACTTCTTGCCTGGTTACAGGCCACGCAGTGTTTTATTAAACCAATACGAGTGACAAATCTTTACAGGGTACAAGAGCATTCTCCCACAGCACCGTAGCTCACTGACACAGCCCAGAATCACGAGTATTGCGCTTGGCAGGGCTGCAGGTGGGGGTGATACAGTGACAGAATGCTTGCCTAAAATATGTGGGGCCCTGGCTTCAAAAAACACCACCACTGCCATGAAAGGGAGGGGAACAAAGGGATGAAGGAAGGGAGGGGGTAAAGACAGAAGAGGGGAGATAAAAATTCAGATTTTGCTAGGTATGTATCAGTTTTGCACCTAGTAACGTTGCAGATTCATCAAGACAAACCATCATTAAGTTGGGTGCAGTCTGGATGATAAAGTGATGCTAGAACCACTGTTCACTCTTTAAGGAAAAATGTTACCAGCACCACAGAAGGACAACAGGAAAATAACTTCTTCAATGCTGTTCATTCATTTTCAGAACAAAAATAGATGATGATCACGCATGGACAATGCTTTTGACCAGGTTCCAGTTTAGCTAATTTCCAAATGAACAGAAAAATCAATTGTCTAAACCCTCAGATCTGGGCTAAATCCCTGAACTTTCAGGTGCTTACACAATGCCACTAATGTGGCCCAGTGCATCGCTCTGAATTCAGAAGAGCAGAGCAGTGTGCACTGTGTGAGCAGAGAAAGTGAGGGCTGTGAGCTACCCTCCTCAGGTCTGCATCTTCTGCTTCCTAAGAAAGAAAGGCAGGGCCAATGCTGCTTTCAACTCTAGTCTGTTACTGCTAGGAACCATTGGAAGCTCTCAAAGCATCCAGACATTGGACCACATGGGGTGCGTTGTTTGCTCTTGTGATAGTTATTCTTGGTTGTCAACTTGAATACCTCTGGAATTAACTAACACCCAAGAATAGAGGACACACCTGTGAGGGAGTTTTGCTTAATATGAAGTATCCATACTTAATGGAAATATCCACTTCTAATCTGAATCTTTGAGATAGGAAAGCACACTTTTAATCCAGATTTTGAACTGGGAAAAGACAGGCCTTTAATCCGGATCTAATCTGGGCCACACCTCTTCTGCTGGAAGTCCTAGGATGTGGGAGAAGAAAGCTTTTGTTCTTTGCCTGCTTGCTCTCATTTTGATAACAAGTCCATTCCTTCACTGGCATTGGGGCCAACTTCTTTGGTATTTCGGTGTATATTGAAGACCAGCTAAGACATCCAACCTCATGAACTGAGCAACTACTGGATTCTTGGATTTCCCATTCACAGCCAGGCATTATTGGATTAGCTGGACCACAGCCTGAAAGCCATTCTGCTAAATCTGCTTGCTATTTATGTACAGAGATTCATCCTATAAATTCTGTTCCTCTAGAGGACCCTGACTAACGCAACTATGTTGTTAGGCTGTGTGTAGGAACTACCGAAAGGAGGTTATAATAAAAACTGTGGTTGACCTCTAGGTGGAGACAACCTCGGCTCCTCCCTTCAGAGTTAACTCATTTCAGCATGACATGAATATCTGGAAAACTGGACTACTTAACCACAGGGCCAACCCTCGGCATCCACAGGTCCTGTGTTTACTTGTTTACTGCTTAGCCTCAGAGCGCTATCTGAGAACGACAGGTGTCCTCTCCAACACTACGAGGGCAAGGGGATGCTGGCCTGCTATCATCCGCTTCACCATAGCTTGTTCTTCAGCTTCTAGCATATGCCTGGCGCCTTGTTAAAGAAGACCTAAGCTCGTGTGATAATTGCTTTTCTTTTTCCAGATAAGAATCCTAGCTCTATCTGATGACTCCCAGAGTGAATGCATGGTCCGTGCCAAGCACAGCAGTGCAGGGGCGTAGGGAGATCCTACAGAATGGTCAGTTCTTCAATCCTTGTTTCAGTTTCCTCCACAGGAATCAAAAGTTCAGACCAAAAGTGAACTTGAAAACCCTTTACCTGTGTTAGGTACCTAACAGTCTGTCTGAGCAGATCACTGTCTGAAGACAATTCTTTATGCACTATTAATTCCTGAGGAATCGTTCCCAGCCCACCACATTAAGTTGAGAGAGTTGGAACAGTTCTGCAGAAGGCATATAAGCCCCGTGACCCTAAAATAGCAGTCAAAAACAGTGTGGATTCTCCTAGTTTACCAAGGTCTTAGCAAATGAGAAAGGGGTGGGGCCGTAGGGTCTGACTTGGATGTCTCACAAAATTTAAAGAGGGAAGTTATTCAAAGTCTTTGACTCCATCAGTAATCAATGACACCAATAGTCATGTGATATCATGCCACCCAGGGATGGCCTTAGGGATCATCCAATAGGGTTTGTGCTCGGAAGTTCAGTTCTTAAATGGTTCAATTCCAAAACTGCTAAATAATTTTTTAATAAGAGCCCACATCTTTCTGCACTGAGCACCACAAACCCTGCTGCCTATCCCATTGCCGTGTTGGCCTCTTTGTAAATGTTGTGCAATTGACAATCAAAAAAATGAAGGGCAAGAAGGAGTAATTGAGGATCCGTTACGGGCCACACTCACTAGATTCTTCCTTCACCCTCAGTCACCTTGCTAGCCAGAGTCATACAGCACATTTGAAAATTGTGCCCTCTGACCTTCCAGTGAGCATCTGTTGCGATTTTAAATAAGAAGCTGAGCAGTACCAAAAGCTATCCTCCTGCCTGTCCTTCTGCCTCCTCAAAGACGTCTTTTCTATAATGGGACTACAAGAAGGGAATGTGTGTACAGTGTGAGGTCCTTGAGGGGGACTAAGGAGGGACAGGGGCGAGTTCCTTACAGAAATGGTCAGGAGAAACAAAGGAAAGGTCGGAGGACAGCGCCAGAAAACAATCCCTTCCCCACCTCCTGGCAGAACCAGCCAGGGGTCCCATGGACACAGTGATGAGCTAGGGTGCAAGATTGAAAGGCCCACTAGTGTGCCTCCGAGGACAGCCATGACGACCGCCGTAACAACCGTGAAGCTTACCTTGCACCCACAGAGGAGATGGCCACTGAGGCCAAGGCAATCTAGCTTTCCTAACTCAGCTCTAGGTGCACGCAGCGGCAAACCTAGGGGAAAATAGGGAGAGCTACTGACTTCTGAGGAAGAAGCCCAGTGTGGAGTGAGTCATGGGGGATGGAAACCTAACATGCCTCGGAGGGTAAACACAGAGGCAAGGCACTTCCTTCCTGTGTCTCCGGGACAGGCGGTAAAGACACGGCCTTACGACATCTACAGATGCCAGGGACGGGATCCACAGTCTCGGGTGATTCAGGAGTGCTCATGACCTTCGTTCACAAACTGCATTAAAGTTTGATGTATGTTACATGGTATTTTCTCTTAATTAACCTTCTTAATTAAACTTTATGGCAAAACACTTGTCTTTTATCTCAACTATCCCCCGGGGCACTGAAAAAGAGAAAGTACCACCAGGAATTATTCCATCAAAGCAATTACCTGGAGGAATTCGTGAAATAAATGTCCTGATTCAGGTGTTATGCATCCTATTAATCGCATCTGAAAAATTCCAGGATGAGCAGAATTGTGTTATCCTCTGAAGCCACCAGCAGCTCTGAGGAAGTCATTTCAATGCCAAAGTAATGACTGCTAGGCTGCCATGTTGGGAAGTGGGATGTCAATCCCTGCTGTTAAAACTGAGCATAGGACACTGGCCAGTCACTCCAAGAATAGCCCAAAAGTGTGGCAGCCACCCCATAACATCAGTGTTCCTTAGGAACTTACCAACAATTCAGATTCTCCATATCCACTCAAGACCAACCACATCGTCAACCTCAGGTACCACCCAGCAACCTGAGATGTAAGAAGCCCTCAGTGAAGTTCGGCTACATACTAAACTTTGCTTCTCTGTCTTTCTTTTATTGAAGATTTATTTATTTCTATGTTATGTATTTGAGCGTATTACTTGCTGGTATGTATGTGCACTGTGTACATGCCTACAGAGGCTAGAGGGAACCGGATCCTCTCCAGTTGGAGTTAAAGATGGCTGGGAGCTGTCATGTAGTTGAGGGGAACCAAACTGGGTCCTCTACAAGAGCAGCGGGTGTCATTAACCACTGAGCCAGCTCTCCAGCCCCTCTCCAATTCTTGACAGCTGGATAATTCTATGGCATTTTCATCATCATCACCATTATCATCTTCGGTAATGTATATCAAGAGCTTAATCGGGTCAACAAGATGGCTCAGGAAGTGAGGACAATTGCTGCTAATCCTATCATCCTGAGTTCCCAGAACCTACATAGTGGGGAGGAAAAAAGAATCTATCCCTGCAAGTTGACCTCCGACCTCCACACATGCACCATGGCACATGTATACAGACATACATACGTAAGTAAGAAAATAATAAAGAGCTTGATCTAGCCAGACATGGGGATAGAAACCTGTGATCCTAACACTCAGAAGGCGAAGACTGAGTTCCAAAGCAGCCTGGGCTTCAAATCAAGTTCCAGGTCAGCCCGAGACACATAATATGTCTTTCAAAAAGAGACAAAAGGAATTCCAGATACTTGTACGTAATAATCTGCAATCCATTTAATCATCACAACACCTTGAAAAGTAAATTCTTTTTACTGGAAAATGAGAAAACTGAGCCCTGAACATGTCAGATTGCTATGATGGATGTGCCCTCCAAAATGCCTCTCCAAAAACGGACTTATTCTTTCTAACTCTTGGCTCCCTCAAAGTTTTTTTTTAGCCTCAAAGCAATCAGGACAAGCAAGGGGGCTCACAGGGTAAAGGCACTTGCCTTGCAAGCCTGGTAACTTAAGCTTGACCCCCAGAATGCACATAAAGGTGGAAGGAGAGAAGGAACTCCACAGAGCTGTCCTTTGATCTCCACACGTATGCCCCGGCATGCATCCCTTACTCCCACACCCGTGACTACTTTCTCTCCCACCCTTCCCTTCACACACAAAATGTATAAAGGTGTCTGCTCCAGAGTTCCCTATAGATTGGCCAAGACTGTCTGGCCTGCACCACAGCTCAACCCTCTCTTTTCCCATGTTTGTTTCATCTTCTTTTATGTTGATTTCCAAGTGTTTTGTGTCAAGTTTTCTCTCATTGTCTGCTTCCAGAAAATCCACTTTAGAGTGGTATCTATAAAAGTCAGAGGTCAGTCAGTCATTGGTGGAGCCGGGACTCAGGCAGATGGACTGCAAAGGCTTTGGCTTCTTGACGAGGGTGCTCTCTCTGTTCCTTCTACAATTTGTCATCCACATGAACCTGTGAGACCGTGGTGCAGGTGTTTGAGAGTGGGACACTAGAAACAAGTTATCTGCCGGGCAGTAGTGGCACATACCTTTAGTCCCAGCACACAGGAGCACAGGAGGCAGAGGCAGAGGGATTTCTGAATTCAAGCCAACCTGGTCTACAGTGCCCCGCGCTCGGCCTCGCCTGCAAGAACCACGCGGGACACAGGATTTTTCTGCAGAAATGGCTTTAATCCTCTTGGGAGCTAGAGCATAAGCCACATGGCGGAGACCCAGATAAGATGGAACCCATCCCTTATATAGGAAACAGACCCTGCTTCGGACGTGTCATTCTTGGATTGATCAACTGCTCCCAGTCCCAGGTGATACCTTGGGAGTAGTGGAAAAATACCAACACGTGTGAGCTTTCTAGCTCACCTGGCGGTGCAGCGCCATCTAAGGTGGAGAGTGTGGTTGCAGCCTTCTACACTACAGGGTGAGTTCCAGCAAGGATTACACAGAGACAGAAAGAAAGAGAGAGAGAAAGAAAGAAAGAAAGAAAGAAAGAAAGAAAGAAAGAAAGAAAGAAAGAAAGAAAGAAAGAGGAAGGAAGAAGGGAGGGAGGGAAGATGAAAGAAAGAAAGAATGGAGTTATTTCGAGAAGGGAGGATACAGTTGGAGGAGACTGCCAGTTGTCCCTGGTTAGGAACAGCTCTGACTGATTAGGCACCTGACCCACAGCGTCCTGCTATATCAGGAAAGCTAAAGGAGCACATCCAAATATCATAATCCCCGGAATGGAGTCCTTAGGTTAATCATGACCTTACTGAAGATCATTTGGCACAAAGCCCAGTTTCAAATAATCTGTTTCTAAATTCAAACCCATCAATAACTGGTAGCAAAGAGTTTGTCGAGAAAGAGAAAAGTAAAACTGGCCATGGTGGTGCTTCTAGAAGCCCTTCCCAAGCAGTTTCTAGTTCTTCCCAAGTCCTTTAAAGCCAACACCAGGAAGGCTCTGAAATTCCCTGAGAAGGGCTGAATCTCAGCTCTCCACCCAGTGTGGCTAGGAAGACCGTCATCTCTCTGCCCCTCCCAAGAAACCTGCAGGTCAGCTGGGGACTTGTGTTCACAGTTAGGGTTGTTTGTTGATGTGCACGGTCGCTTCCCCAAGGTGTGGAAAGGAATGTTATGAGTGTCAGTGCTGCTTCTGGTTGATAAAAGTGACCTGGTGATCTTCTGTCCAGAGGACTCAGTGGGCCTTCATTCTCAGCACTGGGGCACCAGAGGTTTTGTTGACAGGACTCATGAGAATGCCAAAGGCAGTGGGGCCACAGACAGAAACTCAGTCGCTCAGAGAGCTCGCCTTCCAGCCAACCTCTCCAGGCCTACGAATGACTTTTCCAGGTGAGGAATTAGACAATGAGTTTATGTGCAAGATACATGAGAGCCACAAAATAACTCTAGAGCCTACCTTTCCTCTCCTCGAGAAAGCCCTGATTCCAGCACAAGACTAAGACCAAGGCTAAAAATCATTTGACACTTCATGTTCTCCACAGGAGGGAAATGCAGTAAGACCAAAGAGATGCCCTCGGCCCAATAGCTGCTCTTTCTATTTTTAGATTAGTATAAGTGTGTGTGTGTGTGTGTGTGTGTGTGTGTGTGTGTGTGTGTGTGTGTGTGAAGGTCAAAGGACAACTTGCAGGAGTCAGTTTTTTCCACCATGTGGGTCATCTCAGTGGCAGCCCCTTCCTCTTTTCTTCTTCTTGCTATGATGAGTAATATAATAGAGTGATTTTTGTGAAAAAAAGACAACCAATGACTTTATTTCTAGAATTCTAACAGCATGATATGAGCTATCACTAACAGAGTACTTACTCCATGCTAGATTGGAAAAAGTGTGTTGACCCTGTCATTTAATTTATATAACAATATTATCAGAGGAGTTTTGTTGTCCCTTTGTAGAAAAAATAGATTAGACATTGAACATCATTCACACAGTAAATGCCAGAGTCAAGACACAACCCCAGTCTCTCACAATAAATGTTTGCTTCCATGTTCTTTCTGTCTTGTCTTATTAAAGCTAGAAAGTCCCTCTTTTACTTAGGTTGAAAGTGAGGCATTGGGATTCTCCATGTCACTCCCTGCCAGGTAATGCAGGACCAGGGCATGAGAGAATCTACAATCCTCCTGCTGAGGCTGGTTTTCAAACAATGATTCTTGCCTAGCAGAATGAAGAAGCCATGTCCTCCAGGTGCCTAGCGGATTGCACTGGAAGGTGCAGCTATTTCACCATGATCATGAATTAGAACTAACAGAAACGGACTCAGAGTAACCATCAAAGAAAACAACCACCACAACAAAACAAATGCTCCTAAAGACAGCTGGCTATCAGAAAATTAAAAAGAGGACTGAGAATTAGTCTGCAGCCCAGTGAGAATCATGGCTCCCCAAGAATTGAGACAGCAAACACAATATGTTAGTCATCTTGGCCTGCAAAGGCACTAGCATGAAGCAATGAACTTCTATCTCCTGTCCAAGGCTAGGATCGGGACATCTGGTATACCCAGCTTGAGTTGTATACACACCATTTGATTACTGGACAACAGAGGCATAGAAGATGAACTTCATCAAGTTGCAAGGGATGAAGGGAACTTCTTAGCATGCTGTCACTTCTTCCCTGAAGGAATATGGGTACTCTGGGGAAATTAAAAACTATTTTAAAAGAAGCAAGAATATATATAAGACAAGACATTACACAATGGGGCTGAGCCTTCTGGAGAATGGAATCCATGAGGGAAACAAAATATAGCTTAACTCTGTTTATGGAATGTTCTGGCAATCGTGATACTGGATGAGGATAAAATCATAGAGATTATGGCCATTTAGGGACTCGAATGAAATCACAGTTTCTAAAAGACAGAAAGGTGATAGGAATCCTGGCAAAGAATGTGATTCGCATGCTTGAGGAAAACATCTTCCTCTCGGAGCCTTGCTCTCCAGGGAGGAGTCATAAAAGGGTAAGCAGGCAGGAGCTGGCGCTGTAAAAGAGGGTAGTTTTTGCACTCTTCACAGGAGTAGAGGCTAAAAACTAAAGACAAATGCTTTAAATGAAAAGAAACACAACCTCACAGGGTAGTCAGTCTCCCAAAAGAAGTGATCTTGCTGGTAAAGGAGAGAGAAGACTAATGCAAACATTGGAAGGAAAATGTCAAGAAGAGTCAGGTCAAGCACTCGGAATCAAAGGGCTCTCTTCAAAGCGGGACATGTCTAAAGGATGTCCTCGTGGGCCAGCCTTGCAAAAGCTTTCTGCAGGATGACCCTAAGACAAGAGGTTAAGCCATCCTCACTTAATAGATCTAGCCGTCTAAGCGTGGAGGTTTTGTTTTTAAGGCCCCAGGTGAGTAACACTCAGTGAAGACCAATATGTCAGAGAAGAGTCTGTTTTCATCTCACAGCACTCCAGGAGAGAGAGAGAGAGAGAGAGAGAGAGAGAGAGAGAGAGAGAGAGAGAGAATCCTCAGAGAGAAAACACATTAGTTCTCAGAGAGGGGAGGAAAAATACAATTGACAAATAGCCCATTTCATAAGGTGAGTAACTCAGTAGATTTGATACCATACAGGGATTTGTCTAGGTAATGGTGAATTTTTAAGTGCATTTGTGTTGTAAAGTAATGGCAACGAGACACAAGTCAGTGCTTGAGAAGTTGAAGAACTTCAGCGCTGGAGAAGTTGAGAGCACTCACTGCCATTGTCTCTCTTCTATTCCCCGAGAGTCTGCAGGACTGCTCTGGTGCCCATGAGCATGGCACCATGCAAGAACAAATTAACAGTTCTGCACACAAATGTGGCTCTGAAGTGAATAAGGCAGAACACAGGTGGCTAGAGGAGAGGCATGGGCCGTCATGGAGAAGAAATGGTGACAAGGGAGCAATCCACTCAGAGCCCATCCCAGCTCGAAGCCAAGTGTGATGACACATGCCTGTAAGGCCAGAACTAGAGAACTCAAGGCAGGAAAAAGGTGAGTTCAAATCTAGCATGGGTCACATCCGTTATGTTCAGCTTCATGCCTGTAAAATACAGGCAGTTAGACCCTTGTTCTCTGGACTTTCCATGTGACCCAAAAAGGACATGAACTTGGAGCTATACTCCTCGAGTATGTGCCCAAGATAAGGACAAATACTTTACTCAATAAGTATTTGCAGCTGTGAACCAGGTTCTAGAGGGCCCTCGGAGCTGGGGGATAGTAGCACAAGGTAGACACTGACCTTAAAGATATTTACAGTCTCGTGAAGACCCTAAGACAAGCCTAAGTACAGCTATGACCTGAGTTAGGACAGAGAGCTATGTAGAAAAATTCAAGGAGAATTCAGATTAAAGAAACTGCTTCTAACTATACAAATATGCACAGGCTTGGTGATCGAGAAGAGAAAACAGAATAAAACACCAAAAAAAATCTGTAAAAGGATTAATTCAAAAAGAAAGAATGGGGAAGGGGAGGGGAGAGGAGAGAGTGAAGGAGAGGGGATCAAAGAATGGAGATCGAGAGGGGCTGTCTGGTGACCTCTGACCTAGGGAATCAACAAGAAAGAACCCATTTTAAAATAATGTGGCTTGCTCCATGCAAGAGAATCACTTGTGTTTTGCTGGACCAGGGCAAGAGGAAACAGGACAGGAAAAGCTTCAGGCGAGGCCGTAAAGAACCAGATGTGTCTGGCTAATGAACCTGAACTCTAGGCACTGCCCACCTCGCCTAGCAGGCAAATAGCATGGGCAGAGCTCCGCCTCAGGTTCACATTGACAAGGGAGCACAAGCAGGAGGCTCCGCGGAGACACAGAGGTTCCCAGTGTGACCAAGTATGACCCACAGCCAGCACTTGAGAGTGCGTGCCGTTACCCACCCAGATCCTTGGCCTCTGTGCCTTCTGGTTCAAACCATCTTGGGTAGACGATGCAGGGTCGATGATTGCTTCGCTCCTGAATATGCGCAGCCTTTTTATCATAACTCTCTAAGCGTATCTCTGGGTCTAACGACTATAGATAGAATGAGATTGTGTTGAGTGTGATGAGCCATCTGGAGTCTATCGGAAATACACAAGAGGATAGTGCGGGCCTGTGCAAAGAAACTGTCATTATGTTAGCGCTTCTTTTCGCTATGACAAAACACCTGACAGCTTAAAGTGAGGACAGTCTGTTGTCATGGTTCCTCCACCGAGTGGCTGAGGTAACACAGAGCACCATGGTGGCAGAAGCATGCGCAGAGCACCATGGAGGCAGGAGCATGCGCATACCAAGGAGGCATACACCAGGAAAGCAACAACCCCTAGAGACCTCCCGCCTCCAGCTAGGCTCCGCTTGCTGATATTCCCAGAGCCTCCAAAATAGCACCACAAGCTGGGGGCCAAACCTTAAACTCACGAACCTTTTGGAAGCAAGCCATATACAAACCACAGGTCATTTTATATAAAAGGTGTCCGTGCCCACAGATAGTTGTTCATCTGTGGGACATTCTGGAATCAGTTCCCTAAAGACACCAAGTACCATTCGAGAAACCAGCCTGTTCTGTGCATCGGGGCCATTGGAAATGAGGCAAGACAGAGAAGCAAGGTCAGAATCAATAAAGCCGGAGCAGCCAAACAGAGCAGAGGTTTCAAGACTCCCCGTTACTCATCTCAGTGGCTGGGAAACCCACAGGGCCTCCCTGGATCATGAACTCCTGGCCTATTGAAAGAAGTGAAACGGTTGGGATGTTTCCCCAGGCTGCCACTGTGCAGTCATGGAACTTAACACGATTGCCCTAGGAGGAGCCATGCTATGTTCTTCAGTAGGGAAACAACGAGACGAAAGATTACAAGACAAGTCAGAAAGTCGATTTCTATTAGCAGTGTTGACTCTGCACAGAGCATGTGTCCTGAGATATTTCAGATTCTTCAGGAAGCCTGTTATGCACGCTGGCCATATGACATGCATGATGGACTAGAAAGGACCTGCTGACTCCCTTTTAGAAAACATGGTGGGTTTGATTGCACAATGATTTCTGATGAGAGTTCCAAAAGAGGCGCTTGGAGTGGAGAGGAGAGTTGCATGACCGCCCTTGGATGCAGGACAAGACCACCCTCAGATTCAGGACAAGACTGCCCTCAGATTCAGGACAAGACTGCTCTCGGGTGCAGGACAAGACTGCCCTCAGATTCAGGACAAGACTGCTCTCGGATGCAGGACAAGACTGCCCTCGGATGCAGGACAAGACTGTCCTTGGATGCAGATCAAGACCACTCTCGGATGCGGGCCAAATCCTACAGGCTCAGCGACTTTTCATTCATTGCCTGCACTACTAAGCATTGCAGCGGACGAGGCAGAGAGTGAGGGAAGCAAACCTCTTGTGAGTCAAGTTGATGTGGGCTCTGCCCTCTCGGAATTTTCAGTCTAGCGGAAGAGGCAGGTAAGAACGCACATTCTAATTGCCAGCAGCACCCAGAAGGAAACTTCCCAGCGATTCTAAGCAGTTTTTGCCTGAGTGCCTGATTCAGACTAGAGTAGAAAGAACTGAAAAGTCTTCTGTAAGACCTGTGCAAGCTGAGACCTGTACGGGCAGAGACAAGCTATACCCACCACGAGGGGAATATCAGGGACTAAGGGTGTCCTTGTCTGAATCTTTCTGTTCAGAGCTTGGTGAAGTCTAAGAGGAGGCCTGCCACTGCCTGGATGACCAGAACCTGGAGGTTAGATAGAACACAGACCTAGGAGAGAGAAAATAAAATCAATGAAATGATTCCCAGTGATATCCTGTTATACTCATAAACCGGTACCTACCCAATAGTCATCAGAGAGGCTTCCCCACAGCGGCTGATGGGAGTAGATGCACAGTCAGATCCATAGCCAGATGCCAAGTAGAGAGAGGGCCCTAATTAGAGATCTCCCTAAGGTCTCTGCCCTTGGAGCCAGGGGAACCCCAAGGAAGAGGGGGTTGCTGTGGAATAATATTTCTGTACACTGTGAATATGTATTACTCTCATTGGTTAATAAAGAACCGACTTCCTATAGCTGGGCAGGAAGAGATTGGGAGAGTCAAACTAGAAGGATGCTGGGTAGAGTCTGGACTAGAGAGCAGATGCAGAGAGAAGCGAGATAGGCGTGCTGTGCTGAGAAAAGGTGCCATGCCATGTAGCAAAGCATAGATAAGAAATATGGGTTAATTTAAATGTAAGAGTTAGGTAGTAAGAAGCCTGAGCTATTGGTGGAGCATTTATAATTAATATGAAGCCTTTGTGTGGTTACTTGAGAGTAGCTTGTGGGACAGAAACTTCTTCCAACGGGGAGGAAGAATCATAGAGCCAGAGGAGTCAAGGACACCATGAGACCAAAGGCCCACAGAATCAACTAAGCAGGGCTCATAGGGGCTCATAAGACTTAAGCAACAATCACAGAGCCTGCATGGGTCTGAGACAGGTCCTCTGCATATATGTTATGGTTGTTAGCTTGGTGGTTTTGTGGAACTCCTAACAGTGGGAATGGGTGTCCTTGACTCTTTTGCCTGCTCTTGGAGCCTTTTCCTCCTACTGGGTTGCCTCATCCACCATGATCTGAAGGTTTGTGCCTAGTTTTACTGTATCTTGCTATGCCATGTTTGGTTGATATCCCTGGAAAGCCTGTTCTATTCTGAAGGGAAATAAAGAGGAATGGATCTGGGGGAGAGGAAAAGTGGGGGCTGTGGAAAGTGGGAGGAGGATACGGAATGAAAACTGCTGTCGAGATGTACTGAAAACAAAAATTCCAGTCATCAACTATATCTCCAGAAGTTTGGTGCCAGGGTACAGAACTCATGACTGAGTGCCTTGCACTTCTCTGCCTCCCTGCCAATACCAGAAGTGAAGCCATATGATCCTTGGAATATTGCTGTGACTGATTCACTTTTAAAACATCATTTTGAGAGTCAATGGAGATGGCTCGGCTGGGAAAAGTGTCCATTTCATAAGCCTGCTGGTCTGAGTCTAATCGATCCCTGCAAACCATGTAATGATGGAAGAGATCAGTCATCACAATGCTGCCCTCTGATGTCCATATGTGAGACCGGGCAATAGCACAAGCACGAGCAAGCACTTGCAAACTCACAATGAGCAAGCAAAACTGGCCCAAGACAACCTGTCAGCTAGCCAAAAGCACGGAAACTAATGATGCGTGCTCCTAGCCAATCACAACACGCCAGCAGTGGCCACCAGTTTCAAAAGGACCAACCAGAAACGTTCCTGCAGCAGCTGAATTTCCCTAACCCCACAAAACCCCCCAACCTATTTACAACGAAGAGCGTTCGAATTGGAATCTCCAGGAGTCTGTACCATTGCCTCTGTGTCTTCTCATTCCCTGCCCCCCAGGAAAAAGGAGTCACACAACAGGCGGCAGCAACTACACATACACACACTGCAGAATGCAGAGTCGCACAAATCCTGTGTATGAACATCATCATCATCTGTAAAAATAAAGACATGCATACATTAATACGGGACTGATGTAGAGGACCGCAACCACATTCGCCATTGCAAGATGGCGCTGACATCCGGTTCCCCCGCCCGGTGAACAGGATAATGCGCATGTGTTGGCAAATTTCCAACGCTGTAGTCCCTGCCTCTCCCGAGGCGTCATCTGGGATGATAGGCAGCTGACCAATCTGAGAGTGACACGTCCGAGGCGGGGACTGTTTCCTTTATAAGGGCTGGGTTCGCCTCGCTCTGGGTCTCCGCCATGTCGGCTTATGCTCTCGCTCTCAAGATGCATTAAAAGGCTGTTCTGCAGAAGGATCCTACATGCCCTGCGTTGTTCTTGCTGGCGAGACAGTAGCGCGGGACATCTGGTGCCGAAACCCGGGACGCTGAGGGACCCTGACAACTGCTCGCACCACCGGAGACCCCTTGGACACAAGGAGGATTCAGAACTGCAGGTCTGTATACTCAGAGAGATATGGCTTTTCCTGGATTTTTCGGTTTTGGGCTTGACCTGTTTCCACATTGGGAAGGTTTCGTAGGGGCCTTGCTACCTCTTTTAGTAGTCCTCTTATTTTTTGCCAAAGATTGCTTAAAAGACGAATCCTGCCAGGCGGTTGCTGCAACAGAGGAAGTCCAGGATAGCATGTCAGAAACTGAGTACAGTGAGAGGTTAGGTGCGCGCACAGTCTCAAATAAGGAAAAAGGACCCTCCAGTGGTTTTAAGAAAATAAGAATGGGGGAGAGGACTGACTTACAAGGTCGAAAGATTTCTGGAACCAACAATAAGAAAAAAGGAAAGGACAGTAGTTTATATCCTCTGCAGGAGCTTGAAGCTCCGCAAATTGAAAGTGACCATGAAAGTGAGCATGGAAGTTCTGGCTCAGGAGAAGAGGCAGAAGAACTAGGTACAGAGGAGGAGGCAGAATTAACCAGCGGTAGGGCCATGAGGTCATCCCAAAGGGCCCATCCGCCTCCTTACGAGCTTCGCCCTCGCCCGACTGCCCCTTCGGCGCCTCCTTATGAGGAACACCTTGGGCCAAAGACTTTTTCATTTATCCCTGACAAGGTCAAGAGAAAGCTGCACCTGGCCTTCCCCGTTTACGAAGGGGAAAATGGACGGGTGTATGCGCCTGTGGAGTACAACCAAATAAAAGAATTAGCAGAGTCAGTTAGAAAATATGGAGTGACCGCTAATTTCACATTAGCCCAATTGGACAGATTAGCCTTGAGTACCATGACTCCGGCAGACTGGGAGACAGTTGCAAAAGCGTCGCTTGTCAGCATGGGTCAATATTTGGAGTGGAAAGCTCTGTGGCATGAGGCGGCCCAGGAACAGGCCAGAGCTAACGCTCAAGCCTTAACTCCAGAACAACAACAATGGACTTTTGACCTCCTGACTGGGCAAGGGCGCTTCACCGCTGCCCAGATAGACTACCCTTATGACGCCTACCGCCAGATAGCCAATACAGCTATAAGAGCATGGAAAGCTTTGTCTAAAAAGGGAGAAGGAAGCACCCCGCTCACCAAGATTATACAAGGGACTCAGGAGCCTTTTTCAGATTTTGTGGCTAGAATGACTGAGGCAGCAGGACGCATTTTTGGCGACACTGATATGGCCACGCCACTCATAGAGCAGCTCATTTTTGAGCAAGCTACGCAGGAGTGCCGTGCGGCCTTAGCCCCCAGGAAAAATAAAGGATTACAGGACTGGCTCAGGGTCTGTAGAGAACTAGGAGGACCCCTGACGAATGCGGGTTTGGCTGCAGCCATCATGCAGTCACAAAAACACCCTTTTAAAGGGCCAGACAGAAGAGTTTGCTTTAAATGTGGGAAGCCAGGACATTTAAAAAAGGATTGTAGGTCAACAGAAAAGGAGAGAGCGCCTCCTACCCTCTGCTCACGCTGTGGCAAAGGTTATCATAGGGCTGAGCTCTGCCGCTCCGTTAGGGATGTCCATGGCAAGATCCTCCCACCATTAGGAAACCCACAGACTGATCAAAAAAACGGGGTGATGGGCCCTCGGTCCCAGGGCCCTCAGAAATATGGGAACAAGTTCGTCAGGGCAACGACCAAGGAACCCTCGGAGGCAGAACAAGAATGGACTTGTGTGCCTCCACCAACTTCCTATTGATGCCCCAAATGGGGGTGCAGCCTGTCCCTGTGCAGCTGCCTGAGCCTCTACCCCCTGGAAGCATGGGCCTGCTTTTAGGGCGTGGCTCGCTTACCCTGCAGGGACTGATTGTCCACCCAGGTCTTGTTGATAGTCAGCACACTGCTGAGATACAAGCCCTGTACTCTTGTCCTAGTGGAGTTTTTTCCATCAGTAAAGGAGACAGGATAGCTCAGTTACTGTTTCTTCCGGCAGACACCCACCAGAGGTCGGGGAGTAAATTAATGGGGTCAACAAGACAGGATTCGGCCTACCTGGTTGTTAGCCTTCAAGATCGACCCAAACTGCCCCTTTGGGTGAATGGTAAATGCTTCGAAGGCATTTTGGACACTGGCGCAGACAAAAGTATTATCTCATCGCGCTGGTGGCCACAGTCCTGGCCTGTTACTGAGTCGTCTCATGCCCTACAGGGCTTGGGCTATAGTGCAAACCCCACCATTAGCTCCACCAGATTAACCTGGGAAACAGACGAAGGGCAGTCAGGATATTTTACACCATATGTCCTTCCCCTGCCAGTCAACTTGTGGGGAAGAGATGTAATGCAGGGTATGGGATTGACCTTATCCAATGCATATTCATCTCAGGCCCAAGATATAATGTTAAGAATGGGCCATAGGCCAGGACAGGGCTTGGGTCGCTCCGAGCAAGGAATACGGGAGTCAGTAAATCCTAAACCTAATATCAATAAACAGGGTCTGGGTTTTTCCTAGGCGCCACTGGGGCAGCACGGCCCATACCATGGAAAACAGAGACCCCAGTATGGGTTCCTCAGTGGCCACTTACCTCTGAAAAACTGGAAGCAGTGAATCAGCTAGTTAATGAGCAATTCGTTTTGGGGCACATAGAACCATCCACCTCTCCGTGGAATACACCCATTTTTGTCATTAAAAAAAATCAGGAAGATGGCGCTTGTTGCATGACTTGAGAGCCATTAATGAACAAATGCATCTTTTTGGGCCTGTGCAGCGAGGACTCCCAGTGCTTTCAGCTTTACCCAAAAATTGGAGTCTGGTAATAATAGATATTAAGGATTGTTTTTTTTCTATTCCATTGCATCCTGCTGATAGGCCTCACTTTGCTTTTACTGTTCCTTCAATTAATCATATAGAGCCTGATAAACGCTTTCAATGAAGAGTTTTGCCTCAGGGTATGGCCAATAGTCCAACAATTTGTCAGATGTTTGTGCAGGAGGCTCTTGAACCGCTTCGTGAATGTTTCCCACATTTGCTTGTGATTCATTACATGGATGATGTACTCATGTGTCATGAGGACTTACAGGTCCTAAGGGAAGCCTACCCATTGCTCATTAAGAGTTTACAGCTATGGGGTCTTCAAATAGCTGCTGAGAAGGTCCAGATTACAGACACTGGCCAATTCTTAGGCTCTGTTATTCTTCCTGAAAAGATTCTACCACAAAAAATAAAAATTTATAGGGACGATTTGCGAACATTAAATGATTTCCAAAAGTTGTTAGGAGATATTAATTGGCTGCGACCGTTTTTAAAAATCCCCTCTGCTGATTTGAAGCCATTGTTTGATATCTTGGAAGGGGATACTCATATTACCTCTCCTCGGGCCTTGACGCCGGCAGCAGAAGCAGCCTTATTACTAGTGGAGGAATCCATTAAGGAGGCACAGCTGTGCCGTATTGATGAAACTCAACCATTTGTTCTATGTGTGTTTAAAACAAGAAAGCTGCCCACTGCTGTGTTATGGCAGGATGGACCGTTACTGTGGATCCATCCGCATGCTTCTCCTAACAAAAGTATTGATTGGTATCCAGCTGCTATAGCTCAAATTGCCCTTAAAGGCCTTAAAATGTCTGTTAGTCATTTTGGTAAGCATCCAGCGGTTATGATAGTTCCCTATACCTCCTTTCAGATACAAACTTTGGCCGCCACCTCTGACGATTGGGCAATTTTGGTTACCACCTTTTCAGGAAAAATTGATAATCATTATCCCAAACACCCTCTGCTGCAGTTTGCTGCATATCATCCCATTGTGTTTCCCCGAGTTACGTCTTCTGTCCCGCTAAAAGACGGGGTGATGGTGTATACAGATGGCTCCAAAAATGGTGTGGGAGCCTATGTTGTGGATTCTAAAATATATACAAAGAACTTTTCTGCCACCTCACCCCAGGTGGTGGAATGTATGGTGGTTTTAGAGGTTCTTCAAAAATTTCATTGTCCTCTTAATATTGTTTCTGATTCTGCCTATGTGGTTAATGCTGTTAAATTATTAGAGACCGCTGGAATTATAAAACCTACTAGTACAGTGGCAGCTCTTTTCCAGAGGATACAGGACTGTTTACTAAATAGGAGAGCTCCATTTTTTATCACACACATAAGAGCACATTTGGGGCTCCCGGGCCCCATGAGTTTAGGTAATGATCTGGCTGATCGAGCTACGCAGCTTGCTGCAGTAGCTCTTGCCTCCCCGTTACAGACCGCTAAAACCTTTCATGATAATTTTCATGTTACAGCTGAAACCCTGCGTAAACGTTTTTCTCTTACCAGAAAGGAGGCTCGTGATATTGTGACCCAATGTCACAATTGTTGCCAGTTTCTCCCTGTCAGACACACTGGCGTAAACCCCAGAGGGATTGCGCCTTTGCAAATATGGCAGATGGATGTGACTCATATCACTGCCTTTGGAAAACTTCAGTATGTGCATGTGTCAATTGACACATGCTCTGGCGTTATTCATGCCACACCACTTACAGGAGAAAAAACCTCTTATGTCATTCAACATTGTCTTGAGGCATGGAGTGCTTGGGGCAAGCCCACATCTTTAAAGACGGATAATGGGCCTGCCTATACTTCTCAAAAGTTTAAACAATTTTGTGCACAGATGCAAGTCACACACATTACAGGCCTGCCTTATAACCCCCAGGGGCAAGGTATTGTAGAGCGAGCACATCGCACACTCAAATCTTATCTACTTAAACAAAAAGGGGGAATATTGAAGGAATTACCCCCGACACCAAGAGTAGCCATTGCCATGGCTCTGTTCACTATAAATTTTTTAAATCTGGATGATAATGGCCAGAATGCTGCAACACGACATAGTTTGGATCCACAGCGGCCCAAGGATTTGGTTATATGGAAAGATGTGTTTTCTAATGAATGGAAAGGCCCGGATCCCATCCTATTGAGATCCAGGGGAGCTGTTTGTGTGTTCCCACAGGACCAGGAAAATCCATTCTGGGTGCCAGAAAGACTGACCCGAACGGTGAGGGGTGACCCACAACACGTGGACTCGCCTGAAGATTTGGCTTCTGTTCCTCCTACCATTTTGCGGATGGATGACAACGGTTACGAAGGAGCAGCGATGGGGGGATACTCTCAGCCTTCCTGAAGCCGACACCAGTCAGCCATAGAGTGGCAGTGTTTCCTAGTTTCTTTTTTTTTTATTTTACAACCAATAAGACTCTGGGGCTCCCCTACCTTCTATTTATAAGCTTATTGGGTGGGGGTGGGAATGTTTGGAACAGCCCTATGCTGAGGATCAGTGTTTCTCCTCTGGTTGGTCTGCTGACTCAAATCCCAAAGTCGTAGGGACAAAGTGTGGTTATTGCACAAGCGCTGGCTGCCCTGGAACAGGAAACCTCTACTGATGTGGTTATCTATGCTGAAGCAGTAAGGTTTATGCCAACCAGCTCCTGCACCCCTAGGACACCTCTGTCCATTGCACAGGGTGGAGTGCTTGGCTTAGCTAGCCCTGAAGGTTGTCGAGCTAAAGAGCATCGCACAGAGAATGGCCCTCTCTGAGAGATATGTCGCCCTGCATAAGGGTTTCCTGCCGTATATTCCCTTTCCCAGAAAGATGGCAGAGGGCAGGCCGGATAAGTTCCAGGTGTCATGAACCTAGGGGCAGATTCCATGCAAGCCCATTATAATGTTTTCCACTTTGGGAAGTGCGACCTCTATCTCTGCCTTCTGAGGGAGTTGCCTTTCTGCAAAGAAGTTAAAAAAGGGGGAGATGTAGAGGACCGCAACCACATTCGCCATTGCAAGATGGCGCTGACATCCGGTTCCCCCGCCCGGTGAACAGGATAATGCGCATGTGTTGGCAAATTTCCAACACTGTAGTCCCTGCCTCTCCCGAGGCGTCATCTGGGATGATAGGCAGCTGACCAATCTGAGAGTGACACGTCCGAGGCGGGGACTGTTTCCTTTATAAGGGCTGGGTTTGCCTCGCTCTGGGTCTCCGCCATGTCGGCTTATGCTCTCGCTCTCAAGATGCATTAAAAGGCTGTTCTGCAGAAGGATCCTACGTGCCCTGCATTGTTCTTGCTGGCGAGACAGTAGCGCGGGACAACTGGAGAGGGAGTTCATTGATTAAGTGGATTTGCTCTGGCCGAGGTCCCAGGCTTGAGTCTCGTCATCCACATGATTGCTCACAAACATGCTGATGCCCTCTTCTGACGTTTGAGGGAACAGGCACACACATGGTGCACATACATACATGAAGGTAAACATTCTATATAAAATAAAATAAATAAAAATAAATCTTTTCAAATAAATAAAAAAGAAAACATTCTGAAAATTATTTTAAAGTTTATTAATTTATGAAAGTTTCCATTTCCGCCCCTCCTCCCAACACCCTTACACTCCCCCCACTCCCTCTTCTCCTCCCTCTCCATCCCTAAGAGCAGTCAGGGTTTCCTGCCCTGTGGGAAGTTCCTCCCCCCTCCCTCCAGGTCCAGGAAGGTGAGCCTCCAAACAGACTGGATCCAAAAAATCCAGTATATGCAGAAGAAACAAGTCCCAGTGTCATTGTCAATGGCTTTTCAGAAAGGCTCCGGGCCAGCTACATTCGGAGAATCCGGCCACATCCAGAGAATCTGGTTGGATCACATGCTCGTTCAGACCCAGTCCAACTGGCCTTGGTGAACTCTCATTTTTTTAATAGACAAAAAAAAAAACTATCTCAATATATTTAGACCTACAGCTTAAGTATTATATAATGTAGACACCAGAAGCCTCACACACACACACACACACACACACACACACACACTCTATAAACCCCTTACCTGCACTCTCTCCTTGATTTAGTTTGAGTTTCTATTGTTGCAAGGAAACACTATAACCAAAAAGCAAGTTGAGGAGGAAAAGGTTTGACTTAGGCTTCAATGCCACTGCTCATCCTCAAAGGGAAGCCAGGACAGGAACTCACACAGGGAAGGAACCTGGAGGCAGGAGCTGATGCAGAGGCCATGGAGGACTGATGCTTACTCCTCACAGCTCTCTTATTGAACCCAGGACCTCCAACTCAGATATGGCAATGCCCACCGTGAATTGGGCCATTCCCCTTGATCACTAATTATGAAAATGCCTACCACTGGATTGCACAGAGGCACTTCCTCAATTGAAGCTCCCTCCTCCTTTCAGGAAACTCTAGATATGTCAAGTTGACATCAAACCAGCCAGGACAGTCCTAGCTCCACAAACTTCTTGCTCCTCTTCGCACGCTGGGCATTTTCCTCTCAACTTCTTGTTTGTTCAAACTTCATTGTCCTTTTTTATTTTTTTTTATATTTAACACAAACTCTTTATTGAATTTTTGGGAATTTTACATCCTGCACCCCAATTCTGCTCACCTCCAAATCCCTCGACATCCTCCTCTTGTCCCTGCAGCATCCCTCCCAAACAACAGAAAAAAATGAACCAAAACAAAACAAACCACAAAAAAATCTTCACTCCCCAACACCTCTTCATCCTCCTGGAAGCCCTGGAGGCCTCGGTGTGTCACACAGCACACCCTTCAGTCTCGTCAGCTTTACTTTCAAATGTTTACTGCGATGAGCATTGGTCTGGTTCAAGGCCTCTGGTTTCTGGCACACCACCGTCACCGAATCCTTGCCCAAACTTCTCTCCGATATCCTGTGGCTGGCCCGAGACACAAAGATCCTGTGGTTTTCCTTCCATGGGACCAGTCCCTTCGTGAGCTCCAGCAGGTCCTGGATGGGGTAGATGTCAGGTGGTCAGCTATGGGCCTGGGTGGTAGCTGAACTGGTCAGTCAGTCACACGAGGGGCAGAGCCAGCTCCCCTCCATGCCGTCAGGGTCAACTCTCCCCCTGGCTATTGGGGGAGACAACTCTCTCATGAGAGAGTTCTCTTGCTGCAGCGTCCAGCAAGGGACAGGGACAGCTATCCCAGGACCCGCAAAGGGCAGGGCCGGCTCAGCATGGCCTTCTGATTCCATTGCACACAGTTCCCATGGCCCTCTGAGGCAATACATCAACTGAGACCCCCAAGTGCATCAGGACCACGGAACCAAACATGGCTCACAGCAGTAGCTGCTCGGGTCCAGCTGACATCCTGGCTCTAGATGGAAGCATAGTCACTCAGACCAGGATGGCTGCAGCAGCGGCATGGCCCTTAGACACCAATAAGGCCACAAGTTGTGGCCCTGACCCCAGGTTTCTGTGTAACTTTTGGTGGCATCACAGATCCTGGCTGCGGTAGGACCATGGACCCAGACAGGGTCCTTGGCTGCAGCAAGGTCTGAATATCACCACTACCCCAGATGACAGTGAAGGCCGCTCAGATTGGCATGGTCCCAGCAGCAGCATGGGCCTCAGACACTAGTATAGCCCCAAATCTTGGGAGTCCACATGACCTTCAATGGTAACAGGAACCTCCGACATCAACACAGACCCTGGCAGCGGTAGGACCAGGGACCCAGCCATGGCCCTCAGCTCCAGTTCTGGCCCGGACATCACCATGGCACTAGGTAGTAACACAAGATTCCAGATCTACCTGGTCTCAGCTGCAGCATGTCCCTCAGCCACCAACATGGACGCAAGTGGCTAACGTGACCCTGGGCATCCACACAGCTCTAGATGCCAACATGAGCCAGGAACTTCAACACAGAGCCCAGATGCATGGACCCAGACATAGTCATTGGTAGAAGCCCAGGTCTAGACCTCACCATAGCCCCATGTGGGAGCACAGGCCACCCAGACTTGCATGTCCCCAATGGCAGCACCGCCCTCAGACACCAACGGAGCCCCAGGGGGTTACCCAGACCCCAGGAATCCTCATGGCCCTCATGGCAACAGGAGACAGACATTAACGCAGACCCTGGCAGCAGTAGGGCCATGGTCACAGACATGGCCCCCAGCTGCAGCCCTGGTCTGGATGCCACCAAGGCATTGGATAGCAGTTTGTGCCACTTAGCTCTGTATGGGCCCAGATGCATCATGGTTCCTGGGCTCCAGTATGGTCCCAGGTGTCCAATGAGACCCTGGGGAACCACATGACCCTTGGCTGCAGCAGGAGCCACAGATGTCAATTCAGACCCTGGCTCCTGTAGGGCCTCAGGGCTCTCAGCAGTTCAGGCCTCCTGGATATCACTACGACCCAGGAAACTTTATTTTTTAAAAATAAATGATTTTTCACATCACTTTTTCAAGTGTCAAAATTCCCCACACGTATATTCCCAAGATGAATAAATAATATTGGTTTTTTCCAAGAAGAAATAGAAGCTATCATAGCCCAATTCAATATAAAAAAAAAATGGTTGTTACCAATCAGGTCTTCTCTTCTCAGAGACTTCAAATGAAAAAATCCATTTGACAAGTTCAACACTAACAGAAGAAGACTTTCTCAGACTGACAGTAAAGATGACTGCGCACAGCAAGGGGAGCCAGCAGCCAAAGGCTCACAACAGGCCCGTTTCTTCAGCAATAAATAGGTGCACAGATATAATAATTATACCACACACTGTAGCCAAGACATTCAAGTTCATGTTTCAAAATGCAAACAATTGATACCTATGCTTCACTGCATAAAAGAACAACTAAAAATACCTCAGGCCTGAGAAGAGGCTCTGTGGACGAAGGCACCCACTTCCAAGACTGAGAATAGGCTCCGTGGACAAAGGCACCACCACCAAGACTGAGAATAGCCTCCGTGGACGAAGGCACCACCACCAAGACTGATGACCTGAATTTGATACTCAGTCTCCACCAGTCTGGAGAAGTGACTCCTGAAAGTTGTCCTCTGACCTCTACATGCCAATCATGACACCCGTGGCACAGGCAAGCACCCACAAAATAAACCTTTGGAATGAAATTTACTGGAAGAGTATTGCCACAGAATAAGTGAGGCACGGCACCTGGGAAGGAGAGCACAGCCTGCAGCCAGAAGGTCACAGTGTGCCATGAGCATGCAGACAGACGTGTGGCCCACATTCTCAAGGATGGGTTTGCTCAAAGACACAAGAGAAAAGGAAACATTTGGGGAAACGGTGCGGCCTGTAGGATGACAAACAATGATTTACCGTCTGCTATTACTGAGGAAAAACTGTGACCGAAGAACTGGTCTAAATGTCATCAGAAAATATTAGGTTAAGCCAAGCATGCTAAGGCAAGAGCATCACAAGTTCCAGGCCACCAAGGTCAACATAGACAGCCCCCCCCCCAAAAAAAAATAAATATCACAATCATAAATCAGTTCATCATTCAAGCATCTCAAGCCAATAAGTTGGTTCCTGACAAATTAAGTTCATGGCAGAGAAGCTCCTGAGCACACAGTTTCTTATGTGCTTCTTCAACTCTTTCTCCAAACGACCCTCCTTTTAAATTCCTGTTGTCTGATTAAAGTGGAATTGCCCTGCAACCTGCTCAAGCCCGCAGCCTCACTGGTTGTTTCAGTAACCAGGCAACGCCACTTTGAAAGTGTTCAGTGATGAGAAGGGTGCTTCTTGCAGGTAGCTGTCGTTTCTCCTTGAGAACAGAAGGCCTTTACCTGGACTTCACAGAGAGCTCATGAACAGAACCAAAAGCCTCACTTTCGCCAACAAATGAAATTATCTGCAGTTGCAATAAATTACCACCAGAGGGAGGCGATGAGCCATGAGCAAGGAGAGTTAGGGGAAAATTTAACAGTTTCCAAAAAGAATTGGAAAGAAAACTCTTATTAACAAATTTTTGAAACATAAATAATTTATAAACTAATGCTTGATATATACAAATAAGATACAAAGAGCAAAGGAAAATACTTATGTCCCTACACCCTATCCCATCCAGCGGGATATGAACGGGGGTCCCTAATAAGCCTGGAGTGGAGGAATGGAAGGGCAAGAGACATGAGAAATGACAGCAAGACAGGCTTTCGGACCAAACTTCCCATTTTATTATTCCTCAGAAGCTGTTATATAGCGAACAGGCAGTGGGGAGGGAAAGTAAGATGCTGGAATTTAGGTCTGGAGACTTCCCTAGCTGATAAGAAAATACTGAGGTCTGTGAGTGTTAACTAACAAAGGAAATGATAATTGCTTCTAAAGCCTGGAGTCCGCAGGTCTTGCAGGGAGACAAGATAGTAGGTTAATTTCCTAGGTCTGGAACTAGCCCCGCAGAGGTGAATATTTTACTTAACTTGTAAGCTTAAGATGGCTATAAACAAAATATAGATCTCAAAATACAGGTCTTTGCTTCCAGCAACATCCGGCTTAAAAATAGAACCAGGCACAGTGGCCAAGGCCATCATCCCACCAGCCCAAGGGAGGCTGAAGAAGAATTGCAAGATTCAAAATCATCTGAGATACAAACTGAAATTTTATTTGGAACAGAAAAAATATATATATTTGGTTTGGATAAATAAAAATCCTCCAGAGTGTCAAGCACTCTAGTTGATGGCATTGCTTGAGGGGGTTTAGAGGTGTGGCCTGGTTGGAGGAAATGTGTTGCTGCAGGGGAGCTTTGGAAGCTGACTACTCAGAGGGTTCCCAGGGAACACTCTCTGCTTCGTTTATGGCTCAAGGCATAATCCCTTGCTTCTGCTACAGCCACCACATCTGCAGCTTGCTGCCGGGCTTACCCACCATGATGGACTCTTATCCCTCTGGAACCATAAGCCAAACAAATCTTTCAACTCTATAACCTGCCCCAGTCACAGCCCCTTATCACAGGCATCAAGAAAGAACTAGCACAGCGGAGGAAACGGCTCTCTGGACAAAGCCCCTGCTATGCAAAGGTGGGCTCGAGTCCTAGAACCCATGGAAAAACCTAGAACCCAGTGTCACAGCACAAATCAGTCCCAAGACTGGGGGGAGAGTTCCGTACAAAGTCCCAGGCCGCCTAGCCTAGCATCTCCAGGACAGAAGAAAACAACCAAGGAAGCCTGTTTCAAAGTGGAAGGCAAGGAGCAGCACTCTAGGCAGACTTCCTACCTTTACAGCGCATGCACACACGCATGCGCACATGCGTGCACACGGATTATAAATGTAGCTCATTGGGAAAGCGCTTCCCTATGCACATCTCTGGGTCAGTCTCCGGGTACCAAAATGAGGAAGGAAAGTAAGGGTGTCTAGGCTGCATAGAGTAGCATTAATGTCCCTTCACTGTAGCCGACAAATTGTATTGTCTGAAAAAAAAAAAACAGCTTCAAAGAGGAAACATTTATGTGGTGGCTTGCGTAAGGATGACTCCCGTAGGCTGATATATTTGAAAGTTTAGTTCCCCAGAGAGTGGCACCGTTTGAAAGAATTAGAAAGAGAAGGACGGATGGCCTTGTTAGAGCAGGTGTGAGCAGCTGAAGGAAGTGTGTCCCTGGCTTTTTGAATCTCAGATGTCTCAACTTTTTGAGTTTGTGTGGGTCACTCAGCTTTACTAGGTCTCCGTTTTCTCATCTTTCAAATTGATGACACCTGTCTCGTTTTCAGAGACGCAAACAAGAGAACACATGGAGTCTGGGTCAGTTCCTGACATCATCAGCCCCTGGGTGCTCAAGGGGTAGTGGACTCCAGCGCTGCCCATGCAGGGCTACACAAGGCAATCACTCATTGTAGAACCTGTTTCCGGGGTGTAGGGAAACTCCAATGTAAAGACCAGGAATTAGTTCACATCCTACTGCAAAATGACATGTTTCGGCAACCTTGCCCCTGACCCATAAATAGAAATGCAGTATAACGTGCTCTTTCCCTGTCCCTTCAGCTCCTAAGTGACCCTACATCCTTCCAGGAGGTAAGAGGGTTTTCCGAGAATGGGTTGTTATTGTTTTTGCTATTTTTTTTAATTTATCTATTTATTTATTTATTAAAATTTTTCACCACCTCACCCCCATCAAACAGCTTCCTGTCAGTCAGATCTCATGCAGAATTCACTCTTTAATGAATGCTAAGCTGCAGAGATCAGCGCCCTCTTGTGCTTCTCAAGAACAGTCCTGGAAACATGCAGATGTGAGAACAACCCAGCATCGGAGACTTCATCGTAGTTAAAGCAATTCAGACCATGACGTTGAGGTCGGGCAGTGTCTCCTGTTGACCACGAGGGGGTGCTCTGTGCATTTCTATCCAAAATGCTTAGCCAGGAACCATGGGCTTACTCACCAGTAATCACAGAAACAAGACGCACCATGAACACCCAGGTCAAAGCTATGTCACTCACACAATACACAGCTCTACACCGTTGACATATATGTATATGTACACACAAAACAAACAATACCCACTTTGACAAGTAAACACAGGGATGTTCAGACGTGCACACGGTCAAAAACATGAAACTAGACACATGCTACAGACACTTCCACACTCATAGCCTCATCCTGGGATGCGGCTATTGTTTAAAACAAGAGACTGAGGGTCAGGGAACTCCTATGGTCTGCATTGTAGCAGATAGTAAAGTGAAGCCTCAAGGGAGACTCCAGGAAGAACCGTTATTTCAGAAGAGTAAAACTGGTGTTTATATTTACCCTAGTCATCTGAAGAGTACTACCAGCAACCAACACTAATGCCAACATTAACAGACCAATAAATGTATTTACTTATTTATTGGTAAATACTTATTTAAAAGTAAGTACATTTATTGGTCTGTTAATTGATCATTGGTTTTGAAAATAAAGTGTGATGGAATATATAGTCTCAAATGAATCATCAGTTTGCACTTGAGGCCACTAAAAACCAAATTCTATTTTTCTTAGCCAGTGTTGTATAGCAGTTTAGCAGTCTCCTCTGAGATGAAACCCTACATCTTGGAGGGAAACTTGTTAAGATATGGGATGTTTTAAGAGAAGGCGAAACATTCTATCCTGCAGGGAAGCTCCTTGATCTCTGGGAAGTAAAGGTTTAAAAGACTTCAGGAAGCTCCTGAAACTGAGCAGATTCACTGGCCTGTCTTTCCCAAGGCTTCCATATGAAGTAAGAACTGCTGAGAGATGCTCTCAGAGAACCTGAGCTGTTTGGAAAGAAGCTCAGACCAGCTGAGTCACCTCGAAGAGACTCTCCAACCTGTTGGCCTACCTGTAAGTTGTTCAGTGTTCTCCAGGTGTCCAGCTTTTATGATCTGTCACCCATGATGGGGTAGGCTTTGATGAGCTAACTTTGAATCATTTTTGCTTCTGTAAATAACCCTTCACCCAAAATCCTTTAACTAGCCCAAATAAAACCCACTGGCTCACCAAGTTGGACTTTGGTGGTATCTATCCTTGGATATGTCATTGTTTCATATCTCCTTAGGAATGGTGTTATACATCAACCAAAGAATAATTTATGAGCACTTGAATACAAATGGGGAAAGGTGATAGAACCTGTTGCCTCTCCAGAGAAGAGCCCACAGCACTTCTTTTAAGAACCTGTCCACTTGGGATCCTCCTGCCTCTGTCTCTTCAGCATATCCTATTGGTGTACCACCACAACCAGCAGAGGCAAACACCTCACACCTGTGCCTTGTGGGATATTTCTGAAAAAGTAGGCAGAAAGATTGTGGGATCAGGGAGTTTCCTGTGAGTGGCGTCTCCTAGGAATGTCAGAAGCTACACCCAGACATTCTCTAACTATGAGATGCCTAAATATGAGATGAACGAGGACAAACACGATAGATATGCCAAAGTGGATGGGGTTCTCAACCCTACACAAAGAGCTACAGGCACCTAAGTGTGGATGGAATTGTCTTCCAGGGAAGAGCATTCTGATTGGTTATCAACACCAAATGGTCAGCCCTGAAAACACATGCACATTATACTGACGGAGCAGGTTATATTTATGGTTTTAGAGTGTGTGCGTGCGTGTGTGCATGCATGTGTGTGTGTGTGTGTGTGTGTGTGTGTGTGTGCAATTAATAAAAACCAGAGGTCATGAATTTGAAAGAGAGCAATGAGGGGCAGGTGGGATGAATTGGATGGAGGAAAAGGAAGGGGAAATGATGTGATTATAGTATAATCTCAAAAAGAAAAGAAAAAACTTAAAAAACTGTAAAAACAAAGCGAAACAAAAAAAAGAACCCACCCATTGACATTATTCAACAATGGGAACATCAGGGGAAATGTATTGCAAGTCTATTCTCACCATCGTGGTTGCTGTGGACCCAATGCAACGTTCCTGATACTTGGTAGTAAGCACATGCCCCCACACCACTCTCACCAAAAAGACACCTGTGAACATGTTCTGCTACATGGCAGAGGGGAATTGGGAAGCAGAGTTAACACAGCTGGTTAGCAACCTTAAAGAAAGAAGGTGGCAGATGACCTTGGAGTGTCAAGACAGGCTTATGGAGTCACAGAGTGGCAGAATTCAGACCTACGAGGGACAGAGTGAAAGATGTAATCTAGGTAAGGAGTGACAACTTTGATACTTAACCCCTTTGTTTTGGAATGGATCTTATCGGCAAATCAATCCCACACCAGTTATGTTTTAAGGGGTTATTTATTTTGGGGGGTAAAACTTACATACACCATAAACCGTCAGGAAGGGAGCCTAGTCGCAGGAGCCAGGAGCAGGAGCCGGGACCAAGCGCTGGAACCAAGAGGGCCTGATCCGGGATCTGTGGCTCTTTTTAAAAGAGAAATATACCACGCCCCAGTGGGCTGGTATTTCAGCGGCTATTGGCTGAAGGAGCGGAAGGCGCTCCCCACCGCACTGTGGGCTCGTGCTTCAGTGACTATTGGCTGAGGCAGCGGAAGATATTTCCGCAACACCTCCCCCTTTTGTTTAAGTAAGAGAGTTCTAAGCCTACTACGAAATTATATACAGTAAGTACAAACCTACACAATTATATACAATAAGTACAAATATCCTATTCTAACTAGCTAAAGTCTTGTATAATAAATAACTTGGCCAAGTCATAAAAGGAAAGTAACTACGTTTATATAATCTTCAATCCCATCAAAGATCTGAGAAGGGAAATAATGTTACCTGAGTAATTAGGAAGTGCAATCAAACTTCCAGAACATGTAACAAATCACAGAGACAACTGGCTACCTGGGCAAACACCCAAAGTCACGTTTGCAGCGTTGAAGCAACCAACTTTGGCTAAGGCCTAACGTAACTGACATACCATTTTCAAAGGCAGGGAACTTTTCAAAACTATCTTACCCTGTCTTGGCAGGATATGACAGTCCTGTTTTATCCATTTACGGATACTCTGTAACTCTGTCAGTAGTTGAGGTATGGGCATTTCTTTACCCAAAGGCCAGTTCTGCCAAGAAGAAAGGCTCCAGGTGGAGTGTCTTTGGTGCTCAACATTCTCTCGGGAATAGATCGGTGTTGCCAGGAGCGATTGAGTCTCCCTACCACAGAACTCTGAGTTAGATTAAAGGCCATTTTCTATAGCTCTTTGAAGAGGTTGAAGATTATCTATCTATACTGAATATAATCTCTATGTATCTAAAGAACCTGATTAGTCTAATTATAAATGACAAACTTAGATGATTATTGATATAATCTAATATATATATATATCAATATCTATATCTAGATAATTATCAATATATATATATTTATCAATATCTATCTAACTTAAAGACTGAGATAGTAAACAACTGCGCAATAAATGGGGACAATATGACCTCCAAATATAAACAATGTGCAAGTATACATTGCAATATGGTAAATATATATATCAATACATAAACAATATATAAGTATCTTAATCAGAGGTAGAAGTGTACAATGCAATATGGTAAAATATACATATATCAATACAATATATATATATGTCAATACATAAAAATGTTTTAAACAGAAGTAGAAGCATGCATGCATAAAATAGTCAACATAATTTAACTTTGTATCAATATATAAGAATTAATACCAATATATTTGTCTAAAAACAATAACTCACAAGTACAAAGCTATTATCCCATAATCCAATTATCCCTCTTTTTTTTAAAAGATTCCTGCGCTTATAAAATTCCTCCCCCAACCCTCAACCCTATACTAATTATAACCACCCATAAATGATGCCCCGAAACCCAAGGACAAACTTTACTGGGAGAGGGGACGTCGTTCTCTAGAATTACTTCCAGCTGTCATGGGGGTGACGTTCTTTCTGGGGGATCCTGTGAAAGCAAAATGATGGTTAAATTTCAAGATCAATGTCTTTTAAAATTGCAAATAGTCTCTGAGTATTTTGTGGAGGACTGGCCAGAATGTTGTACAAGATGTGCAACATTTCAGCTAACCACGTTGGAATCGTCTTGTGCAGCTGGTACCCAAAACAGGTCTTGTAGTAGCGCTATCAGTATCATGATGTCATATCAACCAGGTGGAGTTGTTGTTATGGGGCCCCATCTTCTTCCTGGAAACTTCAAATGTCACTGCAGGAAAAACTTATTGTTCATTGTGGAAAAGTTAAACATTAATCATATAGACATATACAGACATACATATATTCAGTGAAAGACATGATAGATATACTTAATGAAAGGTATGATAGATATGAAAAAAAGTAAAAATGTTTTCTAAACTCATATTTCTTTCTGTCCCATATCATGGCTCTTGACATGAGACAGAAACTCCAGAAACTCTGGGTTTTTCTTTTAACAACAGGCTTGGAATTAGAGAGGGACTGAGCCAGAGTCCAACTCTAAAACCAGCTCTATAAATTTAGAAATATGATTTAGTATATTTTACTTACAGAACCTATTCAGTTTTCTTGATAGTCCCTATTGGGCCATTATTTTCCATCTGTCAGTATTCAGATATCCAGGGTCCCTTGAACTTTTCAAAAATCAGTGTTTTCCTGTGGAGATAAGAACAGAACCCTGCCCCCATTCTATATGTTTTTCTTACCAACTGTATGAATATCATCATTGTGGATAAGCTGTCATTTCTCCTTTCCAAGAGGTTTCTCCTCTTCAAATCGAACCTTTATTAATTTTGATGGTATCCACAATTTTTCTTCTCCTGTGGAAACAAGAGCAAAACCCCTTCCCCAACGTAGCACATCTCCTGGCCTCCATTGAGAGGTCA
The DNA here is from genome assembly GCF_982192425.1 of Myodes glareolus. Lineage (NCBI taxonomy): Eukaryota > Metazoa > Chordata > Mammalia > Rodentia > Cricetidae > Myodes > Myodes glareolus. The sequence continues at coordinate 11,164,548 of NC_142045.1, read as the reverse complement.
GCACGTCTTTGAAATAAACAGGTTGGTTTAGTTCAGAAGTTTTTTCCATTATCCAATGCCTCTCTGCTGCTGTTGTTCCTTTCTCATTAGCATTAAGAAAATTCAAGGTTAATAAAGCATTATGCAATCTATTTCTGGGGGTATCTTTCATCCCTTTCTGTTTGTTTAGCATCTCCTTTGTAGTACGATTTGATCTTTCTATAACTGCTTGACCTGTAGGATTGTATGGTATACCTGTAACATGTTTAATATTATAATAAGCAAAAAATCGTTTCATTTTCCTAGATACATAAGCTGGAGCATTATCTGTTTTTATTTGTGCAGGTATACCCATAATGGCCATAACTTCTAATAAATGTGTGATTACTAAGTCAGCTTTTTCTGAGCTTAAAGCAGTTGCCCACTGAAAGCCTGAATAAGTGTCAATGGTGTGATGTACATATTTTAATTTGCCAAATTCTGGAAAGTGAAACACATCCATCTGCCAAATTTCATTCCTTTTAATACCCTTTGGATTAACTCTATAGAGATAATGGGCCAGGCAGTGCTTAAATGAATACAATTTGTATGTTGTTATTTCTGGGACTAAGCTAGCCATGTGGGAGCCGGGTGAGGCGAAAAGCAGGCCTGCCCGCAGCCCCTCACTACATATGGCGCCCAACGTGGATAACTGAATCCACAGAAAGCTAGAGAAAGCTTGGGAAAGAATAGAGTAAAGCATGTTTTGTTGGTAGCAGCAATTTCTCAGGTCTGCTCTGTTTGCTAGAGGCAAGCAAGCACTCTCATCTAAGGGAGGCTTCCTGACTCAGCTTCAGCTGCAAAACCTTGCAGCTCTTTTAAAAGGTCCTGTTACAAAACACTTAAATGGTGTTGATGAAAAGCTGAATGCATGCTTTTCAGTTTTCAGCTGTAGCAGGAAAAAAGCTGTGCTGTTTTAAAATGCCGGCTTTCTGGGCTGTCCTGCCAGGGCAAACTCTGACTCTTTTAGGCAGGCAGTCCGACTGAGTGTGGTCTGTGAGCAGAATACTATAGCTTGCTTGCTAGCAAGGACCTTGAAACGCCATAGAGTTGTGGCAGTAAAAATGGCTCCAGTGGTACCTCTACCATGAGTCTGGAAAGCTAAGGAATGGACTGGATCTAGCCGTCAAAGCCACGGTTTTAGACTCATGTGGTCAGAAAAAGAGAGATATACAGTTAAAAGAGATTCAAAGAGGAAGAAAACCTCTAAATGGTTTACTACGAGTTAAAAATATGTGTAGGCTAAAGGCTAAAGTTCTTAGGATAAAAAAGGAAGAAAGAGAGTAGTTGGGTGTGGTGGTATATACCTTTAATCCCAACACAAGGGAGGCAGAGGTAGATTGTCCTCTGTGACCTCAAGGTGTGGTAGTACACGCCTTTAATCCCAATGCCTGGGAGGCAGAGCAGACAGGTCTCTGTGAGTTCAAGGTGTGGTAGCAAACACCTTTGAGCCCAGCACTGGTGAGGCAGAGACAGACAGATCTCTGTGAGTTCAAGGACAGCCTGGTCTACAGAGCTATTCCAGGACAAAGATATATACAGAGAACCTGTCTCAAAAAGCCAAAGGTTAAAAGAAAAAAATAAAAGAAATAGAGGTTAAAATAAAGCCACATAAAGATGGAAAATACATGGAGAATCTTGATACTGTATGCTATTATGCTCTCTTTGAATTGTTTGAGTGCTGAGGAAGGAGCAACAGCTGCTAAAAGACTTTTGTTTATAAATGCTGCTGAACTAACCCAAGATAGGTATTTTGAAAATACCTTGGCTTTAAAACTGAAGTCAAAAGGTATGTTACTTTGGAGAAGAGATTTTGCTTTTGTTTCCACAGAAAATGAGAGGCTCTGGATTTATTCAGAGTTAAGAAAAATCATCTTTGGCCAAGGGTGACCACCTGAGCATTCTCCGGTAGGAACAGATGGCCCAGATGACAGAGCTCTACATCCAGAACAGATTCAGAACTGCTGCCTGAGATGATCAAGACTCCCAGGATCCATCAGTAGGGACTTGATTATAACTCTAAATATTCTTTAGGTCCCCATGGGATCATCAGCGACCCCAACCAGCAGGAAGTAGCCTGAAATACTATGCCCACGTTCCCAACAAATTGACTATGGGTATTTTCCTTTGTTTAAAAAAAAAAAAAAAGAGGGAAATGGTGCGGGAGAATTATCTGTATTCTGTCAATCATGTATTTTAATAAAACGCTGATTGGTCAGGCAGGAAGTATAGGTGGGTCAACCAGACAGGAAGTGGAGGTAGGGCAATGAGAATAGGAGAAGGCTAGGGAGGAGGAAACTTCCTCAGCCACTCCTGCACAGACCACGGAAGAGGCAGCATGTAACTTGCCCAGCTGAGAAAGGTATGGAGCCGTATGGCTAAAATAGATTAGAATAATGGGTTAAGATAAGTCATAAGAACTAATAAGAAGCCTGACCTAATGGGCCAATCAGCTTTATAATTTATAGAGATCTCTGTGTGATTGATTTTCTCTGGGACTTGCCGGCTATGGGGTACTGGGCGGGAACAGATACCCCCAACAAGCCGGCCCGTCATATTACAGGATCTGCTTGATATGGCTTCTCATTCAGACCTTAGACTAGCTCTGAGGAGTAGCTAACTGGCAAGGTCTGCCCAGTGCACATGAGACCCTATCTTTGATTCCCAGATTTGGGGGGGAGGCGAATTCTTAGACCCCTTATGATCTTGAATGGGAAAGAAAAGAGCCTGGAGTCAGTGACGGTTCAGAAATCACATGCAGCATGCCACACACTGATGCAACTTTTCCCCACTGCAGCCCTTCCCTGCTGCAACCCTTCACAGCTGCTTCTTGGTGGGAAAAGGCAGCTTGTGTTTCTGTGAAGGCTGAAACCTGTCCAAGATTTATTCCTTTGCGTCGCTCCTCTGCACCCACGTATGCAGTCTTGCATCTTGCTGTTTTTCTGAATATGTAGTAGCCAAGGAATATCAAAAAGGATTCCACAGAGAGGAAATGCAAACAATAATTACACTTTGGAAAAAAACTCCTTGTGTGGATACAAGTTGACCCAGATGTCCTACCTATGTCTCTTGGTGTACACCCCTGACTGTTGCCTCCCCAGAATATGAGAACCAGGGTTTAATAAACTAGCCACCCTCTAACTGAGCTACATTTTAACACGAAGACTATAGGATAGTCAGATGTGCAACTGTATTCTCAGTGCTAGAGAGGCTGAGATGGAAAGATAGAGAACATAGAGTCAGACCCTGCCAAAAAAACAAAAAAGCTGGGAGGTAGCCATCGGTAGAGGTTTATAGTGTGCCCAGGACCCTGAATCTAGACCAGATGAAAGGACATTTCCTCTGTTGATAACTTTGTGTCATCCACGATTGTATTTTGTCAGACTAAGCTGAGTCTCCCGCTTTCTTAGAGCACACACTGTGTGCTATGGGACACCTGTTGGTGAATGGTTGCCCCTTCCATGAACCGAGACAACCAGAAAGGAACCAGCAACATCACTGAAGCCACTGCATGGAAGGGAATTCTGCCCGCCCTTGAAATGGACCAGGAAGTAGACACACTTCACAGCTGAACTTCATAAAGATGACCCAAAGGGAGAAGGGTCCTCCCCACCCCTCCACCTCCAGCTGAGAGCACAGCTAGCCAGCCTTGGTTTGCCGTCCCCAGAAACAGAAGTATAAATGTGGGTATTATTTAAACTGCGACATGAAGCAGGCATGCTTAAGCCAGACTGCAAGTCCTGTCTCTAGAAAAACAATGAACCAGCGGCCTGCCTCGTGGGTGGCGATTTGTTCTGCGGCAACAGAAAGCTTTACATGGTTCAGGAATGCAAACTAGAGGCCAAGGGAGAACCCACGTGTACCTTGTCTGACGGGAAAATACGCTGTGTGAGGGAGATTATGGAAAACAGGCATTCTCATACATTACAAGAGGCAGTTCAGTCAGTATAATTTCTATGAAGGCTGATTTAAAAAAAAATATCTAGCAAAATTTAAAATCACATCCCTGTCTACTTGTAATTTATCTGGAGATACATTCACTAGCAGGAATGGGCTAAGGTGCAAACGCAGAAGCATGGCTTGCCACAGCAGAACAGTGACATTCACTCTGTCAGTGAGCAGGTGCCTGGTAAGGTGACTGAGAAGCCTCCGTGCCTGCCAAGTTGACTACATCTGGAATTAACTGAAAACCAAGTGGCTGCTTACACCTGTGAGGGATTTTTCTTAGTTCAATCATTTGAGATGGGAAGCTCCACCTTTAATGTGGGCCACACCTTCTACTGGCAGCCTAGATAAAGGGCACAGAGAAGGAAGCTTTTGCTCTCTGCCAGCTTGCTCTAGCCGGTAAGTGCTTCCCTTCACTGGCCTTAGAGCCTTCTTCTTTGGGATTCTTGTGTGTACTGAAGAACAGGTGAAAATCCAGCCTTGTGGACTGAACAACCACTGGATTCCTGAGCTTTCCAATGACAGATAGGCGTTATTGGACTAACTGAACCACAGCCCGTAAACCACAGTAATAAATCGTGTGTGTGTGTGTGTGTGTGTGTGTGTGTGTTCTTATTTATTCTATCAGTTCTGCTTCTCTAGATAGAGAACTCTAAGTTACAGTAAATTACAGTCTTTCATAAGCTATAAGCTTTTGGACCATCAAACATGAAAAAAATTAAATATTATCTTAGAGATATTGGAGATATATTTTTAGAGACAAAGAAAATGCAGGGGTATTGCATAGTCTTTTTTTTTATTAAATTATAAAAGTTTCCATTTCAGCCCCTCCTCCCAACACCCTCCCACTCCCCCCACTCCCTCTCCTCCTCCCTCTCCATCCCCTAGAGCAGTCAGGGTTTCCTGCCCTGTGGGAAGTTCAAGTTCCTCCCCCCTCCCTCCAGGTCCAGGAAAGGTGAGAGTCCAAACAGACTGGAGCGCCAAAATCCAGTATATGCAGAGGAAGCAAGTCCCAGTGTCATAGTCAATGGCTTTTCAAAAAGGCTCCGGGCCAGCCACATTCAGAGAATCTGGTTGGATCACGTCCTCGTTCAGTCCCAGTCCAACAGGCCTTGGTGAACTCTCATTATATCAGTTCCCTTGTATCAGTGGGTGCTCGCATCCCTCGCAGTCCTGATTACTTTTTTAATTTTCTTCATCTTTCTGTTCCTCATTTGGACCGTGGAGTGCTCAGTTCGGTGTTCCAATATGGGTCTCCATCTGTATCGCCATCCAACGTCGGATGACAGTTTCCTCTGCCCTTGCCTTCTTTGCTCAAGTTCTCTTTCCTTCTGCCTCTTATTTGGACCTAGGGAGCTAGGTCCAGTGTTCCAACGTGGTTCTCCGCTATACAATGGAAGAAAGATAGCATCTTTAACAAATGGTGCTGGCATAACTGGATGTCAACCTGTAGAAGAATGAAAATAGATCCATATCTATCACCATGCACAAAACTCAGGTCCAAATGGATAAAAGACATCAACATTAATCCGACCACTTTGAACCTGATAGAAGAGAAAGTGGGAAGTAGTCTACAAGATATAGGCACAGGAGACCACTTCCTAAGCAGAACCCCAGGAGCGCAGACAATAAGAGAAACAATAAATAAATGGGACCTACTGAAACTGAGAAGCTTCTGTAAAGCAAAGGACACTGTCAGTAAGACAAAAAGGCTACCTTCTGACTGGGAAAAGATCTTCACAAACCCTGCAACAGATAAAGGTCTGATCTCCAAAATATACAAAGAACTCAAGAAACTAGACACTAAAACTCTAATTAACCCAATTAAAAAATGGGGTACTGAACTGAACAGAGAATTCACTACAGATGAACTTCGAAGGGCTAAAAAGCACTTAAGGTCATGCTCAACCTCCTTAGCAATCAGGGAAATGCAAATCAAAACAACTTTGAGATATCATCTTACACCTGTCAGAATAGCCAAACTCAAAAACACCAATGATAGCCTATGCTGGAGAGGATGTGGAATGAGGGGAACACTCATCCATTGTTGGTGGGAATGCAAACTTGTGCAGCCACTGTGGAAATCAGTGTGGCGGTTTCTCAGGAAACTGGGAGTCAACCTCCCTCAGGACCCAGCAATTCCACTCTTGGGAATATACCCTAGAGATTCCTTAACATACTGCATAGTCTTTATCAACTTGATACACACCTAGACATACCAAGGAAGAGGTCACTGCCTCCATCTAATTAACCTGTAGAATGACTGCATTTTCTGTTTGCTTATTGGTGTAGGAGGGCCCAGGCTACTGTCACCCTTAGGCAGGAAGACCTGAATTGTATTAGGAAGGTAACTGAGCAAGCCAGTAAACCACATGTTACTGATGGTCTCTTCTTCAGTTCCTGCCTCCAAGTTCCTACCTGGAGGTCCTGTTCTGGCTTCTTTTAATGATGGACTAAAGTAAACCCTTTCCTCCCCAAGTTGCTTTGCTCACGGTGAGTATCACAGCAAAAGAGACATGAACTAGGTCACCATGTGTACTGTGTAAGCGACTGTCTAGGGAAATATGATCTCCAAGGAAGGGAGATGGATGTCATTTAAGATACCAATGAGAATGTCTGACTGAGAGAACACATTGGTGAAACAGAGATGGTAGAGGCGTGTTGTATAACATGAGTCTAGTGAAGACACCAGGGGAAGAGCACTCAAGTATCCAGCATGAGTGACCTACTGCAGGAGAGAGCCATCATCCTGGGGCGTGGGAACAGCTGGTGGGAGTCCCGTGAGACGTCATGAGGAGAGCCTCTGCGGACCCCGAGAAAGGAACCATGAGAAAAGAGAATCAGTTTCCAATTAGACCACACCAGGGGCCATCAGGGTAAGTTTGGATCTTTCCTCTCCCCATTTGCTGACCACATCCCTTTGGTCTAGCAGGAAAAGCTTTATAAAAGCAGATCCAAATTGGAGTGTCCGTTCTTACAAGTCTGAGCATCTGAATGACTGACCAGAAAAATGTGTTGCCTGTGTGTGAGCCCATCAGTAAAGCCCTTGTCCTCAATTTCATTCCGTGGATAAACAGCTTCCACCGAGAAACTTCCACCTGTGGGGAACAGAGCTAAGTTGACTTTCTGGGGAAGTTTCCAAAAAAACTGTAGGAATGACAAAGAAATGGCATTTTGAACTGGAGCAGGCAATAAGTAAGGGCCTCTATCTACGTAATAAACACTACAGTGCCAATGACTAAACTCCTTGAGAAAACAAAACACTGAGTGATTGGTTAACTGTAGTGGGCCTTCGCTCTGCCTGTGAGCTTGGAATATCTGGTCCAGAGAGGTGGTGCTTCTTATCCGCCTACATCAGCTTTTATAAGGAAGGAGGGAGGATGGTGGTCACTCTCTCTTGAATAGTGAAGAGAGTCAGGTGGTCACTCTCTTGGGTGGTGAAGATCCATTCAGGCAGCGTGAAGCAGCGGATGATCAGTCCCCAGCTTCCCAAGGACTCTGCGTCTGGAATTACCTACCGTATCCTATATTCATGAATGTATTTCCCCCTTTCATATTTTAATAAATCCTTGATACCCCTGAAACAGATGCACGTGGATTTCTCTTAACAGGTTAACACTTGGCAAGTGCCAAGAATAAAATGGAGACAACAATGTCCTCAGGCACTGTAAGAGGAGAAAGAGAGAGCTGCCATGACACAGGCCCTCTCTAGCATGGCAGGGCATTTATGCTGCATTAACGCATGTTTAACAGTATCTGGCCTCACACATGCAAACTCCATCCAAGAGCTGTACCGTAAGGACTGTCACACCATGTTTTGACATGTATCGGTTGGTCTGGTTATGGTTTGATTCAAGATTTCACCATGTAGCCCAGGATCCCCTGGAACTCGCTGTTCTCCTGCCTCAGTTTCCCAAGTGCTAGGCCTACAGGCATACATCACCACTCCCAGCAGCTCCCCAGCACTACCCAGCTCCCATCTCCTGTTCCTGCCGCTCCTGCAGGAGGGTCTCGATAGGTGAGGTACAGAGAGATCTCATGACTTTTAACTTTCAATAGAGGCTTAGGTCAAGCCTGCAGAAACCCTCTTGAGCACTCTGGTCCCCTGTGAGGGGTGCAATCGAGACTTTCAGGAACCACAGAAAACACAAATGAAAAGTAAGGTCACAGCCCAGAATGATGTACAGGATTCCTTTTCCGTTAGCTCTCAGCCTAGGGCCCAGCACAGCATCAAGCTAAGGAAAGGGTTTCCTCACTAGAGAAGATGGGCTGTAGGGCCGCCATAGTGCTAAGAAGGGGTGAGACGAAGGACAGCCACAGTGACGAAATAGATTCCTATGAATGTCACATGACAACCCTCCATCCTTCAACCTTCATCTTTCCTGGCTCTTTTTCTAGTTTTCATAACACACACGCATGCTCCGCGTGCATGAAAACAGGTTGTATTTGTCTTTCTGAGTCTGGTTGTTTCGTCTGATATCATTATTTACACGGCTTCCCCTCCTTTTCCCGTAAGTGTCATGACTCTATTTCTCATTACAGCTGAATAAAATTATATTGTAAATAGGGACTATGCCTTCTGTTTTCATTCTTCTGTAGATGAACCTCTAGATCTAGGCTCATTCTATTTTTCAGTAGTGAAGCAATAAATGTGCTTGGGAAACTATCTCCTTGTTAGGGTTTAGTAGACCCCTTTGGACACACACATGGGGCAGTGTCATGGAACTCTGGGCTATTTGAGGGGACTGATTTTTCTGACACTAGTCAATAGATCTAGCCATATGTGCTGGCTACTCTTGTGCCCATTTGTTACAAGCTATAACCATCTAAGAGGATAACACCTTGGTTGAGAAAATGCCTCCTAGTTAACAAGCTGTAGGCAAGTCTATAGAGCATTTTCATAATTAGTGATGGATGGTAGAGGGCCCCGTCCATTGTGGGTGGTGCCATCCCTAGGCTGATGGCCCTGGGTTCTATAAGAAAGCAGGCTGATCAAGACAAGAGGAGCAAGTCGGTAAGCAGCACTCCACTGTAGCTTTTGCATCAGCTCCTGATGCAGGGTTCCTGCCTTGTTGAGTTCCTATCCTGACTTCCTTCAAAGATGAACAGTAATGCAGATGTGTAGGCCAAATAAACCCTTTCTTCCCCAAGCTGCTTTTGGCCATTTTATTTCCTCACAGCAATGATCGCCCTAAGACACAAAGTAACACAGTTCTTACTAATGTCTAATACTTCCGACACGGCATTGTGCTTTCAAGGGCCGACTTGTGCCTCAGGGCTCTAAAACAAAAAGATTCCGAAATAATAGTCTGTTGTTGTATAAGGAAGAAAATGCCAGAAGCAATTCGATGAAGCTTATTATATTGGTGTCAAATGAGTTATCTAAGTGGTTATATTATTTGTTCTCTGCATACTTATTGACAGTTTGCTATGAGCATATATATATATATATATATATATATATATATATATACAGGTACTATGAAGAAGACACAGTCTCCACAGTGTGTGAAGATATCATGTGTCACACGCACTGAAAGTTAGAATACACGGCACCCAACGTTTGATTTGCAGTAGAAGGAGCAACTGAAATTGGTCCAGCCATAGGGTAAACACGTGGAGAATGGGGGGGGGGTTTCAGAGCCTCTGAGACAGCTCTAGACTTTCTAAGACAAGGCGTGTGTGGGTCCAACAAGATGGCTCAGCAGGTGAGGGTGCTTATGTATGGTTATAGAATAGCCAGAGTTGACTCCCTAGCACACACATAGCAGAAAGAGAAAGCCAATTATACATCGTCCTCAGACTACCACGCACATACCATGGTCACATATGTCCACACACACACACATGAATGAATGAATAAATACATAAACAAGAGGTGGACGAGCCCAACAGTCTCCAGATATCTTTATAACATCCACACATAAATAGTTATAATTATATGCATGCACGTGTATTAAGATCTTATGGCATAATAACGAAGTTGGAAGGCTTTCTTTGTGGATTCTCTCTTTCTATCACTGTTGCAAGGAGAGGGCTAGGCAGCTTGTTTGTCCCGGCCTCCTGGCTAGCTTAGCCCCGAAATAGTTACACAGAAACCATATTAATTAAGTTAGATAATTAGGGTTGGCTTATAGTTCAGAGGTTTCATGGCAGGACACATGGCAACATGCAGGCAGACATGGTGTTGGAGAGGTCGCTGAGAGTTCTACATCTGGATCCAGAGGTGGTAGGAAAAGACAGTGAACCATTAGGCCTGGCTTGAGCGTCTGAAACCTCAATGCCCACCACCCCCCAGTGACTCACTTCCTCCAACAAAAGCCACCGCTTCCAATACTGTCACTCCCTATGGGCCTATAGGAGCCATTTTTATTCAAACCACTACAGGAACACAGTGATAAAATGGCTGCTGGTGGATACTGCTACACCCATAGAGCAGAACATACCCACCCTCATCAGAGGAGATTCTTCTTGCAGTATATGGGAATTAACAGAGACAACCGTGTAATATGAGGGGCCAGCTTGTTGGGGTTTCTGTCCCGCCCAGTACCCCACAGCTGGCAAGTCCCAAAGAAAATCACACACAGGACTCCGTAAGATTATAAACTGATTGGCCCATTAGCTCAGGCTTCTTGTTAACTCTTATAGCTTATATTAACCCATTATTCTGATCTATGTTAACCATATGGCTTGATACCTTTTTCAGCTGTCAGCTCACATGTTGCTTCTTCAGTGATCTGGGCAGGAATGGCGGAGGGAGCTTCCTGCTTCCCAGAATTCTCCTGTTCTCATAGAATCACCTCTACTTCCTGTCTGATTTTCCCACCTATACTTCCTGCCTGGCCAATCAGCATTTATTTAAAGTATGATTGACAGATTACAGACAATTCTCCGGCACCACAACCGGACCATGTACAGAGAGTGAGAGACTTTGGGGCACTCGGTTATAAAAGGGATGTCTTCATCAAACCTCTTTTCTCAAGGCTCGGGGCTTTATATAGAAGAGGTACAAAGTCTGTCAGAGCCAGAGGTGTTAGGTGACTCCAGGAAACAGCATCTTCTGGACACAGAAGGAGGGACATACAAATGAACTCAGAGAGATTGGCAGCACCCACGAAACCTGCATGGATTTAAACCACACACAATCCTAGCAGTGAGGAGAAGTGGATACAGTCCTACCCCTAACCAAGAATTGCAATTAATACCTACTAGAAAAGGGTAAATCAAATTTTTTCCAAAGGAGTATCTCTATCATGGTGGTTTGGACAAGAATGGTCCCAGAGACTCATATGTTTGAATGCTTAGTCATCACAGAATAACACTATTTGAGAAGGATTAGGAGGTGTGACATGATTGCATTAAATATGCTGCTGAGGGGTGGGTTTTGAGTTTGGCTGAGAATTATAATTGTGGGAATACTCTAACGGCTTACCACTAGATCAGCCTAAAGCCCCGAGAGCCTCCCGCTGGCCCTCAAGTTTCTTATCCTTGAATTGAAGAGGTTGGGGAAGTTCCATTAATCTCCAGGAGCAGTTGGTGAATTCTACATGTAGAGGACACGGTAACCGAATAGTAACCCCTGTTTTTACCTTGATCCTGGTCCCCATCATGGGTTCCAAATTCTCCATCCCAAAGTATACGATCTTAGTCTGCCTGAAGGCTAATCTGAAAAGCTCCAATTGGGAGATCTCAACCAGGCAATCTGAAATGCATACAAATACACTGCTCAGCTCTTGGTCCAAATCTGGTCTTGATATACATTGGAAAAATGATTACTGCTGACCCAAATACAGAACTTTTGAGTATTTCCAATGCTTAAGCTTAATTAGGCAACACTGCTATTGGCTGTTTTATTTGACCCTTTGTCTATTTTAGGGTTTCTGCCACACACCTCCCAAATAAATAATACATGGAGTCTTATTCTTTCTTATAAATGCCCGGCCTTAGCTTGACTTATTTCTAGCCAGCTTTTCTTAACTAAAATGATCCCATCTACCTTTTGCCTCTGGACTTCTCCCTTTCTCTTAATTCTGTGTATCTTTTCTTTCCTTCTTATTCCATGTCCAGCTGGGTGGCTGGGTGGCTGGGTGGCTGACCCCTGGAGTCCTCCTCTCCTTTTTTCTTTTCTTTTTCTCCTTCTATATATTCTCTCTGCCTGCCAGTCCTGCCTATCCTTTCTTCTGCCTGGCTAATCAGCCATTCAGCTCTTTATTAGACCAATCAGATGTTTAAGGTAGGCAAAGGAACATAGCTTCACAGAGTTAAGCAAGTGTAACATAAAACAATGCAACACATCTTTGCATCACTAAAACAAATGTTTCACAGCTTAAACAAACGGAACACATCTTTAACTAATATTCTACAACCTAACTCCATGAGACAGAATGGTAGCATGGTCTGAGATTCCGCCACCCCACAGAGCTCACAGTTCACTTTAACCCTTTCCGTGGCTCTGACTTAGAAAGTCACCCAGAGCTAGAATGACTGGCACCGTTGCCATTGGGCCTCCAAACTTGTACCTATTCCTAACTAAGAGAACATAAAAATTTTGCCATATGCTTTAGCGTTATGCTTTTGGCCTCCTTGAGTTTCTTCCTCTCCAACTTTGGAAATCCTGCTTGTATGCATTTCAGATTGCCTGGCCTATTTGCAGACACACACAAACTAGCTATGGATATGTAGATCACTGGGTTCAGTCTTTTATGGATTCAGCTGTCTTCTGAGTATGGATAATATTGAAAAATTGCTTCATGCTGCTCTACTCTACTGAAAAGGCTGCGTTTGGAGCTGAAATTAGGTACACCTACAAACTCAACCATGCTTTTTGAAAAGTTTCCCCCAATGTCTCTGTTGTGGGACAGGCTGGCCAGATTCAGATAGGGAGAAGGAAAGAAGAAAAAAAAAAGACCAGCCCAGAAAAAGACATAATAGACTTAAAAACTTAAAAATAGCTTAATAAATAAATAAATAAATCAACTATTCCCAATAGGGATTACTGTTGCTTATCTCATACTCCTTTTTCTTGATTTTATTTTACTTTAACTTGCTCTAATTTGATCTTAAAATGATTTGTAAAATTAAAAGTTAGCTTAAAATCTGTGAGAAAAAGGGATTAATAGTTAAAATGTCTATGTTTAGACAATCTTAATTGCTATAGCGTACAATGTATGTATAGACAATCTTAATTGCTATGGCAGACAATGTATATAACTTGGGTTCAACTCTTGTTTAGGAAAATGGAGCATGCATGGTGGGCTCACTTTGGAGTACCATGTGGCTGATTGCCATCTTGGCTGATGACCTAGCAGTACCCATAAAACTTCTTAGTCCTGACACAAGTCTGAGACCTTTGAGGGAGTAGGCAGGAAACAGAAACCTCTGCGGGTCCAGGAGCGAGTCTGAGATTCAATGCAATGCCCAGCAAAATTCTTCACAGACCTCAAAATAACAATACTTTACTTCATATGGAAAAACAAAAAACCGGATAGCCAAAACAATCCTGTACAATAAAGGAACTCCTGGAGGCATCACCATCCCTGACTTAAAACTCTATTATAGAGCTACAGTAATGAAAATAGCCTGGTATTGGCATAAAAACAGACAGGAGGACCAATGGAACCGAATTGAAGACCCAGACAACAATCCACATATCTACAAATATCAGATTTCTGACAAAGAAACAAAAAAATATGAAATGGAAAGAAGAAAGCATATTCAACAAATGGTGCTGGCATAACTGAATATCAACATGTAGAAGAATGAAAATAAATCCATATTTATCACCATGCACAAAACTCAAGTCCAAATAGATCAAAGACCTCGACATAAAACCAACCACAATAAACCTTATAGAGAGAAAGTGGGAAGTACACTTGAGCACATTGACACAGGAGACCACTTCCTTAATATAACCCCAGTATCACAGACACTGAGAGAAATAATTAATAAATCAGACCTCCAGATACTGAAAAGCTTCTGTAAAGCAAAGGACACAGTAAACAAGACAAAAATGGCAGCCTACAGAATGGGAAAATATCTTCACCAACCCCACATCAGATAGAGGAATGATCTCCAAAATATACAAAGAATTCAAGAAACTGGTCATCAAAAAAAAAAACCAAATAATCCAATAAAAATAAATGGAGTACAGACCTAAACAGAGAACTCTCAACAGAGGAATATAAAATGGCTGAAAGATACTTAAGGAAATACTCAATATCCTTAGTCATCAGAGAAATGCAAATCAAAACAACTCTGAGATTCCATTTTACATCTGTAAGAATGGCCAAGATTAAAAACACTGATGACAACTTATGCTGGAGAGGTTGTGGGGAAAAGGGAACACTCCTGCATTGCTGGTGGGAATGCAAGCTGGTACAGTCCCTTTGGATATCAGTGTGGAGATTTCTCAGAAAATTAGGAAGCAACCTTCCTCAAGAACTAGCAATACCACTTTTGGGTATATACCCAAAGGATGCTCAATCATACCACAAAGACATGTGCTCAATTATGTTCATAGCAATATTATTTGTCAAAACCAGAACCTAAGAACAACCTAAATGCCCCTCAACTGAGGAATGGATAAGAAAAATGTGGTACATTAATGGAGTACTACACAGCAGGAAAAAAGATAATAACATCTAGAAATTTGTAGGCAAATGGATGGATCTAAAAAACACTTTGAATGAGGTAACCCAGACTCAGAAAGACAAATATCATATGTACTCACTCATAAGTGGATTTTAGACATAAAGCTAAGAAAAACCAGCCCACAACTCTCAAAATCCCAGAGAACCTAGACAACAATGAGGACCCTAAAAGAGACATGCATAGATCTAATCCACATGGGAAGTAGAAAAAGACAAGATCTCTTGAGTAAATTGGGAGCATGAGGACTATGGGAGAGAGCTGAAGGGGAAGGGAGAGACAGGGAGGGGTGGTGCGGGAGAATTGTCTGTATTCTGTCAATCATGTTTTAATAAAACGCTGATTGGCCAGGCAGGCAGTATAGGCGGGAAAGCCAGACAGGAAGTAGAGGTGGAGCAAAGAGACTGGGAGTATTCTGGAAAGCAGGAAGCTCCCTCCGCAGTTCTGCCCAGACCACCAGAGAGGAAAGATGTAAGCTGTCCCGTTGGAAAAGGTACTGAGCCATGTGCTAACGTAGATAAGGATAATGGGGTAACATAAGTTATAAGAGTTAATAAGTAGCCTGACCTAATGGGCCAATCAGCTTTATAACTTATAGAGTTCTCTGTGTGGTTGATTTTCTTTGTGACTTGCCGGTTGTGAGGTACCGGGCGGGAACAGGTACCCCAACAAGTCGGCCCTCATGTTACAGAGGGGAGCAGAGAAAAATGTATAGCTCAATAAAATCAATTTTAAAAATGTAAAATTAAATAAAAACTTCTTAGTCCTATGCAACCCTCTGTTTATGACTTTCTTCTCCTTTTCTAGACTAAGGAGGCAACAGTAGGCCTCCAAGATGGTTCTCATTTACTTTCCCTGCTGACTGTTTTCATCTTCCATCTGTTCGTTGAGTGTATGGAATGAAAATTTGGTAGAGAGTTTTTTTTTTAATGATGTGTTAATAGGGTTAATTTTAGAAAACTTTGTAAAACGAATCATTTACTCTTGATAATTCAGTCACTTTGTAAACTGGAAACTGAAAATCATTTCCTGCCACAGAATAATTTCTGGTGAAAGCGTCCTCCTCCCCCAGAGGCCATGCTGGCCACCAGAAACTCAGGTAAGCTCCCTCCCGTGTGTTAACCACCCACACTCCCTCAGCGCCTGTCCAGCCTATCACCTAGCTGCCCCTCCTTTCCTTACCACCATATTCCACCTCACAATTCTGGCGGAAACCCAGTGCTGTACCAGAGGCCACACCGATCACCAGAACTCCTGGTGGGCTACCTGCCGACTGACTACCTCCAATCTCTCAGCATCCACCCACCCTTCTCCCCAATACCTCTCTCCCTTTGTTGTGGTATCCCAAGCCCAGACGAACACATGCTCAACCAGAGGCCAAGATGACCACCAGAATTCTAGACAAGCTACCTGCCCACAGACTCTCTTCACTCAGTATCAACCCAGCCTACTCCCAAATGCCCCACTCCTTCCCATCACCAGATCCCAGCTATCAACCATAGAGGAGGACCCCCAGCTAGATCAAAGGCCACACAAGCCACCAGAACTCCAGCCCCAAACATGGGTGGAAACCCCCTGTTCATCCAGAGGCAACCCTAGCCATCAGAAATCAAGCCTCTCTCCAACTGTGGCATCCCTAATACCCCTTTTGTCAGCCATGAAGCAGAGCCATAAAGAGATGTTTACGCCCCCAAACCCCTGAAAGCAGTTCAGGGGACCTCTAAAGGTGTATTAATAGGCCATGGACCATTCAACTCATCTCTCTTTTTACCACTCTGGATATTGTTTTGGAAACTTAAAACTAAAACAGCAGGACCGAAGCCTTCTTTACATCAACTACCCTCTCTGTCTCACTAGTCCAGATCAGCTTCACATCCTTCGGGACCAGCCAGATTCTGTGACTGCTATAGTCCAAAAAGTACTAGATAAGACCTCTACTACAAATGCAATGTGTACCCCCTCCCCTGAAAATGATGCTGCTTACACACACACACACACACACACACACACACACACACACACACACTCAAATATAGCGGCATTTCATTTGTATTCTAATAAATAAAACTTGCCTGAGGGTCAGAAATGTAAAACACCCAGGCTGGCCAGAATACTCCTGTCAGGATTTGACCATAATCCTAAATTTTCTTTGGGTCCCCATAATATTATCAGCACCCTCAATCCATCAATAAGAAAACTATGCCCACAATCCCAAGAATTGGATTACGGATGTTTGTGTATGTTGGTTACAAGTTGTTCTGGATAGCGTCAGGAAAAAAAGCTAAACAAAGGAAATTAGGTTCAAGGTTCTTATTTTGAAAAGAGAAAACGGGTACTTATTGAATCTACTCTGAAAAGAAAAAGGGAAGAGAAAGATAAGATAAAAATACCTAGATAAGATAAGGGAGGATATGATAAGATAAAAAGGTAGATTATTGAATCTCCTTTTAAAAAGCAACTACTAGTTTTAAATGTTTTGCCTTGTATTGGATTTTTGTATATTATACAAATTTGGTATATCAATACGAATTTGAGATTAATTTTGTTAAAAAATACATTTCTAATCTTGTTCAAGGTATTTACATATGCAACTCATTTAACAATGTAATGCAAATTTCTAGTCCTTGAAAATTTGCTATTGCCAACTGTTTAGGATAATAAGGAACCACAAGTTAGTAATTAGTCATCTATTAAAATAGAACTTGTAGTAACATTGTTTTCAAGGTCAAAGACATATTTTAGAAAGACAGATCATCTTCAAGCACTTCAGAGATCTATAGAATATGGCATTTAAGATGTCTTAATTTAATAATGTTCTTCTTTTTTATGATAATAAGACATGTCTGCTCCTGGCAGCACCAATCTACTTCAGAGAAGACAATGGGCATCACAGAAACTCCACATAGAGTTGACTTTCTTCATGTCAAAAGTACACCGCTGGGCACGAAGATGTGCTTGCCTCAACTGCTGACAGTATGCTGTCCTAATTAGACAAGCAGGACACAAATATTGTCAAGACAAGGAGGGACAGCCCTTCAGAATACCCTGCTTTACAGAAAAGTCTGTCAGATATGCTAGGCCTGTGGGCCAAAGATGGATGCCCCAATGTTGCGGAGGAGCTTTGGGTGATGTCCAGGCATCCAGCTGTTTCTGTCATTACTTTTCGTGAGTAATGACAATAAAAAATTTATTCATTTTTTTTGTAAGTTACTTGCTTGCACTTCCTGCTTATTCAGTTAATTTTATTTCCTTCTTGGGTCTCTGAGGGAGTTGAAAACTAGAGAGTTATAGTTATCCTTGTTTACCTGATGTAGAAAGCAAGTTATGATAGAAAATAAATTAGGTACAAGACTTTGTACTCACCAAGATAGGATGGATATGGAGTATTTTCTCTGAATTTGCTAAATGCAAATGGACTAGACATTGTTGATGTAATTATTGCCTGAATATGTTGTATATAATTATTGTAATTATTGCATATAATTTTTCTTACATTAGTTATAGCCTTTTTTATTTTAGACAAAAAGGGGGAAAGACAGTGGCATTTCACTTGTATTTTAATATATAAAGCTTGCCTGAGGATCAGAAAAGTAAAACAGCCACATTGGTTAGCCTTACAGACCAGGCAGCATTAACACACACCTTTAATCCCAGTAGCCACACTAGCTTGCCATAGAAACAAGGTGGTAGTGGTGCCTACCCTTAATCCCAGAACTAGAGAGGATTATCAAATGGGAGGACACAGCTCTCAGCCTCATTCTGAGATTCCTGGAGGCAGGATTGTCATTTTCAGACTGAGGTCAAGGTAAGAGTCAGTGACTGGCTGCTTTGCTTTTCTGGCCTTTGGGTGAGTTTTTATTAACCATGCGTCACACAAATGCCAATTGGTTTGAATTGGGAACCAGTCACAAATTCCTTCTGTGTCCCTCCGACTCTGGCTCCTCCCCTGGGTCACTCTTTCCTCATCCTCACACCCATTTTCACCCAAATGCTTCACTTACTGAACTTCACCCTTTACCCCAACAAAATGTCCCACAAAATCCCTCCCCACAGCTTGCAGCTACAACAGCTCCATTTGTTCAATTTGTCCCTGTTAATTGTGAAAAGACCTTTTTGCTGCTGTGGAGAAACTCTGGCTAAAGGGGACCTTCAACCCTTCCACCCGAGATCGAATAAAATTCTTTACATTAGTCCTCTATTTTCCTCTTATCCTGTCCTTTGATGCTCCACGATACTTCTGCTGGCTCATTTTGGTACAGCAGACCCAGCAAAGGGACCTAAATCAAGTCTATGGTCATTTTCTCTCACTGGCCCCCTCTGTCTCTCCAACCTCTGTTCCTCCCTATCTCTCAGCTCTCCCTCCTGAAATAGCTCTCAGTTTGACTCTGTACCCGAACCATCTGCCTTCAGCCCTCTTACAATTGTTTTCCGAGTCTCTTCAGGACAGCAGGACGACCATCTCCCAAGTAAAACTTTCCCAGCCCTACCTAACCCGAGGAGCCCTTCTTCAGTGGACCCAGAACTACCCCTTCCATCAACGACTCTCCTCAGCAGAAAATAACTATAAAACCCCTGCCCTGAAATTTTTTTTTTTGGTAGCATCAAAATCAGGAATGGCAGTTTCCTCCTGAAAGACTACACTTCCCAGCTTCCCTTGCGGACAACTGAAGTCATTTCCACCCCTATAAGGGGCTTCCACCCACCCATCTTCCGTAGGCTTCTTAACCATCTGCACACGTAGGTGGCAAAATGCGCCCTTGCTGTGAGTAAACATGATCCCACCTAAAGTGAGACCAAGCCTCTCTTTCCATCTTCCGTCTCTCCGCAGCTGCCTTAAATAATAGAACAATGACAAATAGGGGTCTTTCTTTAAAATTCTCTCCGAGGACAGTTTGCCTTATTGAACCTGTTAGATTTCTGAGGCAGCTCAAAAGCGACAGGAGGCAGAAAAGAGACAGGAGCCCGATCATCAACATACCAGTCACCCAGAGAAAAAAAGATGTCTGCGACCCTTTATAAGCGGTGGGTGAGGGGCATGTGGAAATGGTTGCGGCACCTAGACCCTTTGTCCTTCCTGCAGCCAGCCTCCTTGCTAAAGGCTAGACAGGCTGACCCTGCAGGCATTCCTTTCTTGATCTTCGAGGCCCTGTCAGCACCTGCATCCCCAGCTAGTTCAGACTGAATGGGTAACACCCCCCACCCCGCGCATTCCTTGAACCCAGATGTAATTAGAGTACAATTGAGTGAAAAATGACAATGCCTGCTGGTTATTTGGGGAGGAGAAGCTTATTGCACTGTTCAGAGTTGGGCGTGTGCAACTTGTTGCAGTGGAAGCCCGCGGTTGCTAGGTGCATTGTTTAGAGAAGAGTGTGTGCCTTCTGGGTAAATTCTAGCGCAAGTCTTGTCTGCCACATGCAGCCAGAAGGATGGAGTATGTAAAGCCCAAACCAAACGGCATCCCAGGTTGCTAAATTATTCAATGCTTGTCTGCCTCACTTATTTTTCTGCATCCCTTTCGTCTGATGCTACACATTGATCTCTCCAGCAACGTCTTCTTTAAAGGTGTTTGCGACTCCTTCCCTGAACCCATGACCTTTTCCACTTGAAGTGTTTGCTCTGGTACCCACTCCCGCAGATTTCCTGTTCCCGCGGCTGGATGCAATTGTTGGCATTTGCTCTGCTCGAGACTTGGGAGCTTTGCATGCTTACTAACTACACAGCAGCCTTGCGGAGGAAATGGGGTGGGGGTGGGGGTATCTGTCCTCAGAGGGGAGAAGAAATAATACAAAGACTCGTTCACAAAACCCAACTGCGAATTCCCTCCTCAGAAATAAGGAAAGCAGCCAGACTGGCCCCGGGTGGAGCCACGGGAAGATGAAAGCAGCTATTTTTGGCACAAATGCCTGACATTTAAAAGAGCTGCAAGTGGAGAGCGAAGTTGGGGGGATGGGAGGACAAGCGTGGGACAACTGCCTCCAATTAGATAGGTATGCCCTGAAACGCAACGACTCAGAAATAGCTTCCCGCAGCCTAATCAGTTTCTGTTGCCATAGAAATGGTGGCCGCTACGGCGCTGAGATGCTAACCCGGTTGTTCCGCGACTGGTCAGGATTGAAATGGAACCGTGTTTCGATCCCACACTCTTCGTTTTCAGGCCTGATGCTGGTGCGGGCTTTAAGCTTCCTCCACAAAGCAGACTAAGGTGTTTGGGCCTAGACGCTGCGAGGCCACTGTGTCCCATCCCAGTTATGTTAGTTTCCTTTGTGTGTCTGCCACCAGGACACCTGAAACAACTATTCATATAGAAAACCATATTTTGGCTCACGAGTTTAAAGGGCCAGTTCACCCTAGCAGGAAAGGCTGTAGACAGAGCCCAGAAAACATTAAGGGACAGAGATGCGTCCTAGCAAACTCCTTCCTCACAGCAGGCTGACTCCCTCCCTACCTTTTACCATCCAACACCGCCATCATGTTATGAATACATCAAAGGATTAATTCGCTAATTAGTGCAGAGAATCCTTAGGATCTAATTATCTCTGGCAATGCCATTCCAGACCCACCCAGGGCTGTGCATCACTAACCTAGGCACTTCTCAACTGGTTAATTTGGCAAAGGATTAAGTACTATGCAACCGTACCAAAAAGGTGGAGGAAATCCAGGGCACAACAGCACAACCAGACGGAATTCTATGTACCTCACCCACACGTCAAAAATGTTCTCTGTCACTTTCCAATGTGCTTCCCTAACTACAAGAGAGTTCACAGAAACGCAAGAGGCTTGACAGCCGACCTTGTAGGTTTTTACTAACCTGCAAATCTATCCTATCCACACATGATTGTCGTCATTGCTTGTGATAGCCGGGCCTCAGTGGCTCAACGGGGAAAAGAACAAACGGGATTCCGTGGCACCTGATGAAGATTTAAAAGAGAAAGACCTACTAGTATACCTCTGGAGACCAGTGATCCCCAGAACACATCCCATTTGCTGGGGACTCTGCACGCTCAAACAAAACCAGGGCTGTGGCCTCGAAGGCTGATTTTAGTTCCGCTTCGGTCGCTGTCCTAGCACCCACGGATTGCAGCCCATAAAGGAAACGGGGCTTGGAATTTCAGAGTTGAGGAAGAATTCACCCCGCTTAGGCCAGAGGGAAGAAAGGTAAGTTTGATTCCTACACAGGAGCAGTGACAAAGAACCACCCACAGGAGACGATGGGACACATTCTATTTCAAATCCCGCAGATCGCTGCCACGCAAATTTGAGGCTGTTCACGCAAGAGCGCCTCTGCGGACCGGGTCAGAGTTCCGTTTGATTGGCTAGCTAGTCTCCATCGCTCCACCGTCCACTGTTTGGTCACAGCAAAGTGGCCGCCTTCCCTCTCAGTCACTGCTCCCTTCCACAAGCACACATTTATTTGGTTCGTGGTCCTTGCGCTGACTGGCTTTACGTCAACTTGACACAAGCTAGAACCACCGGAGCCTCAGCTGGGAAAATACCACAATAATATCGGGCTGTAGACAGGCCTGCAGGGCATTTTCTTAATTAGTGATTGATGTGGGAGGGCCCAGCCTACGGTGGTGAGGCCACCTCTAGGCAGACGGTCCTGGGTTCTATAAGAAAGCAGGCTAACGGTGAAGCCACCTCTGGGCAGCCGGTCCTGGGTTCTATAAGAAAGCAGGCTAACAAGCCAGAGGAGGAAGCCAGGAAGCACTGTTCCTCCGAGGCCTCTTTATCAGTTGCTGCCTCCAGGCTCCTGACCTGTCTGATCCTGCCCTGCCTTCCAGTGGTGGCGCTGTGATGTGGAAGTGGAAACCAAAGAAACCCTTTCCTCCCCAACTTGCTTTTTCGGTCATGGTGTTTTGTCGCAGCAATAGAAACCCTAAGACAGTCCTGGAGGCTGACTGACAGCCAGGGGGCTCTGCACTGGCACCTGGGGGCATCATACTTGGCCCTAATAGGGCAGTCGCAAAAGTGTATATTACACAAGGGAAGAAAATGAGGTCAAACCCATTGTCTTTGTAAGGAAGCCGCTCTTGAGTGACCGCCCCTCATCTCTTCAAAGCCTCGCCTCCTAATCCTATAGCCAAGATAGTTAAAGTCACCTGATTTCAGGGGACCAGTCAAGCCACAGTAGCACTTAAGCATTAAATGGAACTAAAGATATATCTAAAATATAAATCAATCAATTATTAATTAAATAATGGTTGGTCACTGTAGACTCCACAGGTATGGTTCAGTGGGTATCTGTGTCTCCCTGTTATATATATATATATATATATATATATATATATATATATATATAATATATATGTGTGTGTGTGTGTGTGTGTGTGTGTGTGTGTGTATACACACATATATATATTCCTTAAATGACAGACAGCTGAGCATATGTTGCATACACATTTGGCAATAATCATCCTAAGTACTTAAGAATTGAAACCAAAGGTTCAGGGAGCAGTAATGGCAGCACCAACAATCAGTTACAGCATCATGTTAGTGATGGTGTATAAGTTGAGGTATCAAAGTGTTTTAATGAACACAGATGACCAGATTATATTACATTCCCACCAAGAGTATATAAAATGTCCCCTTTTGTCCCCAGCCTCTACAACATTCACATCATTGATTTTCTTCACGACTGCCGTGGTGATTGGGATAAGACAGAATCTCAGTGTAGTTTTTATTTCTGTTTTTTTTTTTTTTCTGTCATGGCTACTGAGGTTGAACATTTTTTCACATGCCTTTCTGTTGTGGAATGATTTCTTTTTTACACTGAGAAGATGTGTCATTCAGATTGGTTTAATAAAACGCTGACTGGCCAGTCGCTAGGCAGGATGCTAGGAAGAAGGAAGGAGGAGATGTGAGAATGCATGGAGGAAGCAGGAAGGCAGGATGGGCAGTAAATGAACCTCGCAGCAGCATGCAAATTAATAGAAAGGGGTTAATTTAAGTTATAAAAGCTATCTAAAACACAAGCCTAAGGTGTTGACTGAGATTTTATAATTCATAATAAGTCTTGGTGTCATGATTTGGGAACAAGCAGGACAAAGAAAGACTTGCTACATTTTTCGGATACTGTAGATACTAAATCTCTGTCAGATATACAGCTAGCAGAGGTTCGCTCCCTTTCTACAATCTTTACCCAATTGACTCTTCCCTTTGCTGTGTAAAAGATTTCTAATTTTACAAGGCTCTATTTTCCAGTTATTATGTTTCATGAGTCACTGAAGTCCTATGAAGAAAATCCTTATCTTTATGAAAGAACGTTCATAGAAAGGGCCTTCATCCAGTCATTCTTCCCAGTGGAAAGTAGCAGCGACCACAAGCTGTCTGTCTGTCCTGCTCCAAGTACCCAAGAGAGCGCAAAAGCAAAAGAGAGCACCTCTTTTGACCCTCTCCCCCAACTTTTAAACTGTGCTGTAGGCAGAGAAGACTGTGCCCTAGGACTTGCTGCCCCAAAAGTCATTGGGTCGGAATCCCACCACATATGCAGGTAGACATGGTACTCGAGGAGTAACTGAGAGTTTTATATCTTGATGGGGGGGCAAAAGGAAGTAAACTGTATCACTGGGCATAGCTTGAGCATAGGAGACCTCAAAGCCTATCTTCGCAGTAACGCAGTTCCTCCAACAAGGCCATATCTACTCCAACAAAGCCACACTTCTTAACAGTGACACTCCCTATGAGCTTATGGGGGCCAGGTACATTCAAACTACCACATCAGATATAGGGGTATTTCCAGCATTATTTGTTTTAGTCAGGATTGTTTTGGCTGTCAGGGGTCTTCTGTGCATGCATGCAAACACACACACACACACGTAGGCACAGATGTCTGTGTAAATGGGATTTATTGGAACAATTTACAGGCTACAGTCTACCTGATTCAACAAGGACTGGCTGTGAATGGAAAGTCCAGGAATCTAGTTAGCTGCTGAGCCCCCAAAGCTGGCTGTCTCCCCTGGTCTTCAGTATATGCTGGAGTCCTAAAGAAATAGACTCCCATGCCAGTGAAGAAATAGATGTGCTGGCAAGGTGGGATCAAGCAGGCAGAGATTAAAAGCTTTCTTCTTCCATGTCCTTGTATAGACTCCCAGCAGAAGGTATGGCCCAGATTGAAGACATGTCTTCCTGCCTCGAGATCTGGATCAAAAAGGCCTGTGTCTTCCAGCCTTAAAGACTTCTGGTCTGGACCAGAAGTGGATTCACCCACTTTAAACCAAGAAAAATCCTCTCACAGGTGTGTCCTCCATTTCTGGATTGTAGCTCATCCCACACATAGTCAAGCTGACCACCAAGAATAGCCTTTGTACTCTCCCAACTGGATCATTCCGTTCATATTTAAACATATCCAACAAACTCTTGGGGCTAGAAATATGGCTAAGAAGTTAAGAGTATTAACTAGCTGCCCTTCCAAAGGATATGAGTTCAATTCCCCCTTCAGTAGGACATAAAAGTTGCAGTGTGAGAGACATGAACTGTGTCTTTTAAGGTGAGGGCCGAGCTGTTCTAACAAAGGACCCAACTGTGAGCTGAAGTTTCCAGAATAAACCACACCTCTAATAAAGATTCCACAAGGTTAGTTGATTAATTAAAGCTGATGATTATAAGGAGTTGGAATACTGCAGATCCAGAGCCAAGCTATGTTGCTCTCTCTTTAATCACCTTCATAGCCATGTATTGGCCTCCCTTGTGTCTGGCAGACCTTCCTCCCCACTATCAGGACAAACCTTTGGCATGTTTGTCTGGTCTACCATTCTTTCCATCTATAAATCTTTGGGATATGTCAGCAAGCTGGTAGCGTCCACCAGCCCAAGACCTTAGAATGCCATCTGAAAACAGCTGGCACCTGCATCAGGGGTTTCCTTGCTCTGCTGCAACCACCTACGTGGTGTTCTTCTGAATGCATTTGAAAAATGCCTAGATTTATGACTTCCTTTTGTCCTGGACCTATAAAGGTTCACACAACCGTTTCAATATAGGAATATGGTTTGGGGGGGGGTCAATCGAAGTTCATGTTTTTGGGCCTCAATCACTCATATTTGTCTCAAGATAGATTATCCCTTATTCCCCTTGAGGCGAGAGCTATATTTTGTGAGATGAGTCCCTGGTTGGTGTCATGTGACAGTATGGGCCCTTTGTGTAAAAAACAGCCAATGCTGTCTCCTCTGGTTGGCAGGTTCTTTCTGGGCTTGGACCTCACTTTGGTCTAGTCAACAATCCAGTAATGGTACTTTAAGATGGCTAGTGGATATCTTCTCATTTTTTTCCAGAACATTGTTCTACAAGCATTAGGTAAATGCAAATGCTTATTTGATAACACGTGATTCTTTTCTTCAATCATCTCCCCCAGATCTAATTAGGAATTTCTGTCTGTGACCTCCCACGTGAATTGCAACCCTGCCCCTTTTAGTTTAGAAATTCTGTGAGCAACAGATCATTACGATGCCAAAGAGGTGCTTTTTCCTCCAGCACAGCAAGGCGGAGGTGTTGGGAAGCCCCCCAGGACGTGCAGTGGTACATTCCAATCTCTATTTGTTGAATAGAGACGCCAGTTGCTGTATTCCTCAGGCCCTGAAGTATGACTTCTGGCAAGTTTTTCACCAGATGGTGCACTTCAGGGTTCCCCCCTGTTTGTCTGGAGATTCTTTTGAGCTGTTTGGGTTCCGTTGAAACATTTATACCATTACATATTTATATGACAAGCCTTGTCGATGTGGAAGATCCTTTGACCACGGATAGCATTTTGCTACTTGCTATATGACAAGGAAGCCTGAAGTATTTTGGTCATACAGGGCTCTTCTGAGCCATGGGGTTCTGGTGACCATTTGAGATATGGATAGGGAAATGCATTAACGTTTCTATTGTAAATTGCTTAACCAACAAAAATGCTGTACGTGACATTTTGATGTCCTCTAGAGAAATTCTAGCTAGCTAGTCTTTTATAAATTTACTGTAACATATATAAGTACATTCTAAATTAATGTAATTGTTTTTGTATCATTTTGTATCTAGAGGGCATTAGGCAAAAGTTAATATGCCCCTCGGGTTTATTACTGAATAGTAAACCTCTTGCCATTTCATTAACATACAGAACGTGTGTGTGTGTGTGTGTGTGTGTGTGATAATTGTGAGTGTTGGGAGATGGCTTTCAGAATATATATGAGATATTGCCTCTGTTTTTTTCTCTCGTCCTTTGAAATGATAGTTAACTAAAATTCAAGCATTGACTACAAATTTGGGTCTGAAGAAAAATTGCTTATGCAAGAACTCTATCTCAATCATGCCTAATTAGAATGTAAATATACAGAAATGCTAATTTTGAGCGCCCTGGTAGAATGGTTTAGGGTTGGTGTTTATGAATGGCAACCGGTGGGATGGTTTGGCTCTGACACTTCCAAATGTTAATTCTGGAAACTGAGGCTGAAAAAAGAAAAAACCTTGCTTCAGGATTTATAAGATATAAAATGATTTGCAACAAAAATCTAAAAGGTTAATTTGTCAGGCATACAGTGTCACTTCAACTATATGTTAAATCTTATAGGACCTGATAAATCTTATATAATCTATATGTCTTACAGATGCAGGTATTCCAATCTTTGAAAACTTATTAAAAATGATATTTTCACTGGATTAAATATTATTCACAAAACATTAACACATTTTAAATACAGGATTAAAACATAGCTCAGCTTCTAAATCAAATGTTTTAAAGAGATCATAAACATAAAATGATTAAAGAAAGCACAGTTAATTTATATAAATCAGCATTATCTGAATTCATAAGATAAAATCATGTTGTGTTTCAAAATTTTATGTTGGCTATTAAAAGGTTTAATCATATGTGTGTATAGTGTATGTGTGCAGGCAAGTGGGTGCGGGTGTGTCTGCTGAACACATGCACCTGAAGGTCAGATAAGGTCAGACAGAGGTCAACATTGGTCTTGCACTATTGCTCTCAGCTTGTTTAGTTTTTGAGACAGGGTCTCTCAGTGAACCTGACCTTACCATTTTGGACAGACTAGCTGGCTAAGGAGCTCTCTGGGACCTGCCTTTTCCTCTCTCCCCTACTCTGAACTACAGACTTGCATCACCACGCCTAGCACGTATATGGACGCTGGGGATCGAGAGTCACATCTTCAGGTTTGTGCAGCAAGCACTTTACCCTTGACCAGCCATGATTCCTCCAACTGTGAGCCAAAACAAACCCTTCCTCTCTCCAGATGCTCCTGTTAGGGCCGAAAGACAAGTAACTGGCACAAATCTTCATTGTCAGCTTGACTTTATTTAACATACACGGCTGCAAGTTCCTGTGACGTAAGTGCCTTTAGGTCTTGGCCAACGCTCTATTGCTGCGAAGAGACACCATGACCAGTGCAACTCTTATAAAGGAAAGCACTTAAATGGGGCTGGTTTGCAGTTTCAAAGGTTTAGTCCGTTGTCATCGTGGCAGGGAGCGTGGTAACACAGGAGCAGAGACGGTGCTGTAAAAGTACCTGAGAGTTCTTCGTCAGGCATCAGGAAGTGAATGATTCTGGGACTTTAAAACTTTCTGGTTTTAAGCTTTTGAAACCACCAAGCCCACCAGCCTCTGTGACACACTTCTTCCTACAAGGCTATAGGTACTCCAACAAGGTCAAAAATATGAGCCTATGAAGGGCCATTCTTATTCAAACCCCCACCTTCCAGCCACTGGCTCCCATAGGCTTATAGTCATGTCTTAATGCAAAAATACATTCAGTCCAACTTCAAAAGGCTCCATAGTCTCTAACAGTCTCAACACTATTTAAAAGTCCAAAGTTCAAAGTCTCTTCTGAGACTCAAGGCAATCTCTTAACAGTAACCCCATGAAAAATCAAAATCAAAAGGCAGTTCACATCCTTCCAGCAGACCGTTGTACATACACAGAACATACATTTCCATTCCAAAAGGGGAAAGGGGACTATGGTAAGAAATACAGGACCAAAGCATGACCAAACACCTGCAAGGCAAACTCCAAACTCTACGTCTCCATGTCTGCTGTCAAAGTGCTCTTCAGATCTCCAATACCTTCCCGTTTTCTTGACTGAAACATACTTCTTTCCCTTGGGATGACTCCACACCAGGTCTACAGCTTTTCCTGGCAGGGATCCCATGACTCCGACGTCTCCAGCATCGTGGAGAATCCACCGTAATTCAGGCATCACTTTCACAGCTTGGTGCGATAGCAGGCTGGACCTCCATGCGCGGACACCCGTGCAGGGGGATTCTGCAAACCCTTTCTAGTATCCTCGATACAAGAAGCATGCGGCTGAAGCTGCTGAGTTCTGCTGCTTATGGGAGCTGGAATTTAGCCCCTCATTCAGTTACGTTTTCATCGGCTTCCTGTTTTTGACGGTTTCCTTCACTGCTTAAGCTTCTGTAGAGTTCCTTTTCACAAGTTGGAAGTTTAGCCTTCCCCTGAGGCCACTCCCTTTATTCCCTTTAGCATCAACCTTTTCTTTATGTTTTTTAATCTTGTTTTTTAGATTGTTTAAAAGGCCAGCCCTACATGTGGACAAGAGCATCCCCTAGACCAGAGTGCTAGACTGAGCAAAAGAGAAAGCCAGTATTTGTGTGTCTGGTTTCTGACTTCAGACACAGTGACCAGTCACCTCACATTCCTGCTGCAATGATGAATTATAACCTCAAACCTTTAGCAAAAATAAACCTTCTTCCTTTATGTTATTTTTTGGTGGAGCATTTTATCACAGCAATGAGAAAAGTAATGCATATCAAATAACAGTCCCAGTGTGAGCAGCCCAGTTTGGACATAGCACTCATGAATACCGGAACATTTAATCACTTTGTGGCATAGTCCCTTATGTCATTAACACTCTTCATAACAAAGCTGAGTCGATATTCAGACCAGATTCCAATAGCTTGGAAAGATATACAGAACGGTGGAGTAGACTAGCCCCAAAAGTTCACATCCCCTGGGTTATAAGAGTTGTTGGGTTATTGTTATGTTTGAACAGAAGGCTGGGAACAAGATCTTATAAGTCAGATGGGAGTCCACCATGCTTTACTTTGGTGAAACAGATAACAGAAATGCAGCAGATAACTGGTCCTCTCCACCAGATCTCCCCTCTCTGGACAGCTTCGCATCCCTGTGCTTTTTCTATCCCTAAAGAAAATACCACCTCCCTTCCAAGAAGAAACGAAAAATTCCACACAACGACTCAATGCAACCCAAATTGCAGAAGTTATATATATATAAAAAAGCATTCTTTGGGTACATTTGTGATTCAGGAGCTCAATAAACTGAACGTTATTCAAAATTGCCCAGTCTCCCTGCTGCACTTCACACCGCACCTTTGTGCAATGATGGGGCAGGGATAAGATGTGCACCGTGAGACTCCCTCTTAGAAAAGCTAAAGATAGAAAGCACAGAAATTGCTAGTGCAAGAAGATCACCAATCCTGCTAGGCAAGACATTGTATAGATATCCTGTCAGTAAGAAACTTAGCTGCCGGGATTTGCTCCGTGGAAATAGCTCTTGCATTTGCCACCGGTCCAGATTTACACAGTAGAAGGTAATGGACGTGTCTATTGCCCCCAGGGCCACGTCTGAGGTAAGGGTGAGAACTTTGGTACTTGCTCAGGGTTGAATAATGGAGCTGTTGCAAGCTAGGGAAGGCAACAAAATATTTCTCTTCAAAGTATAAAGTTTTGAGCTGTTGAGCTGGAGACAATCCAGTGCAGAGTTCCTCGCCTTCTCTCTGTTTACCTGAAAGCAGGTGAGAAGTTCAAACACAAAACAAAGCAAAACAAATAGCCCCTGCCGTCACCTCCACGCTTCTCCCACCTGAAAACGGAGTATGGATTCTTCACACCGCTGTGCACCAGCTCTGAGGTAAAGGCCATAGAAGAATCTGCAAGCAGAATCTCTTCCCATGCATTCCCCTTCCCAGAGTGGACCCTTTTTCTTTAGCAGGCCACGCCCCTAAAATTTAGTTTTCTATCTTGTCGTGTTCCTATGTCGTTAAAGATGACTCTTCTGCCAGATGTGCCTTGAGCACATAAACCTGCTCCTTTATCTCTAGCCCGTCTGTCTTTTATTACAGAAGACAGTGCTAATATTTGGAACTTACATGTCCCCTAAAAACCCTTGTGCTAAAGAATTGAACCGCAGTGTGGCGCTGCTGGGAGGCTATGGAAACTTTGAGTGGTGAGGTCACAGGTCACGAGGTCACTGGGGGCATAAGTCACTAGGGGCATGCCCTTGAAGAGGAGGAGGGTGGAACCTTGGCCCATTCATCTTTGCTGGTTTCAACCTCTGATGATGACGTGAATAGTGGTGCCCTGCCGCCTGCCTCTGCCATCGTGTGCTTCTTACTTCAAGCCCAGAGCCAAAGCACCAACCAACCAGCCAAGCACCATTCAGACTGGAACTGATAAAACTATGACCAAATCAAGCTTTTCCCTTTCAGCGTTGGTTTATTGTAGGAATTTGCTGAGGTCATGGAAAGCTATCTAACAGTATGTCTCGGATACATAGTTATGGGATGGGGGGGGATACATTTCTCTTCTTCCCAGTTTGGCAGTTCAACACAATGTTCTCAAAGTCTGCGTAGGGTCTGGCATTCTTTCTGCCGGCTCTGGTATCCGTGCTCAGCTTCTCTTCCTCAATCATGTTTCTTTAACTCGGTTTACGCTCAACCTCTGAGTCCAACCTTAGCCACTTTCCTTCATTTTATCTATTTACCCTGGGTAAATACTCAGACACAAGCAACTTTAAAGAAGAAAGCTTGCTTCCAGTGCTCAGTTCAAAGCACGGTGCACCCGTGGAGAAGTCTGCACAGGCACGCGCTTGAAGCCCATGCTGGTCCCACCCCTACAGCCAGCTGGAGAGAACAAAGAAAGCTTGTGCTCAACTCCCTCCCTCCTCCCCCGTGTAGGGCCAGCCTGTGAATGGTGCCATCCACATTTGAGGGTGGGTCTTCTTACTCAACACAATTAAAATCCCTCACAGACATGCCCACAGGCCAGTTTAGTCTAGCCAAAAAAAACCAAAAAAACAAAAAAAAAACTATCTCCCTAGGTCATTAGGGTCCTGCCAAAAGGCAATTGCAATTAACTATCACACCCCAAGTCTATCTGAAGTAACAGATTTGACTAAGAGAACCACACCCTTAATCTGATTTTTGCCGAAGGTCCTAAATCTTTTCAAAGTCATAACGGACCTTTAAGAAAAACGTTGGACGTTCAGAAATCGTTGGCCGTTCTGCCACATAAAGCTCCATATCCCTGGACTCACTTCCGTTTCCCTGTTTATAAACGGTTGCTTCTTTGCAGAGCAAACCTGGACTGGATTGTGGTAAAACCTTCAAAGAAAAGGTGAGCTCACATTCTCACATTCCGATCTTGTAGACGTCTTCCCTTGGAGCAGACCGCCTGGGGTCCAAATCAAGTCTTAACAAACACCGTGGTGGATCCAACATCGCTGGTTTCCAGTCTCCACTGTTTATGTTGTCACTGTTACCTAATAACTTCTAACTGGGCTCCATCTGAAGGTTCCACTACCGTTCGATAGCACCAGTCTGGAGACCAAACCTTCAACACAAGTCTTCCTTTGGGAGTACATAACATCCAAGCTGCGCATGCTTCATATGCACAGCATATGCTGACATCTGAAGACAACATATGCTGTGCATATGAAGCATGCTATTCCGAACATCAGCAAGCTCTTGAGACGCGCATCATCAGCCCTGCTTTCAGACAGGCTCTTTGGGATGTCGTCAGTTTGGGATTTCAAGTTCCCTTTCTCCTGTAGGGTATCATCAGGTTTCTTCCCTTTCGCGGAGGCCCATTCTTTCCCTGGCAGTGGTCAGCAACCCTAGGAAGGACTTTATGTCGTCGTTGTGCCTAAAGGGCACCTTGCCATTCTGGTTCATGAAGACCCTTGCCATGGGATGCTTCTGCACACGAGAAATATGAATTGCTCCCACTGATTAATAATAAAAGCTGTTGGACCAGCAGGTAGGCAGATTAGGGTTAGGTGGAACAATCAAACTGAGGACTCAGATGAGGAGGGGCTGAGAGCAGAAAGACTCTAGCAGCTGCCCAAGAAACAGCAGGTCGGTAGATGGGAAATGCCACAGCCCTGTGGCAATACACAGATTAATAGAAATAGGTTAATTTAGATGTAAGAGCTAGTTAGTAATAAGCCTGAATGATAGGCCAAACAGTTTGCAGTTAATATAAGTTTCTGGTGTAATTGTTTGGTACTATGCAGTTGGGACACGAAAGCACCGCCTCCTTTTACAGACCCTAGGGAGGATGCTTGCTCAGCTACTGGCCTAGTAAGCTTTCTTCCCTCTCCTGCCTGGAGTGCGGTTCATAGCGAAAGACAAATTCTTATCTTAAATTCTGAGTCAGTCTGCTTAATTTCTGCCAAACTGGTGATTGCTAATCATGTCCCTTTGCAAATCTTTCTGGCCGACAGAGACATCAAACACTCATGGTCCCCTCAACATCGTATTCTATGCGCCACCTGAACCCACCTGCACAGCTTCATCTCTGGAAACCGAGGAAGTGAGAGAAGAGTAGCTTCTGCTAGAAAGTGGAGCATGAATAGGCAATTGACACATTCATTGTAAAATTCGTTGTAAAGAATGAGTGAGACAGAAGCCACAGAACCCCAGACAACCAGCAGCTAGCAAACGGGAGAAATGGGAGAGATGGACGGGGCATTCTCGTGACTTTCTCCGTTAGTCTTCATTCCTCATCATTCTGAAGACGGTAGCTCTGTCACAGAACGCGCTTGTTGCGCACGAAGACCTGCATTCACTCTCCAACCACATTCAGTTTTTGCCAGTCTGTTGGGTTCTACCCTAAATCTTTGGGGTACCCAGCCTCCTGTTCCGAGCCATGCAGGCAGTGTGGGGCATGGGCTCCCCCATGAGGGAACTGTTTACTCTGTAACATTGACTCATTAACGTAAGACTTTTTGGAGCTGAAGAGATGGTTCAGTTGTTAAGAACACTTGTTACTCTTGCAGAGGACCCAGGTTTGAGAAACCAGCACCCCTATGGTGGCTCACAGCCACCTACAACTCCAATTCCAGGGGATCCACTGTCTTCCCACTTCTGAGGACACTGGGCAGGCAAACACAAGCAACACATGTACGCAGGCAAAACACCCATAAAATAAAATAGGTAAATAAAGCTAAGGAAAATTTTTAAAAATAAAATTATACTTTTAACAAAAGGCCATACATTTCCAAGAAGTGGATTGCGGGGTTTATATTAGCCAATACAGGATTTATCTAGGGTGCAGGAAACCCTGGGTTTAATCACAGTGGCAGGGAAAGATTTATAGTGAATTTTTTGTATGCTATCTGTAACAGAAAATCTTTCTGTGTGTCGCTAAGCCCGGTACTTGGCCCAAAGGGGACAGATGAGTGTCTTCTGCGTATTTAATGAATCAATAATACTTTAACCCAGTGCTTGTACATTTAGAACACTTGCCATCACATCTAGCTAACCCGGATCTCCCCATCCCCATCCCTTTGATTTTTAAAATCAGTTTTACGGTGTAACTCCAGCTAACCTGGACCTCATTTGATAGCCCCTAGGCTGGCCTCAACGGTGGCAGTCTATCTGCTTCAGCTTCCAAGGGCTGGGGTTGCAGGTACCACCACACCCGGGTCTAAGCCCACATCTTAGCTTGTCAATCAAGCAGGAGAAAGGCCTCTTTCATTCCTTAGAGGATTAGAAGGATGGCATAGCTGTGTGCAGAGTGCTCCGTTTTCATCTGCTGTGCTCACAGGGACCAGATGGCTGCCTCCTCTCTAGCGCTCCTATCCCGAGAAGGACAGCATGTGCTGGCGACATTTGATGAGTTCTGCAGGATTCTGAAGTAAAGGCCCTCCGTTCACTCTCTGATTTTTTTTTAAAACATGCACACTCTATATATGGTTCCTAAGATGAACAATTATGTAATTGGGGAACCTTAGAGGCAAAGAACATTCACCACATTTTCCAGGGGTGTCTTAAGATATTTCCAGAGAGTTATCAGTACCAACAAATGGCATTTTAGGCCTCCTACACACAGCCGAGAGAGGAAGCCTCATTCCCCTCAGGTTCAGAGCCTGCCTTTTCTCCTCTTCGGAAAATACATCACACCCAAGAGCAGAGTGAAGCGGGACATTCCGGTTCCCACACGCTGCCCTCCTCAGTACCTTCGGAGTCGGGCTAGCTCCTCTCTTAAAGTTAGGTTTTGCACGGTGGGCCAAAACGTCGCTGCGCAAGTCAGAATTCCCAGGTTCTTACGATCCATGCTATCATTTCCAGATCAATGGCAGGACTAGAGGCGCCACATGGCTTTAATAATTCACCGAGCCATAAAAAGATCAGCAGTCCGCATCCCGCTGAGCCTGCTCCACCTCTGTGGGGCATCCGGGTGGAGGCCACGCTGGAGTCCTCAGTGTCTCCTCCTCGTGTCCACCTCAACAGTTGGAAGGTTTGATCTTCTGTCACTGTTGCCACTTACCTGGACGATAAGGAAAACTTTAAATAGTTGCTCCTTCCACTTCAAAGAGACTCTTTGTAGAGTAAGTCAGAAAGGACTGAATGTGGTGTTTGGGGAGCCTTGCTGCTCTAGTCAGTACAGAGATAAGTTTCGACAAGGTGTGTGTGTGTGTGTGTGTGTGTGTGCGCGCGCGCATGTTTGTATGCAACGTCTCATTTTGTCTTTTCCATTTTACCTAGAAAATCCAGATCTTATGTCACTTTATCTGCATATAAACTCTGGACAACTTTAAATGGCACCGTGGAGCGGAACAGCAGATGAAACAGAAAAAGAAAAAAAAAGGTCCTTGAATAAAATCACTCAGAATCTCCTTAGTTAGTTCCACGTACGTTCTTCACACCATCACTTACATGTTCTCTAGAGAAAACGACTGTGGCTTCACCCATCCATCACTCAGAAACCATTTCCAGCCCCTGCTGTGGTACTTTATCTTTCTCAAGGAGCTTGACCACGAGAGATGCTGGACAAGCATCCTCATATACCTGTACCGTAAAAGCATTCTTAAATATCCGGCAGCTAGGTCCTCAGGATTGAAAACCCCCTCTTGTGGGTGGGATGGGGGAGCAGCAAATCAGAGAGGGAGGCTCACACAACTCCCAGGAAAGTTATAAGAACTCCCGCATTTGTAAGCCCCTCTGGAGGGTAGAGAAGCAAAAGCACTTGTTGAGAGAGGGGGGCTCTTCAGTAGAACTGCCTTCAACTTGTACAGGGTCACTCTCAGTGAAGTAGACTTCTCGGTGATGCAGCTGCCTTTGAGTGATAGACGTAGTTGGAGCCATCTCTTTAGTCTGGCATTAATGGCCAGCGGTGGAATATTTGCTTCTTCATGTCTCCCCAGACATCATCGGCACACAAACAGGAACAAGCAAAGAGGAGTTGGCGACAGACAGTTACTCAGATCCTGCAAAAGGCGATGAGCTATGCTACTGAGCATAGCTGATGTACCTGAGTAGGAAGTACCTAAAATTATGGGGTGCTGTGTCTCCTTGCTGTAGTGGCAGTTGCATACCCCTGCCCCTGTTATAAATGGTAAGTAAGACATATGACCAAGGCTGAGATGTCTAAGGATGGAGCATCCTTGCAGGGACTCCCAGGCTGGCCATCTTCCTCTGCATAATACTGTTCCCTCATGACTGGAGTCCTCAGAGTGCGTGCAGGAACACATTCAAGACAGCTGATGGTCCAGAGACTATAGAGCAGCCCCTCAAAGCAGAAGAGAGAAAGAACGGGTCACAAGCACACAGCAGCATTTTGTCTCTGTGGCTCATCTGTCTGGGGTAAGAACACGCCTGTGTGAGGAGCAGTTACAACGAGGAAGAACACACGTCCTGGCTTTGGAACATGGGGAAATAAGGCTAGGGCTGAGCTCCCTGCTGGCTGGCATTTGCTGTGCTAAAGGTCTATGCACCATGCTGCAGGATAATTGTTGTCAACTGTTCTCCAAGTTATGAACCACTTGTTCTACACTACCAACACACTGAACAAAATAAACTGACTGATACAATAGTGGTGCACCTATTATAAATACAACCAGTTACTTTCTGATTAAAGTCTAATCCTCAGGCAGGCACTCACGCTTGCTGTTATAAGTAAGAACTGGTAGTTGGGGAAGGCGTAGGGCCCCGGGGAGATGCCACTACTATTTTCTGGTTAAATGATATGATGTGCTTATCAAATTGCCTTTTAGAAGGAATTTTTGTTTATGCCTATTAATTACTTTTGGTATAAGCGTCGGTCACGGAGAAAAACTTCTTTTTGACCGGGGGCAATGATTACTGCAGAGAACTGTAACCAGTTAAACTGCTGGGAATAATTGACTGCTTCTGGGGCATCCTGACCTAACACCCTGACATAAGAGCAAAGACAGCAATCACACATATTTAGTACTTCTTCCCAGCCTCAGGGAACAGAAGAGGGGATGGAAAGAATGCAAAGCCCCAGAAAGGGGTTCCCTATTAGGTAGCTGTTCCCTCCAGATTAAAACATTTCCCTGGTGAATGGAGAACACTCAGGAAGCTCACAGGAAACTCTCTGATACTACAAGAAACTTACAGGACTCATGAAGCCCATCCCCAGGCATATATAATTGTAAACAATTGTTGAAAGACAAGACTATTTGTTGACTCCTCCTTCGAGGTGTATAGACACTCTAGTGATGAAATCATGATTGTTAAAGTGTGGTTTTTTGGAGATTTGGCTACCAATGGGCCATCCAATTCTTGTAAGTAGTTCCCATAAATTAAATGGTTCATCAAGTTGAACTTGATGGAATCCAGGTGGTCTGTTGTCAGTGCCTAATTTGGGGTGAGTAGATGTTTACACTTATCTCCTCGGTGCTGTGGAATAATCCTTCCATGCACTCTGAAGATGTGTCTTTGCCAAGGCACCTTCTGATCAGTTTAATATGAGGCTGACTGGCCAATAGCTAGGCAGGAGAGCCAAACGATGCTAGGAAGAAGAAGGGAAGGGTGACAGGGGTCGCAAACCAGACACAGAGAGAAGCAACATAAACATGCCAACCTAGAAAAGAGTACTTCCACATGGTAGATGTAGATAAGAAATACGGGTTAATTAAAGTTGAAAGAGCTCATTAGTGACAAGCCTAAACTATCAGCCAAACATTTCTAATTAATAATAAGTCTCTATGTTGTTATTTGGGAGCTGCCTGGTGGGGCAGAGCTGCCTGCTAGGACACAAAAAACCCTGCCTACACCCCAGGAAAAGTCATACAGCATTATTCCTATTTCATTTTTACAGATTTGGATTGGATACCAAAGATATGTCTTAGCACAGTCATGTGATAACCTTTCACACGCTTCCTTGGCAATCATCCCAAGAATGATAGGGAATTCACTTTGCATTAACTGTAAATTGTGCATTAGAATAATTCTTTGGAAATTGAATATAGTCAGCTTTATAAATTAAAACAGAGGTAATTCTGGACACAAGAGACAGAGAACAGTGTAAGCATTGATTTAGCTTGCTTTGTTTTTCATTTGTTTGATTTTGAGACAAGTTCTCACTACATAGCCTTGGGTGGCCTTGAACTTTGGAACCTCCTGACCGCAGGTGTGCACCACCCCACACAGATTTAAACAGCTCTTTACAAACCCAGTGCAAAGAGACAGTGATGATGTTTAAATATTTTAACTGGATTAGCTAGAATTAGCTAGGTAGTTACTGCTTGAAAGACTGGAAGGTGATTGGCCCCTATGGAGCTTTCAGAACATCAGTAGCTAGTGGCAGGCAGAAGGGGAGTTGGCAAATATCACACAGCTTTCCTGAAGGAGTCGTTTTAGTTCCAACCAAGAAAAATAGAGAAACCGGGACTTTCCTCCTTGGCCTTTATGTATTTGTTCATTTATATATCTGTAAATATATAGGTGCATATACACGCTATATATGTGTATAAACATACTAAGTGGTAAAAAGAAAAGCACTGTGGACAAAACGTAGTACCAACTACATTACATATAGAGCATTCAGGAAGCTTCTCGAAAGGAGAGGAGATGTCTTTGAAACAAAGACAAGAAATGTGTGTTTGAAAAAGTGCTAGGAAAATATGGAGGACGTCTAATCAAGACCGCAGGGAGGAGACGCACAAACGTGCTGAGTGGGAGAGCCTGCGTCAGGCTTGAGAGATAGGAAGGCAAGTGTAAAGCTGCCAGATAAGTGAGGTGCTGGCTGGAGAAGTGTGTGGAGGTAGGATTACAGAATGTTGTAGGCCATGATGAACGTCCCTCCCGCCCACAGGAATTAGCCTTTTACTTCTGTTTGTGGACATGAGTTCATTGCCCCACTTCATGCAGTGTGAAGGGGTTCCGGGATCAGAAGCAGTGCTGTGTGGAAGTTTCCCCAAATGTCTGAGCATCCTGTGGCCCAGTCAACTTGGCCTAAAATTTACCACCACAGCAAGGATGTGCACAATCTGGTGGCATTTCAGTCTCCTTGATGGGGCGGTTGTGTGACTAGGCCAGAGGAGAGCAGGAATAAATCCCAGAAGATTCTCCTGAACTGAGGCTTGAACTCCCAATTCAGGGGAAGTCAGTGGAATGTGCAGCCCACCAGATGGGGCAGTGGGGTATGTGGACGTCTTTAGGAAAAGAAGGGAGTCCATTCTAGTGACTGGTTTGGCTTGCTTGGTGGTACACGTGACAGAATCCACATACGAGGCAAGTGTTTGACCCTTGAGCACAGCTGTGCTTCAATCGGAGTTTCTGCAATTGGTGGAAAAAGCAAAGTAAATAATAATGCCATTCACTAATGTCTTATGGTTCTCCAGTTGTTCCTATCCGTGGTAGTCCTAGATGCTTGTGTTATTGTCATAACAGTTCCTCAGTCTTCCCCTAGGCTGTCTATCCAACTTTTTTTGTGTGGGGGGAGGGGCTTCCTCTTTGCCTTATTCCGTGCACTCCTCCAAGCAGTGCTCTCTTGTGTATGCCATCATTCTCATAACAAGGCCCAAGTATCTCACGCACTGTTGCTATATCCTGTAGTTTACTTCCTTCTATGGATGGAGATGTTTCTTAAGGTCATCATTGCACAGCCTCTCTCTGTGTGAGGCAAGTCATCTCAAACACATTCAGCCACTCCTCTGAGGACTGCTTCATTGTCCAGGTTTCAGAGCTGGAAAGCAGGCGCTTACGACGAGTGTCTCATATACTTGTAATTTTGTTGTTGTTATGTCATGAAAAAAGTCACTCATGTATGGGCAACTGGAAGGGACGGAAAATTGGGGAGTTAAATGTGTTGATTGTGGTGTGTGTGATAATCAAGGTCCCCATTAGAATTAATTCACACAACTGAATTATTTGATGGCACATGTGTATGCAAAACCAGCATCTTGTACATTGGCCAACCATACTTTATTAAAGTTGGGAATGGAATTCCCGTTAGTAATTAAGTAGCCATATAGAATGGGCAGTTAGATGGATTTTGAGTTCAAAGGCTTCTCCTAAGTCAAAGAAGTAAACCTGAGTCCTCTGTTTATTTGTTTGGTTGGTTTTTTCTGCATATATGTGGTCTTTCAAGCCATAGAACTAAATATGATTCTGTAGGAGGAAAGAAGTGTAAAGGGGAAATGTCTAAAACCCACGAGTCTCTGACATTTAAAGGTGAGAAATTAGGGGAGGAGTCACCCAAGAGAGGCTAAGAGGGAGTCAGTCACCCCCAGAGGGGAAAAACAAAGTGGAAAAGTGTTGTCGGGGGTTCTGTCCTGCCTGGTTCCTGCAGCAGTTAAATCCCAAAGAAATCACACAGAGGTCTACATTAGTTATAAACTGATTGGCCCATTAGCTCAGGCTTCTTATTAACTCTTATAACTTATATTAACTCATTATTCTTATCTATGTTAGCCACAAGGTCAGTACCTTTTTCAAAGAGGCAGTCACATCTTGTTTCTTCTGTGGCGGGCTCACAACTGCAGAGGGAGCTTCCTTCTTCCCAGAATTCTCCTGTTCTCATTGACCCGCCTCTACTTCCTGTCTGGTTGTCCCACCTATGCTTCTGTCTGGATACTGGCCAATCAGCACTTATAATTGACAGAATATAGACAATTGTCCCTTACCAGGAAAGCAGAGACAAAAGAACAGCATCTAAACAAGGAGCAAGTAGGCCAATCAGATATTGATAAAAGTTCAAGCACCAAGAGTGGAAAGTAGACATTAGGAGATGTGCCAGCATCTCTGCCAGTGCTGGCAGCAGCTGGGCATCACTGAGTTTGGAGAGAAGTGTTTGGAGAGAGAATGTGCACTCCTGCCTGAGTTACTGCTTCACAGGCCCAGGATAAGCTAAAGAAGGGCCCCAGAGTCGGTGACATGAGGACAGGAGACAATGTGGAAGGTTCTGAAGCATAGGACAACAGGAATCAGACTGGCGCAGGTTGACCTTGAAGGCTTGGACTTCAGTGGTCACAGAGGTTGCAGGCTGAGGGGACTGATCCTGGTGGTCTCCTTCAAGGGGATAAGCAGTTCTAATTACAGCCTCCTTTGGGAACTGTGTTGGTTCATTTGTAGGAAGCAAAAAGG
The DNA here is from genome assembly GCF_982192425.1 of Myodes glareolus. Lineage (NCBI taxonomy): Eukaryota > Metazoa > Chordata > Mammalia > Rodentia > Cricetidae > Myodes > Myodes glareolus. The sequence goes on along the minus strand of NC_142045.1, from coordinate 11,123,365 downwards.
GAAGGGAGTGGCTTCTAAGAGATCGGGGGAGGTTGTGGGAGTTGGCTTGAATCTCCCTAAGATTGGAGCTGGGGCTAAGGAGGGGAGTGAGTTTGCTCCCCACATCTACACTTGGCCTTGCTGTGAGTTGTGAAGAGTAGCCACAGAGGGAAAGTAGCTTGTCCCTTGGAATAAGCCAGTCTTTCAGCTGAGTAAACCAACCCAGAGTGGTGATACTGGTGCCAATCATTAGCAAACGAACACCAGCAAGGAAAGAGAGGGAAAGAGAACAAAAGTGCAGTGAGCAGGGATGTGGCTAAGGTAGGAACAAAGGAGGATGGGATATGGCTAAGATGGTGGAGTAGGACAGAAAGGAATCACATGTAGAACAGGAAGGTCCTGATGTCAATATACCCTTGTTTTCAAGGACCATAAAAATATTGATGGCACACACCCCTAGAGCCAGGGACTCTGGTCACATGCCAGGCAACACGGCCTCCAGTGTTGTCTCTGTGACTGCTGAGTCATCGTGTGTATGATGCATCTCATGCATCCTGGGACTGAATCTGCTTCCCATCATGGTCGTCCTGAGGAGTGGGGCTGGCTGGTGTCTCTCAGCACACACACGGAGTGATCACCCGTCTGCCTCAAAAACGCTCTCTGGGGGTGGACAGCATCAACTTCGGGGTATCCAGATGCTGCTCCTCACTCCAACCTGCTTTCCAGGAGGCCAGGGATTAGAAATCTCTGGCAGCCCTGCAGAATAACTGCAGCTGATGCCCACCAGCAGCCCTGCAGGATACGAGGAAGCCAGGGTGGGAGAGAAGCAGTCCAGTGGTCCGTGTGAACCACCCCAGGACGGCGCTCCCTGCGGCCAGGTCCCCAGGGTGAACTTGACTGTGATTTGGAAGGGCTGTTAAGCACCACGCAGCATCTCTGCAGGAAACATTATCTCCATCTGCAAAGACTGGAAAAAGCCTGTGAGAGGCTGCATTCGGTGGTCTAATTTTAGAATTGCATTCTACACAGTTCAGAGGGAAAAATTGACACTCGCTAAATTAATTCAAATTGGTTTGACTGCAAACAGAATTTAATTCCCACAGGGACTCAGGCAATTTCATCTCCGGCAGGAAGGAGGATTGGAGTCTGCACTGAGATGAAACCCTGGAAGCCATGGTCATCTGCCTTGTCTCTAACCTCAGGATGCCATCTCACAGCCAGCTCCCCCCTTGTTGCAGGACAGATCCCACGAAGCTTGAGGCTAGGGCATCCAGCACCATGCTCCAAGCATAGCCGTCATCCTGCCCTGTCTGTGCCTACACTCCACTAAGGACAGTCCTTCAGAAGTGAAAACGTCACAGGAGGCCACCTCTCTTGCTAGTTTCTAGTAATGTTGCCTCTTTCCTTTGCTACTTGTGGCTCTTAACTGATCCTGCAAGTGTGGCTCTAAACTGATCCAGAAGGGCTTGGGCTTCTCAAATCTCTGCTTCCCTCTAACAAACGGACCTGACAGTAACACATTTCTGTCTTTGTGTTGCTATATGGGTAAACTGTTCAAAGCGTCTAAGAGACTATCTCCTTTTCCAACTGAGCACCCAACAGAGTCTCCTTCCCTCCCTCCCCCTCTCTCTTTGCCTCCTCTCTTTCTCTGTCTCTCTGTCTCTCTCTCGGTCTCTCTCTCTCTCTCTCTGTGTGTGTGTGTGTGTGTGTGTGTGTGTGTGTGTGTGTGATATGTCTGTCTATGTGATATGTCTTTCTGTGCACATATCTGTGCCTATTCATGTGAGTGCATGACCATATGTGTAGATCAAAAGACCACATCAGGTTGTGGTCCCTGCCTTGCACCCGCTTGAGAGAGAGTCTCTCTTTGTCATTGCCTTTGTCCTGGGCTAGCTGCCTGTCAGTTTCTGGGGATTCTTCCAGTTCCACCTCCCGTCTCGCCTTTGAAGCACTGGGATTTCTGATATTCATTCCCACGCCTGGCTTTTACTTGTACTCTGGAGATTTAAAGTCAGGTCTTCACACTTACAGAAGTGCTTTTCACACAGAACCAAACTCCCCAGTCCCAAACTGGCTGTTTTTAATGAGAAATATTTGATATTTGCTGCCACACAGCTTGCATCTTGATTATCTTCCGAAATTGGTAGTGCACACCTTGGATCTTAGCATTTGGGAGGTTGAGGCAGAGGGATGGCTGTAAGTTAGAGACCAGCCTACGTTTTACATAGAAAAGTTCTGCCTTAAAAAGAGAGAGTAAAAAAAAAAAAAAAAAAAAGACCACTCAAGCCCGCATTTGAAGGCTTGGTGCCCAGCCTACAGCTTCATTCAGAAGTAATAGAAGGATTAGGAGATAAGACCTAATAGGAAGAAGTGAGGTCATTGGGAGTAGAAACTTACAAGGGATACTGGAACCCTCCCTCCCTGTTTGCCATGGCTGTATGCATCAGATTCCCTTGAACTGGAGTTACGGATGTTTATGAGCCACCATGCTGGTGCTGGGAATTGAACCTGCATCCACTGCAAGAGAAACAAGTACTCTTTACCACCGAGTCATCTCCCCAGCCCCAGATGTTAGTTTTTAAATCTAAATCTATTTTCCCTGTCCTGTGAGCCTCCTTCACTTGACTGCATAAACCACATCCCTCGGTTCTGCCCTTCTTGCCATTTTTATTAAGGGTAATAACGTCTTGAAAACGTCTCAATTGGAGGAAAGAAAGTCTCCAATGATATTAGAAAGTTAAATATCTAAAGCCATATACTTCCCCTCCATTGTGGGCTCCATGAACAAATCAGGCCAACTCAGCAGCTCCCCTGAGAGTTAGCATCTGCCCCTGGTGGCTCACAGCATGAGGGCTTAGGAGAGGTTTTTGTCCAAATTAACCCAAGAATTTTGGGCTGAGGCTAATTTCCTACCAACCAAACAAACCATCATTGTCTCTCCAGAAGTGCTGCAAGCCAAGAGAGGCCTTCTTACATGTGGCTAACAGCCGAGGTCCTAATGGAAGCCCGGTCTGTATTCTGGGCTGCATGGGTTCATGCTACCTTACCACGATGGAGTATAGTAAGATAGAATATGGTCTCTTGGTTAAAGTCATGCTAAAAGCATCTTCTGCCTTCTTCTAAAGGTTTCGGGCGAAGGCCCTGGCTTCACAAAGGCGTAGCAATAACCCAGTGGCCTTTGCTAGAAGGAGTGTAGGCGCCAGGAGCTCACCCGTGCTCCTTTCTTCTTGTCCCGTCTTAGACTGTCTCTCAGATGCTAGGACAGACGATGTGATTCGCCTCCGGGTCCATCCAGGACATCTTCACTGGTTCTCAGGTTTGTTTCCCCTGGGGTCAAAATGGCAGTTCAAGTCCAAGAACATTCCTGAAAGCCAAAGTAAATAAACAAAGAAACCTTTCTCCGGAGCTCCTCAGTTGACTCTCTCATTTTCCCATCTATAAAAAGATGTTTCAACGGACAGGAAGTAGTGTTCTGCCTGACCCATGTCTCCAGAGGGAAGTTTAGTTTCTTGGCCATTGACATGTTAAGCCGACTGGGGAACTCATCTGCCTGACTTCCTGGGGACGTTGCCTGATCTTCCATCTTGCTAACTGGGTGCTCTAGTCATGAACTGCATGGCCCCACCAGAACCCAGTTGAACCCAATGATGCTTTTAAGTACCCCAAGTCACTAAGAAATCCTCAGGGGTACCTCTGACTAGAAATCTTCCTTTAATTAAATCAGACACAAGACCCAGATATATTAGCAGATGTTTTTGCCCTTTCCAGATGTTAGAAGTTCAAAAGGAAAAATAAGTCTCGGTATTTCATAACTGCTATTTAACTTCTTGTGGTGTATTAGTTTCCCGTTGCTGCTATAACAAAAAAAAAAACCCCACAAATTTAGTTACAGTGTAAATTCATTCCAGGAGTTCTGATGGTCAAAACTATAAAGTAGTTTTTAATTATACTTTTTATTTTATTTTATGTGGAGCGTATGTATGTGTGTTCGTGTACCTTGCCTGTGCTTGTTACCCTCAGAAGTCAGAACAGAGCATCAGACCCTTGGAACTGGAATTACAGGTGATTGTGAAACACCATGAAGATGCTGAGAATCAGACCCAGGTGTTCTGCAGGAGCAGCAAGTGCTCCTAGTCGCTGAGCCATCTCTCCAGCCTCCTGTAAAGTGATCTTTATGGAAACGCTTGTCCTTTCCAGAAGGCAGTGGAAGGGCTTTCTACCCTTCAAAATCTGAAATTCTGATACCAAGAGTGAGCGCTTGATCCAGGTCAAAAAAAGTGAAATTAGCCAAAGCGCATGCTGGTCAAACAAAACCAACATATCTTGCTCCATCCTCAGGCCTCGGGTTATGTATTTCACGTGGATTATCTGACGGGTGTCAATTTCAGAAGGCCAACACATTGCTTTCTTAAAGCTATATCACTCCCTTTGTCCTTGAGCCACACAATGCTAATTGGTTCTTTTTGAATTCTCAGATCACACAGAAATTGATAAATGATCTTTTCTCCAGCCTAAAGCAATTCATGGAAGAATTGTTTTCTTATTAAAATGACCTGGGTATTCTAGGAATAAGAAAACCACAGCACAGAAGTCTTGACCCAGACCTGAAAAGTCTCACTAGATCTGTTGAACTGGAGGAAATGGAAGAGAAAAGGAGGACATGTACTCAACTATGTTCATCTCAGTATTGTTTGTCATAGCCAGAACCTGGAGACAACCTAGATGTCCCTCGGCTGAAGAATGGATAGAGGAAATGTGGTACATTTACACAGTGGAGTACATCCATCCATTTGCCTGCAAATTTCAAGGTGCCATTATTTTTTTCTACCGTGTAAATTATTTTTTCTCCACCGTGTAAATGTAACCCAGATCCAGAAAGACAAATATAATGCATACTCACTCATAAGTGAGTGAGTGGCTTTTAGGTGTAAAACAAAGAAAAACCAGTCTTCAATTACAATCCCAGAGAACCTAGACAACAATGAGGACTCTAAGAGAGAAAATCTACTCTGGAAGTAGAAAAGGACAAGATCTCCTGAGTAAATTGGGAGTGTGGGGATCATGGGAGAGGGTTAAAGTGGATGGGGGAGGACAGGAGAGGAGCAGAGAAAAAATATATAGCTCAATAAAAACAATAAAAAATTATTTTGCGTGGAAAAAGCAGGAATAAAGCTTTAACACTTTAACATTAAAAAATGAAAGTCTTCTTAAATATTATTACACCAGTAACTTTTCCCTCCATGTAGCTACTCAAGATCTGCATGAGAAAGGCCAAGCTCCCAGTGAAGGCCCTGCTGGGGCATCTGCTTGTCCTCGCTAACCCTTTCCCCTCCTGACAGCCTCTGTGCTGGCACGAATTTGGAGTCCGTGTAATCAGTCTCCTGATTGTGACCCTGGAGCCTGGAAAAGCTAGCATGTCAAATTAAAACAGTTCAGAAAGGTAACTTCCATGTAAGCAAAATCAACTTTCTCTGAAGTCGGAGAGTGGTGGGTATGGGGGAGAGGAGTAGATACTGTAGCTTGCCCCTTGAGTTTCTAGAACATTCAGTTGCTGCATTAGTTTCTGCACTCTGGCTATTATGTTTGCTTCAAGCATGTGTGGCTCCTATATAGAAGAGTTTATCTAGGCACCTGGTTTTCAGCAAAGTGGGTTTGACATAGCAAGTCTTCCTTGGGGTTGGGAAGAGGGGCCTTTGTGGTAGAGCACTTGTCTGGCACCTACTTGATGTGCGGGCTCAATCTCCAGCACTGCTAAATTAATTAATTGATTGGTTAACTAATGAATTAAACAGGTCTCTCGTGTTCCCTGTTGGGTGTCAAGGCAACTTCAAGTAATCCTATTTGTGTGATCTTTCCGGACTGAGCCGTTCACGCTTGCAATTTAATCTACAATTAAGAGCAGCCCCTGGAACTGGTATAATTGGGCTCCTGCTGTAGCTCTGCCTAACTACAATAGGGTCACCATAGATGGCAATGCCCCTAATTCTGTGCAACTTTGGGTTCGTAAAAAACGTTATTTAAACAAAAACAAGTCGTAGTAACTCTCTGTCTCCTGCAAGCGCAAGCAGCAGTGGGCACAGAGAGGCTGGTGTGTGTAGACACTGTGCATGGACACACAGCATCGTCTGTCATTGTTGGCCAGTTTTCTCTTGTTCCCTAAGCTGAAACTTGTTGTCATTCTACACTTTGAAGACAAGAGGGACATTTGTGTACTTTGCAAGCCATAAAGCTCAAAGGTAAATGACAGTAAACAGAGTTGTTTCCTTTTTTTCAAAGCCAACTACTGGAGGGCAAGCTCTCTCCCCTGTGAGAACCAATCAGTCCCAGTTTCACTTCTGTAGGTGGGATAAAATATCTTGACAAAGGAGAGCTTAGAGAAGGAAAGGATTTAGTCGAATTATGAGTCCAGGTTAAGTCAAGCTGAGTTGAACAGTCATCTTTTCTTTACACCAGCTGTCTGGCACATTTCCTTAGAGTGGCTTGGAGATGACTAGCAATGTGTCATTGAGAATATAACCAACTCACCAAACACAGTGGCACACACACAGAACACTCAGGTGAATGATGCAGGAGGATCAAGAGTTCAAGACCAGCATGAGCTACAGAGACAACCTAAGCTACGTGCTGATAGTCTGCTTCAGCCAAAACAAAGCAAGGCAGAAGAAGATGGGCAAATGTTGCTACAAACAAGAAATAAGGTAAGGATTTTGAAGGAGGGATGATGGGACAGAAAAGTAGTGAATCAAAGAGGAGCATGACAGGAAAGAACAATTATATAGTTAAAAAAAAAGTTGATAAAATACCATACAGAGAAAGGTATGCCATGGTGGTTGGTAGTCATTTAACTGATTCACGGATATTCTTATGTGAGCCATTTGCATCATAAATAATAGCACTTTACTGACAACACAATAGGACTATTATCTCCTTAATAAAGCAAGAATAAATTGTTAAAAGAAATATTTTTTGTGGTTTAGTTTATAGTTTTAAAGACTTAAAGCCCCAAACTGGAAAGACTTCAGGGCGTTGGGCTACGTGAGTGGTGAGCGGTGGATAAGGTACATCACAGTGGGGTTCAATCTGAGAGAAGCCAGTCTCATTTAGAACAAGAGTAAAAGACAATTACTTCACATTACTAAAACTCTTTATAAACCAGGTAACAATATTGCATGGTTTATTTCTGGGTCCTCTACTCTCTCTCATTAGTCTCGCATCTTACTCTGCTGCTGCCGTGTGGATCTTGTTACTATGGTTCTGTTCAACAGTTTAAGATCAAGTATTTTTCTATATAGTACCACTTCTCCTGCTTAGGATTGCCTTAGTTTTCCAGGGCCTTCAATGCAATCATTTTTTCAAGCTCTGTGAAGAGTATCATTGGAAATTTGATGGGGATTGCATTAACGCTATTTAAATTTTAATAATATAGCTAGTTCACAAGGTTAATCCTGTCAATCCATGAACCCGGGTTATCTTTTATCTTCCAATGTCTCCCCATCTTTCTTCAGTATGTTAAAGCTCGCATGGAAGCGCTGAGGTCTTTCCTTTTCTTTGACAACGCTTTTCCTTCGGGCTTTTTAGTTTTAGTTTTTGGCTATCATTAATGGAACTTTTCCTGATTTATTTTCAACAAGTTCATAATTGATACTTATAAAAGCTACTGTTTTTAGTTGATTTTGCCTCCTACCGCTTTACTGATGGTGCTTGTAAGAACTAAGAGTTGTCCGGTAGATCAATACTCTAGGGGCCTAAACCTAGATGTTTGGAGGCAATTTGACAGATGGAGGAGGAGGATTTAGCAAAGCAGCAGCAGTAGCTCCAGGAGCCCGTGATCTCCCAGTCCCAGGTTTTTGTCCTATGTTAGCAACCATGTGTTCTATTGTGGAACAATCCAGGTGGAGGTGCTGTGGTCCCTCATCAGCATCTTTGGAGCCCCTGGGGTCACTGTTAGGAGCCTGAAGTCTCTGTCAAAATAAACTTTCTCTAACAAACATTTTAAATACCATATTCACCGGATCATGGACAGGTTTGAGGACCATTATCTATTAAGTATTTCTGAGCTAAACAAACCAAGGCTCAACCTTGAAAATACATCTAGGAGGCTAAGTAAATTTTTCTCCTGCAATTAATTATGCTAGAACTTAGCAAGGCTACAAGGATAGTTCTGCACACATTAAAGAGTCTGATCCTTTATGAGGTGACTATTAATTTGCATGTCTTAATTATCTTTAAAAGTTTACAGTTATAAGCTTTATCTCGGTTGAGTTGGAGTCTTAAAAAACAACAGTTTCTGAATTGGAGCTCTTTTTAGTATCAAAATAAAACTTAACTCATTATCAACACACTCCACAGAGAGACTTGGAAGTTTTCTGACCCTTTTATAGAACACCATTATAGGGTATAACAGTTTCCAGTATAACTCAACTTATCAAAATAGCTGAAGCTTAACAAAGCGAGCAAAGACAAGGAGATTAAACGCACATCTTTAAGTATTAATAGACCTTAGATAAGGAGAGACATTCTCTAAGCCAGTGACTCTCAACCTTCCTAATGGTGTGACCTTTCAACACAGCTCCCCATGGTGTGGTGATACTCCAGTCACAAAATCATTCCCATTGCTATTTCACAACTACAATTTTGCCACAATTATGAATCACAATGCAAACATCCAACACGCAAGTAGTCTGAGGTTACCTCTGTAAAAACAGTCTTTCAGTCCTCAATGGGTCAAGACCCATAGGTTGGGAAGGTATCAAACCCCTTGCCTGACTGCTTAGGCCATTGCCTTATTACATCATAAGATAGAAGCATCCCAGTTTCTAGTGTTTAGTATTTGATACTCTTAACTGTGGTCTTAATTCTGAACCTTTTTATTTATTTTAAATTCAAATATTAATAAAACATTTTATAAACTTAAAATGTGCCATAGCCTTATACATTTAAATATTTTTAAAACTATTTCTTAAAACATATCTAGTTTTTTAATTCAAATTTTCTGACAAACTCCACAACTTCCTCTTTAAAAAGTTTAAAATCTGGGTCAGGCAGTGGTGGTTGGCACATGCCTTTAATCCCAGAACTCGAGAGGCAGAGGCAGGCGATTACTGTGAGTTCGAGGCTATCCTGGTCTACCAGAGCTAGTTCCAGGACAGAGAAACCCTGTCTTGAAAACAACAAAAAACAAAGAAAAAACAAAAGTTTTAAAAGTCTCAACTGTGTGCTCCTATAATATCAAAAATAAAGTATCCCTCTTTTCCTTCAAGAGGGAAGGTATGAGGAAGATAAGATAGCACCAAGATCTAACAGTACAAACAATTCAGAGTTCAGTATGTGGGATTCATTCACAATTCTTGGGGTTTCCTCAAGGGCCTTGGACCATCCCCTTGGCTCTATCCCTGAATACACACACACACACACACACACACACACACACACACACACACACACACACACACACAATCCACACATATACATATCCTGGCTTCTAGATTCCAGCCTGCTCCATTTCTTCATGGCTGGTGCTTCTGGTGACTGTAACACTTGGCACCACCTCCCATGACACCAGCATTTATGAAACTGCTCAGGTTCCCCTTGCAACGGGGCTCTCTTTCGGGACTCCAGCCCCGCCACACATTTATAAGCCTCAGCTGTTCCCCGTGACCCCGTCTTTAAGCCCACTCTTGGCGTTACCATGTTTGGCTGCCAGCACAAGGTACGTTCCTGCACACGAAAGCACGGAGGTGCAGCTTTAATCCATGATTAAACAAGCCTCGTTTTTAAACTCTTTCTTTCCTAAACCTTGTTTTCAGGACAGGATAGGAACTATGGTACAAAAATCCATCCTAATCCAAAATATTTTAGAGACCCATTGGTGGCCTTTTTGGTAGGCCCACTCTCCGTGGTCAGCTTTAATCAAGATGGCCAGAAAATAAAGGCAGGCAAAACTTCCCAACCAACCAGAACCAAGTAGGCAGGCAACGTCTCAACATTCACCGTGGTTGGGAGAATATTAGTGGCCTGCTAAATTCCCTCCATGTCCCAGCTAGAGATTGCACAAAACAGAACCAGATTCTGATTTACCCAGGACGCCTTCATAGATGCTTGCTGCATGTCTCAGCACGGCAGCTCTCGCGATAGTGCGCGAACGGAAGGAAGCCTTGGAGTCTTGGAACATCTCAAGGTGCATGCCGTTCTGAAGCAGCCCCTCTGCCCAAGTTCCAGAGCGAAGGTCCAGCTTTAGAATTTGGGTAGGTGATTTGAATCTCGCTGGAGCCACCAAAAATGTTAACCCCACAGGTAGAGAATAAGACCACTACCACAGTTTAAAGCCAAACTTGAAGGACACTTTAATACTGGCCAGGCGATGGGCTCTGGCCAGGTCCATACCCAGGTTCCCAGGAAATTGCCCCCAAGCCACAGTTTTCAGGGGCTTAAGGTGTTCCCCATGAGGTCCAATCAGGGCAAAAATACATCCTGACATATTTCCTGCCTAAGTCCCTCTGGCCTTCATCCAATCAGGGGCAAGTGTACATCCTGACGTATTTCCTTCCCGTGAACCTCCTGCCCACACGTGATCAAGCCCATCTGGTGTAGATGAGTCAAACAAACTTGTTTAGGGGAGTGAAAACATGTGGATTGTGATCCTGCATAAACACGAGTCTCCAGCATCTCAGGAACTATCCGTGCTTGTGCAAACGACTTGGAGCCCAGAGGCGTTTTTGTTTCATGGATCTCTTAGGCATGGTAATTAAAGCTTCAAATGTAACTTGGGCTCTCACAGTTCCTCAGTTCCCTCAGGCAAAACCTGTACACATGACATCCAGGCGAGTGCCTGAAATGAGAGCACAACAATATCTAACACACTGTCCACAGTGCCATCTTTAGAGACAAACATGGCATTTCCATGATCCTACATCGATCCTATAGGTTTGGGGGGGAGAAGTCTTGATCTATGTCAGTTAAGGAAAACATGCAACCTTCTGTGATTTCCTGACTCTCACCTGCCCACATTGCTTTCATCAGCACCTTGATCAAATCAGATAGCTGTAGTTTAAATTTTACAAGCTAACTGAAAAGAAGGGGGGGGGGACTTAAGGCATTGAATTTCACTTTCTCGTCTGTTAAATGGCCCTTGGGTATTTCGATGTAGATTTTGATATTTTCTCTCATACTGAAACTGCTGTAATCTATATTGCTCAAGGAATGGAGCCCAAGGATTGAAAGTTTTCCTGCTAAGCAGTCACAGCATAGTGAAAGCCAAATGGGCAATATGGGTCGATCACAAGCACAGGCAGCCATTTTATTGCATCTTCCTGGTACTTGCTAAAATGTGAAGGTTTAAAGAGGCATAATTCACAAATGACTTTTCATATCTGCTAAGTGCTTGACTCACTCTCTCAACTAGGTAATGCCTGCGGTGGTTTGAAAGAAAATGGCCCCGAAAGGGAGTGGCACTATCAGGATGTGTGGCCTTGTTGGAGGAAGTGTGTCACCGCGGAGGTGGGGCTTTGAGGTCTCATGTATGTTCAAGAAAACTGTTCACTTCCTGTTGCCTGAAAGAAGTAGAACTCTCAGCTACCTGTCCAGCACCATGTCTGCCTGCACACCGCCATGTCCGCCTGCACACCGCCATGTCCGCCTGCACACCGCCATGTCCCACTGTGATGGCAATGGACTAACCCTCTGAACTGTAACGTTTTCCTTTCTAAGAGTTGCTGTAGTCATGGTGTCTCTTCACAGGAGTAGAATCCTATGACAGTGCTCATCTGTTTAAAGCCTTCCATCTCTCTCTGATACGTATTTCTCTACACATGGTCTTGAAGCCATTTGTTTTGTGTATGCCACATTTCACAGATGCTCATGGATGCCAGACAATGGCATCAGATTTCCTGTCTGCCTGATGCATCTTGGGAATCTTGGGAATCTGATGGTATCAGATTCCCAAGCTGCCTGGTCTGAGTCTGGGAACAGTACCCGGGTCCTCCAACCCCGGGAAATCGCATCATCTCTGCTGCCGATCCCAATCTTCACAATCTCCAGACAACCCGGCTTCGTGGGGGCTGCACCATCTTGAGTCTCCAAATCAGGATGGCTTTTGTTGTTCGAGACAGGGTTTCATGTAGTGCAGGCCAGCCTCAACCTCAGTATGCACCAATGACTTTGAGCACATCCAGTTTTATGGGATGCTAGGATGGAACCTAGTTGGTGGACATTAAGCAAAAACTCAACAGAGCTGCATCCCCCGACCTGAATCAGCTGTATTTAGTGTATGGTGCATGAGTATGCGTTTCTAAGTGTTCATACATGTATGGAGGCCAGAAGTTGATTTCAGGTGTCTTCCTCAGTCACTTGTCATCTTAGTTTTGAGACAGTCTCTTGACAAACATGGAGATAACAGACTCAGCTGGTCTGGCTGGTCAGTAAGCCCCTTTGACCCTCCTGTCTCTGCCTTTTCAGAACTGAGAATACAAGCACCAGTCACTGCCCATGGCTTCTAAGTGGGTGCCAAGGTCCCAAACTTACATCTTCATGCTTGCTTGGTCCCCCAACACCCTGAATTAGTTAATTTTTCAAGGAGACTATCACAGAATTAAGGGCTCTAGAGTTTCTATTTCTTTAGCAAGAAGGTGTGCTAATGGTTTGAGTAACAGAGAAGCGTATCTGACATGCTAACGCATAGACCCTCAAAAGCCTGAACCACTTAAATGAGTATTTTGAGTGTAGTAGATATAAAACTAAGTTTAGGTGAAGACCGGAGAGGTGACTCGAGGGTTGAGCACTAGCTACTCTTCCAGAGGACCCAGGTTCGATGCCCAGCACCTACACAGTGGTCACTCCTGTTCCAGAGGACCAAATGCCCTTTTCTGGACTCCAAGGTACATGCATGTAATACACATACACCCATACACATAAAATAATAGTAACAAAAGTAAGTATAGATGAAGATATATGCTTCCATGGATAGAAGAAAATATTATCTAGGGCTATAACGTGTATATATGAAAACACAGACCGAGCGTTTGCGGTAGGGAGAAAGTAAGATGCTTATCCAAACTTTCCACAGCATCCCTACAACTTGCTGAATGGCCGAGTACTTGCCTTATCCCTGGTCCTTATCCCTGGGCCTTACTCACGTGACTCTTTTTAACCCTCAAAGTATAAACTGTCTGGTGCTCTGAATAAAGTTTCTTTAGTCTGCCTCATTTTTAGGTGAACTCCCCAAGGTTCACACTGCCACCTAGAACAGTAAACAGCAGGGTTCTATTATTAACGCACAGAGGGTAACTGTCTCCTCTACTAATTGTATCTGGTAGATACTTACTGCTTGAAGTCCTAGAGACAGCTCTTTGGCTCTGAAGGTTGCTTACTGGGTGTGTAGAAGGGCAGTAAGACAGAAGCAGAGCAACCACGGGTAACTTGCCATCATCCTTCTTACAGCATACAAAAAGTGATGAGGAGGATATTCTCTAAACCTGGTGAAACTGCTAGAACAGCAATCTTGCTTTTTTCTTCAAACCCCCTAACCATTTTGAGAGATTTGAAACGGTGGGTGGGAGGGCTATCTTCTCTTTCCATTTCCTGGTCTCCCATTTCTGTGCATTCAGTCTAGCTTCTCAGACCTTTACTTACATCTCCCTGAGGGAAGAATCTTTGATCTCAAAATGTATTTAAGCAGGCTGTACTTAGCTGATTTTTATCTGTTAAAATATAAATGCTCCTTTTAGGGACCAAACGTTCTTACTCAGTAAGACAGAGCTTGCTTAGTGGGCAACAAGGCTCCAGGTTCAACCCCAGCAGTAAAACCAAATAAGCTCACAGACCAAAGAGCTTTATGTGCTAGCTGGAGGCCCACAACAAACAGTCAAATTGTTCTCCTGGTGATCATGATGATCAATGTCATTTTGAATTTCAGGAAATAAACAATGCTATCTACTACAGAGATCTGCATTGGGACAAGATACAGAGGAGACAAATGCTACAGCGAGCCTCAAAACAAAACAAACAAACAAAAAAAACCCGGAAGAATTTGAATGTAGTCTAGTTGGTGCTAACAATAATGGTATTCATTTCTTCGACTCAATAAAGAACCACGAGAAAGAAATGGCCTGGTGCGGGAGAATTGTCTGTATTCTGTCAATCATGTATTTTAATAAAACGCTGATTGGCCAGGCAGGAAGTATAGGTGGGTCAACCAGACAGGAAGTAGAGGAGGGGCGATGAGAACAGGAATATTCTGGGAAGCAGGAAGCTCCGTCTGCCATTTCTGCCCAGACCACCAAAGAGACAACATGTGAGCTGACAGCTGAAAAAGGTACCAAGCCATATGACTAACACAGTCAAGAATTATGGGTTACTGTAAGATGTAAGAATTAGTTAATAAGAAGACTGAGCTAATGGGCCAATCAGTTTATAATCTTATGGAGTCCTGTGTGTGATTTTCTTTGGGGTTTGCCGACTTGTTGGGGTACCGGGCGGGACAGAAACCCCAACAAGCTAGCCCTTCATGTTACATATGGTGCCCAGATGTGGATAACTGAATCCACAGAAAGCCTGAGAAAGCTTGGGAAAGAATAGAGTAAAGAATGTTTTCTTGGTAGCAGCAATTTCTCGGTTCTGCTCTGTTTGCTAGAGGCAAGCAAGCGCTCTCATCTAAGAGAGCCTTCCTGACTCAGCTTTAGCTGCAAAACCCTTCAGCTCTTTTAAGACGTTCTGCTGCGAAACACTTAAACGGTGTTGATGAAGAGCTGAACACAAGCTTTTCAGTTTTTAGCCATAGCAGGAAAAAAGCTGTGCCATATTAAAATGCCGGCTTTCTGGGCAGTCCTGCCAGGGCAAACTCTTTCAGGCAGTCAGTCCGACTGAGTGTGGTCTGTGAGCAGAATGCTGCAACTTGCTTGCTGGCAGGGACCTTGAAACGCCATAGAGTTGTGGCAGTAAAAATGGCTCCAGCGGTACCTCTGCCATGAGGCTGGAAAGCTAAGGAATGAGCTGGATCTAGCTGTCAAAGCCACGGCTCTCCATATTGCTTAGTAAATTAAAGGTTCATGTGGTCAGAAAAAGAGAGATATACAGTAAAGAGAGACTCAAAGGCAAAAAAAAACCTCTAAATGTTTTACAGTGTGTTAAAAATATATGCAGGCTAAAAGTTAAAGTTCTTAAAGTTAAAAAAAAAAGAAAGAGAGTAGTTGGGTATGGTGGTACACACCTTTAATCCCAATGCCTGGGAGGCAGAGGTATATTGACCTCTGTGACTTCAAGGGGCAGAGGTACATTGACCTCTGTGAGTTCAAGGTGTGGTAGCACACACCTTTAATCCCAGCACTGGGGAGGCAGAGACAGACAGATCTCTATGAGTTCAAGGACAGCCTGGTCTACAGAGTTATTCCAGGACAAAGATATACAAAGAACCTGTCTCAAAAAGTAAAAGTAAAAATAAAAGAAATATAGGTTAAATACACATAAAGATGGAAAATACACAGAGGATCTTGATACTGTATGCTATCATGGTCTCTTTGAATTGTTTGAATGCTGAGGAAGGAGCAACAGCTGCTAAAAGACTTTTGTTTATAAATGCTGCTGAACTAACTCAAGATAGGTATTTTGAAAATACCTTGGCTTCAAAACTGAAGTCAAAAGGTTTGTTACTTTGGAGAAGAGATTTTGCTTTTGTTTCCACAGAAAATGAGAGGCTGTGGATTCATTCTTAGTTAAGAAAAATCAGGTTCGATAAAGGAAGGCCACCCGAGAAATCCCTGGTAGGAACAGATGGCCTGGATGTCTGAGTTCTACATCCAGAACAGATTCAAGACTGCTGCCTGAGATGATCAAGACTCACAAGATACTCCAGTCAGGACTTGGTAATTTTCTTTAGTTCCCCAAAAGATCATCAGCGCCCCCAACCAGCAGGAAGTAGCCTGGAATACTATGCCCACATTCCCAAAAAATGAACTATGGGTATTTTCCTTTGTTTAAAAAAAAAAAAGAGGGAAATGGTGCGGGAGAATTGTCTGTATTCTGTCAATTGTGTATTTTAATAAAATGCTGATTGGCCAGGCAGGAAGTATAGGTGGGTCAACCAGACAGGAAGTAGAGGAGGGGCGATGAGAACAGGAATATTCTTGGAAGCAGGAAGCTCCCTCTGCCATTCCTGCCCAGACCACCTAAGAGGCAACATGTGAGCTGACAGCTGAAAAAGGTACCAAACTATATGGCTAACACAGACAAGAATTATGGGTTACCGTATGATGTAAGAATTAGTTAATAAGAAGACTGAGCTAATGGGCCAATCAGTTTATAATCTTGAGTCCTGTGTGTGATTTTCTTTGTTGCTTGCCGGCTGTGGGGTACTGGGTGGAACATATACCCCAACAAGGCAGCCCCTCATGTTACAATGGGCTGTCACTCAGTTTCTGTCAAGCTAGAGGCTAACTCTTCAGCCTTCTGAGGCCCGATCCTGTAGTGTAACCTTTGCTTCATTTCAGTAATAAAAAGCATTAAAAATTTAGACAAGGCTTTATGTTATATTTATTTATTCTCCAGCTTGTACAAACTGGATGTAGAAGCATAAACATAGTACATTTCTACCATCTTCAACAAAAATATAACCAATATGTACAATTATTGTATTAAAAATACAAAAGGATACAGACCGCACCAATGTCTTTCTAAAAGACATACAGGTACAAGTAGTATCAAAAGTATGAGGAAATCACCAGTTAATAGTACATTCTGCACTTGACGTCACAGAGCGAACTGAGATTAGCAGTCCTATGTTCTACAATTACTTAATGTTTAGATAACATTTGTGCAATTTGTGATAGAGCTAGATTTTTGTCTTCCTATATGCACATGAGGTCCATAGCCTATATAGTAAAACTGGCAATAATGCTTGTTACATGTAAAATTACAAATGCGTGAGAGACGATGTGATACATAAGTAGACAAATGCCATGACATAGAATTATTAAATAAAGCACTGACATAGTTTGACACAGTGAAAAAACACTGCAATTCGACCTTTAAAATTGGAAGCTATTTACGTTTATTTGACTGATCAATATGATCAGTTGAATTTAATGGAAAAAAATCCAAGACCAGCAGCCCCTCACATCTGAGTACTACTCGGATTGGCAGCCTTCACTTTTCCGGAGTCTGTGCAAAAGCAACACAAAAATAGGACGACAGGGTCATCTTCAGTCCTTCTAGGGTTCATAGCAGCTGTGAGCAGATGGGCGCTACACTTAGGACTTCTCTAGAGGCAGCGTCACAAAGCCACGTACAGGGCAGCCTTTGGTGACTAACCCACCTTGTAAAGGCTAGTGT
Source organism: Myodes glareolus (assembly GCF_982192425.1). Lineage (NCBI taxonomy): Eukaryota > Metazoa > Chordata > Mammalia > Rodentia > Cricetidae > Myodes > Myodes glareolus. The sequence continues at coordinate 11,106,067 of NC_142045.1, read as the reverse complement.
ATCTAACCGTGTGACCTTTACTCATGTTTAAAGACATACTCTCTGGTGCCATTTCAACAAGGGGAGGAGGCTGTCTTGAAAGAGCAGTACACACAGCTGGCATTCACTCCAACACCCCAAGCTGCTTCACTGCGATGCTATCCAGTTATGCTTCTTTCTTTTAAAAAATAGAAACAAAAAGCTCTGAAACTCTAAATTAACAAAACTCAAAAAAAAAATTAAAAATTTTTTTTAAAAAAAAACCCATAACTTAAAAAACAGGGGTTGCCATCCATTGTAACTGAGCAGGACACACTCTCGAATAACACTGTCCCGCCTCATAAGGCTCAGACAGGACACACAAGTCCTTGTTCCCTCCCCTGGCCATGTGCAAAGAGTTTTACATTAGAGCCTCACCCGCTGGGGAAGGAGCGGGTGAGGAGTCCTCGTATTTAAGTTATTGGCTAACATTTGATGCTTCTGGGATAGGGCACTTCACGGGCAAGGCCAGAAGGACATGGGAAGACAGCATCACTGCCAGGTCTTCCCTTGGTGTGGCCATACCCTGTCCGGCATATTTGGTTTTTCAGAAACCCCAGGCTGGCAATCCTACTTAAGGTTCAAAATAATACTGTGATCATTAAATGGATATATTTACTCTCTGAACACAATCTTTAAACTTATGTTTAAAAGGCTATTGTAAACAAGTGGGCAAGCACTGTACTCAAAGGATTTCATGTCCGTCTTTGTCTTCCTTGGTGGGTTCAAGACCCCACGTAGTTCAAAGGCTAGTTTCTCTCATCTTCCAAATGAGACCGAGGGCTAGGGTTGGATTGCAAACTCCTTCCGGGCGCGGAGAAGCGCAGCCAGAGGGGATCACCTTTGGATGATCTCCTTCTGGGAGCAGAGAAACGCAGCCAGAGGGGATCACCTTTGGATGACCTTGGAGTCTGGAATGGTACTGTGTGATGTGGCAGGCAGCAGCTCGGAGACCGCTGGGCTGTGCATCTCAAGCAATAAGGTCTGCAAAGTGCCACGGCAATTTCTTCACAGTATTTCACATGCAAAGGGGAAAGGAAGAAGGGGAGAAGAAGCCCCATGCTGCTTTAAGGCAGGGAAGGAGGCAAACTGGTCCACCATCCTCAGGATGTGCGTGCCAAGGCTCCATTGCTTCCGACGTCTCTTTGTGCTCTCCCTTCGGTGGCTTGCTCGGTGCCTCAAACCGCAGATACTTGTTCATCTTCTGCACATACAGCAGCGGAGAAAATGAAATAAATGAAAGAGTCAATAAGTAGACAATTTTCTGGTCTATCATGTTCACTTAGGTTAAAAAAAAAAGACACATTTAATGTAGCTCACTTAAAACCCTTGCATTTTTTGGCAAGCAGTTAGTCATAATTTTTAAAAGTTTAAAAACGGGTGCATCATGCAAATCTTTAAACACATATACATACTATATCTGGATATATTGGGGGTTTGAGACAGGGTTTCTCTACGTAGCCTGGCTGTTCTGGAACTTCCTATGTAGGGAGGGGTGGCATTGAACATACAGAGATCCACCTGCCTCTGCTCCGCAAGTGCTGGGATTAAAGCTGTGCCCCCTCACATCAGGCTTATCCACCCTAGTGTGTGGTCATCCAGGTCTATAATTCCAGTACCCAGGAAGCTGAGCCGGGAGCAAGCATCTGCAGCCAGTCTGGCCCACTGTCTTAAAAAACAGTTACAATTGTGATGGCCAGTCTAGGTTGTCACCTTGACAAATCTGTAAAGAGAGAAGTTGGAGGAACTGCCTCCATCAGAGTGGCCTGTAAGGCATTTTCTAGGTTGCTAGTTGATGTAGGAGGGCTGAGCCCACCGTGGGCAACGCCATGCCTATGTAAGTGGGCCTTGACTGTATACATGGCTGAATGTGAGCCTGGGAGTGAGCGGTGTTTCCCTGAGGTCTCTGCCTCAGTTTCAGGTCCAGCTTCCCAGAATAATAGGCTGGAAAGTAATAAACTCTTTCCTCCCCAAATGGCTTTTGGTCAGAATGTCTTTATAACAGCAAAAGAAATCAAACTGAGATAACAATAAATCAATAAAATTAAATACATTGTATGCTTACTGGTTGGGCAGTTATTAATAACTGAAGTTCTAAAATAACAGGTATTTTTCTAAGACGGACTTTTAACCATATGTATGCCCGTTTCTGTCTGTGGAAGTTAGAAGAGATGATCAGATCCCCTGGTAGAAGAGTTTCAGGCAGCTGTGAGTCACCCTACCTGGCCACTAGAAACTGAACTTCAGCGCAAGAGCAGTATATACATTTAAACACACAGACATCTCTCCAGGCTTTCCTCTAATTTTAATTTTTATGAGAGAGAGAGAGAGAGAGAGAGAGAGAGAGAGAGAGAGAGAGAGAGAGAGAATATATGAGTGCAGTTGCCCACAGAGGCCAGCAAAATGTGTTGGTCTCTCGGCAGCTGGAGTTCCGGGCTACTGGAAGCCACCCACAGTGTGTTAGGAACAGAACTCTGGTCTTCTGGTAGAGCAACAAGAGTTCTTAGCTACTGAACTATCTCTCCAGGTCTGAGCTCCTTGTTTTTAACAGCACAGTTACACATTAAGAAGTCTAGGAGTCCTCTTCCCAAGGACTGAGGTTTGCTTCCCAGAACACACATGGCAGGTCACAACCTTCTTTAACAGTTCCAAGGGATCAAATATCCTCTTCTGGCCTCCACAGGCAACAAGCACAAACATACTATATATGTGTGTGTGTACATACATATACATACATATATATGTAATATATATACATGTATATATATCAAACATTTTAAAAAAAATCTTTAGAAAACTTGAGGATAGACAAAAATGTTAATATTCATTAATCTATAATTAAAAAATTATAATTCTCATGATTATGCTTTAGGCTTTGTTATAATGGTTGTGTAATAAAACATACTACTCTGAATACTTAAAAAGCGAAGGACGGGATCTCCTCCTCCTTGCAGTAGGAACATCCAGAGAGAGGCAGAGAGCCTAAGGAGGGCATCGCTTTTCCTAGTCCTTCATTTCCAAGCCACTTCCTACCCATTAAGTGTCCAACTGCAAAGCTTCCACTGAAAACGTTACCCAGCTGCGTTTCAACAGGTCAAGATGCTTCTCCAAATTTCTAAAATGAGTAACAACCAGAGGTTTTCACTCTTATTCTTAAAATAGAGCCACGAAAGAACTTCAGTTTTACTAAGTACTGTCTTGGGAATTCAGGCTAAGCTGTGTCTCAGGAAGAACTTGTCTAGCACCCTATAGGTCCTGGTCTCTAACCCTAGCACAGAAAAAGACTAAAATTCCAGTCATGTGCACGCTTCCTTACAAGCGACCCCTCTTTAATTGCTGGCACTTCTTAAACCGTTTAAAGAAAGGTTCTTTCTCCTGCCAAAGAGGGGGGTTAAAACCCTTCACAGCAAGCAGTTAAAGAGCCTGGGACCACTGCTCTGACCCTCCCAAGTAAGTGGGACCTGGAACTGGCAGTAGGTCACCCTAAGAGCTGGGGTGGGCGTGGGGAGCTTACCGTCCTCCTCAGCGCCAGTGAAGCCCTGCGGTTGGAAGGGTGCAAGGCGCGGGTCTGCATCGCTGGGCTTGTGCCACTGAGGCTTGCTTCCCGGCCTGCTGGCTGCAGGAGGCGTTTGCACTGGAGCCGGGGCCTCTGTGGGCCGCGCCACCATCCGGGACCGCTGCAGGGCCACGTTGTAGTCGGGGGGCTTCCGGGCCGGGTGGCAAGGCCCTTCAGGGAAATCGGCGATGGGGATACCCACGTAGCCTGGAGGTGTGGGAGGTGGTTCCCGGTACCTGCCCTCCTTCCGAGCTGCAGAGAGAAGGCAGGGTGTCAGGTCCAAGACCTTTTACTTCACATAAGGTGCAGGTACAAGCACCCTTCGGACAAGCCAGGGCGTCAGGCTGTCCTCAGCAAATACTCACCAGGTGACTTCTGCCTAGTGGTATAACCGCTAAGCAAAGTCTAAACAGGGGAGTTCTACTAAAAACTAACCTCACAAAACAAGGTACAAGGGGAACCAGGGACATGCCTGGGTCACATCAGCAGGGACATGCCTGGGACACATCAGTGAGGGGTTAAAATCCTCTCTTTCCTTTCTGTACCCAGAGGGGGTAACAGTGTAGGTTTCTTAGGCATTTCCCAATATTATCAAATGGAGAATCAGGTTCACATCCCTCCAATTCTCTAGGTTTCCCTTTGGAAAACAATAAATTAAAATAAGATTAACAAAATGGCACAGGATGCCAACTTTAAAAGTCCTGCAAACCAAAAAGGCAGTTGCTTTTCTTAAAGTCCACGATTTCCTGAAGGAAAAACCATTCATCTCTGTGACCTGCAACGTGAGATTTGTAAAACTGAATAAGACTCAAGTTTATTTTTCTTGACTTTTTTAGGAACTAGAAATCCCTTTCCTCTTCAGCAAAAAAAGTTCTGAGAATTAGTTTGTTAACAGAAAGTGGCTCAGAGTAACCAACCTAAGAACTCAGAGCTGTCGCCTCCCCACCCACCGCTATGGGGTACTAAGTTTGACATCCCTGCATCTTTTCATGTGGTCACACAACTGTTCCCTCATCAATAGAAGTGATGCTCACAAAGTCTATACTATAGGAAGTTTCTCTCTGCACCTCACAATCTACCCTGCCTTCTCTCAGATGAACATTCGTCATTCAAGTTACAGAGAAGTAAGCCCGTGACACAGACAGGGCACCAGCATCTTTTAGGGGGCTCCTGATGCGCTGGCACTGTCCTTTGCCAAGACCTCTTCCACCCTCACACTTAACCGTATTAAGACAGAATGACTGGGGCTGGAGAGGTGGCTCAGTGGTGAAGACCACTGACTGCTCTTCCAGAGGATCTGGGTTCAATTTCCAGCACCCACATGGCAGCTCACAACTGTCTGCACTCTAGCTTCAGGGGATCTGACAGTCTCACAAAGACATAGATGTGGGCACATGAACGCGTGTTAAATGAAAATAAATCATTTTTTTAAGAAGATAAAATTATGAAGCTCGTTGTAGAGAGGAGCAGGCACAGCCGAGTATCTGTGGTGTCAAGACGGACTCCTAGCTCTGCCTGGCTCCCTCCTGCGCTTTACCCACCTCTGAGTTCTTTACCCCTGTCCTACCAGGTACAAAGAATGTTCAGTAGAAAAACAATGTGTCTGCATAACAAAGACCAATAAAAAAATCAATATACAAAGGATATCGATACAGTTCAAGGGGACCAGAGAATGATGAACCGTTTTTCTGTGTTTCAGTGAGGGGGAATGGCTACTCTGTGAAGAGCAGGCACCTATTCTCATAATGTCCTGGTAGGATCACAGCCCATCGATCCCGCGGGCTAAGCGCTCCTGACTGCCGACGTGCGCGTCTCCGACCACAAACTTGGCTCTTAAGTCCTGGTCAGTTCACTCACTGGCCATACTGCTGATGTGGAACCGGGTGTGGTGATGGACAAACTGAGTCCAGATGCGCCCCAGCATCCCCTTCCCATACGTACCGATGAGCCCCTTTGGCGTAGTCGGCGTCACAGCTATGTGGGCAGGCATGGGGACAGGTTTGGCTTCCTCTGTGGTCACAGGCACCATGCTGCTGCTTTCGGCCTCGATGGAGACATCCTTGCCACCCCTTCTCTTGATGGTGCCCGTATCACCTTCCGAGTCTTCTCCCCAGTAGCCCGTGGAAGACGCCCAGCTTGCCCGGGATTGAGCTTGTTCAAGGCTCTCTCTATTTTGATTTTGTCTACTGTATTTTGTGCTATGATCGGAAAACATGATTTGGTCCATATGGCTCCCGGAGGCCCATATGCCTGCAGCATCCCCTGAATAGTCAAAGTGAGTGTGCCCAAACGGCAAGGTTTCCCAGCTCCTCTGGTGCTGGATCGTCTGGATGTTGTCATGGGAACCACTTGAACATGAGGTCCAGCTCCCACGACCGCTGTCAGCAGCACCGAGGGAAGCACGGTCCCCTTGGTCATGGGAAAGCTCCTCTGTGCTCGGAGAAGAGATGACAGTGGCTGCGGCATACAGGCCTCGGCTTTCAGACACGGGGGCATACGACCTGCCCATCGAAACAAAGAAAGGGAAGATGTGAGATGGTTAAATAACCCTTTATTGATGAACTGTTTTTGCTGCTTTGAAACAGGCTCTTGGTTTGTAGCCTAGGTGGGCCTTGAACTCATTAACCTTCTACCTCAGTCTGAGTGCTAGGGGAACAGGCATAAGCCACTCTGCCTATAAAGTATCTTTTCCCTTGAAAAGTGGCTTTCTTCCATCCCAGAAAGAGGAGGAGAGTACTCCTGCATGGGACCAGAGTGGCTAGTTCATCATATCACTCATCCATCTTTTCACAAAGAAAACACAGGGAAGTGCAGTAGCATTTCAATTGTATTTTAATAAATAAAGCACGCCTGAAGATCTGAGAATAAAACAGTCACACTGGTCAGCCTTACAGACCAGGCGGTGGTGACACACACCTTTAATCCCAGTAGCCACACTGGTTGCCACAGAAACTGGGCAGTGCATGCCTTTAATCCCAGTGGTGCACGCCTTTATTCCCAGCCTTAGAGAGGATTATAAAATGGGAGGAGACAGCTCTCAGTCTCAGTCTCATTCTGAAACTCTTGGAGGCAGGATCATGTGATATTTTCAGACTGAGTTTTGAGTTAAGAACCAGTGGCTGGTTGCTTTGCTTTTTGGGTCTTCAGGTTGAGCCCCAGTTTCTTACTCTGAGTTTTTAATGCTTCAGGAAAGAGACCAACAACTTGCTACAAAAAAAGGAGCACTTTCCTTACAAGACTCTGGACAGTTGAATACACTGTGGTTCCCTAGGGAAGGCAGCAAAGACAGAGACTGGGGTGTGTCCTACTGGTACAGTCTTCCTCCAGCACAGAGCCCCAGTGGGCTACCAGCGGGGAAAGCCAACTACAAAAGCAGTCTGCCTAACAAAAAGAGCATGACACGCAATGACAGACCCATGGAAAGAGAAACAAAAGAACGCAAGGATCAGACGCTTACCCTAAGCTGTATTGATCAGGCTCAATCAGGGTCCGCCGCTCCATCCTGCCCACACCTAGGTTGGTCTCCACGATGCTGACTGAATGCCTCTGGCGCCGTTCATCATGCAGAGAGACTGGCACCGAGTCAAAAGAAGAATTGCTGACAATACTGGATCGTGAAGAAATTTCACTGTGCCCAGAATCTGAAAAATTATCCACGGTACCACTGGGAGCCAACATATAACCTGAATGAGAAATGCAAATTCAGTAATTAAACATTTTAGGCTTCTAAAACTGGTCCACAAAACATGCAAAAATTAAATGTTGACAATGAGGTAGGAGTTTACTCAAAAACTTCTAAATACCAGGTGACTAAGAGATTAAAATTTCACTCTAATAAAGTAAACATTGCCTATTCAGTGGTCAGGGAAAACTACCTATTGTTATTCACCCTAGGTAAAGATGAAGAAACTGTGGCACGCCCTGACTGTTCTTGCTTCCTTAGCTACAAGCTATACTAGTTAGTAATAAAGCCAGAGAACACAGCTCAAAGAGAAAAACATTTTTGTCGCGTATGCCTGAGGCACCAGTTCCAATCTTAGCAGCATAAAACAAGACAAAAACAAAAGTGGCCCTCCAAAACTCCCACAACCAAACCCCACTTCTCCTAGAAGTACGAACTCAATCCTCAAACTGTCAGTGGGTGTCTTACTTTCTTCTGTTGTTTGCTTTTCAAGGCAGGGTTTCTCTGTGTAGCCCTGGCTGTCCTGGAGCTTGCTCTGTAGACCAGGCTGGCTGCTTCTATATTACTGTTGCATAATTTTCAATTTAATTAGGACAAATTTTAATATAAAAATAATTCTCACTACACTTACAATGAGTTAGAAAAATTTTGTTTTAAATGTTTGCATTAATCCAGAACTCAGGAGGCAGAAGACAGGACAATCGCTGCAAATCTGAGACCAGACTGGTCTACATGTCGGCAGCTACTGAGCCAGACAGTGCTCATAACAAGATTTTATCAAAAACTACAAACCCCCCCCCACCCCAAAGTTTTAAAAAGTTATAAAAGTAAATGCTATCTATTTCTAAGTCTAATATTGAAAAGAAGTATCAGGGAGCGGCTGAACTCGGCGTCCCAGGAAAAGAGAATGGAACACAGTGAGCTTGAACAAAGGATCAGCGAAGACGTCCAGCAAGGGGCCTGGAGCTAAGAGAACACAACTTTCCGCATGTGCCCACCTCTGCCACTGGCTGGTCAAGCACTGGATCAGGCCTTAGCAGAACAAGAACCAAGGTGTGGTGAAGGATACCAGCAGCAGACCGTGGGGACAGCAGGAGTGTGATAAGAGGCTCAGGGGCAGAGGGTTCCCGGCACCCCCATGCCAGCTACTGCAGGCAGGACCTAGCTGCAGGGACCTAGCAGGCTGGTGCTGGAACCTGCAGCAGTACCCTAAGGGAATGGACACAGCCCAGCCAGGAAGGAGCACTGGTGGAGAACACAGTACCTTCTATTTCACTTACTGCTCATTTGTGCTTGTATTGTTTCATTCTTTAATTTTTAGTTTATTATTTAATTTCATTTTACTTGACTTAAATTTTTATTATGTATAAATATACATTTAAGCTCTTTTTTAGTACATATGTTTGTACCTTAAGTATTAAGTTGTTGGGCTATATCTCATTGGGGAAAATTGTTTATTTTGAAATATGTATTTTATTTTATGGGTATGAATGTGACGCTGTCTATACCATGTAGGTGTCTGGTGCCTGAGAAGAGGCCAGAAGAGGGTATCAGAGTCCCTGGAAATGGAGTTACAGATGGCTGCGGGCTGCCACGTGGGTCTTGGGAACTGGACCTGGGTCCTCTGGGAGTGCAGTGTACTACTGGCTGGTTGTCAACCTGACACAAGCTAGAGTCAACAGAGAGGAAGAAGCCTTACTAGAGAAAATGCCTCCATGAGATCTGGCTGTAAGACATGTTCTCAACTACGGATAAATGGGGGAGGGCCCAGCCCACGGTAGGTGGTGCCATCCCTGGGCTGGTGGTCCTGGGTGCTGTAAGAAAGCAGGGTGAGCAAGCCAGGGGAAGCAAGCCAGCCAAGAGCATCCCTCCAGGGCCTCTCTGCATTAGCTCCTTCCTCCAGGTCCCTGTCCTGCTTGAGTTCCGGTTCTGACTTCCTTTGGTGATGAACAGCAGTATGGATGTGTAAGATGAATAAACCCTTTCCTCCCCAACTTGCTTTATTTGGTCCTGATGCTTTGTCGTTGCAAGAGAAATCCTAACTAAGGCAAGCAGTCAGCGCTCTTCCCTGCCAAGCCAGCTCTCCAGCCCTGGAGAGTCTCTCCTGCTTTTCTGACCCCCGGCCTACACCCTTTCCCTCATCCTTTACTTTCTTCTCCTCTGCTGTTCAAATACCGATGCTCTTAACTCTAAAAGTCATCAATCCCCTCTCCCTATAAACTGCCTTCCCCACATCCAGTACCCAGAGCTGCTGTCTCTGAGCCTAAGAGAAGACACACAGTAAAGAGTACCGGTATCTTCCACAAGAAAAGTAATTGGAAAGAGAGCAAACTATATTTGTAGATGGCTTGAAAGACCCTACAGATCATACCAGAAAATTTCCAGATTTGATAAATATCTTCCATACAGTAGCAGGACACAACAATCAACATAGAAAAATCAGCACTTTTATACGCTAATCGTGAACTCGCTCGCAACAAAATTAAGAACAATATTTCACTTATAACAGCATCACGAGACAATGAAACAAGCCACAAACAGACGTAACAGAAGAGATGAAAGACTTCTACAATGAAAACTTTAAGGCACTGGAATGATCGACTACCCAAAGTAGATCAAAGACCTTAATTTAATATCTAAAACTGTAGTGGCATTTCAATTGTATTTTAATATATAAAGTTTGCCTGAAGATCAGAGAGTAAAACAGCCCCATTGGTCAGCCTGACAGACCAGGCAGTGGCAATAAACACCCTTTATATATATGTATTTAATTATATGTATGTATGTATGTATGTATGTATGTATGTATGTATGTATGTATATTGTTTTTTTAAGACAGGGTTTCTTTGTAGAAGTGGATCCTTCTTGGAACTTGCTCTGTAGACCAGGCTGGCCTCAAACTCACAGAGATCCACCTGTCTCTGCCTCCCGAGTGATGGGTTTGGCTAGAGCAGGAAACGGGTAATCTGAGCTTTTGTGAGGTGTGGCAGTCTCGTTTGGCCCCTGCTTGTCATATTAGCACCTGTCTTTGCCAGCAGGGGAAGAGGAGCCATAAATTTTAAAATGCCAGCAAATGGATGAGGAAAATCCATCGTCACATCCCATCAGATTATTTACACACCAAACCCCAACCTCTCTGGTGTGTGTCTCTGGAATTGGCTGGACAAGCAGGGGCAGGAGTCACCCAGACCTACCTTTCCTAGGGGAGCTCTGAGGCGAGGTGGGGGGTGACGACAACTGTGAAGACGCATTTGATATGGTGTCCTCTGCCTGCTTCCGATGACGCTCCAAACTCCCTTCCTCAGACAAGGACAGGATTTTCTTTAAAGCTTGTGGAGAGTTGATGCCTACAGAAAAGAAGGAAATCATTCAGGTACCCATTTTAGAGACTGAAAGGGACTGAGGGCATGGCTCAGTGGCAGGGCAGCTGGCCCAGCACGCAGAGGCCCTCGCTTCTCCTCCAGCATCAAACAAACAAAGAAGAAGACGAAGAGTAAAAAATACTGAATATTTAATATTAAATATTAAAAGCTTTCTTTGTATCAGCATTCAGTTTTGCCAGTTTCAACCTATTTACGATCTAAATGTTCTGTGTGCCCTTCTGGCATACGAAGCAAGGCAGGGGGCATTATGGCTTAGTTTCTGGCTGACTATCTGTCAGAAGTACTTGAAACAGACTGCTTTTGATGTTGCTTAGATTCTGAACCCCGGGCATTATATTTGTTCAATTTGTTAAGTATCAGTGTGTGTGTGGGGAGGGTGGGGGCTGGACAACATTTGAATCAAGAAAGAAGGCAGCACATCCATTTCAATTCCAGATGGCCCTCGAGTCTGGATTAAGAACAAGGCATTTTGGTATTTCGGAAATGTCATCTCTGAGGAAGAAGGAATTGGTGGGGGTGGGGCAAAGTAAAGGGTCAAGGGTTAACAGGAACTAACCAAGGGAAGTCAATAAAAGAGCTCTAAAGAGTGTCGCGTCATTAATATTTGATCAAATAAAGAGAGGAGAAGGCAGGAGGCAGCCTGGTTTCTGTGGTGCACTTCAGAAGCCCAGGAGAGGTTTCTGAGGGAGAGCGGAGTCAACAGCGACATGGTACAAAAGACGGAGGCAACAGAATCACTCCTGACAGGGCAGCGAAGAAAGTCACGTTAAAATGCTTTACCGATTCAATATTCTGAGGCGGCCTTTGAACGAGAAAGACATTTCTGCCAAGTCCTGATGGTCTGAAATTACTTTAAGGAAGGGCTGGTTTTAGTGGTCATAGACTTGGCAGGCCCATTAAAAAGGAGCCAACAGAATTTAATGTACCTTCTATTAGTGGTTTGAGGCTGTTCTCTTTATTTATTTCTTTTTTAGTAAAAAACCAGGGTCTCATATATCTCAGGTTGGCTTGAAACTCTCTACATAGATGAGGACGACCTAGAACGTCTGATCTCTTGCCTCCACTTCCTGGGTTCTAGGATTACTGGCTTACATACTCCTGGTTTAACAGAGTAGTGGGGATTGAACCCAGGAATTCATACACACTGGGCGGGCATTCTACAAACCGAGTTTCATCAATAACCCCCTTGATGCTGTTTTAATACAATTTTTTTTTTAAAAAAAATCATTCTTAAAGTAGTTCTCTGATTAAATGGAGAAGAACTGACATACACTGTGCACATAAATAGGTTCACTACATAAATGGGTAGGTAGGTCTTTTCTCTTAAAACACTTTATTAAGCTATTAAGCTGAGGATGGTGGTACATCCTTTTAGTGGGTAGTGGCAGGTGGCTCTCTTGAAGTTTGAAACTAGCCTGGTCCACGTAGTGAGACCCTCAGTCAAAAACAAAAACAAACAAACAAAAAAACCAAAAAAACAAATAGACTATTTACTCATGTATATGTGTGTTTGTGCCTCTATAAAAATCACACTTGGCTTTTTACATTTTCTTTATTTAGTGTGTGTGTGTGTGTGTGTGTGTGTGTGTGTGTGTGTACACCATGGCACACATGTGGAGACCAGAGGACAACTTGCAGGCATCGGCTCACCTCCTCCATCATGTGAGACTTGCTTTACCCTCCCAGCCATCTCCCATTACTTGGCGTGTGAGAGTAGCCCACGGACGGAGGTCGCTGGACGAAAAGGTCGTTGTTCCCTTTTCCTACAATGTGGGTCCCAGGGATTGGAACTCAGGTTATTAGGTTTGGTGGAAAGAACCTTTATGCCCTGAGCCCTGGCCTACGAATGGGTAGTTTTGATATGAAACTATTTCCAGGACAGGTGCCCCCCAAACACTGCAAAGACTTCCCTTAGCTCTCAGGGGCTGCAGATAAAATGCTACACCTTAGCAGCCATGTTTGCTGCCTTTAAGGGCTTCCACTAAGTATCCCCAGCTGGCCTTAAACTAATGCAGCCCAGACAGGTGCAAACTTACAGTCCTCCTATATGCTGGGATTACAGGCATGAATGGCCACCTCCTACAGGTGTTGTCCTTTAAGGACAAGATGCTGGAAGTGTTTAGAATGAAACTATTTCATGAAAAAGGAAGAAAACACCGTATTATCTTTAAATTAGTGTTTTTTTAATAATATGACTTTAGATACATTAAACTTAATATCTTAGGATGACAGATGACATTTCATCCACATTATAAGGCTCATAAATTCAGATGAACCTAGAAGATATTTTGAGAGACATTCTCTTTGAGAAAATGGGAGACAGCTTTATATTCAGGAACGCCTACCTCACGTTAAATATAGCTAATGGGGTATTTCTAGATAAAAAGAAGAAAGACAGTCTTCCATATGCAAAGTTCAACACAGAAGAGGAGACAGACTCACACAGTGGAAGGTTCGGGAATACATGTAGATTCAGAACATAGGTAACAGAAAAAATGTGTGATTCAAATTGTTTGTCATAAGATGAACACAAGTTTGAAAGGGAAAGCAAGTCAGGTAAAGATTCCCGTTTCCCCCCACACTTGGCACATGAAATGCTCCCTGATCAGGAGGAGAATGCAGGTGGGACATGGTGCCTCACCTGAACCCGTGAAGTGGGAGTTTCCAAATCTAACCTCACGAGCCAGCTTTAAGGTCTGCTCTACTGTCATTCTGACTACCTGCTTCTACACACATTCAGAAGCCAAGACAGTTGTCTGGAGAGTCATTCTGCTGTGTGCTCACACAGAGAACCAGAGAGCAGGGCACTACTCATGGGAAGATGCCAGATTTCCTGATTAGTCAGGCAGTAAACTGTATCCTCTGCCTCCTAAGTCATAGATTAGTGATCAGCAATCCACCTTCATGTCTGGCATGTGCCTTGGTTTGTTCCCTAGCACCACAGAAATAGGAAAAAGAAAAAACAATCACTTCAGACAAATAACTGAACGTCAAGATATTTTGCCTAAACTTCGGTAGATTATGGGTCGCATGGCAACATTTGTATAATGTATGTGAATGAGGCAACTCCTGTACCCATTAAAGCTTAAGTGTCCAAAGTCTCCTTTGTCACCCCATAAGCTGTTATGTCATGCCAATGACAGATGACCTGACAATAATTCCAAACGTTCCTACAGAATGGAAGACCACTTTTGCCAACTAGCCATCTATACAGATTAATATTCAGAATATATAAAGAATATTGAACACCATGAAAATTCCATTAAAAGACAAATAAATTGAAGAGATAGTTCTTCAAAGAAGAAACACAAAGGGCCAGTAAATACATGGAACCCTTCAAAATCCCTAGCCATTAAGGAAATGCATATCAAAACTAACACCAAGATTCCATCTCACCCTAGTCAGAAAACCACCATCAAGAAAAAAAGTGCTAGTGATGGGCTTGGAAAACCCTGCATGCCCAGGTGGACCATCCCGGCACAGCCTCTGTGAGGTCAGCATGGAAGGTCTCTGAAAACTAAACAAGCACCAGCCTACGACCCACCTATTCCACCTGTGCTAGCATGGTTTCCACTGCACTCTTAACAACAGCAGAGGGATGGACCAATACAGACACCTATCAACACACGAACAAACTATGGACTCATATGTTGCGGGCCATACAAAAGAATGAAATGATGTCATTTGTAGAAAACTGGGTGGCTATTAGATATCACGGTAAGTGAAGTATGCAGAAATACAACTATGTAGAGTCTAGCGGAAAACAGAAGGAGAAGGCATGAAAGCAGAATGGGAGCTGCTGGGAGAGACTAACGGAAGGAGAAGTAGAACAGGAGAGGGTAACAGAGGTCACTGTGATCACAGTGTATTATATTTATGACAAGTGTCATAGCGAAACCCATTACTTGTACAACTAATAGATGCTAAGAAAAAATGAAATTGTTTATGACTGCTTACCTCATTATAAGACAATCACAGAGAAATAAAACACGTTAGGCTAAGTTATCCAAGACAAACATTATTTCCCAACCTGAGAAACACATCAGCAAACATCACCCGAGAAGCATGAGTTCAGAAACTTACCGAAAGGTGGCAGATCCTTCACCGGCACCTTCTTCCGTGAAGGGTAGAGGGACACAGCGGGCACCTGCAGTCCCTGGCTGGCTTTATGTGGTGGCTGTGTCTGTGGCAGCGGCTGCTGAGGCTGCACTTTCTGCTGGGGCCCTGCGCGTGGAGCCACAGGGGAGGTCTCAGACTTGACAGGCTTTTTGTCTGCAGGATTCTTGGGCACTGGTCATTGTTTAGGGCGAAAACAGGGCACAGGTGTCAGGATCACGTGGAGACAGGGTCAGGGCACAGAGTATGTGTAGCAGAGCAATGACATGGGCCCCCACCACCCCCACCTCAGCAAAGCCAGAGAGGGAGGGGAAACCCTGGCTACTGAAAACGGGAGCAGCAGCAGCAGGACAGGGAGGTTTGCCTTCTGAATGAGCGACAGTGAAGAGGATTGTACTGTCAGCACCAAATAAAAATAAAAACAATGAGGACGGCTCAGTGCAGGATGGGTGTTTAAAACACAAGCACATGGGCCGGCAAGACAGCTCTGCTGCCAAGCCTGCCCACCAGGGCTTGACCCTGGAACCCATACAGGAGGAGAGAACCAGCTCCCACAAGCTGTCCTCTAACCCCTACAGGTACAACACAGCCTGTGTGGTGCCAACCATCTACGCTTTTTAAACAAACAAGCAAACAAATAAATGTTAAAAAAAATACACGATAAAAGTCAAAATAAGAAAGCCAAGAATTGTTTTAAAAATGGCATCCAGAACTTCGCCCCATCGGAGATAATGCTATTAACTGCAATCAACTTAGTATCAAATCTTCCTAAGATGGAGCATTATCCTTGAGCAGACGGCGGCCAATGCTGCTTAGCACTATGTGGTGGGAGGTGGTTTACAGGACGTGCAATGGAAGCCTCACGGGCAGAGCTCACGACACCAGACCCTCAGAGACCACCGCTAGGAAACTCAAGCTGCTCATCCAAGAGAGCTCTTAGCCACGTGACATGGGACTTTTAGAGTGCCGTGGGTATGGATGTGCACTAAGTTAACTGAACACAGAACAGCCCGAGCTGATTTGGGGAGGCACTCACATGTGCTGGTAGCTGGCTCACACTGTAGCGACAGTGTCTGAAGGCTCTCCTCATCCATCTCCAGCTCCAGGTTGGACAGGTACTGCTTCACTTTGCGAGCCATCTGGGCATCTTCATACAGCTTTTTGGCATTGAGGAAGGAACTACGGCGTACCCGCTTTTTATGCCCGCCTGTCTGAGCAACATCCAGCACCGCGGCGTTCGCGCTGCCCTGACTCAGCGACCTGGAAGATGAAATCAAGAATGCAACTCTCTGGAGCACGGTCTTGGCTGGTCCACCAGACTTGTGTAAAGACTACTCTTGAAAGGTCACATGCCCCTTTCCAGTGAGTAAACTGCTACGGGACAATGAGGACCAACAGAGAGGACATAAGGTTTGGTTACAAAGGAATTATACGTAACACATCTACACAAATGTGTTTGGCATACATCCTGCTCCTACCGTAAACTCTACTTTTCATCTCACAGAGCATTCAAACTCCGTTCTCTCACAGAAGCCAGCAAACATCATCGCACACAAAAAGCTTGTGCAAGGACACTGAGTGATTCTAGAGACAGTTTCAAAATTCAATTTGCTTCTCCTAATGGGAGCTATTTTATATGAACTTAATGAAGCCCAGCTACCGGGTTCACAATCGCGTTCTTACTCTGTGGGTTGAAGGTGAGTTTTTAAACCAGTAAATCTGTTAATACAACGGTCATGCAAACGTAAACATATGGATGGAAACTATTTAGTACGTGAATTGTTAAGAATTACGTTTAAAGGGGGCTGATGTGTACAGAATGAAAACAGTAGTTAGTCGAGCTGTGCAAAGTTTGGTTTTCGGGTGTGGGGCGCCCAGGACCACCGCACTGACTTCTGGGTCTGTGCGATCGTCTAAGTTGCACGACTTGCTCCTTCTACAAGCATGCTTCCCTTCCCCACTTCTTTGGCTTTTTCATCTCAAAACATATACATGATATTAAAATATAATCTTTCCGACAGCCAAGAACTATGTCTGGTCTACATTTCCCCAGAATAATCATCAATGATTTCACAGCTCTGTGGACGTGACTTCAGCAAGGCCCCATAGATTAAATCTGAAGTCGGTTTGCATCTGAAATTCTGATAGAGCAAGAGGGTTAGGAGAAAAAAAAAACTGCAAAGCGTCAGAAAACAGAGCAGGTAAGAAAACAAGGCAACAGGCTGAGCAAGAAGCGAGTGTGCAAATGCTCTGCCACTTACCCCAGACTCCGCCACTTCTTCTTCCTGCAAGTGAGAGCCACGGAGATTGAAGCATGGGTGTGGGAAGAGACAGAAAGATCACAAGCTCAGAAGGAAAGGACCAGACTTCTGGACAAGCAGTTCTAGAAGCCCACAAACATTAACTGCAGAGCCGCCTCACACACACCCACTACAAACGTCTCTCTGGCTTCAGAGGCTGCTGCCTGCATTCTGCTCAGTCCCTCCACTGAATTTACCATTGCTTCTTACCGACAGATAAACATGTTGTACAGACAGTACAATAATTCTGCTCTAGTTCATACTGCTGATTTTAAGTTTCACAACACAGTGGTGTGAAAAATAAAAAGTAAATACTTGTACCTAGCATTCACTTAAAACTGTCCCAAGGACAAGGTCTTTGCACTACTAGCATTTGCACTGGATGCAAATGAGAGGCATCATTACAAATTGAACCTTGAGGGTGATTCCCTCAGCACATCCTAAAGTAACTCCTGAATTTAAGCAGATTTCCCTCCTGTGGGCACGCTCACTCTAACAGTCCCAACCCCACAAATGCCACGGCCTACGACGCACATACCGAGTCCGGAACATAAGGGCAGGGTCCATGTTGACCGAGGCCATTCGGCCGACGTGACGGATTTCTTTGGCAATCATCCTCAGCTTCTCAAAGTTGACCAGTCCGTCCACTTTCGAGTCATTTCCTGAGATGAACAGAGGAGGAACAAGAAGTCACACGGTGCTCACCCTGGGCTCCCACCAGGACAGAGCGGGCCCACCTGCGCTCACCCTCGTGGAGGAACGTGAGGTCCTTCTTGATGACAGGGAACAGGGGGATGACCGGAGGCTGCAGGTTCTGGCCGCTCAGGACATTGCGGTACTTCGCCATGTTTCTGGAAGGATCAAACAGGTCTTGGAGGTCCTGGAATAGCTTTTCATACTTATTGGGAAGCTTTTCCCAGGTGGTCCGTAGTCTTGCTACTGGGGCCAGGTTTAGGCCACTAAGCGGGGAGAGAAGAAAGGGAGATATGAGAAAATCATCCCCACATAAACAAAGGAAGAAACAGAACAAAACACTTAAATGTGTGAACATGACATGCATGGAAATTTACAGAGTTCCTAAGAAGGTCATGCCAATCCTGCCTGGGTGGTGAGGGGCAGCTAAAAGCAGGCTCAGTGCCAAACCATTTATCTTTACACTTCTTCCCTTTATGCTCTCATGACATTTTTATAGCCAGTCATTCATTTGCCTTTGTGTGTGGTGGGGGGGGGGTCCCCAGAAAGCTGTGAAGGTGAGGGGATAACTTGCAGAAGTCAGGTATCCCCTTCTAACATGTGGGTCCAGGGGTTGGACTTGGGTGACCAAGCCTGGCAGCTGGCACCTCTTTACTGGCTGGCCCTTCTGTTTTGTTTGTCTTCCACAGAGACAGGTTCTTGCTTATAGCCCTGGCTGGCTCTACTGACCAGGTTGGTCCCAGACTCAGAGATCTGCCTGACTCTGCCTCCTGAGGTATGGGGCTTAAAGGCTCACCACCACAGCCAGCTGGCTGGCTCTTCTCTATGCCCTCTTGATCTGTTTGCCCTCTGCTATAGCATGGATCTGAACTGGCCTCCAGAGGCCCTTGTGTGGCTCAGGCCGCAGTGCATTCAGTACTGGAAGGTTGTGAAGGGACAAATTAAGAGAGGAAGCTAAGATGGGAATGGGGGCAATGCCTGTAATCCTAGCCCTGGGGAGGTTGGAGAATCACACATTTGAGACAGACTGATCTGCAAAGCCAAGATAGTGGCTCCAAAACAGGGGTGGGGAGAGTGAGTGGTGGGAGGTCCTCCTATGCAACTGGGGTAAGGCCACCCCTCTCCCATCTCTTCCTTATTTTATTTTCCAGCTACAAACAGCTCTGTTCCACCAAATGCTCCTTCTGTGATATACTACTGCCTTACCACAAGCCCAGGCACAGCAGGGCCAAGGAACTATGGGCATAGCTTTCAAAACAACTAGCAAAAGTAAACTTTCTTCTTTAGAAAATGATTATCTCAGGTATTTTGTTACAATAACAGACAGCTGACTAGCACACTAATAAAACCAATAAAAGATAAGTACCGTTAATTTGAGGATACTTTGTGTTAAAAAAAATTGTGGGTTTTGTATTGCTGAAATTTGATATTAGAATGCATTCGTAATAAATGTGGTTCTGTTATATAATTTTATTTTTAATGAAATTTATTTATTTCATTAGTTTTTAATCTGTGGGTCACAAGCCTGAAGGGGGTCGAATATCAGATATCCTGCATATCAGATATTTATATTATGCTTCATAACAGTAGAAATGAAGCAGTTATGAAGTAGCGATAAAATAATTTTAAGGTTAGTCACCACAACATGAGGAACTGAAGCAAAGGGTCACCGCATTAAGAAGGCTGAGAAATACTGATTATTTATTTATTATGCCATAGAATCATGTGCAGGACAGAGGACAATTTGTAAGGAATGATCTTCTCTTTCCACCATGTGGGTCCTAGGGACTGAACTTAGGATGTCAGATTTGATAGCAGGTGTCACCCAGAGCCAGCTTGCTGACCCGTTATGTATCACTTCAATGCATATTTATTGCTTTACTTTTTTGTTAATGACTTATAACTTGCTACTTATTTTATATTTCTTTTATACTCTAGAAACGTTAGACCAAAAATAAATAAATAAATAAATAAAACTGGGCAGCTTCCTTATTTGGGTTCAAAATGGGTTATAAAGTGTTGGAGAAAACCTTTAACAATAACAAATTTTGCTCAAAAGTTTCTAACAAGCAGACGGTGCCGTGGAGGCACAATCCACTTCATAAAGGAAGCAAGAACCATGGAGATAAAGCATAGTGACAGGACATCAGAAGCCGTCAGTGGCCAACTGAGAATAGTCACCATGGCTGACCTTATAATTACACAAGACCCCGCCAGAGAACTCAGGGTGGGCTATTCAATGGCCATGCGGCATTTGAAGCAAACTGGAAAGGTTTGGAAAAGCTCCATAAACAGGCGGCCCGTGAGCCTACTGAAAATCAAAAGGAACTGCCGAATTCTCTCAGTCTCTTCAATGACAATGAGATACTTCTTCATTAGGTTGGGGCGTGTGATAATGATTGCATGAGACGATTAGTGACGACCAGCTCAGTGTCTGGACAAAACTCCAAAGCACTTCTCAAACTAAACCTGCATCCAGTAAGGTTATGGTCACTGTCTAGTGGTCCCCCGCTGGTCTGTCTCCCTGTAGCTTTTTGAAGCCTGGTTAAACCATCACAACTGAAAAATGTGCTCAGCAAAGCATGAGATGCACCAATCAGATCTGCAGTTCCTTCGGTCAGCACTGGTCAATAGAAAGGGGCCCAACTTTTTTCCATGACACCAATTCTTCTTCCCAACCACACGAGACACACTGCTTCAAAAGCTGAACAAACTAGACTACAACACTGACCTTTATCTACCATATTCACCTAACTTCTGCCAACCAACCATAACTTCTTCGAGTATGACAACTTTTGTATGGAAAATAATTCCATAACCGGTAGGATGTATAAAACATTGAGACTTGGTTGAATCCTAAAACATGGATTTTTATAAAACAGAAAAAGACAAACCTATTTCTCATTGGCAAAAATACTTTGACTGCAATGGGTTCTATTTTGATCAATAAAGATGTCTGAGCCTAGTTGTAAGATTCAAACCTCAGAGTTTGACACGACAATTCCTTCTCCCACAGACTCACACATATATAGAGCAGCATTTGGTTCATAACAAGCATTTTTAAAAAAGATTGGGTAAATATTCCATCACAAAAAATACATTAGCCACAAGTATGAAGACTCCAGGCAGAAAAAATGATTAATAATCATTTCGAGCATCCAGGAAACTCTCCGTTTGCATCTCTCCTGCCCCACCATAAGCACTTTTAAAAGGGAAGAAAGTTAACCTGGAACATCTGTGACAATGCTGTGATAGAATCCCTTAGACAGTATTATATTACCTAATCCTCTTGATATTTTGGGGGGAATATTACTATTTTACATAGAAAATGAGTGGTGTTCAGAGAAATTCAAATGACCTGTCAGAAGTCAGAGTAAACAAGGTTGAATAAATCAATACACAAATAAATGGTACATACAGACCTTGTCTCCAAATTCTGAGACATTTTTAGACATGTTTTAAACTTTGATTTCATGTGCACATGTGTTTATGTGCATACATATGGTGACCAGAAGTTAATATCTGATGTCTTTCCCTACTGCTCTTCATCTTATTTCTTTGGAGACAATCTCTCACTGTATTCCAAGGTCACCATTTCCCCTAGACTGACTGGCTAGCAAGCCCCCAGAATCTACTGTCTCGACCTACCCAGAACTGGGGTGAAAACCACACTGTGCTTGGCTTCTGTGTGGGCGCTGGGGATCTGAATTCAGGTCTGTAAGCTTGCACACTTGGCCCACTGAGCCATCTCCCTAGCCACCAAGAAGAGTTTAAAGTAAGCCATAAGAAATAGAGGTAGACATTGTGGCACACACTTATAATCCCAGCACTTGGGAAACAGGATCATAGGTTCTATGCCAGTCTGGGTTACTTACAGGAACAGACTGCCTCAAAACACCTCCCTTCCCCCCCCCCCGCCCAAGTTCTGGGGGGAAAGAAAAGATTTAGAATCAGAAAGAAACAAAAACAGAAAGAGAGAGAGAGAGAGAGAGAGAGAGAGAGAGAGAGAAAGCAAGCTGCTTGCTGAATCAATTATAACCTAGTGTACATGAGGCCTTATGTTACATACCAGCAATACACAAAAGTGTCAATTATGAATTATGGACTGCTATTATTTCTGTGATTACATGGTGCTCCAAGACAGAAATTTCTTTTTAAAATCTGCAGAATCGACTGTACCGAGGACAGATACTCTTACCTGATGATCGCAAACATGGAGTTAAAATTCTTGCATTCCCTACAGTGCAGCGCGATCTTGATGAAATGCTTAATGATCTTCATTCTCTTGAGCTGGTTCGTCTCTCGCAGGATTTCGGAAGCCACCCAAAATGTTTCCTGGTTAATGACTTCCTCAAATTTCTTCAGGTTGGCACAGCTGGTTTTTGACTTGAGTTTAAATAAATCATCGATGTATTCGGTAGGCTCGATGTTGCGGAAGAGCTCAAAGTTCCTCATGGAGAGCTGTGTGGCAACCTCCACGGTGCTGAGCTGAAGGAGCGAGATATGGCTCTCCCGCAACAGCTCCTGGGCGTCCTCATCTGAGCAGAGTGTTTCGGTTTCCATGTTGTTTTTCAGATAGTACCTGAAAGAAACAGAAACCCCTTAGACGCCAGGCTGAGCAGGGAGTCTGTGGTCCTCCTTCCGGGAACACTGCTAGTTCCTGGGGGAGAGGGGTGACGGGTGGGGCAGAATTAAGAGAATGATGGAAGTGTTCTTTTCATCCAGCCTGAGCAGTGTAGATGCCATTCCAGCCACGAGGTCAGTGTAAGCAGCTCACAGCACCACCGGGTGATGGCCACCTACTCAGCAGGTGAGTGAATTGGACCAACCATGGGGACCTCCTCTGTGCTGGTCCTGTAGCTCTGTTTGCTTTCCTGCCATCGGAATACTTGTTTGCCAAAAACGACAGAAGACAGCTATTTTTCAGACTAGATAGAAACATTGGCTCAAGGGCTTAAGTCAGTTTCCCAGAGAAGTGGGAATCTGACAATTGCTAGGTCCATACCAGCTCAATCCAAGTTTATTCTTTCATTTAATGACTAGGAAACTTACTGGCTGAGCTGGCAAGATGGTTAAATGGGCAGAGGGCCTTGTCATGCAAACCCAGGGACCCACAAAGTTGTCTTCTGACCTCCACACACATGCTGTGGCACATGTGACCCCCCCCCCAAGATTGGGAGCGGGGAGACCTAAAGCAATTTATTTTCCTCTCTTTGATCTGAAATCAGGTTTTTAAGTTTTTAAAGATTTCTTTTACATGTGTGAGTGTTTTGCCTGTATGTATGTGCCACACATGTACCTAGGGCCCTCAGAAGTCAGAAGGCATAGGCTCTCCTGGACAGGATGGTTGTGAGCCATCGCGTGGGTGCTAGAAACAGAACCCAGCTCCTCTGTAAGACCAGCAGGTGCTCCTGACTGCTGAGTCATCTCTCCTGCTCCAAGATTTTAATTTTCATGAAACTCATCTAGGGAAGTGGGAGGCATCACCCCAACTTGTCACGATAGGAAGTAGGCATCTGAAGCCTCGTGGCTGGTCAGTGTGGATAGTTCTGTGACCCTTTTAAGGAATTCACTGAAAACAATTTGCTCTGTGGCTTCTCTTGCCCCGGTTTCGGCAGGCACATGCCTTCTCCAAGTGAAACTATAAACAAAGACATAGAACAAGCACAGTGGGGCTCCGAATTGGTCTTTTAATACTTCATTACTTGATGTGCACAGGTTAGTGTTCTCCTCTGTGGTTACCCTGACAGCCTGACCCTCCTGAACAATGGCACCCATGAAGCTGAAACTCAGTGGAGATTTGCACAACTACAGACCTACATGCAGAGGATGCCTGATCTCTGATCGCCAAAAAAGTATTTATCAGTGTTGGGGCTGGAACTAACAGTGACAAAGGGCAAGGAGGTGACCGTCCCAGGTAGAAAACAGGAGGTCTGAACGCCATGGTTTAGACCCAGACCATGAAAACCTCAAGAATAATGACATCGCATAGAAAACGAGAGAGGAAAAAAAAAAAACAAACAAACCCCAAAACCCAAGCTATTCATCTTACTAATGTCCCTTGAGTGGGAGAGTGCTTGGCAAGGCCTTGGGTTCAAGTCCCACCACTGTAAACACAAATCAACAACAGCAAGTGTGTTGTCTCTTCGCCCTGGACGTAGGCTCAGAGAGTAAAGGGTGCCGTGAGAGGCTGTACCTTCCGCTCAGCTGGATCCTGTCAGCAAGCTTGGAGAGCTGGTCTGGGAGTCGCCGTTGCTTGATAACCCCCTCTGGCGTGACAGAGACCTCACACAGAGAATACTGGTCAGGGGTGGCAGTGACGGCAAACTCTCGGATGGCCTGGATGACCACTTCCTTGGCCGTTGTGTCCTTACTGATCATGATGTACCGGCTTTGCTGGTCAGCCTTGAAAACTCTGAGCACCTGATCTGGCAAGTCTGGGGCAGGAAAAGGCACACAGAGGTGGAACCAGTGTTAGCAGACAGCAACACAAGCCAAGTAACACACCCCACCCCTCCTGGACAGAGTTGTGACATGCTAACTGCAAAAAGTGTCTTCCCCGACAGACAGAAACAGGGAGCACATACACAAGATGCCATGTGAGCATCGAAGAAAAATGTACAGCTAAATTTAGTACTCATTATAAGGAAAAGCCTGTTAAGCTTACATAAACACACCTCCTAATTTATTTACTTGATATAACTTAATAATAAATGCATAATATGTTATTCATTTTACCACATACAAAACAGGTTTAGCCACACCAAAAAGATTTTCCGATGGACTGGTCCCAGTGTTTGGAGTTTGAGCTTCATTCTGACTCTGGGTGAATGATACCATCCATGCCAGACCAAACATGCATACTGCGTCACTGCTACAGTTGAAAGGCAGGTCACTGAGAAAGCTGGACGTCTCTGGGGCTCACCTGGAGTTGTGCTGAAGTCCAGAATCCGGTGGTGTGACTGCAGCAAGTCCGGGTTGCTCGAAGACAGCGTTCCACTGACAGGCAGGGCAGCTGGGATGTGTTTGGTCTGCCTCAGGCCCACGATGCTATCATCCTGAGACTGACCAATCCCAATATCGCTGAGAAGAGTGGATTTTAAAAAATGAATTACAATCAAGGTAAAGACTCTTAAGTCATTACAGATCATGAAATAAGCCATTTTCATTTAAACTTGCAGTTAAGTAACAAATGTGAAAACTGGCGAAACACTCAGCCCAATTCCCAACATAAAGGAGGTTTCTTTAAAACCTGTCTTTTTAATGAGCCATAACCATAACCCAGTATTTATTTTTCTTAGAATAAAAACACAGCAGAGAAGACGTGCCCTGTGTCTGACGAATGAGTGGGGATGAGTCTAAGACAATCCCCGTGGGCAAGAACCCACTTGAGTTCATGGCACCAAGAGCTCAGCAATAGCGGACTCAGATGCTTTTAAGAACTGATCTTCAAGATGAAGGAACGGAGGGGAAAGAAGCCTCAAACTGCTCTACTTATACTCTTGAGTGTTTTAGGTAGACAGCAAGATCACCGTGAAGCCCAAGCGTGAGGAAACCCTGACACAGACCTCAGCTCCTGACGACAGAGCATGAGTGTGCAGCGGGCAGGGACACACTTTCTGGCTGCGGGGCACTTGCAGTGCAGATGCAGTGGTTTCTAATTCATTGCTCAAAGGTTTTAGTTACACGTTTAAGTTCTCCAGAAAACTACAAGCAGTACTGATGGGTACAGACTCCTTTCTATTTATAGAAAGATAGCTCTGTGGTTACTTGTGTGTTTGTGCAGCGCCTTGCAACACAGCAGGGGGAGGGCCGAGGAGCTACAGCCTCCTGCTCGTGTCTCTTGAGCAGGGATTACAAGTATGCACACCTCACTCATTCAAACGTGACTTGGCAGCCTACAAAGTTATTTCTTGATTGAAAGATCAACTGTTTCCAAAAGGAAGCATACAATAAAACAAGTATACAGCAAAAGAATAACTAGATCATATGCATTTAAATGTCTATAGTTATAATTGTATGAATACCCCGAGACAAAAAATTCTAATAAAACTGGGATATAAATTAAGTTATCATAAATAAGGAAATATTAGTGTCAATTCTCCTTCACAAATAGGAAAGCTCAGGGACAGAAATAAAAACTCTGTTTAGGCATGCATAGTCGGGCATATAAAGCCCTGAAATATTAATGTTCTGTGCATGATAAAAAGTCTTTACATTGGTGGAATTTTATTTTTTAGTCACATAAATGTCCTTGTCAAAAATATGAGGCCATATGACATAACACAATTACTGTGGGTACAACAAAGGTTGCCTGGTCAGGTCATTCATGGTAGAAATGGCCGTGACCGTCAGGACTCGGCAGCACACCCTTTAAGACATTCCTTACCATGTTTTCTAACACCTCCTGCAATAAATCGCTGACACTCACTCTGCTTCCCTGCTTCCTGATGCCTCACCTATACACCCTAATACTCATACACAAAGCTATTCTTGGGCTTAAATTTTGCATGTTTGATGCGAAATCTGAGAAACACCCCTCCTTGGGCACATCCTCTTGTCTAGCCTCCCCTGCTGGCTCACTGTTACTGAAACAAGTCTGCTGATTTTAGGGCCTGCTGACTAATCCTTTCTTCCTTTGGGTTCATTGGGCTTTCTTGCTCAACTTACTTGGCATCCCAGCTTGAATTCTACCATGCTTACGACCTGCTTCTTGCTCTATACACATCATATATGCAGCCCCAATACACAGTGATTCACCAGTCTCTAGCACCTCAGCTTCTGTAATGCAGGCAACGCTGGGGTGGGGGAGACTAAGTATACTAAAACTAGAAGATTTCACTAACCTACTAGGTTATTACTTTGCTGAACACAGTAACAAAGGGGGCACCTGGCTCAGAGGCATACACATGTGCTGATGTCCAGACAAATTGAAGCGGCAGGAAGCAGTAGCCAGCACTAAATCAAGGCGATTACATCATGGCAGATCTCCAGCTTTCTGAGCCTGCATTTAACTACGACTCTCCCTTGAGCACTGATTTCTCAAACTGTTTTGGTGTGGGAGGTCCTTCTGTCAACATGTTGCTTTTATTGGCTAATGAATAAAGAACTGCCTGGGCCTGTTGATAGGGCAGAGCAGAGCTAGGCGGGGAAACTAAGCTGAATGCTGGGAGAAAGATGGGCAGAGTCAGAGAGAAGCCATGGAACTGTTGGAGACAGATGCTGGGAACTTTACCAGGTAAGCCACGGCCACGTGACAATATACAGACTAATAGAAATGGGTTAAATCAATATAAGAGTTAGCCAATAGAAGCAAGAGCTAATGGGCCAAACAGTGATTTAAATAATACAGTTTCTGTGTGATTATTTTGGGTCTAAGCTAGCCGGGTGGCTGGGAACCAACAAGTGACCACCCTCCAACATTGTTTTTCTGAGAAAATACTTAAATGAGCCACATATTTGCCACAACAGTTCCCTGGTGTTTTAAAATCAGCATAGCTGATGAGTGGCCTTTAAAATTTTCCTTGTCTAGTGTTTGAGCATCTTTGTAAGCACATACGGCCACTACAACACACGCAACATCACACTGCATTCCTAGTCAATAGTCACTACAACACACGCAACCTCACATTGCATTCCTAGTCAACACCCTGAGCTGTGGACAGATCGCAACCCAGTTCTTCTGTGTCCCATTTCCTGCAATATTTGAAGGGACACAATGATTTTTGATTTTTTTTTTAGAGGTTTGAATTTAAACTTGAAGAACCTTTTATTATTATATCTTTATTATTATAATTTTTGTAAATGCTACTGTCCTAATCCACTGTCTCTAAAAAACTTACTCAGGATAAATGCACTCTTAAACCCAATATTTATAGACCCTCAAACAACCATGCTTATCTTTAGAACTCACAGAATTTAGAAACCACAAATCATTACTCATAGTTTAATGATGATAATGTAAATCTGGCAATTCATCAATAATGTTTTAAATCATTTGCCTCTAGCCTGTGATTAAAATGTTTGTAATTAAGAAGAAAATAAGGAAGAAAAGACTTGATGTAGTCTCTGTGTGTATACGTATGCATGTGTGTTGGGGTTTTGCTGTATGTATACATGTATGCACATGTGTAGGGGTGTGCACGGGGATGCCAGAGGATGGTGTTTC
The DNA here is from genome assembly GCF_982192425.1 of Myodes glareolus. Lineage (NCBI taxonomy): Eukaryota > Metazoa > Chordata > Mammalia > Rodentia > Cricetidae > Myodes > Myodes glareolus. The sequence goes on along the minus strand of NC_142045.1, from coordinate 11,078,151 downwards.
CTGGTCTCTTTTTATCACTTTCCACCTTATTCTTTTCAGATAGGGTCTCTCCCTGAACCCTGGAGCTCACCTTCACTCCCCAGGCTGTCACCAGCAAGTCCCATAATCCACTATTGTCTGCCCTCCTCAATCTCAAGGTTACAGGCAAGAGACTGTACTACCTAGCTTAGCACTGGAATCTGAATTTTAAGGTTGTGGGTAGGCACTCTGACCACTGAGCCCCTCTTTTAGCCTCTGAATGCATATATTGATTGTTTCTCTTTAGACCCATTAAATTATCAAACAAATAAATAAGCCAGTATCTTTTCAATTTGTAGCTTGAGGAACAGATCATTAAAAAATGGATTGATGGTAATCGAGCTTTGTAAAAGAGCATGAGACCCCAAAACTAAGATGAAGAAAACAGGCAGCAACAAGCAAAGTTAAGCAAAGTGTAGGGAAACCCGAAGCTTGGGTGGCCTCAGCTCCTGACAGGCACACACATCCGAGACTGCAGTCTGACCTGCTAACTCTAGAGGCCGCTGAGGGGGAAGTAAGAGGCCTGTGGTTGGCTGCCAATGAAGTGGGGGAAACAGCAGCGATGAACAGAGCCGAATGGAAGAAGTAACGATTGATGGGTAAAGAGGAGAGAGTGTGGAGGGGACACCAAGAAACATGGAAGCCAACAGCATAGACACCTAAGTCGTGGGGCAGGCAAGATATCAACAAACCCCTGTAAGAAGTTCAAATGAAGACATGCTCACCTGCCTCTCATGAAAACTGGGAGTGGGCAGGCAAGCGGCAAAGCAGAACTAAGCAAACTCAGCTGCCTACTACTGTTTCTAAGACCCTCCGCTGAAGAGACATTTACTAGACTCTTAGACAAACACGCGCTCCATCAACACTTCGGAACACAATCAAGCACGGTGCTGAGAACAACTCAACATACTTGTACGGTTTCTGAGGTAAGATGCTGATCCGAGTCTTGTCGAGTATTTTCTTTAGCTTGTTTCTCCCTCCCACAGTGTTGGCTTTACTTTTCTTGTTGACTTTTTCAAGACCGATCACCTGCTCCACGTCGACAGCAAGGTCTGGTATGGAGTAGCGGCTGGCCTTCTTGATGTCTCCGATTTTAGGGAGGTGAGGGGCACCGTTTCTTTTCTCTTCAGATAATCTTGTCAGAAGTTCTTTAAATACTAAAATAGAAACACCACAAGATATCAATCACAAAAACGGAAACGATGCTGGGCTAACAGTGGAGTTTGCAAATACAGGAGGAGTACAGACTTGCTCTAAAAACTAAAACACTATGGAAACACTAGTCTCTCTCCAAATGAGTCTAAGAAAGGAAGACGCCCTTCCATCTGTGAGGTGACTGTATTCTTCAACAGAAGACAGGCTTGACGGGTCAATACAATCACCCCCTGGTCCTCGAATTGATACATTTTTATCTAAATGTAATCATATACTTACAGAAAGAATTCTGTATTATGTACTTTAGCATGGCCCTAGAAATATTAGAATCCTTACTGGCTTACTATTTATAGAAATTACTTCTTCCAGGATTAAGATCTAAATGTAAAAACAAAACAAAGCAAAAGCAGGCTTAGTTTGCAGAATACTTACCAAATAAGTTGGTTTTCACAGTGATGGACAGGTGTGTGTTATTTCTGAGAATTTCCATTGCCTTTGAAAGCTGGATATTTTCAAAATTTTGACCATTTACTTCTAATATCTAAAAGTGAAGTCATAAAATCATTATCAATGCATCACTGACTGATGAAAAACAAAAGGCTCTGAAATTCATTCCCATTTATACCCAGGTGAGTCCTCTTACCTGATCCCCACGCTTCAAGCCAGCTTCAGTTGCTTTGCTGCCCGAGTCAACGCTGTCCACGAAGATGCCGAAGCCCTTCTCCGAGCCTCCCAGTAAGATGAAGGGCAGGGGGGCTTCCCGAGACGGCTTTGTAAGAGTCATCAATCTTCGTTTTGCCTTCGCAGCACACGCAATGTTCAGCAGCCTTAGATGGCCACCCATTTTCTGCAAGAGTTCAGGAAGAAGCGCATCAACTCGGGGACAAGCGGGGGAAGATACACGTCACACTACTTATAAAAACTCACAAGTGTTACCTCTCTTTCCAGATTATTTTCAAATTCTTCTAGAAATCGTGTCATTGCGGGATCTCCTTCAAAGTCGTTGAAGTGATTATTCACCCATAGTAATACTACACGTGTCACCTACAAAAGCAATGGAGTCCAGGACGTGTTATTTTTAGTGTTGAAGATTTAAAAATACACAATTTTAAACAATTTACCAAATAATATTGAATAGGAAAATTAAAAGAAATAAAGCCTTAAACACAGATTTTACACATGTAAAAAATGACCTCAGGGACTGGGGAGACGCTCAGCTGATAAAGCATGAGGACCCAAGGTCGGATCCACAGTCTACATTTAGGGTACTAGGGCAGGGTGTGCCAGCCTGTGCTGCAGGGGGACCCTAGGAGCTCACTGGCCAGTCAATTTAGCTCACAGCAGTGAGCTCCAGATTTAGTGAGAAACTCTGTCTCAAAAAATAAGGTAGAGGGTAATAGAGGAAGTTGCTTTGCCCTGGATCTTTGAACCTTTGGAGATGTATATCCTACATTATTTTATTTTTAAAACAGATTTGAAAGAAGTCTAAGTAAAAGCAAACGTAATTAAACCAAAATACATTAGAACAAAATTACACAGAAAGTAAAAAGTATAAGTGGCAGACTAGACAGATAAGAAAAACGGTAATAACCTAGAAGGATCTGTGGGGAAGGGCTGTCAAGGAAGGAGCAAACACTACTGTGTGCAATGCATCACCCAGTATAGCCTTGACAGAGCTCGGAAAAACCTACTGGACAGTCAGTTCAGAAGCGGGTTCCAAGGCCTTCCAAGGCCTTCAGCAGCACAGGAGGATGGACTGCTCCAGAGCCACAGCAAACCTCTACCGTCCACCCGGTAGACTCTGCCCACCACACCTGAGTGGCAGAGCCTGTGGCATGCAGACAATGGTTTTGTCTTACCACATTACCAAGTGGCCGACACACTGCCCTTGCATTTAAAGTAAAAAGATAATACTGAAACTGAGAGCTTAGAAATCTATAAGAATTAATATCTGCATCATTTATCAATTCTTTTTTTCTTAAAAAATATTCGTGTGTTCCATTAAATTAATTTGAACATAACTGATGTTTCAAATTTTGTCTTTAATAGTTGACACTGAGACACTAAAACAGAAGGCACTTCCAACCTTATCCCTGAGGCTCGGGTCATTGAACCACTCCAATAACTTCTTTCCCACTTCCATCGGGCTTGAAAGGAAAGTCCGGTATGTCAACAGGAAGTCTTCTATGAACGTTGGATCCACTACGGAATGCTCTTCCACCAAATGCATGGTCAGCCTTTCCGAGGTCCCCTGCAACCGATAAAGTCTAGTCACCAGTATGAATGGATCACTGATATGGCACCCTGATGTCAAACCCTTCATGTCAAACAAGATAGGTTGCAAGATGGGTAACTAATCAGCTGCCATTAATCAACCAGTAACTAGTAAGAGGATTAACCTTGTTGGCAAAGGAAGCAGGGAGGGAAGGAATGAGAATGAAATTTAATGACACATATTATTCAAATGCCACAATGAAAATCATTACTTTGACAACCTAAAAAAAAATTAGGACAAAGAAGAAAAAAAAAGTCACAAGAAACTAAAGAGCAGAGCTCTCTCCCCTTTGGAAGGACCGCCTCTTTATCCTACCTTGATGACGATGTGGCCCTTCCTTGTTCCGGTCCGATCCAGTTCTCGGTGCTCCTTCACCATTACAATCTCTCCTTCCTCCTCAACTTTCTGCATGTTCTTTTCTACTTGGTTCAAAATACGGCAGTAATCTTGCTGGGCGATGCAGACAAACTAGAATAAAATGGAAGTCACGTGTCAATGATAAAGCGCTTGCAAAAGAGCTACCTGCCTAATAACTCAGTTTTAATTATTTAATACTGACATTTCCCCTGTCTTTCCCCTACTTTCTAAATCAATGCAGGAATGAACCTTAATCAGATTTCTCTGCTTTTAATGCATTTCTTCCTTGGTTTATTTTTTTTTAAGTTTATATTTCATTTTTTTTAAAATATAACAATCTAAAAACTCAAAAGCCCTCTTTCATTTTCAGTTAGGAAACACTGGAAGCGAGAAAGACAATCCTAAGGCAAATATGGTAAAACAACTACCATTTGGCTCTCTACACTATGAACATGTCAAAAGAGGACAAAAATAGTGTTAGTGGTTTTGATTGGAGATTAAGGCATTCAAATGTCTGTATATTGGGGTAAATATGTAACTTTGCTAATTACCTACATGGACAACAATTTTAGTAATCATCTTGCTTTGACGGTTGGACACAAAGCCATGTATTTATTGTATTTCAGATTGTTACTTGTAGCTTGTACTACAGGTAATCCTTGCACCAGCTGCTATACTACTGGAGAAAATGTTTTCTTTCCCTAGCAACAGTTACTAGGTTATGAATCTTTAAGAAGGGGTAGGGCCTTATGAGCCACTTCCAACCCACCGTCTAACACTGATGGGCCCATGATGTGGGATTCCTTTCTGTATGCTGTAAATATGCTTTATTACCATTGGTTAATAAGGAAGGTGTTTGTGCCAATGGTTTAGCAGGGTACAGCTATATAGAGAGAGTAGGCAGAATCATAAAGACACCATGTAGTTGCTCAAGGAGATGCTGGAACCTTGCCAGGTAAGCCACAGAGTCATGGAGATTCACAGATTAACAGAAATGGGTTAATTCAAGATGTAGGAGCTAGCTATGAATATGCCTAAGTCATTGACCAAGAAAGTGTTGTAATTAATACAGTTTCTTTGTGTGATTATTTGGGTCTGAGCAGCCAGGAAATGAACGAGCAGTCTCTCCTGCAGACCCAGTCTTGAGCAGGACTTCTGCAAGTGTGAGAGAGGGCCCAAGAGGACACTAGCCCAGGACAGGACAGTCAGTGTTCTGGTTAATATTCACGACTCTATATCAATTGTCTAAAACTGTGATACTAAATATGGGACTAATAATCCTAATGAGAGCAGTCAAGTGACATCATGTTCATGACATAGTGACTTTAGACACAGACACTTCTCAACTTATTGTCCTAATCATGCATACTTCCTACCCACAAAGGACAGGGCAAACAGCTACTTGTCTTAAGTACATACATGCATATTAAAAGCCTGGAGAAAACCAGGATAAGATACAACCAATTATTATTTCTGAGCAATTCAAACTATGGATGATGTTCATTCTCTAGAACACAATGCTCTGTATTTCAGTATGTTCAACAGTCATTGTTCAGCTAAAGAAGCAGATAATGTAGGGAGATCCCAATGCCTCCTCTTTCAGCTCACTAATTCTTCTATGAAGCATTTAGAAACCAAAGTTAAAAATTCCAAAGCTACAGGAAATATGACCAGTTTAACTAGATTGGGAAATACAAACAAAAACAACAATAAAAACCTCATTTCTACAATGCTGACCATAATAGATATGCACATGTTTTTTAATAGGTCATACATATTCTCTTAAAGGTATTTTCATTTCTTTTTAAAGTAGAGTAACAATGTTTCCTGAATTTCTCCAGAATATTAAGAAAAATTTTTGTCTTCAAATAATCTTACATAGTCATTTTTAAATTTAGTTTTGAAAAACATAATTAAATCATTTTTCCCATTTATGTTCTAAAAATACATGGATAAGCTAAAATAAATAAGTGGATATATGAAGGAAAATGCTTTTTGAAGATAAATATACTAAATTTAATCTTCACTAAAGATTAAAGGAAATTAGAATAAGTCCGATCTGAAATTCTTATTATCTAGACAGACATTTGGCATTTCTTCAGTAGCAAATTAAAATAAGATCCAAAAAGAAGACAAAAATAACTTGAACTGAATTTCTAATATGGAAATATAGAACTGGTTTCTACAAAGAATGGATTTCTCTTTAGAATCTTCTTTCCTAGTTACTGAGTTTTGCATTAGGAAGTTATAGACATAGCCCTGCTCATAGTCAGTGGACAGCAGCACACTTGAGAGACTCCAATCCTGCCAGTTACCAAGGTGAAGACTGGATACCCGGATGGAGGATGGGTGAAGAAGGGGGTTCTGTCCACTCCCCTGGTGAGCACAGTGCGCCTGGGGGGTTCCAGTTCCACCTGTTATCTTGGTGAGGCCTGTACAGCCAGTAGGCCCTAGCCCTACTTGCTGCCCTGATAATGGTAACAAACTAGTGAACATGTAAATACTCACTTTGATAGGGTAAGTGGAGATAAAGAGTAAATCAATTCAACCTGTGACTAGCTCCAGATCCACAATTTTCACTCAAACCACAAGCAATGCAGGAAAGCCAGGCGATCTGACTCCTACAGTGAAGCCTGCAGTGAACAACTAGACGAACCTCAACCATAGAATTATAATTTTAAGCTCAAAGACCTCACAGAAGCAAACAAATTCTTAAAAGAACTCAAGAGAACCGACATAGAAACAAGTCAATCTGCAATAGGAAAGAGGAATCCAATAAGGAGATAGAAATACAAAAACTACTGGTGATGAGAAAGTGAAAAACATTAAGAAGTCAACTACAAAACCTCTGAGTAAAGGCCTACCGCCCTCTAAACCTGGCGAAGTGGAAGCAGAAGAGAATCTCAACAAGGACAAAGATGAATGAAAACACATTAGAGCTTGATTTTCAAGAATTTAGGATACCATGAAAAGATCAAATGTAATAGTCATGAGTATAAAAGAAGGCAATGAATTCCTTTTCAAAAGCATAGAAAACATTTTTCCTAACTTAGACAAAGAAGTGTTTCTCCAGGTACAGAAACTATGTAGAACACCAGAGAAGAGCAATAAATAAATAAACCTTGCCCTCATCACGTTATGATCAACCACCAAATATTCAGAACAAATATATGAGTGTGGATATAGATATACAGCAGCAAAAAGAACAGCTACGGCACAAAGAAAGTCAGGCCCATCAGAGAAACAGAAACCTGAGAAGCCAACTGTCCATCGAGGCTACTCTTCCCACCAAAGCTATCAGTGCCAACTGATGGGGAAAGGAAAACTTAGCACGGTAAAAACAGGCTTTAATGAGTTAATGGCCACTAAGCGAGCTCAACAGAAGATAATGAAGGAATTCTTCAGAATGATGAGAAAGACAAACACATCCTTGGGGCCGGAGAGGAGAATGAAATACTCCAGATGTTTAGACAAGAGAAGAACAAGAAAACAGTAAATGCTAAACAGTCAACAAAATGGCAGGACATAACACACAGCTTCCAGCAACTCTGAATAACTATGGGTCTTAATGTCTCACCCCAAAGACACAGACCAACATCATGACTCAAAGGCAGGAGGCATCTATTTGCTGTTTCCAAGAAACTCACCTAATTGTAAAAGATGGGAATGGTTTTAGATGGGTAAAAACAGAAACATGAATTCCTAGCAAATGGAACCAGAAAACAGGTGGGAGCTGCTATTCTCCTATCTGACAAAACAAACTTTAAACCACAACTAGGGAGAAGAGATAAAGGCCTTTCTTACCCGCTAAAGCAGCGATCCATTAAGAGGATGTTACGATTTTAAACATAAAACTCATAGAACCTTGGACACTAATTTCACAAAACAAATACTACTTGCAGGAAGAAGTTATAGATTAACCCCAGTGAAATAAGAGGTAGATTTTTTTAATACAACAGTGTCATCAATTGACAAATCACCCAGGCATAAAATAGGCAAACATCTGAGTTAAATGACGTCATGGGTCACAGGGACCTGACAGACAAAGGACATTCCATGCAACACTACAGCAGTCTGTGAGCATTCTCTAAAACAGGACACACACTGCAGGACAAAGTGAATCTTAGCAAGAGCACAGGTAAAATAACTCTATCTGATCACAATGAATAAAACTACAAATCAGAAGTGCGAGGAACTCCGGAACATTCACAGTGTCATGGAAACTACGTAACACACGGTTGGACAACTTGTGGGTAACTGCAAAAACCAAGAAGGGAATCAGAAAGTCCTAGACATGAACAAATGGAACAACTGAAGCCTATGGGATACAGCAAAAGGGAGGGAGTTTATATCTCTAAATGTCTGCACTAAGAAATCAGACCTAAATAACTTAATGGCACACTACAGAGCCTTGGACAAATGGTAACAGGCTAAACACAAGACCAGCAGATAGAAAGAAATACGCAAGATCAAGGAAGAAATTAACAAAATAGAAACAAGCAAAAACAAAACTAAAAACAACAAGATTTGGTTCTTTGACAAGATAAACAAGATATACCTGTAGCCACAGAAGACCAAATTTGGTGTAGGAGGTCCTTCTGTTTGTCTGTTGCTTTTATTGGTTAATGAATAAAGAAACTGCCTTGGCCTTTTGATATGGCAGAACTTAGGTAGGCGGGGAAGACAGAAATGAATGCTGAGAGGAAGAAAGCAGAGTCAAGAGAAGCCATGGATCCTCTGCCGGAGATAGATGCCGGTTAGAATCTCCGGTAAGACATTGCTACGTAGCGATACACAGATTAATGGAGATGGGTTAAACTAATATGTAAGGGTTAGCCAATAAGAAGTTAGAACTAATGGCCAAACAGTGTTTTAATTAACACAGTTTCTGTGTGGTTATTTCAGGTGTAAGATAGCTGGGTGGCCAGGACAAACAAAGGGCCCCCTCCTCATGTAACACTAATTAATAAAAATAAGGGAAAGAGCTATTAGAACACATACTAAGGAAATTTAGAAAATAAACAAAATATACTTTGAAAACATAAAATTGGAAAAATCTAAAAAGAAACAATTTTTAGATGTATAAGATATACGAAAACTAGGCCAAGATGGGATGAGTAATCTAAACAGATCTATAACAAACAACAGGATTGATGGAGGAGCAGACAAAACAAAACCCACCTGATTAAGAAAAGGGCTCGGGCCCAGGTGGATTCATTGCTGAGTTCTACCAGATTTCAAGGAAGGATTAACACTTCAGCTGCTCAAACTAGTTCACAAAACTCGAAAGGAACCCTATCAAACTTTTGCCCAGATACCAGAGAGACAAAAAAATTTTCAGGAGAACACTTAGAAACCAAATTCAAAAACAGCAAAAAAAAAGATCATTCGCCATGATCGAGTCAGTATTATTTTAAAGGTTCATGCATGATGGTTCAATGTAGACATATAAATAAATTATTTTAAAAAAAGCAAAAACACTAACAAATAACCCCAACACACACACACACACACACACACACACACACACACAAAGAAAAAAAAGGGACATCTTTTAAACCTAACCAAGGATATAAAAGATCTCTCTAATGAAAACTTTTAATCAAGGAAATAGATTGCAGACCTGTGCTCTTGAACTGGAAGCATTGGTGCTATGACCACCCTACCAAAGGCAATCAATTTACAGATTCAATGCAACACCATTCAAGATTCTAGGGACGCTCTTTGAAGAAACAGAGCAAGTCTTAAAATGAATGCGGAAGCCCAAGAGGTCATGAAGCCAAAGCCATCGTGAGCAATGCCTGCTAACACGTTACGAGGAGTCCAGTCTACGCTGTCACGCGCCTCCTACCTGGCAGTCGTCCACCTTCGTCCTCATCACCCCTTTCATGTACTCTTTGTCCATGGTGGGTGACACACCGAAACTGTTGCCCATGCACAGGATCTCTGCTTTCCCGTCGGGATAGGTCACTTCCACGGAACCGTTGAGAATCACTGACCAGGAATCCAGCTAGCAGAAAATAAGACACAGCAGAAGATAGCATGTCATCGCCTGGCTTAAATGCTACCATGGTCCCAAACTAGCCTCCCAGGTCTTCTGTCTTCAAGATGGGATAAATTACCGAGAAAAACCTTAACTGCTTACCGAGCAAGCAGTAAGACGTAGTGAAACATCTACACACTTGTTAGGCCTTGCACAGAGTACAACCATTTAAAAATTTGAATAGTCTCACCTGGCAGTGGTGGTGCATGCCTTTAATCTCAGCATTTGGGAGGCAGAGGCAGGTGGCTCTCAGGGAGTTCAAGGTCAGCCTGGTCTACAGAACTAGTTCCGGGACATAGAGTAGCCCTGTCTTGAAAAACCACCATTTTGAATATGGCTGATATGACTCTCAAAATGACACAGGAAAAAAAATTTCCTCTATATATCAAAGGAAATGCAAAGAAGACAAAATGCTCATCAAAGTCTCAATAAAACATCATTTTTGTTCTGATGAGAGGCACACACTAAAAAGCACAACATCCTGGGATGGCGGACGACCTGAATGGTGAAGTCCCGCCTAGCACGTGAAGGGCCCTGAGTTTGGTTCCCAGCAGTGAAAGCAAACCAAAGTCTCTAGTAACACTTTGTGAAATGGGGACTAGGATGGCTTTTCAATGCTATAAATAAAAGAGTGGCCATCAGTTTCCATCTATTCAAACTTATTACTGCTGAGGTTCCACAAGGCTAAACAAGAACACGATTTCGTCTGGGTACCACTGACCCTTGAGCTTTCTAAATGGTGAAAACACTCACTGACCTCCTCTCCATCATTTAACACAATGGTTCCAGCTCTTTCCACCACGGCAAACACCATCACGGCACAGAGCTCCCGTCGCACCGACATCGTCATGTTTGCAAAGGCAGGCAGCTGGTGCATAAATTCCAGGAGTTGTTCTGAAAAGCAAAACCATCATTTCTATTAAAAATAAGTCAAGAAGCAATACACCCCAGCGCACACTGAAGGTCTTCTTCTGCCCTGGCTAGGTAATGCCATGCTATGACTAGACTCTACATCTCAAGTCCTCTGCAGAGACCTTCAGTACACAGTTGGCTCTGGTAATCAGGGGAGTAAAGAAGGTGGGTGGTACCCAGAGATTCTGTTGGATATGACAGTCTTCTGAGACATTTCTTTTGTTTGCTTTTGTTTTGATTTGGTTTTTCAAGATAGGGTTTCTCTGTGTAGCTTTGGAGCCTGTCCTGGAACTAGCTATGAAGACCAGGATAGCCTCGAACTCACAGAGATCCTCCTGCCTCTGCCTTCCAAATAATGGGATTAAAGGCGGGTGCCACCTCTGCCTGACTCAAAGTATATTTTATAGAAAGAATAAGGAAGTTCTGTCTTTTGGAATGAGCAGGCATATCTGTGCCAGGTCATATATTTTTTTTAATCTTGTGCATAGCAATAAAATAACTCTGCAATAGATGATGCACAGCAAGTCACTTAAGAGGCAGGAGTAGCTACAATCATAAAGGCAGTGGCCCTCTGATTTGAGACACAGAGGGCAACGAAGAAGTCATGGTCCTCTCCGACCCCATCACTGAGTATTCCTGCTCTTTTTAGACTGTTCTTTAGCTAACACCCCTCATCCTACGGACCACACGTTTTACCCTTTTCTGTCTGGAAGTTGCTACATTTTCTTGCAAAGTCCAATATGTATAAAAAAATATGAAACAATAAATACTTTTTCAAAAACATTTGGAGTTTAATATGTGCTTAGGCAATAACAGAAACCAAGTATTACTTTACATATGACTAGAAATGAAATACACTGTAAAATATCTTTTACTAATGAATATTTTTAATGGGTTCTGTCTTTTTTTAAATCAAGGCTTTGCACACACTCCTGGGCAACATCACCAGTCCCCGTCAGAACGATTTTCAACTGCTTTGCACAGGTATCTTCATTTGCTTCTTGATAAGAGTCCTATTAAATTAATGCTTAATGAAACCATTTTGAGAACAGAGACTAGGATTAAAAAATACAAATAGGAAATGCCTGTGTCATATGGAAGAATAAAGACAATAAAAGAGAGAAAAGGTCTAATAGTAAATATGTACCATTTCCCAGATTCAGCTGAAACAGCAAAAGCAGGCTGGAGAGACAGGAGTCAAGCGTGTATGTGTCCTGCTCTTACTTACAAAGGACCTGAGCTCAGTTCCCTCATCAGAAAAGCTGCAACCGCCCAATAACTGAGTACCTACAAAGTCCTGGTTCGTGGAACAAAACTGACTATGACAAACTCGTTTTCTTCAAAGTGCTGAGACAAGGGCACACATACAGTGATCTTTGGGAACCCAAATAAAAAACTGTTAACTTCTTGCAGTTGTTAAAAAATATTAGCAACCTCATCTACTCTAACTTAAACGTGCATGTGCACACACTCATCAGTCTGTCACGCCGCTGCTGACTAACAGCATCAAATAAAGGCTAGCTGTCGGAGAGACGCACACACTGGAAAGCAGTCAGCCAGCTAGCTCTGTGTTTATTTGTAGGAGCATGGGCAGCTCGTGCTTTCCATTAGTAATGGTATCAAATAAAGGTTGGCCATCACACAGACGCACACATTGGAAAGCCCGCCAGCCAGCTCTGTGTTTATTTGTAGGAGTATGGACAGCTTCTGCTTTCCAGGAATTCTGAGAAAGAAGGCTTTTCAGATACAAAGTATGTCCTAAATTTTTAGGAACAATAGACATGCTGTGCATACTTTTAAAATCTCTCTCACAACCACTCTGAAATTAACACATTAAAAAGAGAAGATACATCAGTCAGTTTACAAAAAAAGAGAGAGAGAGAGAGAGAGAGAGAGAGAGATAGCTTCAAACTGATCCATGTATAAGGAGTATTTAAGATTTTTTAAAATGCTCATGGAAACCACTCTAGAATAAGATAGGATGATGAACACATATACTTTTACTAAAAACTATAATAGGTGGGTTTGTTTTTAAAAGTTGGCCTAGGGCAAGAAGAGGGTGTGGAAACTAATTCTGGCCAGTGGATACAGATGAAATGTCTGACCACCATTCCCCTGGGCCTAAGTGTATGCCTCCTTGTATGGGGGTTGCCTCTGAATAGAAACACTCCCTACAGGAGAGAGTGGGGGCACCTGAGACCCAGCAGGCATACAAGCTTCATGTGCCTAGGAAACCTAACCTCAGTGTCACCAAGATCCCTCTCCAGGGTTGAGGATGCTGTGAACAACTGCTGGCGGAGAGGACTGGCCCCAAATAGCGGAGGAGAGTCTCTGCTCTGCCCAGTTTCCTGCAAGGCTTGCAGCTTTCACTAGTTGTAGCCCATGGTAGGGTGCGTTTTCCAGTGATACCGCTGAGTACCCATGCTCCTGTACGTAACCCTCGCCAATTTTTCTAAGTCCATTGAAAACTCTGGTCATCAATTAGACTTGGCACAAGTTACTCTTGTCAGCCCAGCCCTTGCTCATGGTCCTCACAGAGCTCAGGCACTCTGTCATGCCTCCCCTGCTCACGGCACAGTGTCGCTTCCCTGGGCAGCAGCAGGGCAGGGCCTCATCTCCTTCTTCACCCTGAACGAGAAGGCGCCCTGGCATGTGCGCTAAATGAACGAATGATTACCAGCACATGCTCTTCATCTCTAAACGGTTCGCAGTTCCTGTAAATGACGTTAATTAGACACATGTAATCTGAGGGGCTGGTTTTCCATTTTCCGCCACATGTAAACAGCTTGAACTGTCACAGGTTTTCCATAAGTAAGTTTGCCTCGTTGAAAGACAGGCAACAAGTTCCTCACACCTCCCCATATCTAATTTCACTGACGAGTTCACTGAATTCTTCTTCACACATGTACTGGCTTAAAGAGTTAGTGAACTCATTTACAGGACCACCTTGCCAACTAGCACTTAACTAATGTTTAATCCCAGAACAATACGTGCAAGAAAATTACTGAAAGTAATGCTGCGTTAAGACTTCTCTTAATTTACTTGGGAGGGGTTGGAAATTAAGCTAAGATAAACATTATGTGGATGGGTTTATGAGAAGATTCATTCGCAGAACTATTTGCAGATACTGGCGGAGTAAAACTCTTTTCAACAAGTATTTCTGTTTCTTTTAAGTACCAAGGAAGAGCTCTGGCAACCCCCAATGATACTAAGGGAGTTTGGAGGTGCTGGACTTTGACAAGCCATCCAGCCTCGGACTGCACCGGTATTTCTCTCACACTCATAGAAAGACCTCTCAGTATTTCTACCCGCTTACAGGGCCCCCTCCGCAGGCACTCACCGATGTCGTCGTCGGTCCTGTCTATCGGGTCCTTCTCCAGGCAGTCCCTCACGATGTCCCTGCTCATCAGGGGGTCCGACGCCCTCTCGATGTCTTCTTCATCGTCATCGTCCTCAGAATCCACGGCCGTCTCCGGCAGTCCACTCAGGTCCATGTCACCAGCCTCGCTCTCCGTGGCCTTACATCAGATGAAAAACAGGTTTTAAAAACTCTTTGAATTCAATCAGTCACGGGCACCCAAGAGGTAAGAACAGTTACAGCCCAAAATAATTGGTGGCATTTGTTCTTCTACAGTGAGTTGGGAGTCAGCATCCAGCAAGCAGCTGAGTACAGCCAAAGGGAGATCCCGAAAGCTGAGGAGCTGTATTTCCAGTTAAAATTATGGACAAAACATTTTTTGCCTCAGAAACTAGAATTTACGATAAGAAAAGCAGAGAAAAACAGGAAGTTAAAAAAAAGTAGCATTTGTTTTCAGTTTTACAAAGGAATGACTTCTGCTGAGTTTAACAATTCGCTATTTTCAGTGATCTCTCTCACAGGAGGATTGTTTGAAAGCTGACAGAACCGTTTCCCCCGCTGGTCTTCTTGAGAGAAAGAGCCATAAACTGAAGGCAGCCTGAGAACCATGCCCACCAAGCATTATGACCACTATCTGAATTACTCCAATGGACACTTGAACTTTAAACCATTAAACAGGGCAGAAGGCTAAACATATATGTAATTTGTTTTGTTTTTTTCTTTTTTTACTCACTGGGGGCCCAACCTCAGCTCCCAAATAAATACAAAGAGACTTTATTCTGTCTTATGAATGCCCAGCTTTAATTTGGCTTGTTTCTAGCCAGTTTTTCTAACTTAAGTTATCCCGTTTCTCTGGGATTTTTACCTTCTTTATTCTATATATCTTTCTTCCTTCTTACTCCATGACTGCCTGTGTGGCTGGGTGGCTGACCGCTGGCATCCACCTCTCCTTCCCCTTTTCTCACGCCTCCATCTAGATTTCTCCTTCTATGGTCTCTCTGCCCACCAGCCCCACCCATTTCTCTCTCCTACCTACCTACTGGTCAACCAGCTCTTTATTAGACTAATCAGCCTGTTTTATTTTAGGCAGGCAAAGTAACACATCTTTTCAGAGTTAAACAAATGCAATATAAAAGAATGACACATATCTTTGCATCATTACAGAAATATCCCACAGCATAAATGAATGTAACATATCTTAGATTAATATTCTACAACACAAATGAATAAACATACTAAAACATACTCTTCTATTCCATTAAACATACTCTTCTATTCCATTAGCACAGAGCTAAGTTCTAACTCAACATGGCTTTTAGCCTAATCTGAAGACTAGAAACCACCATCCTTCAAGTCAATCTTGTCTTTAATGACTTATGGTTCCAATGTATCCATCAAATTGGTCTTATTTGACATGGTAGTCATGGAATTCGCTAACTGCTTCTGCATCCTAAGGATGAATTTAAATACATATTAACTACATCAACCTTGAACAACATCATAAACGTCTTTTTCCACCTGAAAACCAAACTCAGATCATTTGTAAAATTAACTTTGCAAAAACAAGTTATTATAAAGTTTATTCACTTAAAACCATAGCCCACATGATTTTCAAAGGTAACAGAGATATTTCAGAATTGGCCACAGGAAAAAAATTAAATTCTAAGTGTAATTAAATTTAGCACGCCTTTAATCCAGCACTTGGGAGGCAGAGGCAGGTGGATCTCTGATTTCAAGGCCAGCCTGGTCTCCAAAGAGAGTATCAGGATACCCCCCCAAAAAACCCTGCCCTGAAAAACCAATTAATCAATCAATCAACAAAGTATAAAATAAATAAATAGATAAGACAGGCAGAGAGATTATATATATATATATATAAAATTAAAAAAATGAATTTAATAACAGACTAGTATTGAATCCTTTAATATGCCAGGCAATGCTGTAAAGTCTGCATGTTCTTATCTTATTTAACCATTACAACAAGCATACGGATACCCCTCACGATTTTCTAACCTTCAGGTAAAGGTCTTTCCCCCAAGGCCAGGGTCATGCTGCTATGTAAACCACGACTTGAGCTGAGAGCCAAGAATTAAACTCCAGAGTCTTAATCATTTTCTTGTAATTAATTCAGCATTTAAAGAATGAATGGCAGAATTTTTATTCTTACAGTTCTGGGGATTGAACTTGGGGCCTTGGTACGTGTGCTCTGCCACTGGGCTACAACTCCAACCCTGAGGCACTTCCTTTCTGATGGCCCGGTTCACACCAGGGTGCACGAGGTCTAATCTTGCATCCTGAGGCCATCCACAAGCATCTATTACAATTTCTCTAGAGTAGCAGTTTCAAGCTCATCTTCAGTTCGGGGTATAGAGTCCATACCAAAGGACGTACATTATCAGAAAAATCTACCAGGAAAATAACTGAAAATAGAAAATCTATTATCTCCAAAGCTCCCGAAACAGGAGTCAAGACACTTGGAACCACTGCAAGTAAAACTGCTCCAGGCAGAAGAATCTGTCACCCAAGAAGGGAACTCATTGCGACATTGAAAACTACGATGCAAGTTAGCATTCCCAAGTCTCCTGTGGGTACCATGGGGAAACAGACAGGCTGGGGATGCTGAAAGCCAAGGCTGTGGTCACAGAAGATGGGCCAATCGGCGTAACGACTCGACCCCCAACTTCAGAAGCTAGACTAAGACAATCTGCTAATCCCTGGATGTTTTCTCCCACTTCCCTCATCCCGCTGAAGATTAAGACCCACCATCACCCTCTCAGTTCAGAGCCACACCAGGCCTCTCTAAGCAGCGTCTTTAGTACCAGCACTCTGTGAAGGGATCCTACGACGAAAGAAGTGGAAGCGAACGAAAAGCCTTGCTTTTAAATAATAATTTATGTGATTAAGGCTATGTGCTGATTTAAAAACAGAAAATACATGTTAAAATATCAAATATATTTTATACTGAAGAAATGAAATCTATTTACTTTTTGTTTTGTTTTGTTTTGGTCCACTCCCCACTGCAGGTGCCGGGATGTGTCCAGCAAGCTGAGCATCTGCTGCTGAGCTACATGCTGAATCCTTCCTCATCTTTCTTTTCAAAGTCTGGCCATTGCTTTGTTACTCATACTCTTGGCTGGACCCAGACTTAGAGGCTCCCAGCGAGGACAGCCTGCATCTCTTAGCAATCTGCTCCTGCAGCTTTTCTTCGGGGCCTTCATTCTCTTCTGGCATATTCTGCAGCCTCCTTATTTTCCTTGGTGCATTGTTTCTTCAGATCGATATGTCACCCTTTGTGCGCTGGACACGTGGAGCACGTGTGTTCTGGTCCTGCACCTCTTACATTCTTTGTTTAAGGGATTTCTGACAACACAGTAGAGGCTATCATCTTGATGGGAGTCTGAAACACTGTTGGATTCTGCCGACTCTTTGGGGACCCACTGCCAAGGTGCGGTAGTATCTCTTAGTCTAGGAATACCTTTCTATTTTTTGTAAACAATAACCAAGTTGAGAACTCTCAAACTGGAAACCACAATGATCCTGAACAAACTTTCTCTATCCAGTTTAAAAAAAAAAGAATGCCCCTTATTTAACAGCAGGTACGGTCTATCAAAGGTAGAAGACAGCCTACTTCATGGGAAAACCTTGGTCTTTGTCCCCACGCTGAGACCACAGTCCTTCCTCTCTTTACCCAGAGCAGCAGCAGCCGCTTCTGGGACCTTCTGCGGCCATGTATGCCTCATAGAAACTCTGATTTCTGTGTGCATCGTCGTCCACTTCAGTGAGTTTCTGACAGGGAAGGAGAAGTTCAGCTTCCTATTGAGGAAGCTGACCTCCAAAACGAGCCTTCTTAATTGTCTATCAAAGATGGAGACTCTCAAGCCCTGAGGGGATCTCTCTTTCTCCAGCATGAAGCCGCCAGCTCACCTAACAGAGAATACCGCAGGCCTTTAAGCTGCTACCCTAAACTTACAGATACTTCATATTTAAAGGCTTGTCTGATGACATCTGTCTCAAAAACAAAGAAGGCTTACCTACCTACTTCTAAGCAATTAGCCTAATATAGATTTACCTGCACATTAATATTTAAAGAGCAATTTAAAAATAGTATCAGATGGGTGAGTATCGTATGGCTCATTTAAAACAAAAAGCATTAGATGTTGTATTATTGTAAATAGATTTACAACGAAGTTACTGGGCATTTTTAAATGAAACCAAGAAAAAAGAACAAATGAGAAATTCAAAAGATTTAATTTTGTCCGAGGGGGCGTGTGTGCATTTATAAGTCTATATATGTATGTGAACACATGAATACACGTGAGGTTCCGTGTACATGTGGAAGCCAGAAGAGGGCATTGAGTTCCTTGAAGCTGAAGTCACAGATGCTTACTGGAGACTCAGCTTGGCCGCTAGGTACAGGGGTCTGAACTTCATTACCTCATGATTGAGCGTAAGTGCTCTCAATCACTCGGTCGTCTTGTACATACCACAGAGCTCTCCTGAGCAGCAGGAAGGGAGCTACTGGACGGGGAATAAGTATGTACGGGAGGTAAGTTTATCCTGATCTCAACACCTCTGTGAATATACGAAATGATTACCTCCTCAAAGTATGATTTCCAAAGTCATGTTAGAGAAGCAGAAACTCTATTTCTCCCAGCCCCCCCTTTTTTCCAACTTGGGGGAAAAAGGGCTTATTTTAATTAAATATTTTATTCTATTTATTTATTTTTTTGTTTTGTTTTTCAATGCAGGGTTTCTCTGTGTAGCTTTGGTGCCTGTTCTGGAACTCACTCTTTACACCAGGCAGGCTACAAACTCACAGAGATCCACCTGCCTCTGTATCCCGAGGGCTGGGATTAAAGGCGTGCGCCACCACCGCCCAGCTATATATTTTACGTGTATGGGTGTTTTGCCTGTATGTGTGTCTGTGTACCATGTGTATGTCTGATGCCTATGGAGGCCAGAAGGGGGCATCAGATGTCCTGGGACTGAAGTTAAAACACTTGTGAGCCACTATATGGATCCTCTGGAGAGCAGTCCGTGCTCTTAACCACTGAGCCATCTCTCCAGCAAACTAATAAATTCTCAAATACCCAGGAACTTACAATTGCATTTATTACTAACAAATCATTTTGAAAATACATTTGGGATTGTTTGAAATATAAAACAACCTATCAGGGAGGTCTCCATAAGACCATTAAATTACAGAAAAGTTTATATTTAATATGTTATTTTTTAAAAAGATACTTTTATCTTTAAAAAAGAAGATTGAGTAAATTTAGGATTTAAATAAAAGAAAAACAGCATTGACTGAACATACCAATAATTATGAATACGGATTTATTTTTAAGGAAGATACTTTTTATTGTCATCTAATGTGAAAATTCTTAAGGAGCATGGAAAGATATTTTGTAAAGTGAGTATAATGTTCCATTTGTGTGAAATCATATAATGGCCTGTGTATGAGGTTTCCAAAATGATCTTTCTGTGTGTGTGAATTCTGGTCACTTTTAATAAATCTACACACTTCATTTCTAAACACTAGATGACTTTTTTAAATTATGTAAATGTGTGCACCTTCTGCTTATGCAGAATTTATTTAGCGATATAAAGATGTGTTGCTGCTTCACCTTGTCAGCCTAAGGCACCTGACTGGTTTAATAAGAAGTTGAGTGGCCAATAGCTAGGCAGAGGAGGGATAGGTGAGCTGAGGGGCAGAGAGAAGAGAGAATGTGGGAGGGTGAGATGCCAGGGGCCAGGCAAACACCAAAGAAGCAGGAAAGTAGGATATACAGAATGTCAGGTTGAAAAGCCCCAAGGCAAAAACACAGAAGAGAGACAGGCGAAAATAAGTTATAAGAGCCAGTGGGACCAGCAGAAACTAATGCTGTGAATTCATAGCTAATAAAAGTCTCCGTATCATGATTTGGGGGTTGGCGGCCCAAGAAAGCCTGCTACAGATCCCCACAAGTTGTCCTCTGAATTCCACACACACATGTGCATGTATCCACAACAAACATAGGAATGCAATACATTTTTAAAAATTTATTTTAAACGTCTAACAAAACCTGTGGTCAATTTAAGAACAATTCAGCCTGACATCCCTGGGAGGCCTGTTCTTTTCTGAGGGAACTGGAGGAAGAGTGGATCTGGAGGTGTGTGGGTGGGGGAGGGGAGAGAAGGGAAATTGCAGTCAGGTGAAATATATGACGAAGATAAATAAATAATTAATTGATTGGATACAATTCAACAACGTAATCTAAATACTTTTGCCTTGTTATAGTCAACAGATTTAATAAGATAATTTTACTGTGAACAAAAACATTCCTAGAAAGAACAGCTTCTTCTGAACTTCCTGCAGAGCTGATTTAACTGACCGGAACTTTGACGATGGAACTCTTACAACGTTGCAAATCCAGAGCCAAATGATCTTAGGCCACCTTAAGCTCCCTAGAAGCCATTTATTACCCACCTCTGTATATGACCTATTAGATAAAACCTTTGAGATACAGACACAAAACCCTAGCTTCCAACTAGCATTTTTCATAGTACAGGTTTCCCAAAAAGCTAAGGGTACATCCGAGGCCTTGCCTAGCTGGGATTACTACTGCTGAGGAAACACTATAGTGAAAGCAACCCACAGAGGAAAGGGCTCACTTTGCTTACACTTCCAGATCACAGTCCACCACTGAAGGAAGTCAGGACAAGCAAGGCAGGAACCTGGAGGCAGGAGCTGATGCAGAGGCCATGGAGGAGAGCTGCTTATTGGCACGCACAGTCTACTTTCTTACAAAATCCAGGACTACCAGCTGAGGGGCGTCCTGACTCAAAATGGGTTGTGCCCTCCCCCTTCAATCACTAATTAAGAAAATGCCATTATAGGCTTGCCTGCCTACAACCCCATCTTAGGCAGGCATTTTTGTCAGCTGAGGTTCTCTCCTCTCAGATGACTCTAGCTTGTCAGTTGACATAAAACCAGACAGGGTAGGCCTACAGATGAGATTTCCCCACTTTTCTGGAACCCACCTACCTCATGTTGCCAACAACATATTTAAAAACAATGTTAAATTTCTTTATTAACTATAACTTCAGGACACTATTACAATACTGGAACGTGGAATTTGAGTAACCCGAATTCTGGCCCACGGTCCTCATATTTAGCTCTAAAATGATCTCCTATTTCTTTTCAGGTGAGCGCTGATTTTGTGCCAGCAGCTATGGTACTCAACTTGGAGTCCCCAGAACGATCTTTCTGATCACCCTGATCAGAGCCAGGAATCAACGCGGCAACATGGACCCTTTGTGTCCGAACTGTGCAGTGTCATCTCCACGGGTGAATGTGGAAGGCTCCTTGGTTCGGCTGAAGCTCCACTTCTTTATGCTGAGCTGATTGCTTAGGGCCCTATTGGGTGAGGGTTGCTTCCAAAGCCTTCAGTTTAAGGTACCCATTTGTTAGGTTTGTTGGCTTTGAAAGCATGTTTGGTTCCTGACCATTTGGTCTGTTAATTTAAGGAAGTGTTTCTGTTTTCCTCTTGGGGCTGTGATAAGACACTGACCAAAAGCAACGTGGGGAGGAAAGGGTTTTTAGCTGACACCTTCAGTTCGTGGTCCATCACTGCAGAATGTCAGGGCAGGACCTGAAGCAGAGACTCCAGGCAGAGCCATGGAAGAAGGCTGCTCACCGTTCCTACTTAGCCCAGAGCCAAGTGCCATAGGAATAGTGCCGCCTACAATGGGCTGAGCCCTCCTCTACCCATAAAGAACCAAGGCAATCCCTCACAGACAGGCCCACTGCCCTGATAAAGATAATTACTCAATTGACACTCAGTTATAGGCTATGTCAAACTGAAGTTAATTATAACTAGGTCAGGGAGAGAAGAAGTATTTGGGGGAACAGATTTTTTTTTTTACTACAACTGATTTTACATTTGGTAAGTATGTTAATCCAAATTGCAAATATTTTAAAAAGTAGAAAAATTTAAAAGTAACTTGGGCTTTATGTTTCCTAGGGGACATTTATTATCTGTAAACTGTTTTACTATGTGCAGTTAACTGTTAATCCTAGGAAACAGCATTTTTTCAAATCATAACTAGGCAGTCTACTTTAATTGGAATTTTAAAAACATTTTAAAAGAATTGATGAATTCAGTAATTTACACATTTAACAGGAGTGTAAAAACTACAGCTGAGTTAAAGGAAGATCCTAGAAATAAATAGAGGGCCTGGGAGATGGCTCGGCAGTTAAGAACATGGGCTGCTCTTCTACAGAACCTGGGTTCAGTTCCCAGGACCCACAAGGTAACTAAAAGTCAGTCCCTGGGTATCTGGTTCTCTCTTCTGGCCTCTGTAGGTACTGTATGCACACACACACACACACACACACACACACAGAGGCATGCAAAACACCCATACACATATTTTTGAAAACAGAAAATCAACAGCCAACATTTAGAGGTTGTAGCTGAACTAAAGGAAAAGTCTGAGGACAGCCCCACACTGGAATCCATCCTTCTCTGAACTTGCCTCTTTGCTCTTTATCTCTCAAGAAAGCAAAATTCTTTAACAAAGGAAAGATTATTATGGCCTATTTTAAAGTTGGAGAAAAAAAGAGATTCTTTGCTATATTAAAAATTCCCATTAATAAAAACAACTCTCCCTTGGTAAGCCCATACCCTCATTTAGGTATGTCTTATTTTCTTCTTAGATAAACCTTTCTCTTAACCCTGTGCTCAAGACTTTATTAAAATTTCTTTCTTTCTTTCTTTTCCTTCCTTCCTTCCTTCCTTCCTTCCTTCCTTCCTTCCTTCCTTCCTTCCTTCCTTCCTTTCTTTCTTTCTTTCTTTCTTTCCCAGCTAGGTCTAAAATTTATTTCAGCATGGAGGCTAACTCCCCAGGCTGCTTAGATAACACTGTGGAGCTATGTGTCTGTCCCTTCACCATTCAACATTCCTGGGGCTCTTGCCAGGGTCCACCTGAAGCATTACTGCCTAGTTTACCTGCCGCTTGTCTGGTCTGTCTGCTGAGAATGGCTTGTTCCGTACATCTGTGGTTCCTTTGCTTCTGTTTTTCCACCTAGCGTTTCCACCAAACAAAGGATAGAAATCTTGGACTTATCCATGCCCCACTCCTGGGTCAGACAGGACAATACATGCCCTTTCAGAGGACATCATCCGGCCAGCTGATCCCCCAGATATACTAAGCCACTCTCCTGTCTCCAAGAGGTCAGCCTGAGACTAAATGGGAAAGGAACTTGTGGATAACTAGAGGGAGCAGCTGCTCAAACACTGCTGAGGGACAGATTCTGAGAAACTGTGTGGAGTAAGGGTAAGGGACAGGCCACCACTGCCTGGTCTAGGAAGGAACCATATCCTACACTGTCACTGGGCAGGTAGATAGTTCCTGACCCAGAACCTGTATTTCCTTTCTTTCCTTCTCTCTCTCTCTCTCTCTCTCTCTCTCTCTCTCTCTCTCTCTCTCTCTCTCTCTCTCTCTCTCGACAGGGTCTCACTGTATAGCCTTAGCTGGCCTAGAGCTCAGCACATAGACCAGGCTGGTCTTGAATCCACAGAGATCCACCTGTCTCTGCTGGGATTAAAGGCATGTACCACTATACCTGACCTTCACACACACACACACACACAAACACACACACACAGGGACATATAATTTTAGCCTCAATATAAATTAAAACATTGAGAAAGTCATAGTTGTTAACAATACCGGAAGACACTGTCTTCAGTTCATATGACAAACATCACCTTTCAGTCTTTGCTGCTACAGACCCTAAAGTGTCTTCCTCACCCACAAGTACACCTGGATTTTTCTGAAACTCTATCATGTGCGTCTCTGATAATTTTTTCATGTGTGTTTTTTTTCTTTTTGCCCCTTGAGGGAGGGGGGTCCAAAGAAGAACTATGCAATAAAACCTGTGGCCACTTCCATTTTTTTCATTTTTTTTTTGCACACTAAAATAAGTAATTTTGGCATGCTAATTAAAATTCTCATAGGAAATTTAAGTGTTTTGGTGATATATAAAAAGGCCTAAAAGATGTATACTGACTTAAAAATTTAAATACTCTGAATTTCTTTAAAACTAATGAAAAAAAAAACCTTTGGGTTCATAAACTGCTTCTTAAAACTTTAAAATGCTATTTGTTTATATAAACAGCACTCACTGGAATTGTAAGATAAAAGTTTCATTAAGCTATAATAAAATTTAAGGTCATATAGACTTTGGTAAGAATTTTCTTCCAAAACAGAGTCTAAAGAAAAAAATAAATAAAATTCTAGTCATTTATGTAATAGTAAATGGATAATGCAAGAAACAATGGATTTTCCCATCCAGAAATATTCTGAGAGCCAGGCATGGTGGCACATGGCTTTAATCCTAGCACTCAGGAAGGAGGCGGAGGCACTGGAGAAATCTGAGTCTGAGGCCAGCCTGGTCTACATACTGAGTTTCAGGTTAGCCAGGGCTACACAAGGAAACCCTGTCTCTAAAAGCAAAACAAAACAAAAAGTTGTATGATCTTGGATACCTTTCAATATCTACTGTTCTACAAAACTACGTGTGTCTGGGTATTGTCTGCATGAGCTCCGATTCCCACATCCTTTACACAGTAACAACTTGGCAAACTGAATCTGTGTTCCCATGCCACGGTCACTCATATTGGGCTCCAAAGTAAACTATTTTTTGAGGGAAAAGGCTTTTTATGTGTTGACAGGACCCTAAGATGATAAATATTGCTGCTTTTTAGTTGAGTCAGACTTATATACTGAATTCTGTCTGCAGACAAATGAATGAAACAGAGTAACAAGAACCGATTCCGTCATAATCCAACACTCTGCCAACTGGTGACAACCCAGTGGTAGAGCTACTTCCTCAACTCTGCAGAGCACAGCAAAGTCTGTGAAACATAAACAATGCCTCATATATAAAACATGCATCCATAATGTGTGCGCATGCATCTCCCTTAGAACTTTTGTCTCTAAGACTTCCAAAACGTCCCCAAGCAGGAGACTGAGGAGTCTTCTTACCTGGTAAATATCAGAAAGACTGCTACTGCCAGAGTCACTGGTGATGCTACATCCTGAATGGCTGGAGGACACGTGGGTCACCTGTGGGTGGAGGCTGTCAGTGAGGTGGAGCTTTGTGAAATCTGCAGGGAGCTACGGAAGCAGCAGAAGAAAAAGAAAAAAAGAATGGGCTTACAATTTGAATTGAGAACTTCAAGACACTTACAACTATGATGCTGTGCCCTACTACAAAGCACTGAGCACCAGGAAAGACTTCCAGCCACAGATTCAAAACTATTCAATATCGTTCTATTAACCAAATTCACAAAATGTTAAAGTTTATGAGCATACAATGAACCTTAATAGTATTAAACTAGATGTCTCAATAGGTGGGCTAAACGATTAAGACAGATGGATGAACATTTAATTTGGTAAAGAACAATTTTCAAGTAACAAAGAAGTGAACAAATTACCCTAGTTCTGTTTGTTGGCAATTGCCAACCAATGCAACTTTGTAACAACAGTCTAGATAGCTAGCTAAGGAAACAAACTTCTGGTTCATTCATGCTCAAATAATATTTAAAACTTGTTGTTATTTTTTAAAGCAAGCATCCTGGAACCACTGAACCATACTGTCACTTACTAAGTTATATGAAAAGAGAGAAAACAGCTAAGAACTTGACATTTAAGTGTCTACAGGCAACGTTCACTTGTCTGCACACATTCCCCCCTCCTTGTTTACACACTAGGTTTATATGCACTATCCCAATAGTAATGCGTTAGAAAGCATACGCTAGTTGGAATGGTAAGACACCAATCATACTTTTGCTTGCTGCTGCATACTGATCCTATTTAGCTAGTAAAATGTAATAAGAGCTTGACTTAGAAATCTTATTGATCTTGGAGATCGATTAGAGTCACTCCTTATACCCTTGTCCCCTCTGCAAAAATGTAGTGCTACCACATAGTTAGAATAAGATTTCAAAGGAGATGCTTGGCCTTTAATCCATAAGCTTTGATGCCTTAAGAAAAGCGGATTTCCATTCTACATTCATTCAGACCTGCCTAGATGCCAACACTCTCTATCCTATGTATGCATGTTTCCCAGTAGCTACAAGTCTGTTACTAAATACACTGTCAACTTTATGACAAAGTATATGTCTTAAACATGAATTTATTATACAGTGTGCAATTAGATGGCAAATAGATAAAAACTCCTATGTTCACAGATATCAGAGAAGTGGCCCGTAAAAGTGCCGCAAACATTACCTATCTCACACATGTGCTCACTGAAGGTGCTGTGAGATACATACAACTTAGAATAGCAACTTCTCCATAGGTACTAGGCAGGTGTATCAGCACACCTACATTCAGAATCTATGCCTATAACTACAAAATAAGTAACCAAAACCTAGTGATTATCACTTACAAACATGACTGAGATTGGCATGTGCCACATGGAATGTTTAAATCAAACATGTCGAATGAACTACCTAGTCAATTTCTCCTCACTCAATGATTATTTATTCAAAGCTCACGGGAATCTTCTCTTCAAGATCTACTCCCTGGACACCTTTCCTGCCTGTCTTCACTTTGTGGAGAGGGCTGGAAGTGGTCAGAGCTCGAGACCCGCCCAGCTCTCATGTGCTACTGTAGACTCGCCCACGTCTGCTACGGCAAAATGGTTCCCTAAGTCAAGAGAACCGGGTTTGCTCTAAACAATTCAGTTCCATTTATCACGTGCTTACTGTTTCCCGACTGCGAGAGATGCTCAGCTAGTAGTAGGGACTGCAAGATGAGGAAGCCATCTCCAACCCCAAATGCAACCTCTGCTAACCCAGAAGCCAGAGACAAGGGAGCAGCAGAAGAGGAAATTAAATCTATTTTTTAAAAGTGTTATTTTTAGCTGCTGGAGATCAAACTCGAGCTTGTGCTATGTGAGGCAAGCTCTCCCCTCCACTACTGACCCAGGCCCCGAGTCCCCGTACTAGTTTGAACTCCCTTCCCACCATCTGTGTTCCATGGGTAAGAGCACAAAATAATGACGTACTAAACTCAGTAAATGGTAATTAAATATTCCCTAAAATTAGAAGCAGAAATACAGATGCCCTGTGTAGGACACACAAAAAAAAATCTTTTGCCATAAATGGGAATAACCACACAGATGTAAATTTTATTGAGTATGGGTAAGGATCAAGGTCGCAGGAAGCAAAGGCTATAAAAAGGCATCCCCGTGAGGTACAGTGGGGTGTGCATTGTTTTGGTCTGACCAGGCTTAAGGGAGAAACAGCCAGAGGCTGCTGGGATAATAAGAGCTCTTGAGAGTCAAACAAAACAACAAATGTGGGTGTTGGAAATGCTGAGGCTGACAGGTGCAAGCCCCACACTCCAATCAGGCTTCCCACTAACGGAGAACGCTGGGGAGACTTACTGGGAGCCTAGATTAACATCTTCTAAGCAGGCACACTGTACAAGCAAGAGCCAGTATTTTGCTCTGCTCCCAGCTTGACCCAGTGCTGACTTATACTGTTAGTGCACAGTATCGAGACAGAAATTGCCTCACGACTTCAGCTCTAAGTCTGTTAAAATAAATAAGTTTTATGAACCTGGGACTATACCCAATAATTATCTAACTAAAGCAAATAAAAGAAAACTAACAAATTTTAAACACTCTGATCTTTAAATTTTTAATTTAATTATTTGTTTGTGCATATATATGTCTGTGTCTGTGCCATAACACCCTGGAAGACAGCGGGCAATTTGTATCGGTTGGCTCTCCTCTTCAACCATGCAGTTGAAGGGACCAAACTCAGGCTCTGTCAGGTTAGAATCAAACACCTTTACCTCCTGAGATGTCTCGCTGGCCCAGCATTTCAATCATAACACCAATATACTTAACTAGAAATTCACTAGTAATATAATTCAAAGGAATCTATTATATATTGCAGTAACATATATGGATATATTATATATTGCAGTAACATATATGGATATATTACTGCTCAAATTGTTCACGGATCCCTACAGTCCTAAAAATGTATTACTGGTAGACCAGAAATTTTTGTTTGTTAGGTTGAGTGTTTTGTTGATGCTGTTTTGTTTCAGTTTTGGTTCTTTTGAGACATGGTTTCTCTGTGCAGCCCTGGCTGTCCTGGAACCTGCTCTGTAGACCAGGCTGGAATGGAACTAATTGAGATGCACCTGCCTTACTGGGTTTTTTGTTTGTTTGTTTGTTTGTTTGTTTGTTTTTGTGGCTTTTTTGTTGTTATTGTTGTTTGTGATTTTGCTTTTTTGTTTTTGTTTTTTGAGACAGGATCTTACTAAGTAGTTCTGGCTATGCTGAAACTTGACATGGAAAACAAGCTGGCTTTGAACTCAAACAGATTTTTGTTGTTTTTTATTTTTCAAGACAGGGTTTCTCTGTGTAACAGTCTTGGCTGTCCTGGAACTCTGTCGACCAGACTAACCTCGAACTCACTGAGATCCGCTTACCTCTGCCTCCCAAATTCTGGGTGCTTCCTACATAAGGCACATCTCAGCATGGTAGTACTCACAGTAAAATCTCAGACTAGATACCAGTGGCTGCTGACACAAAGTCATGTAGAAAGGAGTTAACTACAGACAAAACACTCCCAGTATGAACTCAGGTTTAAAAAGCAATTCTAGTTGTTGCTGTTGGTGTAGACCTTAATCCCAAGTACTCTGGAGGCTGAGGGTGTGAGCACAGGTTCACAGCTTGCCTGCCTTCCTGCCTGCAAGTGCAAGGCCAACCTAGGAAACTCAGTGAGCCGCCACACACACACACACACACACACACACACACACACACACACACACAAATCACTAAAAGAGGAGGGGTGCAGTTCAGGGTGAGAGCATTTGCCTGGCTTAAGTTCAACCCCACTATCACCAAAACAAACAAACAAACAAACAAACAAACAAAGTCAAACCCCTCCCCACCGCTGCTATGTGCATGCATGTTTCTTTGACCTGTTTCTACTAAAGACCAGTCTATAATGTTGCCAACTTCTGTTTTTTAAGATAACATCTTGAAAAGTCCCAGGACAACTAAACGCTATTATACATCAGAAACAAAAGTGTTCCACAACTGTTGAACCCGGGCTCTCGATATAACTCTGTCCTTAAATGTTTCGTTGCCAATATTCCATGAAGAAAGCCAACAGTTTTGTACAATATAAAATTACTTTTCTCTTTCCCTTTTTTTTTTGGGGGGGGGGAAGCATGGGGGGAGTGATGCTCGGAGGAGCTAGGAAAGTGCCTGACCACACATCTCCAGACCCGCAGTGTGAGTTCCTTCTGCTCACACACATAATGGAAAGAAGTGACCGTTTTCTACATGCATTATGAGGCATGAAATTTTTCTTCCAAATTCTTCTAAAAATTTCAGGCACTGTCATTTTTCTTCTAAAGAAACCCACCAAACCCTAATGATTTCTAAGGCTGAAGCACTCTCTAAGCCCCTACCAAGTATAAAAGACATACGTAAGTCTAACATTAGCCCCGAATGGATTACCCTCCGCCCTCAATCTTCTCAAGTCAGGTGACTCTGGACAAGTTAGTTAATGTCTGTGCCCTGGTTTCTTCTGTGGAATGAACAGCACATGATGAAGTCGTCACTCCGGCCTTCTTTACTGACCTGTTCATCACTTTCTGCTCACGAGCAGAACGTCTCTGAGCAGCCAGAGCTGACACTATTAGTCCAATACCTCACATCCTACGTGGCTCCCGAAAGTCTACATAAAAGATTCTCAGTAGATCATTTAGTGTAGAGGAGTTCGCTGCCTCATTCGAAATGATTTACACCTGAAGCACAAATTCACCTGGTTAGCATCCCACCTAGTTTAAATCACAGCTAGCTCCTTTGTATGTGTTCTCGGTTAGTGACAACCACCGTCATTATTCTGGATGTACACACTAACAAGAGGGCAATGTGTGGTCTGTCGTAATATCTAGGACAAGGCCAGGAGCTTCCCCTCACTGTTGCAGACCAGGAAGCTCAGACCATCATATGGCTTGTCCAGAGCCCCCAGGTAAGAGGCTTCATGTGTCTATGACTGTGTATAAAGGCTGGTAACTGAACAAAACACAAAACACCACAACTATGTGGTTGGGCAAAGATAATACATTCGATAACATTCTACAAAGACCAAGACTGAGTTTCTCAGCCTCTTGTTTTCCAGTGTTCCCACGATAGCTGCTATGGAAGCGGTAATCCCTGAAGAGGGGGAGTTGCTGGCAATAGCAGCAGGGCGCTTCTAGAACCAACTACACAGCAAGCTTGATGAGCCTCCGAGGAATGGCGCTTAGTTATCCCAGACGAAAAAAATACTCAGTAGAGTATGGAGTTGGGGAAAAGAAAGAGTAAAAATCAAAGAGGAAGATTCGTAAGGGCTCCATGGAGGATTCTAAGCTGTCCTCCCTGTGAACGAAAATAAATATAGGGGTTCCTCTAATATCTCAAATCCCTGATGAGATGGCATACGGTTTGCATGTGGCCTATGTGCAGCCTCTCCTAGACCTTACATCATCTCTAGATCACTCGTAACTAACGGAGCACAGCTGCTATGCACATTCACAATGCATTGCTTCTGAAACAAAAGCCTCAAGATATTTCTATATTCCGTGTAGGTGCAGGTTTTCACTTTAGGTATTTCGGAGCCATGGCTGATATGGAGGGCCAACCAACTGCAGTTTGTTTGAAAAGAAAGCCTCACACAGAATCAAAAGCCTTAACTAGTAGGCAATATTGAGCTACTTAAAAGCTGTAGCACACTCTTAAACACACATGCATAGACATACTTAAGCCTACATACAATGCCATGACCATCCTTCGACAGACACCCGTAAGACATTTCCCATCGTCTCCTACGGTTACACAGATACCACGCAACGAATCAAAGTCTATGGGGTGGGAATAATCAGAAGTGATTACGTGCCGCTTCTGTACCGTACTGATGACAACTTCCCCAAATACCCTCTGGAATCCATTCCCTTCCCTTAGAGAGAGCCACTGCTGAACACAATACAACGGAGCTACATGCTGTGAAGGAGGCCAGGAACTTCCCATCAGTACTTACGGCAGGAAATGCCCATCAATCAAGAGCACAGGATCTTACACAAAGAATAATAGACTTCAATTGTATTAAAACTACCGTATTTTGTTTGGTTTGGTAAAACAGCACATATGAACTCAAAAAAAAAAAAACCTATACTTATTCTCATGAACTATCTATGGGAAATTTAACACAGTAAAATCTTTAAAAATCTTTATGTTCCTTATGGGGAAAGGTGTGATTAACACTCAGACCTCTCACTCCACAGGATCAGGCTCAATCTGGATCATACAAATACTAAAGTCCATTTACTTATCAGTTAATTAAGTGGTCAAATATTTACTGAATTCCAGGCTTGCTAGCTACAGCAGAAAGGAAAGCCGGCTCCGAGCTTTAATGCACCTACCAACTAGTAAATGGAAGCAGATAATTAAAGGAGAAGAGTGTCACTCGGTGGTCAGAACAGCCTTCAGCAACAAGGAAAAGTCACTGAAGGGACAGACAATCAGACGGTGACTTCACAGCCATGGAGACTCTGCTCCCATAACATGTGAGTCCATGGATAGTTTTTCATATATAGAGAGAGCACTTAATTCTGCAACAGAGCAGTTTTAATCATACCACCTCCATCAAATACATACATGCATGTATATAAACCCAAACCATGTATGTAAACTAATTTTCACACATTTTCATACAGAATTTGTTATAAAGTACACTTTGTAAAAAGCTGAGGAGAGCAACATCATTAAGCCAAAGAAATAGAATGACTTATTTATGAAAAATTCTTGTGCTAGCTATTCAACTTAAAACCACCATCTTAGCTGGGCATGGCACAGGCCTTTAATCCTAGGACTCAAGAGGCAGATGAACAGTGTGATGATTGTCTCTTAGAAGCTATGGCTGATAGGCACACTAAGAACTGAGGTCTCTTCACCACCTTCCTAGTTCACACGTAAATACAAACTCTGTACCTGTCCTTACACATGCTCAACTTGAAGAGACAACTCAGACTCTTCCACTCACAACCAGCTCTAGATTTCATCCTCCACCACCACAAGTAGGACTTCTCACCAAGAAGCACGGCTTACAATTTAATAACTGCCAGGTTACCCTTCTTGCCAAAAAGACTGCTACTATTATTAATCTAATAATTTAGATTTTTCTCTTACTTCAGGGAATAAATATATTCATTTTAGGATTTCTTTCAAAAGATGGTAGATCAATTTAATTTCACACTTATTTCTGGGCCTTGATGTATCAGCCCTGGCAAACTAGAATAACTACAGCTTTGGCCATCTGGGCAGCACTAAGGACCGACTGGACTTTTTTCTGCCCAAGGCTAGTAGGAATACTATGCTTTAGAAGGGCAAGGATAAGAAATCTTCCTTTTCCCTTTCTTTACACTGGCAAGCCCTAGACGCATGTGAAATGAACAGTCAAACATATGCTACATCATAGTCTTCCTAACACCGTTGCTTCTGCCAGTGTCCCACCATAGCCCATGACCTTCACTCATTTGCAAAGATTTACTTGAACAATCTTAGGTACACTCCTTGTAAACTAACACCACTTTCAACGTTTTATTACACTGCTTTGTTTTCCTCAAATTCAGCTACTCTCTGAACTTTTCTATTTCCTATGAATGTGAATTGACGTACTGCCCGAGAAGTACATCGGAGGACGGAAGAGCATCATCAGGACACACTCTTTACAACGGGCTAACTGTGGTCTGCACCATCACGGCTACACATGCATGCACGAGCAAAGCACTCAAAAACTTGAGTTTAGGTATAGACTGCGGCCTTCCACACCCTGGGAGGGACATGGCCTCACAGGGGCATAAATGTGTGCACTCCACTGGGTAGCGGATGGCACCGTGCTCTCTTCTGAGGTCACTGCCAGCTGCTGCCCTGGTTCGTCTCTCTCAGTGATCTCATATCCCCTGCAATCTTTTCTTCACGCTATAGTCGGAGCAAATGTTGAAGACATGATGGAAAACCCATGCTCAGTCATGTCGTTCCCCTGACTATCATCTCCTGGCTTCCTTTACCCTTAGAAACAAGTGCACAGTCCTAACAGCTGTGTCCCACGGCCTTCCAACCCCTCCCCCATCGTTTCCTGTGGGTTCCTGCACTGGGCACATACAGTTAGTTGAGGTAATTTCAACTGTTATACTTAAGTGTCTCTCTCGGGTGTCTACATTGCCTGCTTCTTCTGGGAGAGTCTCCCGGGCCCCTCTCCACTATGACTTCTAGAATACTGCCTGTCACAGAACATTCATACCCTGGACAGTAGCTGTTGATGTAATGGGCAGTTCTCTTGCTGGATGTGTCTGCAGGGAACACATCTGTCATTGCAGGGAACACATCTGTTGTCACCCTCACACTTTCCCAAACACAAGCACAGCAGGTAGCAAACACCCCCTTCCTCTCCCCAACTTCTCAGCCCAGAGTGGAGCCGGAGACCCTGCACTTGAACAAACCAGAATGGGGTAGCCTGACCCCACCGTTCTCGCTCCCAGATCTGTCGCCGCCCCTTCTATCAGCTCTCATATGTAGCACCATCAGAAAACAGCTAAGTGATTTTTACTACACAAGAGGAATGAAATTCTCTTCTTTCCGAAACGAAGTTAAGCAATAAATTTCCCAGAAAGCCAGGACGGAAGAGTTAAGAATGAAACTTCTTGAACTTAAAGTTTTTCAACTTCCTGACTCTCAGATTGCGACAGGGAAGTCTGACGGAGGGGCACAACTCTACTCACAGCTTCTAGGTTCACTCTTTCACTTAATTATTCAACAGGCACACTGATTTCCTGCCATCCTCAAAGAGCCCACCATGGCTCAGAAGCTAGAGTGATCGGGACCGGCTAACCTGCACCCTCCAGGAGGAAGGAGCCTGAGCAGGAGAAACAAGAGATGTTAGAGAGCACAACCAAAACTGTGTGTGTGGCTGCAGCGAGGGCTGGGGACTGACTGGGTGGCCCGGGAACTGGGAAGGCAGCTCTGAGGAACCGACACTGAGAATGAGAAGGGACTGAGCACAAAGGCGCCAGTCAAACCAAGACCCACAGGAAGAGCAGAGGACGGCGGGGAGTGGTGACCCAGGGAAAGGACAGAGAGTGAAGCTGCAGCTGCGTAGGGCGAGCGATGGGGGCTGGCCAGGGCAGGGGATGCACAGTCGGAGCTGTGACAGCCCACAGTTTGCAACCAGGAAGGTAGATTGTGGGCAGCAGAGACATGGATAGCCTCATCTGGTCTGTTAGAACTCCCGGGCCAGGCTTCCACTCTGAAACTATGGTTACAATGAATCGCATATAAATGTAATAATAATGATAAATAATGATCAAGACGACTTACGGTAAAACAGTATTTTGATACTGTAAGAGATATATTCTTTGGGGTAGAAAGACTGTAAAGGGCTGGAGGATCAAGGAGTTTCCTGTGAGGTTGTATTTTCTGCTACTGTCAGACGCTATACCTACAAAGTCTCACCAACAGGACTGCCTGAACAAGTGTTGAACATATATGACACCAACAGACATGCCCATGTGGGCAGGGGAAAGCCCATAAAGTCTCAACTCAACACAAAGATCTATATACATATACACAAGTTCAACAATTCATGAAAAAGAGGCCATGAATTTGAAAGAGAGCAAGGAATAGTACAAGGTAGGGCTTAAAGGGAGGGAAGAGAAAAATGGTGTAATCATATTATAATCCCACAAGTGAAAGAAAGAAAAAATTCAATAATTAAGTAATGCTAATGGGAAATAAGCATCTCAAGCTGTTTTTCCTTTTGAGGTAAGGCACTAATTATAAGTTGTATATGTGAGTGTACACATGCCAGTAAAAAATATAAAAGGTAACAGAAATATAAAACAAGAGTTCCCTTATATTGTTAAAGTTTGTTTAAACACCTAATCTGCTCCTAGAATCTTCTAAAGAAGTTGGGGAATGTGTAGTGTCCCCCAGTGCAGAAATACAGTCAAAGTCCGTGAAGTATGAATGGAGCTAGTTACTACTGTTTGGGTCACCGTGCCTCTGCAAAGAACTCCGCTCTTCGGTGCCTCCAATGGTACCAACAGGATGGACAAGCTGCCTGAGATAGGGAACCTTCCTTATCTCTCTCACTGGAGAGTCGAGTCGAGAAAAACTGAGCCACACACCAAGCACAGAATGCCAAACAAATTCAATAGATGCCCAACCAAACGAGCCCTGGTCTGCCTTTTCTATAGCTGTGGAAGACAGGAGAGCAGCAGGAGAAGCCACGGGATGGAAAGCAGTCTCTAGGGAACGTGAGAGAGTTAATTAAGGGGGGACACTTAATTACAAGGTGGACAATCAATGTATACTACGAAAGGAGGGAGAAGGCAATACATTATCTGACTTTCAAGAGTTTGTATGTTCCATGAAAACAGTTCAGATCTATGAGGAATTTTAAAATAAATGGAAAAGATGCAAATGCCCAGCCATATTTAAGTGGGGAAAGAAGGGACAGGTGGCTAGTGGAACAGACACCTCCAAATTCCCCCACAACAGTGTCACTTATCCCTATAACACGAAAGGGCCAAGCAGCAACCTCTCATTAACATGTGACTCCTCTCCAGGCGATCGGTCACCAGGGCCATAATTTTTATTTATTATTAATATTTATTACTTATTTATCTTTTGAGATGATCAAGTTCTCAATTCCTGAAGGATTCCTTAGGGTGTGTGAGCAAAAGGAAGCTTACTTAATAAGCTTCTTCCTCCAGGACAGTGCTGATGGGCGGGGTCAGCGGCCCAGAAGACACGGGGCAGGCGCCATTCTTGGTTGGCTGATGTTGGGACAAGTTTTGAAAGGAAGAACTCATATTCTGGAGAAAGTGAAAGGGGAAGCCACAGCAGAAGCTATGGAGGTGCTGGCAGGTGGGGGTGGATTTCAGAGACTTCAGGTGACTTTTCTGATACAGAAATTTTAACCAGAAGTTGGTCACTAAACTACAGACAGTTTCACCACAACACAGCCGGAAGTCAGCCATGCTACTCTTAGCACGTGAGGATGTGGGCATTAGCTATTCTTCTGTACAGTTTCTCAGTTTTTTACTGCATGCAAATTTGGGGAGGGGGTGGAGAATGAAGTCACAGCTCAAGAATCTGGCAAGCCCCTAAATTCCACAGTAAAGAAGCATTATTAAGCAGCTAGGGATCTGAGTCACTTAATATCAGGCTTCAGCTAAAGTCTTAAATGGTTATATAACAACACTAATTTTTAAGAACAAGAAAGGTTTTCTTTTTTAAAAAATAAAAGTCATGGATGCAGTATTTCTTTTCCACTTTTCATACTATGAAGTTGTTAAGCCAGATTCTTCCATATAATAAAATTTGTATCACATATATAAAATGTCTTTGCTTTTTCTCTAGACTGAAAACTCACATTTTAGACTGATGCCCATTATTAATCAGATTCCCCAAGCAATATCCTTCTTTGATGCTAAGTAATTCATCTATTTCTCAGTGATAGTGATTTATATTTGCAATGTATGGTAAAATATGATGAATTCCATTATGTAATCAAAATATCACTGAATTCACATATCATCAAACAACTGTGTTAAAAATACTGGACCACTTTTTAAGCCCCAGCCTTCCCACCACGCAGACAGCACATCTGAACGAACAGTAGAAGCTTTCACTCGAGCCCTGACGATCTGACACACAGCAGGCACAACCTTTACATTTGCAAAAATGAAAGAACATTTACTTGAAAATTAATTCATTTTTTTGCACGTCCATTTGAATTATTTCCTGAAACTAGGTGGAGTAAAATTAGGGGTAGGAAATTCTATGTTTATGGTAAATGAAGAGAATCCTTATGGCTCTCGTCCTAAGAGAACAAGTGTCACAAACAACACGCACAGATAGGCAGAAGCCGAAAGAACTTCCTCTCAGCACTGGAATGGGAGGAGAGAAATCAGAAGGTATAATAACTTCACTCAAACACGGGGTTTAGAACAAGAAAGCAAATAGCATGTGTTCTTTCTTATATTCTCGGCATTAAATTTAAACTATCTTTCCCAAACAAGGGGTTTGTATTTTTTAAGGGAACATGCACTATGCACAGTTAAGAAGACCACAACTCCCACGTCCTGTCCTTCACATTTTTTTCTTCTTCAAAGAAAACAGCACTTATGAGCTTCATAACTATCTTAAATCCCCGAATCGTATCATAATAGCAAAGCACTGTAGAGCACAATACAAAATGGCACAATTAAATATGACCCTGAATTTCATGCTTCTGTAGTCTATATTAAATTGAGAACAAATAAAAACGTTCTACCTAGATCATTTATGTAAGGAAGGTAAACTAGAAAGATCGGCCTTAGGAAGAAATAGAATACATACCATGATATAGTCTCTTTCGTTAGAAAAGGCAAGAAGAAGGGGTTTAAATTAAGACTTGGTGTATAAAAGCTGAAAGCATAGAATTTGTATCCACATAATGAACTGATGTCTCCTCCAAAGACGTCAGATTGCTGCTCAGCTAAACTATCTAAAAATACCTCCTTGCAAACACACACGGAATGACTACAAAGACAGGTCTTACTAAGCAGCTCCACTTGCACAAAATCACTTAATAAGTGAGGAAAATGGTGAAGTACTAAGGTTAAAAATTAATGCGATTTTTTCATATCAACTGTGATTCTTTTATGAGCTATTTTGCAACCAATTCCAATTTGCAGAAAGCAGTTAATGAAGGATCTGTAAAATGAATTTTAGCTGATCTAAGATGGCCAACAAGTAATCATATCCTATACTCAAAACCAGACCAAAAAAAAACACAAAACAACAACAACAAAAACAAACAAACAAACAAACAAACAAAAAACAGTGTTTTTGAAAGGTGTGATGGCCCAGGCATGTAATTCTGGCACTTTGGGGGGGATGAGGCAGAAGAACTTCCATAGTTCAATGTCAGTTTCTTTTACACAGGATGTTCAAGAACACGTAGGGCTACATAGTCAGTGAAAACCTGTCTCAAAATAAAACAAAACAAAGAGAAAAGGGGGGGGGAATAAAAAGACTCACCAAACTTGTGGATCAATGTTCACATTAAAAATCAAGGAAAAGAAACATTTCTAAATGAAGAAGCAAAAGGAATTCATAAATAACACTGGATGTCACCCATCCCTGTGAGACATGGGTGTCACTGACGACATGACAGAGACCATGAAAAACAATCCCAAACATCTTAACAATCTCTGAGTGTCACACAGTCACGAAGGAGAGAGAGACTGTGGCCCACACATGAAGGACAGTAGCAGGAGAGGATTACAATAAAGGTAGAAAACTAGCAATCATGAGCCTAGCCATGCATAAGTTTGCAAGAAAATTCTGAGAACATGAACTTCTTAAAACATCAATATTAAAATATTTTCCATATTTAAAGCAAGCTGCCATTGGTAAAATACAAAGACTCTCACTTTTACTTTAATATTGTTTAGGAATCAGACATGAAGCACTTAAAAGGAGTGATGACTATATTAATTTTCAAAACACTTGTGAGGTAAAGAAGTATAATCACCATCTCCATTTTGTAGAGCAAACAAAACAAGTGCCTTGCCTAATCACTGCATTGCTAGGAAATACCAAAAGAGGCCTAAGCAAACTAGTCAGTATCAGAATAAAGAATACAAAAAAGTTTTGAGGTCCCCTCAATACCCAGGGGAAGTAGTGGTAGGAACTCAACCCTGGGTCTTGTCTATGCCAGGCAGATGTTCTATTAAATAGCTATATCTCCAGCCCAGGGTGTGTGCACACACACATACATATGCACATAAACGCATGCATAGCGTTTTATTGATTTATTATTATTATTTATATGTAGTATTGTTTTATTCACACACACCAAAAATCAGCCAACAGCAACAACAACCCCCCCCCCACCGAGTTGTATTAGTTCCTTCCTATCACTGTGTGGGGAGGGCCACAGGACATTCTGCTTTGAAGATCCCCACTGGCATGCTTGGAAATGACACACCACGAACACTTCACGGAGTTTGCTCAACTGTGATGCATCAGTAGGAAGTTCCTATGCTCTCAGGTGCAGGTAGCAAACCAAATGCACTCATTAGCTTTATTATAAATCACCTAAAGCTGTGTTCGTTGTTTATTTCTGTGACAAAATCTCTGAGAAAACAACTTACGGGAGTAAGGATTCAATTTTGGTTCACCGTGTTGGAGATGTCAGCCCATGGCCACTTGGCTCCACTGCTGCTGTACCTGGCTGGGCACAGGGAGGCGGAGCTCCATGACAGGACACTGTGCAAAGCTGCATGCTGGATGGAGACTGGAGGAAGCGTTGGACTAGATAAAGCTATCAAGGGAACGCCCCCAGTGACCCAGCTCCTCTAACCCGGTCCCGCCTACTGTCTACTCAGCCATGCATTGATTCAGAGGGGTTATTCATCCATTGATGGAGTAAGAGCCCCGGTGCCAATTACCTAACAGTGTCACCACCTGGGGACAGACTTCAAACAATGAGTCTTCTGGAAGACACCTCATTTCCAATCATAACAGAAGGTGACATCTTTTTTATGGCAGCCTACATGACACTTAAAGTATGGAATAGTGAGAGCAGATGCACATATAACGTTGGCACTTAATACAGTGAGGGAGAGGGTGTTCTAATGCTGCCTAGCGCAAAGCCCTACCCACCACCAACCCATGGAGACCGAGCCCCGAGCAATGGCACCGCCAAGCCAGGGTGGGAACAACTATCATTGCTGCATTTGGATAATACAGTTTTTGTTTTGTTTTCGTGAAAGATGTCCAGAGAATAAGTGCTATAGTTGAATGGGGTTAAAGAAATGATGCAATTGTAACCAAGACAGATATTATTATTTATTGACTTGTATTTTACACAGCCAGGACATATGTCTAGGACAAGAAAGCTCACAAAACTTTCCTCTAGATAACTAAAATTGGCCCCTTTGAATAACTTCCTTAACTGGAAACAAAATAAGAAAGCAACGACATCATCCAAACTGTAAGCAAGAGCAGAATTCCCTAAATTTGAGTACTGAAGAAGCCCCTGTGGTGTGTGCAAGCTCGGGTAATCACAGGGACTTCCTAAAAGGTTAAACTGATGAGAGAAAACCTTCATGTAAAGAATCTGAAAATTCTTCAGAACACCACATCAGAAAGAAGGCAAGGTAATAGCTACTGTTACACACACATGAAATTGCTTTGAAACCAATACTTAAGAAAATCAGTTCTGAAATAGAGGAATGACCCTGCTCAGAAAGCACAAGAAATTGTCCACGCTGAGATTGTGGGCCTACAGGAAATGTTAGAGGCATTTCACACGGCTTCTCAACACGGACAGATCTGTAGCCGCACACAACTCCCATGAGGAGGACGACATGACCAGTGGTATCAGTTGTGCAACTTTTGAAAAAAATTATTTAATTACATACAACGAAGCCATAGAAAACTTACACTGTTGTACAGCTTGCGATGTTTAAAACACAGAAAGCCTTTCATTAGTTAGTGACAGCAGGGCTGTTACCATTTCGCTATAATAATGAATTTGTAACTAGCAGGTTGCTTGGGATTATACACTAAAGAGGAATGAGAAGCAAATGTGTTCTTGGATTTGATTTGCCAGTATTTTATTTAATATTTTTGCATCAGTGTTCATGAGTGAGATTGGTCTGTAATTCTCTTTCTTAGTAATGTCTTTATATGGTTTGGGTATCAGGGTAACTGTAGCCTCATAAAAAGAGTTTGACAATGTTCCTTCTGTTTCTATTATGTGGAACAATTTGAGGAGTATTAGTATTAGATCTTTTTTAAAAATCTTGTAGAATTCTGAGCTAAAACCATCTGGTCCTGGGTGGGTTTTTTTTTGTTGTTTTTTTTTTTTTGTTTTGTTTTTGGTTGGAAGATACAATCTCCACTTTTATAAAAATTTCATGTCACCAAGTTCCACAGCAGCAGTTAAGTCAGTCATCAGCCCAAGTTCTGGCTCCAGAGTCCCCTACAGTTTCTACACTGCAGGTTTTACTAATCCCTGTCTCCACATAAATTTACTCACAGGTGACAGGAATGGATTCCAGCTACTGTTGGCATGGGCTTCTTTTATTCAGAGATTGAATCCTGTGCCCTGCACATCCTAGACGTAAACACTATCACTCGGCTGTATCTCCAGTCTGCACGTTATTTCTGAGAGTTCTCTCTAGGTAGCATTAGAGAAACTACACTACAGCATTTGAACCACTGTGAGAGCAGATTACGTTGCATTTCATCGCGGCTTTCTGTATTTTCTGTGTAAGGGTGCTGTCTTTTGTGAGGCTGTGTCTCGCAATCTGAAACTCCCTATTCTGTTTAAGCTTCTCAAGTGTTGGCAACATGGGCCTGTGCAACAATGCCTGGTTCTTCAAACCTTCACTGTTATCAAAGACTTCATTTGCTGTTCGAATCTTCAGACTCTACCTGACGAAGTACCTCATCCTTCATGTCCACCCTTGATTTCAGCTGCCCCGTGTATGCTCCCCAAATGTCTCAACACAAAACAGTCAGGTGAACTTTTATTTCTAAATAACCAAGATGAATAAATGCTGGCACTCTGCCAAGCTGAATCTGTGCTAAGGAAGCTGGAAGGGCTAATAGATACCTACCTGGGTCTACAACTGCCTGTACATCAATATTATTGCATGCAAATGTCATTAAACTAAACCAACAATTATATTAATGGCTAACATTTCATTTAATTGAGTCTAATAATTTGCTTTATTTTAGTATCTTTCAAATTAGTAATGAAAAGAAAGTATTGCTGGGCCATAAAAGTAAGAGGAAATAGCATCGTAATTACCCCCAAAATAAATGATCATTAAAATACATACAGTCAAAAGGCGAAGAACAATAATGCTAAGAAATGTTTGATTCTTCCATTTGCTCACGTAATATAGTTAGAGAAATAACTCAGCATGCCCAGGTCAACAGGGACGACTGGAGTCTACTCATGAGCAGTCTAACAGCAGCAGAACCTTGGACACAGCACGGGCCTTGTGTTAGAATCGTGCCATTTCATGCAATTTTCAGCTCATTTCTTCTGCCTCCCTAAACCCCACATCCTTTTTTTTTCTTCACATCATTTCCATGTGCTGCTCTCATTCATTTCTACCAAGTCTCCGGACTCCCTTCCTGTGCACCGCTGGATGACACACGGTGTCCCTGCCTATGGACCGGGATGTGCTTCCTGCCACATTGTGTCCAGCCCAGGATAACCTACTCCACCAGATGTGAAAAAGTAAAACTATATTTAACTGTTCTTCTAGAACTCTGAAGTAAATGTATGGTGTGCAAAATGAGTTGTTTCATTACTAATATTTTTTCTAACAATACAAATAATCCAAAAGTTTAATTTCATAGTGAGGAAAGCAAAAATCAAATTCCTCACAACAGTCATAAAATGCAATTTCTTTCCATTTTTCATAATCTGTGTTGTTGTACAAGAAAAAGATGTTATTGGGTGAAAACATATTGTTTTTATCTATATGGAAATCACATTATCAGTAGATTTTCTTCTTTGAGGATTGCTGTGGGACAATGGTCTGCACCTTGTCAATTTTATTTTAATAAAACGCTATTTGGCCAGTAGCCAGGCAAGAAGTACAGGCAGGGCGACAAGAACAGGAGGATTCTAGGAAGAGGAAAGATTCCATCTACAGTCATCATCCAGACACAGAGGAGGCAAAATGTGACTGCCTTGCCAAAAAAGGTACCAAGCCACATGGCTAACACAGATATGAATTATGGGCTAATATAAGTTATAAGAGTTAATAAGAAGCCTGAGCTAATAGGCCAGTCAGTTTATAATTAATGTAGGCCTCTGTGTGTTTATTATGGACTAAACGGATGTGGGACCTGGTGGGGCAGAAACCACAGTCAACAGAGGACTACCCACACATTTAAAGTACTCAAGAGCAGTAAACTTCTTATTTCATTGGCACAAGGTATGTAGTCTATGTAGCCCAGGCTGGTGCTGGGCATGCACTCCTCCCATCTTAGCCTCCCAGAGTGCTGGGATTACAGGTGTATACAATCACACCTGATTTACTTGTCTTCTCCCTACCCCCATTCCTGACTCCCAGACTGGGTCTCACTAGCCCTGGCTGTCCTAGAACTCACTACATAAACCAAGCTGGCCTTGAACTCACAGAGATCCACCTGCCTCTGCCTGAGATTAAAGGTGTTCATCATTATGCCTAGCTACAAGTCAGCTTTTAAAATGCTATTCAGCTAACAATGAAAGTGCTTTTTACTGAATGAGAACTATGATCTAATCTATGTTCTCCTGCTGGGGAGAAACACAAAGAACATTTCAATGAACCATATTCCTTTTTCTAAAGCAAAACAAACTTCACTGGCTATCATCACCATCCATTTTTGAGTGTATTGTTCAACAGAAAGTTGCTTTAATTCCTCCTTACATTAGGTCATTGCTTCTTTCAAAGTGGGGAAGGAAGTAAGAATAATGCAAGGGAAGGGAATCTGGGGCCATGCCCGGCAGCACAGGGAAAGGCACATGGTTGGGGGAGGGGGTACTTGCTCACAACTGCTTATATTTTCCTCAGCTGGGATATCTGCAATTTCACTTCTCTTTTCTTCTGATACTGTTCACTTCCCAAACCTTAAAAATTTGCTCAAG
This sequence comes from Myodes glareolus, assembly GCF_982192425.1. Taxonomy (NCBI): domain Eukaryota; kingdom Metazoa; phylum Chordata; class Mammalia; order Rodentia; family Cricetidae; genus Myodes; species Myodes glareolus. The sequence continues at coordinate 11,034,250 of NC_142045.1, read as the reverse complement.
CTTCAAAAACAAACACAAAGGTATAAATATAGTGAAAATGGCTAAAATCAAATGGTATTCTTTCCATTAAGAAGGACAGACCTTTTGAGATAGGGTTTCACCATGTAACTGGCTGGCCTCGAACTCACGGAAACCCTCATAACTGTTTCCCAAGTGCTAGGATTAAAAGTACACCATCATGCCTGGCTTCTAACACTAAATAAAATTCTTAACTAAGTCCGTCTTTCAGTTTAAGTCATATAAATTATGTTATATATTACTCTGGCTAACTTTTAAAAATGTTAAAGACAAAGGCTGCTATACAAGCTTCAAATATATTTAATTATAAATATATTAAATTACTTGTCCTTAAATAAATCTTTTACATATATGTTTGGGAAAATATCTAGAAGGAAAACCATTATTGGATTTTTTTAATACTGTGGTATAAAAACATTTTTACAATAAAAGAATCTATATGCCAATATGCTTATTAATACTTATTTTTATGTTATGTATGTGTAGGCATGTTCTATCTGCTATAATATGTGTGCTAGTGTTCAGGGAGGCCAGAAACGGTGTGTTGGATCCCCTGGAACTAAAGTTACAGAAAGCCCCAGGAAGCTGCCTGATATGGATTCTGACAACCAAACTCAGGTCCTCTGGAAGAGCAGCAAGTGCTCTTAAGTGCTGGGCCACCTCCCTAGCCCCTACACCAATACTATAACAATCTAGATAATAAACTCGGAATTCTTTTTTCCATCCTTGTTTTTAATGTTTTCTCTCTTTTCTTAAACACATACACACTAAATTTGTCTTTTTTTCTTTTCATGTGTGTGTACGCATGTCCACATCAGGTGTATATACATATGCATGGGTGTTGGGGGAGGGGGAAATAAGGTTGACCTCAGGTGTCAGGAATATTCCTCAAATGCTCTTCTAACTTATTCTCTAGGCAGGGTCTTATTCAAGCCAGAGTTTGCTGAAAAGGGTAGTTTGTTCAGAGATCCCGAGTCTCTCCTTTCTGAAGCTAGAATTAAAGGCGGCAACTATGCCCATTAGGCATTCCCGTGACTTCTGGGGACCTAAACTGCGGCCTTCTTGATTGTGCAGCCAGTGCTCTAACCACTGAGCCATCTCAACAGCCCTATCTGTAGAAATTATAAATTATGCACAGGACCGTCAATGGCTGCACAGGCCACTGAGATACCTCTGCCTAAGTAATCGTAACACAAAGCACAAGTAAACCAGCATAGCTATATCTCTTTTGAATAAGGATGGTTTGGTGGGCTAGTGTGATGGTTCCATGGGTAAAGGCATGTGCCATCAAACCTGAGTTTGACCTCCAGACCTCCCATGGTGAAGGAGAGAACTGACGCCCATAAGCTGTCTTCTGCTCTCCCCACACCTGGTACATTTGCACACATGTGTGTACACAGACAAATAAATAAATGTAAAACAGTAGAAATTTAGGTAGTTACAGCAAGTGTTACTTATAAAGTAATACGATTTTACATTTCCAAAACTGGTGTTCATTTGAACAGGAAGCCTTACACATTCATATTTTAGCTAATGAAAGGATCAAGAGAGTGCTTTAAAAGCAAAGCATAATTCATTAGACACATATTAAGAGGTGATTTTATCCTTCACGTTCTCGGTAGCTGGGAACATGGGTATGAACTGTGCTCATCTCTACTTCTGCTGGCCTTGTCCCGTAGCTGCCAGCGCAGGCTCTGCAGAGACCCAGACTTTAGGGATCTTCTGTTCCGCTGCTACCAAAGGTACACAACTCCCATCGCACAACATCCACAAAACCTGTACACCACCACATTCCCCCTCACTCCAACACTGCTGAATAACTCAGGGGAACCAAACAAAGGCAACAGAAAAAGAGAGCTTCCAGGAGTGACACTGATGACAAATATTGTAATCAGAGATTAAGAATCTTTTGGAGAAGAGGTAACCAAAACACAACTCCACAGCCTTTAAAAACCAAACAACAAACGACCATGTTACGTTGCCTTCCTTTATTAAGAAAAGTATGATGCTGTGTCTGGCACTTTAATAAATTCAGTGATAGGTTGGCCCACTGAAAATGATCCTTATTAAGGTACCCACTGTAATCTGTATTTTTAAGACCTCTAATAAAAAGCAGTAAGAAAATAGACATTTTTATCCCAAGAGTCAGTGCACGTTTCCCACCCCCTACAAATTACATCTACTAAAAATAATTTAAGCAGTTACTTCTACTAAAAGTAACTTATGCAAAAATTTTAGCTTTTACTAAATACCAAAATTAGAATTGAGATTATGGGCTGTTTATATTTAAAAAGACACACATCCCTTGTGTATGAAATATGAATGTGTATGTAGACATATATGGTGGGGGTACGCTTCATTCTAGCATCAAACCAAGTCAACATAAACAATAATACATCTCCCTAGCTTTCCCTTCTAGAGAACATAATTTTAATCATAAATTTCCATCCCATCACTTTGTCACAAGACTGACATGGGCCCCACATGCTTTTGTGATTAGTTTTTCTGATGAACAGTAGGATCTGGTGCACTGATATGGAATGAAGTCATGTGAAGTATGAGCAGTGTATTCACATGTATTCACATGAAGACTGAAAAGGGAGCACAGCACATAACCTACACAGTGGGATCGAGTAAGAGTCTGTCTGTCATCTACCTAATCACACACACACACACACACACACACACAGAGAGAGAGAGAGAGAGAGAGAGAGAAAGAGAGAGAGAGAGAGAGAAGAACATGACTATGTACAAGGCTGTGATTTGAGGCTTTGAGGTTCATTTAATATACAGGAAGGCAAAGTGTAAAACAGTCCAGTTCTGTATGGCATGCATATTTTACTACCAACAAGAAAGACTATGGGCAAGGGCATTAAGTTCACAGGGATGCCCTGCAAGGTACAGAAAGCCACTTTTGTGAGTGTTCTGTTACATCACCTATTTATGTGAGTCGAGGCGCAAATACGCATTTATTCTATTATCAATTTGTGCATTAACTTCAGAGTCTATATTCTAAATACCAGACACTATTCTCTCTAACCCACTTTGTATAATGGTCAAACCACTATAAAGCACTGGTACTGTAAATATAGATAATCACATACATGTGCCATGATTCCAAAAGTAAAGAGCATTTCTCAATGAAGAAGGCATGGTGATGCAAGCTAATCCCAGAGCGCAAGGGGCAGAAACAGAAAAAAACATCTGAGTTCAAGGTCAGCGCCTGATAGATGTAGTGAGTTCCAGAACAGCCAGGGCAATGTAGAGAGACCCTGTATTCCCCAACCCCCCCCCAAACAAACACCTAACAAATAAGAAGACAGAGCAAAGATCTTAGAACTAGGAAAGTAATAGGACCTTGAAGACACATTTATAAAAGTTCAATTAAATTACACGCATATAAGTGTGTGTATATATACATCTGTATGTATATATACTCACATGGTTATAGCTACAACATACATATCACTTACTTTGTTTTTTAAATCTTTTTAAGTTCATAACAAAACCAAAAATCCAAACGAAACTGGAGGACAATGACTACTGATCTGAACAGGAAAGCTACAGAAACACAAGGAAACACAGACGCAGCAGCACTGAGCTGTTCTCTTCTTTAACCAAGCTGGGGATCGCTCAGGGCCTCACCCGTGCTAAGTACATGTCATACCACTGAGCTACACCCCAAGAAGAATTCTTAACAGTTTACCTGAATAGAATATTTAAAACTGTAGTCCAATCCAAACCCAAGGGGAACTAACAATATGGAAAACTGTATTTAAGGAATAATTATAACTTTAATACTAAACCTCCGGAGCATTTAACTTGGTGAAAATCATATATCAGTACTTCAAAGGCCTAAGAAAAGATATTGATATTTGTCGTAGTTAAACAGTTAAACGGGGGGAGGGAGGGGCACTTGAGCATTCTCTTTTCCATTAATCAATTGACTTTATCCTCAGGTAGTTTCAAATGGATCATTCCTGAACAATATTCAACAGCCAGGCTATGAAGGACACTGCTCCCTTTGGCTAATGGTGAGGTTGGTGTATGCACTACAATGAAAAAGACCTTTTTTTTTTTTTCAAAACGGCACATGTGTAAGCAGCACATGTAATGCCTTGGCAAGTTTCTAAATATATTTCTTCACTTCTAACAAGGCTAAAAAGATCTAATTTGTTGCCAGGGTTTCTTGGCCCAAATCCAAGGCAAGATGACCTTGTCCTTGAACAATACAATAGGATCTCGCTTCCTCTGGGCCTCTCTGTGAGCAAGTACTAAGGAAAATCTTCCCAAGAGATAAGTTTATTTCATCTCGGGAAAGAGATCTGTCATAACGGACGAAACAGAGATCAGATAAGAGAAGGAGGAGTTTCGACCTCTGAGAAGGAGTCCTAACTTTCTGTCTGTAATTAGTGCTGGAGCTGTTTTTCATTGTTAAGGGCAGGGCATCAATTAAACGTTAAAGAGCTACCCTAACCAATGCAAACAGACAAGGTCAAACCGCTGAGGTGAGAAGCAGCTTGTTCTGTGTTTGCTTTCTCTCGGCAGTTTTCCTAAACCTGCTCTAGTTGGCACACAGCGCACTCTAGATCCTCAGACTAGCCCTTCATCAAAGCTACCAGCAACTGGAACACAGGCCACGCCGGCAGTGATGAGTCTGCTGTCCTTGGATCCCTCTGCCTCTGCACTCTGTGCAGCCCTAGCTTTGAGTCCCACGTGTTATTCTGCCAGCCTTGACACGCCCTCTTTATTCTGTATTCTCAACAGCCAACAAACAGTTCTAAATTCCAGCCATACTCATAAAACACGGTACACCGGGGGAAGAACTCGTTCGAGGCGGGACTTCTGGCATCTCCACGACGGCCACGCTTATTTATAGGCACCAATTAGAAGGAAGACGATTGAACGTGTTCCTTAGTGTGCCCTCCTGAATTCCTACTGCTGAGACAGAGGACCAACAGAGCTGAAGAGAGGTGGAAGAAGCCAGGTCAAGCAAAGTGCAGCGAGTGCAAGTTGAGAAACTGGAAAGCACAGGGACCAAATGCCTGACGTCAGACTGGCTCGCCTGGAATTTAAAAAGCATAGAGGAAAATCATCCATAAAGGGAAAAAATACCTTCTTAAACGGCCTTAGGAATTTAGACAATATAAGCTAAGTGATCTTTTATCTTCTTGGCCAAGGCACATATAAAATGTCAATGGAATTCAAGCAGTTCAGAGACTAAGGAAAGAGGGCCTCCACCCCACCTCTGACAAAGGCTGAGAGAGGAGAGAAGAGCCTATGGGTGAGAGATAGCCCAGGTGTTGAGTGCTTGCCCAGCACCCACGAAGCCTCAGGGTCTCCAGCAGCATATGTACTAGGCATGGTAGTACACGCCTATAAATCCAGCACACAGGAGGATCAGCAAGTTCAAACATTATCTCCTGATAGCCTGAGATAAAGGAGACCCTGATTCAAAGTAAGAAGAAAGAAAGGAAGGGAGGAGATGGAGCCGACGAGGGGAGGAGAGGAGGTGGAGGGGGGAGGGGATGGTTAAATGGATCCTATGGTTCACACAAGTCACAGCTACGATAGATGGCGGAGGTGGTTAAGTGGAAAAGCTGGGTCTCGGGCAAAGGCAGGGTCACTCTGCACTAACAGGAGGTAGGAACAGGAAAGTTTTTATCCTTCCAGTGGAGCCAAGAGACTGTAGTGAGGTAATTAGAAGGTATAACGGAATGGTTAAGGAAACTAAGACACGAAGCTTATGTTTAAAGTAACAACAGCAGGTAAGGAGAGAAAGCCCCCACCCCATCTCAGCTACTCAGGAACCTGAGGCAGGAGGATCACTTCAGTGATAGTTAGGCTTCACAGCAAGGTCCATACCTATGACTTAAACCGATGACAGATCAATAGGATTAAAGAGCTGGGGATTGAGGGGCACGCAGAGGCACAGAGGGTCAGGAGGAAGAAACTGGGTTAAGAGATATCCTTTCCTGGCCCTCCCACTCCAGCCTCAAGGCAATTCACTTCAAAGACGAAAGATGCAACCTTGAGCATGCCAAGCAACGTGCAATGCAGTACACATTCTTCATCACAGGATCGCTACCTGTGTAAGAATGGTGACTGCAATGTCATGTGTGTCAAGAATAAAGGGGAGATAAAAAGCCAGCGCTATTTTAAGTTTTGTGGTCCATTTGTTAACACTGCTGCCAAGATTAAATATTTTACACAGATGGATAAATTACAAGAGATTTGGCCGCATGAGGGGGACGTTTTAGACCTAAGCTAGCCTGGGCTGCGAAGACACTGTGTGTCTTTAACTTCAGTTTCTTCACTTCTAAAGGCAACCCCACACCTTTCTTCAGCGCTCTGCTGTAGGAATTTAGGAAGAAAATGTGAAATATGGTACCTGACATGAAGAAAGGGCTCAACAGTGACAGTTATGGCAGGCATTCCTTCCACCCAGGGTAGGCACCTTGTCCTACTATTTAAGTATAACTTAAGGTAAAGACAAAATGCTGCATAAATCAATAATTTCTGTAAGATTTTCAAAGAGAACACAGGTCATCAGTTTGAAAGGCAGCAAGTCCATGGTAAAGTGGCCAATTTGAAGGATTTCCACAATTGCCTCAAACTGCAGAAGTTTTAGAAGCTGATATCCCTGAATTAAGAAGACATTTTATGTCACAGACTTTTAGGTACAGGGTTCCCTATACAGCCAAGCTGGCCTTGAACTTGCAACTCTCCTAGCTTAGCTTCCCAGTACCATTACAGCTGTGCACCATCGCATTTGGCTTTAAGAAGAAACTTTTAATGCTACCCCAATATTTTCTCCAACTTCCAGAGAGTGTGGAAGCTTTTCCCATACAACACTGATTTGTAATTATTACAACTGTGGTTTGTTTGTTTTCCAGAAATGCAGCTTTATAATATATCTCTGAAATGTGAACAATGCTTTATTTTTATGATCTCATGAGGTATCTATATTTACAAAATGGCAACATTCCTACAAGGGCAGCCTGTTTTGACGCATTTCTGTGGTTGTCTTCTTGTTATCAATGGGCCCTAGAGCAATGGGAAGGAGATGAGAAAATACAGAGAATTCAAGCATTTTATGATCTCAATAGGTTCAATAAGAACCCGCCAATCCAAAGATCCAATTAAATGAGAACACTTAGAAGAGTATTTACTATGCAGAGTGCCCAGCAACAGAGATGACCGCTCTGTATGGTGTGGAAGAACTTTACAAAACAAGGTAACGGAGTCCCCCATTTCATTGTGGCAGCAAACTTCCTTCTGTAATCCAAGGCGGAGCCATTTAAAGAGCCACAGACAGTACAGAGAAGCAAAACCTGAGGTACTTTTGAATTTAGCGGCAATGACTCAACTAAAGTCAGCTGTGACATTTTGCTGGTACAGCATTATAGGAGCACAAAGAAGGTTTTCTCCTCTGTTCTGCTCATCACTACGGACTGAACCACTATTGCTTGAGGACCAGAGTTGTTTTCTCTCATCCAGCTCCCCACGCACCCTGAACCCTGGCTGCCAAGTGACAGCACATCAATCAGAAAGGAGGAGAGAATGGTTGACAGCAGGACCCTGCACTCTGTGCTCTGGGTGCAAATCCTACCATTTCCTTTAGTGAGCTATAAGATACTTAGTGGGAAGCAAATCTGGGTGTGGAGCACAACATGCCTTCCTGTTGTGCTTCCTGTGAGTGGATATCTGGTGCTCGATGGTCTGACAGCTTGTTTCCACAAAATTTTAAGAGGTTTTGTTTCCTGGCCAATCGATGATTTTAATAATTTTCTGTACATTAGGAAGCATGCCGCCCCTTCCCATCTGGGAAAAGTTACATGAGAAAGGCGCACAGTGAGCCTACGATGGGAGGAGTCTTCCGGTGAGCCTCAAGTGCGGGGTGACAGGCATTCTTTACCTGGACGCCTAAGTACAAGGACCTACAGGCCACGACCTGCACTGAAGAACCTCCAACAGAAGCTCTCTGATGGACTTTCTTCCGTGAAGTGAGGTAAAGAGTTGCTCTTTTCTAGAGACTTCAAACCACAGAAGCATGCCTAGAACCCAGCAGGACAGAGCAGAGCACTGAAATCTGCCAGCAAGCAGCTCCAGCTGAAGAACAAGAGGCTCACTCACCAGGTGAGGCGCCACCTCACCTCAGAGTCACTGCACCTAAGGAACTTTCCTGCGCCCACCCAAAATGCTCATTCAGTGAGGACAAAACCAAATTCCACTCGCAAACCTAAACCTAAACACTACGTCATGGCACCCTGCTTGCTCATTTTCAAGGCTTTAGTGGTTTATATGCATTTTGGGGGTTTAACACCATTACATCACTTCCTAGGATACATTAAAACTAACTCCTATATCCTTCTGCACAGGTCTAGGATATGCAGGGAAACAGTTCTAAAATGCTTGTGCATCTGCCTGAACTCGAGCACTTTCATTGAAATATTATATGTGTGTGCGTGCATATGTGTAATGTGTATGTCTGCATACACCACACACACATATACATCAATGTCATGAGCTGGCAAAATGGAAAAAAAAAAAACTTGTGACAGGCTGACACAAAAGTAGCACCACAGGCGTGCACGTATTCCTGGGACAGGAGGCTCTGACCTAGAGTCAGACACAGAAATCTGTTTCTCACAAGCAGCAGTTGCTGCCCGTGGGATTTCGGCAAGACAATCACAGAGCTGACTCATGGGACCAATTACAAAGGAGCAGTAATTTTTTTTTCCTGTGGCATTAAAACAATCTAGTGTACTTACATCACCGATTAACAGATGTTAGGAAGTCAGAAGTGTATCACTGATGGTTTTATTACCAAATCAATAGCCAGAGCCCCCCACCCTCCCGCCCACCTCCACGTGCATTCCTTGCCAGGTTCCCATGGGCCGGAACCTCTCATGATGTTTCACTGAATTCAACCAAAGAAAGGCTTCTCAGACAGACTGCTTGGATGTTTAGTGAGAGCGACAATATTTTCTAATGAGAAAAATCAGTTGTCCAGTACTTCCCAATGCTACTGGTCTTCCTTAAATAAACTGTCAGTCTTGCTTAAGATTTTTAGAAATCACAACAAAATCGGAAGAGCGAGCGAGCTGAAGCTCATCCCCCCCCTCCCTCCTCTGAGCAGACTCTCACTCCCCTCTAAGGCACCGCTTCCCCTGGAGAAGAGCAACGCTCCATGGAAAGGCTCCCTGCCTGCTTCCCGCACTGCTTGCCCACCAGCCGGCAGCGTCTGGATACTTACGGACTGCTTCTCCTGCTGGCCCAGAACTCCATGGCTAGCAGGCGCGGCCAGCGGTTTCATAATGAAGAAACATATGCTGAACTGAATTTACACATCATGTACCAACCTCTCACGACGGCAAGTCATCCTCTACAGCATGAAATTAAAAGGAAAAGGGGGAGAAAAAAAAGAGGGAGGAGGGAAAACCGGGCTGCAGCTTAAAGTGTCACTACTGCTGAGCTTAAAAACCCTTCACACTTGGAGACAGAAACGGAATCAGAACGACAGGGCTCGGCTCCATTTTTATCACGCTGAAACTCTAACCCTCCGAGTCTCTGACAAGGCTGAGGGAACCTCACCCGGCCTTCAGGCTTCTGAGAGAACAAGATCATTTCTGAGGCTGAAGAACAAGAGGCAAAAGAAAAGGGGGAAAAAAGCTAAAATGGCTGACTGCACACAGATTCCCCTCCAAAAGGCTTAATACAGAATTATATTAGCCAGGGTGGTGAAAAGCCAGTCTCTAGCATTCAGCCAAGCATTGTTAACACTCTTGTTTCATTTGCAATCACACGTACAGACCCCTCCAACCAAGGAAAAAGGAAAAAAAAAAAAAAAGACAGAGACAGAAAGAGAGAGAGAGAGAGGAAGAGGAAAAAAATCAGGGCAGAGCATGTGAATCAGGACCTCCTCCCTAGCTGCTAATGATGCTGACAGTGGTGACCAGTGATCTCTGTCCCACTCTACTAACCAAGTTTGCACAATTAATCTCCGTGCTATGACACTGATGGACATTTAATGTAATGATGTCTGTCCCTCACACTCAACACAAGCATGCCTGCTAGCCGGAGTCACTGACAGAAACACAGCACATGCACACACACACACACACACACACACACACACACACACACACAATCTCAAGAAGCATGAGTCTGAATGCAATACACCAATATAATTACATTATTGTGCTTACTTTGGAGGACCATGGCTGCAGGCAGTTGGCATAGCAACGCACAAGGAAAGCCATTTCCTGGGTAGAGAAAGCTTCCTTTTCTAAATAAAAAAAAATCCCTCTTAGGAAACAAACGGCATTGCTGCTTCCCGCAGAAAGCAAGACACTGTAGTCTGTCTCTTAACCTGCAAGGCTCACACTCGATGTGGTTCTAGTGATGTAAGTGGGTTTCTCTCTCACCCTCCCTCTCCCCATATACGCTGAAATATTCAGCTCAAACGGTACACACATTCCTTAAGGCTCGCCCCCTCCTCTACTTAACCATTTCACTCATTAAGGTAGCGATGGACAATTCAGATAAAGTAACAAGCTCTTGCCTGTATTATATCAGCGGCTGTAGGTTAAGCAAGTCTCAGAGGGATGGAATCCATTGATTGCTGACTCCAAATAATATCACTGAAGACAGGGTGGGAAAACGGAGCAAGGACTTACTTGAACAGCTTTGAACTAAAATATGATTTCTTTTTCCTCCAAGGTGGGGAGAAAGGAATCAATGTGACCTCTACCCCACCCTCAGGTATTACTGTGCCATAGTAAATTAGAATGTCTTAAGAATTAATAAAATGCATGCTTAGCAAGCTTTGTTAAATTTAGAAGATGAAATCTTCACACACACACACACACACACACACACACACACATGAGCACACACACACACACACAGATGCAAATATGGTCTTGTCAATAATATTATAATAAACCACCTGGTGTTTTTTTTTTAACAAAGCAAACTTCTACAGGTAGAGCTGAAATTAAAAGAAGAAGCCTTATTCTCTCACAAACTCTAGATTTCACCCAAGCACATGGGTTTACCTAGGCGACAAGGAAAAAAGACACTCCCATAAGCCCTCACAATCAGTTCTACTTTTGAACAGTAGAGAGGACAGAAAGCAGTTACAGAAAATATGCCATCTTTAACAGTGGCCTCTGGCATTGTCAGCACTCCCTACTGGGTCCCTGCTCTATCTGAAGCCTGAATTCATCCTCTTCTTCCTTCCTCTTCATAACAAAAGGCAATTTTTCTTTCCCATGGTGATGGCAGATTCTTCTCCTTTCCTCCCGCCCCCTTCTGAGACTTCTTAAATTACTCATCTACTCCCCACTAATTTGAACACACTGCTCCTAACCCAAAGTCTGCCCCATCAACTTGTAAACATCCACGGCGTTCCTACGTCAAACACAGAGTTAAACCAGACTCTTCCTCAGACTCCATGTTCTCCACGTCTACACTCTTAGTCTCCTTGCACTTCACAACCAAATCTTGCAAAAATTCATTTCTGCTTGCATTGTTTTTCCATCCCGAGTGTGCTGCAGATAAAAGTCTACTTTGATCTGACACAGGCTCACATGTGTTTGGGTCATCTTCAGCACCCAGCACCCACCAGACTGCTTCACTGAACTATTTGACTTTTCTCCACTTCGTCTCTGCCACCATCCCATTCCAGGAATTACTTTTTGCCTTCAAAGCCACAGACATCAACAGTCTGGATCCACTGCAATACTACGCACTCAACCCATTTGCGATATTCCTTCCAGGGATCTTTAAAAGCTGAAGCCTGACTGTTTCACACCCATCTTCCATCTTCTCTGCTCCTTGTACAGATTAAAATGGGACACCGTACCAAAAATTATATATATATATATATATATCTCACAGCTTCCAAGATATCTACCTACACACTTTGGGCTGGCGAGACAGCTCAGTGGGGAAGACACCTGTGGCCCAAACTTGACAAACTAAGTCTGATTCCTAGACCCACATGGTACAAGGAGAGAACAACTCCTCTTCGCTCTACCCATGAGTTACGGCACATACGTGCAAATGTGTGCACGCACACACAGTACAGAAATACATAAATACTTTTTTAAAAAGTATTTACATGCTTACACCCAGTCTAGGGCTCTTGGGTTCCTCTTGCTTCCTGGATAGGCAAAGAGACCTTTGTAGGTGACTTTCTCCATCAAAGCTCTCTCCTTTAGTGTCTCCCTCCATTACAGAATGCACCCCAGGGCTATCCCAACAGCAGCTCATCAGTACAGCCGTGATCTCGCATGCTGTCACGATACTGTGTAAGCAGTACTCTCCTTCCCCACACATGCTCTCAGTCCACAATGGCTGCTACCACGTCTGTCGTGTACGACTGTATACAGAGCCCCAAGCATGACACACAACACGGTCAGCCATAATTGTGTTGGATGGATGCACCACATTTTTATTGACTGGAAACACACACTGGCAAGACCATGTTTATTCTACAGACCACAACCTGCCAAAATTTCAAGAGTTCTGTAACAGATGTAATTCAAACGCAAATGGCACCAAAAACAAGTAATCCAACCAAAACGAACACACAAATACACAGATTAAGAATGGTATCTACATCCAATAGGACATGATTCAGTCTTCCACGAGAGCCACACAGCAGCAAAGTAAACATGGAAGACAGAGGGCTCAACGGGATAAGCCAGTTAGAAACATTCCAAGTGTCTAAGCTAACCAAAGTCTTAGGAACAGCCAGAACAGGCGTTTCCAGGTCCAGGTGAGGGGTGGGTATTAATCAGTTCCTGATTAGTCTGAGTTCGGAAGATGAAATGTTCTGAAGGTGGAAGGTGGTGATGCTGAACGGCAATGGGAATTGCGGAACTACATACTTAAAATGGCAAAGTTAATCGGCACACACACATCACAACATAGAAGTGGTTGACTCAAGGCCTAGACAATCAAACTCCACATTTTTCACCTAGTTCATGCCCGAGTACATCTATGTGCCAACAGTTCTCCAAGTTTCGATAGCCTCATATTGATGGTGTCTTGCCTTATAACGGGAAGGCTTCCTGCTCGCTGTTTCCTCTCTGTGGAAAAATGTGTCACCTCTCTCAAGAAGGAAACTAACCTAATTGGGAAACCTGAGAGATGAAGTAAGAACATCACACATCCTCAGGCTTCAAAGCTCCTCTGTGCCGAGACTCGGCATGGCTGCTTCAGGGACTGGCTCCATGCCCACAACATTCATACCTGAAGACTCAGTACTGACAATTTGGAAGTTTACACATGGACACAACTCGGTCAGGTACTGGTTAAGAAACAAGGTGAGCCCAAGATTAGAAGAATCCTATAACACAGGTTTCATATGAGCAGGGCTAAACTATGAGACCGAGGCATAGCCCTGACCTGTATTCTATTTACCCCATCTCTTAGCCATCTAGACTTAGAAACAATAAACAGGTCTAGGAAAAACAAAACCAAACCCTTTCTGCTGTGTCAAGAACCGAAAAATTTTCAACTCTAGTGACGTTTTAAAAAAAAAAAAAAAGCAGAGATCACAGTTCCTGAACCTCCCTAGTATAAAGGCTAAATCTAACGCTGTACTCCTCCTAATATATCCACTGTTTCTAATTACTCCAAGACGACAAAAATAGTTTGTTTCTTTTATTGGTAACTAATACTCATATTTAAAACTTACTTATTTCTAAATATATCCATGACTTACAATAAGCTTTACAAACAGTTAAGCCCAACAGATACAAGAAAATGAACATTTACCTTCTGTTAGAAAGGGTGTGTAAGACACAAAGTTAGAACGTTAGAAGACTATAGAAGTCTAGTTTCCAACTCCGACTATGCCTGAATAGTTATGCATTGATTTATTTCCTCTTTAGACCAGAGGGAAAGATTACAGAAGCTGGGGTCTGTCGGTGAGAAGCGAAGAAAGAAGTCATCCTTTGAAAACTGAAAAATCAGAATTTTACAAATCTATTTCCTAATATATTACTGCTCCCCAAAAACGTGACATTCCAAACGGTTCTGCAGCTAAGGAGGTCGTTCACGGTAGGAGCACTTGCTTGGAGAGCATGGAGACACGAGTTTGAATCCTCAGCGTGACCTTGCCTGAAACCCAAGTTCTGGGAGTGGAGCCCAGCAGAACCCAGGCAACTAGGTGGCTAGTTAGCCTTCCTGCAATATCAGCGTCAGTAAAAGACCCTGTCTCAACTGTTGCTACCATAAGTTGTCAAAAAGGAAAACTGGGGCTGGAAAAGTTGCTCAGTGCTTAAGAGCATTCATTGTTCTTGCGGAGGCTGCAGATTCAGGCCTCAGCATCAGGGGTCTCACAACCACCTCTAACTCCAGTTCCAGGGGTCCTGATGCTCTCATCCAGCTCCACAGACACCTGCACTCCCATTGTAAACATAAACTCATGCAGGCAGGCTCACACATGCATTCTCAAACTTCCCTCCCCCTCACATACATCTTTCAAAAGGGAAAAGTTGGTTTGGGGGTGGGAGGTAGGACTTGAACCTCGCACATACTAGGCACACACTCTGCCAATGAGCCACATCCCAGGCTTCTGTTTACTTTTATATTGAGACAAGGTCTGAAGATCCTCAGGCTGAACATGGACTTACTCTGCATTTCAGGAAAGCTTGGAATTTGTGGTCCTCCTGCCTTAGACTCCTAAGTAATTGAGGAACTTACTTAGGGTTGAACCACCAGATCATTCCTGACAATTTTTTTGTTTGTTTGTTTCTTAAGACAGGGTTTCTCAGTAGCTATGGAGTCGGTCCCGGAACTCACTTTGTAGGCCAGGCTGGCCTCAAACTCACAGAGATCACCTGCCTCTGTCTCCCGAGTGCTGGGATTAAAGGCGGGCGCCACCACTGCCAGGCTGACCCTTTAAATCTTAACCGCACACCATCACATAACCTATTTCCTCCTTGAGTACACTCCAGATTAGTCTTCCACACATCCCATTGGAAGGGGTCACAGAGTTCATCTATCAAAGGGTGCTTCCAATTCATTATTAAAAATAATTATGGTATAAAATACAAAAGAAGTAGGCACATTGCCTGATACCTAGAAAATGCTAACTAAATATCTTGACTGAATCTAAATTAACGGCAAGCTTTAAAACTCCTATTATGGCAGAGTTATCTAATGGAGGACACATCACGATGGCCCAATGCTCTCGGAGACATACAGTGAAGGAATGTTTAATTGAAGTGGTTTCTCTCTTCAATAAATAAAGCTTCCTGACTACAAATAATTTACGTTGTAAGTGACTCATAACTGAGAAATTAATGTGGTAGCCAATGTGTAGTTGCTACGTTCTGAGAAGACGACAAGGTGTGGAGACCAGCAGAGGTGGGAACAAGCTTGTGAGTCACTAGAAATTCCAACGCTGACTTCCAGAAACGCACTTGTTTGAAAAGCGAGCAGACCTCAATAGCAGATTAAATAAGGCTTACTTCATTTCCTTGAACCTATTTTAAGAAAAGGGCCAGACCTCAACCTTGCAGTGTTCAAGGTTTCGGGGTGGAGTCCTTGAACACTGAGTGCCTTTCCTCAAGCAAAGGTTTCACACAGGGCTCTCTGCTAGATTCCCTGAAGCCAGCACTCCAAACAGGCAGAATTACACCTTCATCGCTAGTCTGTTGTAATGTAGCCCTCTGTGACTAATGCATCCCCATGAAGACCATGAGCTGCTAATGCTCCCTCTGTTTATTTAACAAAATCAGGAAATACTGCACAATGAACTGTCATATAGGTTAGCTGAGGTCCTGGGCCACTGGATGATTTCATTACTGATAATGTCACAAGGATCCTAAAACATGATGCATGGTAGTTGTTCAAACATAGCCATAAACACCTAAACGATTCCAATTCTACTTCCACTAACGTGTGAAGTTACCACAGTGTTTAACACGAGGAAAAATCAGCATAAATCAGTAAGCATAAACATAACTTATTTATTTTTTCGACTAAATTAAGGGCTTTATACCCTGATAGGTAAAAAGAGTATGGAACCCAAATTACACAGAGATGAACATAGAAATCTGCACTTAGAGAAGGAAAGGGTTAGGAGGTGGCCAGGGATTCTCTTATAAAACTGATCTAGCCAAAAGGTTCTGTACATGTCAAGCGTGATTCCCAGGAACCTAATATAATAATTACAGAATTATAAATAATAATTCTATCATCAGATGTGTGGCATCCATAGCCTGGAAGACAGGACAATCTGCTGTAATCTGGGTTGAAGAGTGATGAAAAATGACAGCAACCCATTCTAGCTCTGCTATCCTAGGAAAGCCGGGATGTAAATGTTGTGTTCTCCTCAAGGCAGAAAACACCACAGGACAACTGTAAGGAGCTGAGCTGGTTTAAGGAGGAGAAGGCACTTAGAGGAGAAGCCTCTGTTCAGAGACCTCATCGTGGCTCTATTGAAATAGAATGTAACCATCAACTGGAGCCAGCTTTGGTTAGGGGTGGAGGTAGGTATGTGTCTACCTGCTCCATTCCCTGTGAGTTCACATGTGCCTCGGTGGTCTGCGTCTAGAAGGCTTGTCTCCTCCATGTTCTGCAATCCCTCTAGCCCCATCCCCAGCAGCACATGGCCAACACAAAACAAACTCAATGGTATCTTTGGAGGTTCTCTGTCTCATAACACTGAGTCAGGGAATTTAACCTGACAGCTCTTTTGGGTATGCATTACAGATTCTAGTTTTATGTTTTCAGGGGGCTTCTGTGTGTGTGACTGAAAGCATCTCTGCATCTGTACATGTTTCTCTTGCCTTTGCTTTGGCTCTTTTTCTATTTGTTTTGTCCTATTCTGACTTGCTTTTGTTTTATTTTATTTTATTATTATTCCTTGGATGCCTGGTTTTGTTTTCTAATGAGAGACAGAAAGGGCATGGTTCCAGACAGGAAGGGAGGTGGGGAGGAACTGGGAGGCATTGGAGAAGAAGAAACCGTACTCAGAATATATTGTATAAAAAAAATAATCTATTTTCAATAAAGAACAATAAAACAAAAATACTTTTTAAAAAACTCATGTTGAAATTTCAAATAAAATTTTGTTTAAATAGAAAAACGAGGAAATTCATTTGTACTGGATTTCCTTAGAGATCTAGAATTTGAGCTAAGATTATGTGCAGGCAAGTTACAGTTAAACATTAGGAAGGGTTTCTTCTGAATTTTCTTTTTTAAGATGACGTTTCACTATGTTGGCCAGGCTGCTATCGAAACCATGGGCTCAAGTCAAATGATTCTTCTACTGTAGCCTCTTGAATATCAAGGAATACAGGACAGCATAAGCTGACATGCCCAGTTTATATGAGAGCTTCATATTTAGCTCTTTCCTATAAAAAAACAGTAAGCATTCTCACTCTGTAGCATACAGAAAGATGCAAGTCTGACACACATTACCTACAGGACCATCTCTCAGACACCAGAACTCATTAGAGCAGTGGTTCTCAGCCTTCCTAATGCCGTGACTTTTAACACAGTTCCTCATGTTGCTGTGACTCCCAACCATTAAATTATTCCATTACTACTTCATAATTTTAATTTGCAGCTGTTATCAATTGTAATGTAAGTATCTGATATTTGACACACAAGGAGTCATATCCCACAGGTTGAGACTTACTGTCTTAGAGTATAAATGATGGTGGTTATGTAGAAAGGCAATGTATGAAGTTTATTACTTAAATGGTTCAGATGGGAGAGTCTTCAAATCCTGGCCATGTTCTTAAGTAACATGGCTGCTACCCAACACCAGGTAGTAGCAAATGAGAAGGAAAGAGCAACGTGAGCTGGACAGTGGTGGCGCATACACTAATCCCAGCACTCAGAAGGCAGAGACAAGCCAATCTCTGTGAGTTCGAGACCAGGCTGGTCTACAAGAACTAGTTCCAGGAGAGGCTCCAAAGTTACAGAGACACCCTGTCTTGAAAAACCATAAAGGAAGGAGGGAGGGAGGGAGGACAGGAGGGAGGACAGGCGGGCAGGCAAAAAGAAAGAATATGAGACAGAAGGTTAGAAGAAAAATCTTATTGATGCAAATTAGGTATTTTTTAATAGCACTGAGACTGATCCTCAAGCCTTGTGCATAGTGCACAATAGCAATACACCAACACCCATCTCCTCACTTTCACTTTGAAACATTCTCATTACATTGTTTGTCTAGTCTTCAACTCACTCGACAACCCATACAGTCTATGAACTTGTCACCCTGACTCAAACGCCTGATTAGCTGGAATAACAGGCCTGCACAACAGCCTGGTTATAGAAGGCTTTTACCTCCCTACACTATATGTGCTCCTTTAATATTCTTACATTACCTAAACATTTCTAATATTTTCTTATGGAGAAGCAAGCAATTTTATGACAGAGATCTTTATAAGCAATGACTAATTTTAGACAACTATATATAATATTTAAAAATAAAACCATATACAAGGGTGGGGCATAGTTCAGTTGGCAAAGTACTTGCTATACAAGCATGAAGACTTGAGTTTGAGTCCCAGAATCCACATAAAATGTTAGGCTTGGTGGTACAGTTTATAATCTGTGTGCAGGAAACCTGGAGGCAGGAAAATGCCGGGGGCTTTTTACCTAGCAAGCCTAGTCTACTTGACAAGCACCAGATCCAGGAGAGCTCGACTTTCCCTCAGAAATGATGGATGGATGGATGGATGGATGGATGGATGATGAAGATGGTGCCTAATGAGTGGCAACCATGGTTATCTTAACTTCTATACACACATACATACACATACATACACACACACACACACACACACTTGCTTGCACACATAACATATATGCACTCATTCACAAGCACACTCATACACAAGAATGAGAGAACTTTTGTCAAGATTTTTGACTTCCCCTAATACAGTGTTGGTGCCTACATTTTAAAACATGCTAATTTAAGTCATCCCTTTGCTATAAGAGTGGTACTACTTACTAGTAAGAGCTCATTCCTATACTGGAACAAATAAGAAAGGCTATAGGTGGGGGAAAAGTATTTTATGGGATAGTCCTAAGAGGGGGGAAAATGTAACAAGAAAAACAGTAAGTGAGTCAAAGCCTATCTCTGCACAAAAATAACTGTTTCTGCAGGTTGGACAATTGAATGATAGACTCTATTTCTTTAAAAGATACTTATATAGTAGGCATCTAAACTCATTGAAATAATTGATCTTTATCTCAAATCAAATCCTAAGTTTAAATGGGATTAAGAAACAGTGGCTGTAAAAATCATTTTTTAAAAAAGAACGAATCCCCACGACTGGGACAGGAAAAGATGCATGTGTGGCTTTATGGCTAAACCTTTATTACATGCAGGAAACCATGGACAAGGGACACGTCACTTCATCTCACTGTCCTCATGAGCTTACCTCCTAGAGATGGCGATTTGGCCAAGTGGGTTGAACTGAAGGCTTAACTGACAAAAATCTAGCAGATCTGCACATCATAAACATTCAGGAAGGGTTATTTTCTTCCTTCCAAAATAATTCTAAATGTCTCACGCACTGACGGTTTGGCCAGCTCAGCAGTTAATGTCATAGAGACGGCTGGAAACAACATCCTTGTGCAGATCCCCTCACACGGAACCGTAGTGCAGACAGATGCAAACTAACACTCTTAAAAGAATTAACTAGCGTCAGCTCTGCAGGTCTGATTCCAGGGCATCCACATAGAACCCAGGAGACCTCATGTGGCTTAAAAAAAAATAAACATAAACTATGGGATACAAGATTCCATTCTCAAAAAGCTTACCGACATAAAATTTTTATGTCTTTCCATATCACTATTCAAACTCCAGGATTTCATGAATACCAACAAACAATCTAACTCTGAACTACCCCCTCTAGCCTAGAAACTCATTACTAACTAACAATTCTTTTTATTCCTAAACAACTTAATATTTATAAATAAGAATCCAAGTACTTTTCAAAAATAGTTCTTTTGCTTAAAGACAATGACGGTGACTTTAAATGTCAGCACTAATCAATGGACTTCACCACCATTAACAGAACTGTCCTGGCCCTCCTGGCATAATGTTTAAAAGAAAAATGACAAAAATAATTTAAAACAGAGACTATCTCTAAATAGAAAACCTTTTACATGTTATAGAATTTTAAATGTTTTTGAAAAATGATCTCATGTTTAAGACAACGTTCAATCTTCCCACACATAAATAAATGAACAGAGCCCAGATCACACACCTCGTCTCTCCCTCCCTTAACTGCTCAAACAGAACATTTTTAACTGCCATGTAATTATTCATGCACAGTCAGCTACACTTTGAAATGAAAGTATCCTCTACTACAATGCTGATCTTTAAAAACAAAGGATGATACTAGAACATTTAATTCTATGCATCTGTCAGTTACAATTAAGAGTTGCTAACAAGTAAGTGCACATGTGAATCAGACTCAATGGAGATATAAATACATAACCTCTCCCATGGAGCATTACACACAAACATACATCTTTAACGATACATTGGGAAGAATGTCACAAATTACTGAGCCCACAACTGATCCCCAAAATGTAACAAGAGGCCACAAGAGAACTTTAGAAGTTCCCTGGCCAGTTCAACAATGTTCTAGATATCAAGCAGAGTCTGCTCCTCATAGGAGAGGTTCACTGAACAGTTACTTTAGAGGAAACGTAATCAAATCTATTTTCTTGTCAAGTTGTGTCTAATAGGAAATAAATCGTTCCTTCTAGGACATAAAGCAAAAGAAAAACACACTGGATCGAAAATTGAAAATATTTGCATTTCGGTCCAATGGTAATAATAAAAACAAAGCCAAACACTAACAAGACAGCAATACTAAGATCAAACTCCTAGAAAAATGCATTATTTACAAAGAAGCCAAAGCATGTGGAAGAGCAGAGTTAAAGCAGAAATATTTCCCAATGAGAAAGGGGGTGTGCACAGGGAGACCCCGGCTCCCGAGGCGAGGCATAGAGAGCGCCTCCAGCCCCTCCATGAGTGGCTCTGTTCTCTCAGGGTTTATTTTGCTTTCAAAGCTGATTCTGAATCAGTGTGGACTTGAGGGCACAGCACAAGCAGTTAGACACCCTTGCAGATGACAAAGGAAATTAGCCACCATGTCTGAACACAAGAGGCGAGAAAGACTGACGGCAGCATCTCCATACAACAGCACTAGAGGGACCCATGAAGAGAGGATGGTGACACATTCAACCCAGAGGGCAAGAAAGACAATAAATATCAGTTAAAACCACAATTCTGGGTTTTACTTTATAATAAATATATAAATACATAAATTACTTTATTTATTCAATTGGAGACAATCTGTCATTAACTAGACTATCCTGAACTGTTAAAGAACATTGTTTAAACTATTTATAGTAAGAGGTGGTGTCTGGAAGAGCGGATTAAAACTAGTTTCACCATGCTGACACTTAGCCCTTGCTGGCTTGGAACTCATTCTGTAGAGAGGTATGAACTCACACCCACAGCACCCCTTACCAACACCTCCAGGTGCTGGGATCACAGCAGTACACAGCCACACCTGGAAGCAAAGCCCAGCTTTAAAGCTTATACAGCTGCTGTGGAACAATCTTTGTATATACAAATATGTGTTGTTTTCATTATTGATAAAAAGCTGATTGGTCGATGGCTAGGCAGGACAGGATATTTGGGGCAGAGAGAATGCTGGGAGGAAGGGTAAAGTCTGAGAGTAGATGCAGGGGAAAGATGAACATGCCATGTGAAAAGAAAGTATTGCCAAGTGTTAAAGGGTAGACAAAAAAATGTAGGTTAATTTAAAATGTAAGAGTTAGCTAATTACAAGCCTGAGCTATCAGCCAAACATTTATAATTAATATTAAGTCTGTGTCGGTTGTGTGGGAACTGGCAGGTGGGAAAGAGGAATCTGACTACACTCAACAGATACCACACAGGTCATACTCATCACCTTAATGGATAGCTTGAGTTTAGGCTTTTCAGGAAGAAGGGGAGATCAAAAACAGGATCCCTAAAGGAGAAAAGGCTCTAAATAAAGAATGCCAAATAAGGTAATTAAAACTTGTAATAATTGCAGATGACTTTTGATAACAAATAAAACTAATGTATGCAAAACATTGTTCTACTTTAGTTTCTGCTACTGTCATTAAACAGTAACCAAAACTGCAACTTGGGGAGGAAACTTTGAGACTTTAGTCAATATTCAAGAAGATACATTACAGATATGCACACAGGCCAATCTGATGGAAGCAATTTCTCAACTAAGGTTCCATCTTCTTAGGAGATTCCAATTTGGGTCAAGTTTTGCCAAAGCCTAACCAGCATGAACATTAGTCAACATTAAAGCATTGTAAAATTTCAATCCCATTCATATTTAGCTCGGGATCTTCTTGTTTGTGCCTCCTACAGTGTGTAAGGAAATTTAGGAGAAATTTTTAAAGAAAAAAAAATAAGGAAGTGTATAATTCATTCTAAACAAAAGCACAGGCCCAAAGCATGGGTTCCACAAACAGCCTGGTACAATGCTCTGACACCATCTTCAAGACGTAAACACAGGGCTCCATGTCTTCGTTTTGATTGGGTTTTACAACTATGCAGTACCTCCTAAGATAAAGATGAAGGGAGAGAAACAGATTGCGTGTATATCCAGACAGGTTCATGGCTGCAGCACACTACACTGAGTCACGCTCCCAGAGGTGCAGATTTGTGACTTGCCAGTCTCCGCAGAAGCATGCACCTGTTTTCCTCTTGAATTTATAGATTTATTTTGTGAGCATTTTGCTTACATGTATGCCTGCATGCCACGTGCAAGCTGGGAGCCCGCAGCAATCAGAGGAGGACGTTAAATGCCCTGGAACTGGAGTTTAGGACAGCTGTGAGCTGCCATGTCAGTGCTGGGAATCAAACCTATATCCTCTGCAAGGAGAAGTATTTTTATTCTCTGAATCATCTTTCCAGTCCATGAGTCAATTTCCTTAAGACAACCAGATAGTCTCCTTTCTTTCTCTTTCCTCTTCTCCCCACCTCTCTCTGTTTCCTCTTTCTGGAGAACTTAAGTACACCATGCAAATAAAAAGGAAGGAACCATGAGCAAACAGTCTAAAAGAATGGTTCTCAAAGATTCCAGGCAGTGCCCATAGAGTGTGAGGTCAAACCATTTTCACCATGACTCACACATTACCTGTTGATGTGTCAAAGTAGTGGTATCTGCAGTGACTATAGTACCATCCTACTATGGTCATTGCCCTGCTGTCATCCATATTCACAGCAAAAACAAAAGACAAAGAAAGAACAAAAACTAGATGATGCCACGTGTCCCTGATAAAACAGTAGTAACCATCACGATTTTCCTTCTGTATGAAGCAATGGAAAGCACTCAGTGGCCTTTGGTCACACTCAGAGGTGTCAAGGTTCAGTTATCTCGAGGTATATTGGGGTCTGGACTCATTTGAAGTTGAGTTTTGTGCAGGGTGATAAGTATGGATTCATTTGGATTCTTCTACATGCAGCTCAATCCAGTTTGACCAGCACCATTTGTCCTGTGTCCAGTGAGTGTTTCTGGCTTCTTTATCAAAAATCGTGTCTACGGATATGCGGATTTATGCCTGGATCTTCAACCATTGATCAACATGTCAGGTTTTGAGCCAATACCACATTATTTGTATTCCTATAGCTCTGTAAGACAATGTGAAATCTGTAATAGTGATATCTCCACAGTTCGTTTATTATTCAGAATCATTTTAGCTATCCTAGGTTTTTTTGTTTTTCCTTATGAAAGTTGTCTTTTCAAGATCTGTGATGAAATGTGTTGGAATTCTGATGGGGACAGCATTGAGTGGGCTGATTGCATTTGGTAAGATGCAAATGTTATCTATGTTAATCCTACTGACTCATGAGCATGGGAGATCTTCTCATCTTCTGATATCTTCTTCAATTACTTTCTTTAATGTCTTGAAGTTTCTATCATACAAGTCTTTCCCTCGCTTGGTTACCCCCAAGATATTTTATATTATTTAAGGCTACTGTGAAAGGTGTTATTTCACTGATTTCTTTTTCTGTCCATTTGTTGTTTGTATATAGAAGGGCTACTGGTTTTTGTGAGTTAATTTTGTAGCAAGCAACATTGATGAAAGTGTTTATCTGCTATAGGAGTTCCCCAGTGAATGAATATTTAGCCAGTCTCTCCCCCCCCCCTCTCTCTCTCTCTCTCTCTCTCTCTCACACACACACACACCTCATATCATCTAAAAATAAGAATACTTTGACTTCTTCATGTATAATATGTACCCCCTTGATCTCCTTCAGTAGTCTTATTGCTCTAAGACTTTAAGTACTATATTGAATAGATAAGAAGAGAATGAACAACCTTGTATGGTTCCTGATTTCAGGGGAATTGCTTTGAGTCTCTCTCCACTGGGCTTGCTGTAAACTGTCTTTTTAAGCTTGTCTATATCATGGATAACATTTATCAGTTTATGGATGGTGAACCATCCCTGCATCTCTGGGATGAAGCATACTTGATGGCGGTGGATGATCTTTTTGATGCGTTCATGGATTTGGTTTACAAGTATTTTCAGTACTTTTGCATCTGTGTTCATGGGGAATGAGTCTGTAGTTTTCATCCTTGCTGGGTTTTTATGAGGTTTGGGCATTAGGGTCTCATAAAACAAGTTGGTAAATACTCCTAAAGTTTCCATTTTATGGAATAATTTGAGGAGTATTGGCATTAGCTCGTATTTGAAAGTCTAGTAAAATTCTGCACTAAAATCATCTGGCCTTGGGCTTTTTTTTTTTAAGTTGGGAAATTTTAAATAGCTGCTTCTACTACACTAAGGTTAGAGGTCTGTTTAAATTGCTACTCTGATCTTGATTTAACTTTTTAAAGTGGTATGCTTCAAGAAAATAATCCATTTCTTTTTAATTTTCCAAATTAGCAGAACACGGGTTTTTAAAGTATATCCTTATAATATAATATACTTTATATCATAAAGAACTTTGTTTTTTGTTCTTTGTTTCTATTCTGTTAATTGCAGCCCTGATTTTGATTATCTCTTGCTCTCTGTTCCTTTTTGGATATGATTTCTTCTTTTTGTTCTAGAGCTTACAGGTGTGCTATTAAGTTCCCAGTATAAGATCTCTATAATATTTTAATGTAGGCACTTAATACCACAAACTCGTCTTTTAGAACTGTCTTCATTGTCTTCCATAAGTTTGGGTATGCTATATATTCATTTTCGTTCAATTCTAGGAAGCCTTTACTTCCTTTATTCATTTGTCTTGAACCGTATTTCATTTAGTAGTGAGCTGTTCAGTTTCCATTAGTGTGTAAGCCTTCTGTTGTTTCTGTTGCTGTTGATATCCAACTTTTAATCCTTGGTTGTGAGACAGGATGCAAGGTGATTTTCTTCTATCTGTAGAGACTTGCTTTGTGTCTGTATGTGGTTAATTTTGGAGGAAATTCCATGAACTGGTGAGAAGGTATATCCTTTTGTGTTTGGGTGAGATGGTCTATAAATATGTTAGGTCCATTTGGTTAATTATGTGTCAGCTACCACTGACAGTGTGTCAGTTCTTCTGTCTAATTTTGTCTGGATGACCCACTAACAGTTGTGAGGTCAGTATGTGATTTTGGCTATAGTAGTGTTTCTTTCATGAATTTGGATGCACTTGTATAAGAACTGAAATTCCTCGTGGTTGTGTCCTTCTCTATCTCTACCAATTAGTTTTGGTTTGGAAGTCTATTTTGTCAGATATTAAAATGGCCACACCAGCTTGCTTCTTAGGTCCATTTCTCTGGACTGTCTTTCCATCCTTTGACTCTGAAGTGATGTATATCCTTGATGTGAAGGTGTG
The DNA here is from genome assembly GCF_982192425.1 of Myodes glareolus. Taxonomy (NCBI): domain Eukaryota; kingdom Metazoa; phylum Chordata; class Mammalia; order Rodentia; family Cricetidae; genus Myodes; species Myodes glareolus. The sequence continues at coordinate 11,008,347 of NC_142045.1, read as the reverse complement.
TTTCTTGGATGCAGCAGGAAGATGGATCCTGCTTGTATCCATTCTGTTAGTCTGTCTCTTTTTACTGAGGAATTGAAACAACTGATGTTGAGAGATACCAATGAGCAGTGTTTGTTGACTCCTGTTCTTTTGTTGTTGAGGGGTATGTGTGTGTGACCCCCTCTTTTTATTTGCTGGTCTGTGATTATTCTTTGGTTTTATCAACTGTCTTACTTTCTCCATCTATAGTGATTGAAGGTTTTCTGGGTGAGGATTGGGCTGGCATCTGTGGTCTCTTAAGAGTCTGTAGAACATCTGCCCAGGCCCTTCTGGCTTCCAGAGTCTCCATTGAGAATTCAGGTACTATTCTAATAGGTATGCCTTTATATGCTACTTGGTCTTTTCTCCTTGCAGTTTTTAACATTCTTTCTTTGTTCCCTACATTAGTGTTTTGATTATTATATATCAAGTGAACTGGTCCATATTTGGCGTTCTGTATGCTTCTTGTACCTTCATAGGCACCTCCTTCTTTAGGTTAGGGAAATTTTCTTTGACTTTGTTGAAAACTCTTGTACTTTTAACCTGGGTTTCTTCTCCTTCCTCTATTCCTATTATTTTTATGATTGGCCTTTCCAAGTATCCAAGATTTCTTGGATGTTTGTGCCAAGACTTTTTTTAGATTTAACACCCGATGTATCCATTCCTTCTATCATGTCTCCAATGCCTGAGATTCTTTCTTCCATTTCTTGTATTCTGTTGGTGAGGCTTGCCTCTGAGGTTCCTATTCCAATTCCTAAATTTTCATTCCCAAACTTGGGCTTTCTTTGCTGATTCTATTTCCAATTTCCAGGTTTTGAACTGTTTTGTTCATTCATTTCCAATACTTGTTTTCATAGATTTCTCTAAGGCATTTATTCATTTCCTCTTTACGGACTTCTATCATATTTACAAAGGCTATTCTAAAGGGTCTTTCTTGTGCTTCATGGTGCTTTGTTGGAATACTCAGGCCTGCTCTGATAGGGGTGCTGGGCTCTAGTGTACACATATTATCCTGACTGTTATTGATTGTGTTTTCATGCTGACATCTAGGTACTGATACCCGGTTTTGTCTTTGTTGGGAAGGTGTTTTGCTCCTTGGTTTCTGTTGCTCTCTCTGGTTCTTAGGAGAGTGTGGTGGCTGTGTACTGTCTGGTGGGAAATTCTTCTGGGATCCTAATAGGTGTGACTACTGTGGGTTCCGGGTAAAATGTGTTTCTGGGAATTGGGAGCTGACACTTAGGAATAGGGATGGGCTGGTGGGGTTGGGGCTGTGGGATACACAGGAGGAAGGAAAGCAAGTTGTTCCACCAGGATCTGCTTAGTCAGTCCCCTGGAAATGGGGAGCAGAATGTTTGGACAGGCCACAGCAGAAAGCCTGCTACAGAGCTGAGGAGGAGACTGGGGACCTGGATTTAGAGAAGCAGAGGGAGAAGCTGGCTTACCTACTTCCTGGCCACAGTGGATTGTGGGTTGCCAGGGACTAATTATGTAAAACAACAACAATTTAACAATACTCTACCCTTCTATAATCCCTTTTCTGTGTCAGGCCAGACTTTCTTCATGGACCTTCAAACATTTCTTCAAACAAAAGAACGTATTAAAATGGATTCCCCCACAGATGAGGATATGAGAACAGCACACATTAGGAATATCTATCACTGCTCTTATTTTTGTTCTATAAAGTACTTATGTATCTCTTAGAACACTGATGCTAATGGCTGACAGCTTATTGTCCTTTAGACATTTCCTTTAGATTTGCTGACTTTTATTACTTTATTTGTGTGAGTGTTTTGCCTGCAGGTGTGTGTGCACCACATGCATTCAGTGCCTAAGGAGGTCAAGGGATCATTTGAGTCCCTGGAACAGGAAGTAAGGGTGGCTATGAGGTGCCAAGTGGGTGCTGGGAACTGAACCTGGGTCCTCTTAGCTGCTGAGCCATGTCTCCAGTCCCCTTACTATTCTTTTTTAAACTGACGAGTTGATGTGGGGTGTCCTTCTGAATATGTGCTGCTCATACTGGTTAATGAATAAAGCCGCTTTGGCCTATGGCAGGGCAGAATATAGAGAGGCTGGAAGAGACAGAGAGGCAGTAGGCGGAGTCAAGGAGATACCACATGGCTACTGAAGGAGAAAGATGCCTGTTGGAACCTTATCTTACTGGTAGGCCACAACCTCATGGTGATACACAGATTAACAGAAATGTGCTAAGTAAAGATGTAAGAGCTAGCTAGGAATACACCTAAGCTATTGTAATTAATATAGTTTCTGTGTGATTATTCGAGTCAGGGTGGTCAGGAACAAAAGAGCAGTCTCCATTTACAATGACTGAACATATACTCTCATTTTTGCTTGCTTGTGTTTAGAGACAGGGTTTTTGTCGGTAGCCCTGGAACTTGTTCTGTAGACCAAGTTGGTCTCAAGCCCAGAGATCCGCCTTACTCAGCCTCCAGAGCACTGGGATTTAAGGTGTGCCTGGCATTGCTACCACTGCCAGGCTTTTATTTTTCCCCTTGTTTTAAATTTCCAGTGAGACAGAGGATGACATGGAGAGCCTGGTGTTATCAAAAACACCTGGGAGGCCTGAGTAAGACTTAAGGGCAGAAGAATCTGAAATGAAAACAGCTCAAGAAGGGCTGGCTATAGTCAGACAACAACCAGCCTCTTGGCCTCTTGCAAAAACCCACAGTTACCAGTTGCTGTGGAACTCTGGAATGGAGGGTGCTGGGCTCAGAAGAACCCTCCGGCTGACCAGCTGATGAAAGGTTAGCTGGTGTAATCGAAGCTGGTACATGCTAAGTGTGAGGTCAAAGGTCACTCCAGAGAAAAACAAACTGAAGCTGCAAGTGCTCCTCAGTTCAGGAAAGCCAATGCCAGGGACAAGAAGGTGGGCTGGTGACATATTCACCGCACAGAGCAACAAATGGTAAACAAACAAACAAAAAAAATCACTCTTTCTCTAAAACCTTCCCTTGGTAGTTACCAAAGTCCTGATAATTTGCAGAATTTTTTAAAGGTTTGGCTTCAAACTTCCTACAGAAACTGCAAATATGTTTATAATTAATGAAAAGGAAACGCCACGTTTTGAGGTATAACTGTTTTTTAAATACTCAAAATACCTTCTAGACTGTCCCGGAACTAGCATGTTTACCACCGCCCTCGTACGCCCTCCAGTCTTCTGCATCTGAGTTGCTCCTCTCCTCATCCAAACCAGGAATTCCCATTTCAGGGCCACTTGACCTTCACTTCTAGTCAAGGCCACATCACGCATGGGCACCACCTGCCTTCCACCTGAGCCCACACAGTACTGCTCTAACAAGTACCCCCGATACCTCCTACAGCCATCTCCCCCCGGATGAGATGCTGCTCTCCAGCCTATGTGAAATTTGATGATCAGAAAACAGAGCAAAGAAATGGGTAAGTCCAAACCAGTTTCAAATCCACTACCGACTTACTTTATCACGACATCTGTTTAAAGCCAGTAAGGTGACAAATGTAATGTCACATGATGCTTATTTTAAGCGAGAAAGACCACTGAAAAGGACTTCAAAACAGACGACTGTAGTATGTAAACCTCAATAAAAGTTGTATCAGAGGCTTGCTCCTAATCAGTTAAAAATACAAATAGATGTAACTGATAGACACTAAATCATTTGAGAATAAGGGAGAAATTTTATATATACAGATATACATATTTACATACATATTCATTAGATTGGTATGCAGATCATTAGATGTCTTAAAATCATGGTTACATAAATAATTAAACTATTTCATTTCACAAATGTCTTAAAAAAAAACTAGCATGTGCACATTCCATTACATGCTAGCTAGCATCACCCAGAGGGTAACAATATCATCTGGCTATCACTACTGTTTTAACACTGGATTCCAAACTCAGAACATATCTAATTACTCACTATTCTATACACCGAAAACAGACTTCTTGCAACTGATAGCCGTTATAACAAGACCAAGTGAGCACCGACAGACGATAGCAAAGCTGGCATGTCCAATGTGGAGAGCTTTCCAACCAGCTTATAATACCCAAGGCTAGAAACAGGGCGGGGCAAGGGGCACATGATGAAAATTGAAGCTGGCAGAGATGAAAGGAATTTTTGCGGTGGTAACGCAAAGCGGATTTTTAGTCAACTCTATTTAAAACACATGCAGGCAGAGAGAGGGAGCTACCCGTGGTCACAGCGAGAGGCAGGACAAAGTGCCACTGATCTCTTTTGACAAACAAATTGTTTGAAATATTGCATGACTTGCTACACAACACTGCTATTACTTTCAACTGAAAGATAGGTCCAATTATGACATCAATACAAGCTCTCTTTCCGAACGGAATGAAAGAACAGTAAATCCCAGTGGACACCGGAGTTCTCTAGCAGGGATGATGTAATACACAAAAATAGAAATCCTCCAGCAGAAGCTGAAACTTGGGTAAACAGCACACTGCATGCTATTCTCAACTGCCTTGCGTGAATGTGCAATGCAGGCTGTTAATAGCGTGAGAAATCATTTTATGCTTTAAATTATTTTGTGGTTTACATGTCACTATCTATGCTCTATAGCCTAATTTTTTAATCCATACTAATGAAATCAGCACAAATACCTGATTTTTAACTGCAAAAAAGAGAAAAGGTCCCTCCCTAAAGCCGGGAGGGTGACAGCAACGCGGCTGCTCTGTCTGCAGTTTGCCAGAAACTGCAGGGTAAGGTTTCCTCCACCTATTGTTTGGAGACCCTTCCATCAGGACCTCTCTGGGGGATTTAAAATGCAACATGATCTGAGTGAAGAGGAGTCGGTCAGTTTGCTGACAAGGAGCATGCAAAGGGTACTTTTCACATTCTCAAAAGACACTAGTGAAACCCAAAGCATCCACATGCCTACAATGCACAGCTTTAGCAAGGTGGGGCTGTGCACGCTCCTCCTCACTAACTTCCACTCCACACCCTTTCTGGTCCTTCTTCACGAATTGGCATTTGTATTTGCGTTGGGCTAAGGATGTGGTCAGTTGGTGGAATGCTTGGCTAGCACAAATGAAGGAAGCCCCACTACAGCAGCAACTGGACACGTTGGTGCATACCAGAGATCCTGGGGCACGGGAAGTGAAAGCAGAAAGACCAGAGGCTGAAGGCCATCTGCACTGGCAGTTACAGACGACCCGGGAGAGAAAACGCTTAACTAAACAAAACCCCCAAAAATAAAACCAAAGCCTTGATTCAAGCTAATCTACTTCAAACCACGACTCAAGCGTGTGTGCTTGTATGTGGGGAGACCGTGAAACATGACTGTGCAGGGAAGCACTATGGGTAGACCAGCTAAAATGAGTGAACCAGAGCAGTGGTTCTCAGCCTTCCTAATGTTGGGACCCTTTAACACAGATCCACACACTGTGGTGACCCCACTGCTACTTCCTAATTGTCACTTTGCTACTGCTGTGAATCCTAACAGAAACACCTGACGTGCAGGTTCAGGACTGCTGAATGAGAGATATTTGAGACCACCATTTCTGTCGCATACCTGTTTTCTTTTTTCCAAGATTTATGTATGTGTATGATGACGTGGAATTCCCCTCTGTATGCTGTGAATACCACTGGTGAACAAAGAAATTGCCTTGGCCTGTTGATAGGGCAGAACTTAGATAGGTGGGGAAAACTAAACTGAATGCTGAGAGAAAGAAGGGCGGAGTCAGAGAGAACCCATGTAGCCCCGCTGGACACCAACGCCAGTCACAGCCACGGTCACAGCCTCTTGCCGATACACAGATTACTAGAAATTGGTTAAATTAAGATTTAAGTGTTAGCCAATAAGAAGCTAGAGCTAATGGGTCAAGCAATGTTTCAAATAATATTGTTTCTGTGTTATAATTTCAGATCTGAGCTGCTGAGCAGCTGGGAACCAACGAGCAGCCTCCTTCAACAGTCTGAGTGTTTCCCTTGTGTGTATGTCTAAGTACCACATGTGTACCTGGGTCCCACAGAGGACAGAAGAAGGTATCAGATCCCCCTGGAACTGGAGTTACAGATAGCTGTGAACTGTCACATGGAACTGAGACAAAAGGGGGCTTCTGCAATAGTGCCCTTCACTGAGCTCACTCTCCTGCGGTGGGATGTTTGTACAGTATGGGAAGATGTATAGCTGAGATCGGTGTAATAAAAGAGGAGAGGGAAGCAGAGGAGGAGTATCTAGGCACACAGGAAAGGCCAAGAGACATGGAGAGGAAACAGGAGGTACAAGATGGAAGAGAAGTAGCCAGGAGAAAATGTAGATTAATATAAATGAGTTAATTTGAGATATAAAAGCTGCTTGGGGTCAAGCCTAAGCTAAAGGCTAAACTTTCATAATTAATAATAAGTCTCAGTATCATTATTTGTGGGCTGGCAGTCCAATGAGAAACTACTATGCTCTCCAGCCCCTACTTCTACTTTCTTCAGTTTGAGTCCTCACCCTTAGGTCTTAACACAGTTGTCAAGTTCAAATACTGTTTCCACTCCCACAGCTTAAGCAGGTCCTTAGGGTCATCCCTATTCCAGCTTGGAGCAGGTAAGTTTATCAAGAACTGAACTTCTAAGTAGGGTGGCACACCTTCAGTCCTAGCACTCAGGAGGCAGAGGCAAGTAGATCCCTGTGAGTTCAAGGCCAGCCTAATCTATGGAGGGAGTTCAAGGACAGCCAGTGCTACGTAGAGAAACCCTGTCTTGAGACAAACAAACAAACATACAAATAGTGAGCAACAGGGTGTCATAGCCTCTTTTCTGGCCACTCTAGCACTCATTTCTCAACATGGCATCCCCAAAGTGAATCCAGTTCTATTAAAGGGAGAGGAGACCCACAGCAAATGGGTCTTTGAGCAAATGAAATTCTTCATGTGAACTATTTCTCCTTTGGCCATGACATTCCATTACGACTGACAGATATGAAGGCCACTCCCGATTCTGCAGTGTGCCCAGTGCATGTCCCTCCACCCTATATTTTCCTATATTTTTATTATCTGTATTTCCCTGTCAAATTGCAAGGTCAGGGGGACGAATCACTTGATTCTGACACAGATCTGAAAAAAGGGCATCCAACAAATGAAGAAGTCTATAAAATAAAACACTGACTTTTTCCCGGATGACAAAGGAAATAAAATCTTCAGTTTTCTGAAGCCCTATCCTACTCAGCCCACAGAAAGACAGTGACATCAGCAGTGAGAACAGATGCTTTTGCTTCACTCAAGCAAACGGATGCTGGGGGGACAAATAAGGGGATAAATGTTTAAAGAAACAGTTATAACACTGACCCTACATTTACGTAACTTTATGTGTGATCAAAATCATTTTTAAATATATATATATAAATAATTAGAGTCAAGAGAGACATGGGCTAAGGTAAACTCTGAAGTTCTTAATATTCCAAGAAATTTACTAAAACACGAAGTCACTGACATCTAACTTAGAATGCATTTTCATACAGTTAAGCAGGAGACAGACACTACATCAAACCAAGGAAGCATTGAAAAGCTAGTGAGAAAGCAGAGCCATGAAATAGGTGAAAACACCTGGATTTCTAATTTAAGAGTAGCTCATTCAAAAAACTCGTCCCAAATAAAAAATGTGTATAAAACTGACTGCTGTAAGCAACTTTTTATTTCAATAAGCAATAACTTTTAAAACTAAACCTACCAAGAAATCCTTATGGAAACACCAACTTAAATCTATTTTTTAAAAAATACCAAAAATGATGATGTATGCTTGAGAACACTGTCATATTTCTCCTATTTAGACATCACACAATAAATACACATGTTAAAAAAATTATAAAATATTCACAAACATGTCTAATTGTCAGTTTTGTGTATGGATTAAAAATAAGTTTAACTTTTAAAGCATGGAAAAGATTTTTAATATCATTTAGAAATATGCAAGATATATGCTAAAAAAAACAGTGATATCATAAATGGACATAAAAAAAGTAGGATTTATCCGACACACACACAAAAGAAAGAAAACAATAAAACAAATAAAAAACACTCATAGCCAGGCATGGTAGTAGCATATACCTTTAATCTCAGTACTCAAAAGACAAAGGCAGCCAGATCTCTGTGAGGCAAAGCCAGCCTGAACTACCACGCTGAGTTCCAAACTAGCCAGTGAGATCCTGTCTCTAAATAAATCAATGAGAGAGGCAGATGGACTGATGTCAAAGGGGGGGGGGCGGGGGACTGGTCTTCCAAAGTCTCATACATGTGTCATCTAATTATACTGATGTCACATTGTACAGCATTTAAAAAGCATTAAGGTCGCATTGTAGTCAACACGTTACTATGATGTAATATTTCCTACTGCTCTTGCATACCCACAATCAATAAGTTAAACCTGACCTACTGAAAAGCTCCACACCTACAATGCTTGTAGAAAACCAAAGCCACCAGAAGCGATGTAAAACATCTTTTCCCATGACTGACAGGTTCTCAGCGTCTCAATGTTCTTCGCTGAGATCAGAATGCCTTATCTTGTACCTGTATTCACAGTCGTGAGAAGGAAGGTTATGTTTCAGAGAGCAAGGCGTAGTGGAAGAGTGTCAACGAGAATGTCAAGGGTAGAGTACATTTTAATGTTCTAACCAGCCTTGGAAGCTAGAGACACCTCAAGTTTCGGCGGGAAGACATAACACCCACAAGTGAGAGATGCTTTCTTTGGTCTCCAGTCTGATTTCTTTCTGTACCATTTCTTTTCCTTCCAGCCTGGAAAGAATAAAGCACTCCCTTTTTCACCCATTACAGTAAGAGAATAAAACACAGCGGAAGAGGTGCGTGCCAACTTCCAACATCACTCCAACCAGGCTTCCTGAGATCTACTCTGCCACCTGAGCTCCCGTCTTCACCGTGGACCTGGAGCATCCCTGCTATACCAATGTCCAGAAATGGCCTGAAGCAACAAATGGGCAAACAAAAATCTCTTTCCTACCCCACTCTTAAAGGTAAATCAATGCTGGTTTACGCCCCAAGAAAGTCATTTTAGGAGTTGACTCCAAATTACGAGGCTCCGCCAAGAACAGTGTTACTTGATTCCATAATCTACTCTCATAGTGAGGGTGAACGTTCAAGCCTTTTTGGTGACCTTAACAGCAGTGGTGAGTTCCACTCGTCAAAATGTTAGAAAACACTAGTGAGCGTTCTCTTCGCACTGCATATTAAAGCGTTCGTTCTCCCTGCAAACCTCGCACACTCGCCTTGTGAAGCGTCCTGAAAACGTCTTCATGATTCTGAGGAAATCAACATTTCTGAGGAAATGTTCTAAGCCATTACAACACATCTAATTTTAAAAGCGTACATAAAGTATACATCACGGCATGTGCTTGAAATTCAAGTTTTAAATAAAAATTAGGTTCTTAATTTTTCATGCCAGAAAAGGACAAATTACATTGTGGATTAAAAGGAAAAAAATTACATTGTGGATTATTTTTTAGCTATTAAATTGTGTATTCTTAAAGCACTGTCTTTCCAGGTAAAAACTGAAAACACTAATGGTCTTTAAATGTCATATGGCTAAGAAATTATACAGCCATCAGGTTGAAAAGTTGGATAAAAGTTTTAGATTTATCATATCATTCAAAAATCAGCAGTGTCAGGGCTGGGTGGATGGTTCGGAGGTTAAGAATGCTTGTTGAGTAAACACAAGGACCAGAATTCAGACCCCAGCACCCAAAGAAACAGCAGAGTGTCTGTGCATGCGTGTGTGCATACGTGCATGCGTGTGTGCATACGTGCATGTGTGCATGCGTGTGTGCATACGTGCATGTGTGCATACGTGCATGTGTGCATGTGTATGAGCTGGAGAGATGGCTCAACAGTTAAGAGCATTTGCTGTTCTTGTAGAGAACCCATGCTTAGTTCCCAGTACCCAAATACCCATGCGGTGGCTCAAAACTGTTCTTAAACTCCAGTTGCAAGGTATCCGACACCCTTTTTTGAACTCTCCAGGCACCAGACAAGCAGGTGGTACTCCTACATACATGTAGCCAAAACACTCATACACCTAAAATAAAATAATCTAAAACAATTTCTTGAAGCGGGTTTGAAGCACACCTCTGCCCCTATCAGAGGATCTCTGGGGACGGCTGGCTGCCAGCCCAACTGATAAAAGCAGGCTCCAGGTTTAGCAAGACCCCTACCTCAAAGGAACACAGCAGAGAGTCATAAAGAGTATTATGTTTGGGCTCCATATACTTGCACACATCCATGCACCCACGTACACATGTATACAGATACCATGCCACCAAACCACATACAAATTAGCTGTGTTTCTAAACAATACTATACCAACCGTGCCACCTGTGGAATAGACACGTATCCCCTTGCAGAGAATACAAAGGAGTTGTCTCATTTAATTTGAAAGTTTATATAGCCTGTAATTTGAAGTAGAGCTACGACAATACTCAAACATATTAATGACAGATATCCTCAAAATAAATACAATTCATTACTCACAACCTTTGTCCTGTACAGTAACATAGCCATAAGTGTTACTATTACTCAATCATCTCCCAGAGACTCATCAGTTGTTCTTCCATAATTACAAATTCCCTAAGCCAACCATAACCCACACCTTCAGAAGACCAAATCACAGATTAGTTATCGCAGGCATTGAGAAACAAGATAGGTATTATAGACTCTTAATTAAAAGGTAGGCAAACCAAAGCATGAAATCTGGTTATAATTAACGTGCAAATAAGAAAACACAAAAAGAGATTTGAAGTTCCAGTTTCTTTTCTTAACTAAGCCTGTTTTTATTTCTTAATGAAACTGAAACTGAAATTTCCCATTATATTCCCCAAATGCGCTCATACTGGGATTTCTAAACTTGCTTTTTCAGCTCTTGAACAATTAAAACATAAGTTTCTAAGGAATTTCCCATGAGTTTTCCCACAAAAAAAAAAAAAGGCACTTCCAATGTCTGTCTTTTCTTATTTGCAAAACTAGTTAACAGAAAACAATGCTCCGTTCATTCTTAAAAATCAACAGCACTGTGCTCTTCAGGTAAGGACCAGCGCGTCTGTAGATAGCACAAGTGAAGCCTCCTGCGCTTCTTCCACCTAAACCAACACTCCCGAGGTGTGCACGAGTTTCACCCCAACAGGTGAAACACGGCAGGACAAGACCGAGCCAACGACATCAGCACTACAATTCATTAGTAACATTGCGGACTCACACACAGACTTCGGTTAGTGTTAGGAAACCACACGGATTACGATACCTGGGATTTAGTGCATTCCTTTGAGCCAGAATGAAATGAGTGCCATAAAAGGAGGGAAGGAAAAGAGGAACAAAGTCAGACATGCTGCACATTGCATCTGCCAAACGAAGATCACGTTTCTACCGGTGTGGAATGGCAGCGAGGGCCGGCTGCACGTGCTGTGCTGTGTTCTTTAGCCATGCACTGGACAGTCATTGTGAGTCGCCCCAAGAACGCTCATGCAACCCCACTCTCTGAGACCAGCTTTCCATCCTAGCCCATCACTAGTCAACTTCTTTCCGAGAGAGAGATTCTGTTACGAGCAATATGACTCACAGCAAATGAAGAACAATCATTTCTATTTAAATCTTTTTCTACCATGTCTATCAAACATATAAAACAAATTTTGTTTTCCTTGTTAAAACCTGTTTAGACCAAATAAATTTTATAAACATACACACATATATACATATATGCATACATGTATGTATGTATGTATACATAAAACTAAAATACAATTTATACTTCAAAAAAGACCCAGTATTTTGAATTATAACCATGGCATTGACACTCTTAATTCATTTAGTAAAATTTATACCAATTGGTCACATATTGGTAAGTAAATTATTGATAAAAATAATTTATTTTACTATTGAATTGTTTCTAAAAGTAATATATTGTTTAAAAATACTTTTTAAAAAAAACTCACAGCAACACAAAAATCTACATTTTAAAAAACAGACCAAGGAAGGGAAATTTATACATGGAAGGGTAATAAAATATTCCATAAAAGACAAGACATAGCAGACAAGATAAACCGCTATAATGTGACCCTCTGACTTAAGCACCCCACACATGCCCATTAGGGTCATCCCGTCAAGGTGAGCACTGAGCAGGGAAATCTGCACTTCCCTGACTTCCTTAGGGTGGAAAGGGGTCTGAAAAAACAATTTGTGACTTCATTCCCTCCCTCAACCTTCTTTTTAATTATTTTACTCAAGGTCTTGGTCTAAAGCCCTTGGCTGGCATGGAATTTGCTATGTAGAACAGGTGCACCTCCAGCCTGCAGCAATCCTCCTGCCTCTGGCTTCCTCCCAGTGCTAAAATAACAGGCAGGCACCACCATGCCCAGCCACTTTCTGATACCCAGGTCTCTCCGACAGACAAATGGAGCTGCCTTTATAGTAAACAAAACTCAGCTCTTCGCCGAGAACTCAAGCAAAGGATTCTCCATGATACTGTGGAATAGTGCATGAACAGGCGGACTACAGGTGTTCAAAACCCTATTAAAGACGTAAATACAATAAGCTCTCTAAGAAACAAGTGTGTGAACAGGCATAAAAGGTGCTCAACCTAAAGTTACTAAACACTGAGTAAATGGTCTGGTCTACACACATTTCCCACTTGTGCTTGCCTGCAGAAGTATAAAATAGGTAACCAAGCTCTAGGCTAATTTCACATAATGGCCCCATTCTGTATCCATGCACAGTTAAACCCTCTCCCTGTTATGACCTTTGCATTAGAATTCAGGGTCCTTTCGTTTTGAAAACCGAGGAAAGAAAACTGAGGCTCTAAGCGGATTGCAGAAGTTTACAGCGAAGGGGCCACTATTCGCGCCGTGGCTTCTTCAAATGGGAAAGAGTTTGCTTATCAAATGTCTACAAAATCAGGGACGATCATGTGGGTCCCAGCACTGAAAAGGTCTCTAAACCTGGTTAGCAGAAGACCTGCAGGACACCTTCTCATTGAGATTGTTTACAGTCATTTCAGGTGATTCTCATCTCAATCTTTCCGCATTGAAGGAAGCTGAGTATTTGGTAATAGCATCACAATAGAGCAAAAGCCCACAAAAGTAATGGGAAGGCTTTATGTATATCTACTTTTAAAATAGAAGCAGGTATAATACAGGCATGAGAGGGGTGCAGTGCAGGAAACTAACCCCTTGAATTAAGGGAACGAAACTTAAAAAAATACCTAATCAAATGTGACATGCTTATCTCAGAGAACAGTTTAAGAAAAAAAAAAAGACCTAAGCAATGTCTCTTCACTTCTTGTTTCAATACTTTCTGAAATCTATTTAGATGACATGATGTATGGTTCCATCAAAAGAAAAAGCAAAACTCAAAAAAGAAAAAAAGAAAAGTAAAAGAAAGAAAAAATAAAAACGAGCAGATGGAGCTCTGAGTTCCAGAAGAACCTGGTCTACACACAGTGAATTCCAGGTCAGCCAGGGCTACCCAGGGAGACCACTCTCAAAATAAGTAAATAAGTAAGTAAATAATGCAAAAATAATCAAATTGGGCATTTTAACCATCTTTTTATACACCCACACCACAAACAGAATTATGACAAGCAACAATTCTTTGTAACTTACCGTATGGTAGCCTCTAGGTAAAGGGGGCTTGCCCACGGGGTAGGGGTCCACGGTGTCAATAATGGTTTGCCTTTCACCTTTCTGGTTGATTTTTCTAAACCTTCTTCGAGACTGTCTGTGGGAGGCTTGACGCTGGAAATATTCTTCATTTTCGTCCATATAGTCCACCTGAAACCAAACCCCGCAGGTCACTCATTTCTCCAGTCAGGACACGGTACATCAACAGTAGGCGCAAAAATAAACTCACACACCATCTACATTCACGCACTGTGCGGATCTCTCCAAACCTTAAATGAGTCTGCACCTCTCTGAAGCTAACTGGCTTTCAGCCACTCTTCTGTGAAGAGGCATTCTCAGTTCCACGTAGGAGAATCTGGGTTACTCTTCAAGTCCCCTGTGGTTTCAGGGGAAGAAACTTCAAGGAGTCTTTGTGCTGACTTATGAGTCAGAGAGGTCATGGGATATGTTGCCATAGTCTACGAATGCAGCCGCTGCTGGTAACTTTAGTGCACACACACGTGCGCACACACACACAATCCAATCTATTTGAGAAAATCTGTAAAAATCCCCTGTAATCCTGTACGATTCAGTCAGCCAGTTCTGCCTGAATGATTCAGTTCTGAAAGCAGAACCGCTCTAGGAAGCCAGGGTTCCTCTTCCAGCTTACAAGAAAAGCTTCTGCTCCTTTTTAGCTTATTAGTAATTTTTTTTAAAAAATCCTCCTTTTAAACACTGTAAAAACTTCTTGTGAATACACTGACAGAGAAGAGTCAGGTGATTGATCAATTACACTCTCCAGGGTTGCTCACACAGAGGCACGCACGTTCAGACTCCACTCACAGGAGCAAACTCACTAATTCTTTTATTACTGTCAGAGTATGAAACTCCAGGAGCTTAAAGAAGAAAGTTCTGCAAAATCCGAAAACAATATTAAGAGGGGCAAAAAAAAAAAAACATCTCAATTTGAAACATTGGAAAGCTCCATCGTCCGTCCATACTTTCCATAATCCTAAATTTTTACCACCACCATCCTATTTTCTCACTTTCTGAGATTTGACCCCAACTTTTTACTAAGTCTAGAGAGGAAGTTCTTACTGCTAACAAAATTCCTCTCCAGCATCATGGGGAAAATCCACAGTCTCTGGGGAAAAAAAAAAAATTGACCTGGAGTTGCCCATCAAATATTTAATCAAATGTGATCAAAAAAAGTTCCACCATTACCACTCGTGGTCATCATTTATTTTACAAGTTTCGTTCCTGGAGAGGACGGGAGATGGGGACACAAAAAAGGGGGCGGGGGGTATCAGGGCGGGGTACCTTCCCGCCCTACCCACGTTATTTTTAAAGAGTGCCCAATTATCCTCTCCTAAAATCATTTTACACAGTAAGGACAAAGTACCACAGACAGTTTTCCTTTAATGCTTTAATGAAAATAGTTAGGTTGCTAAAATCACTGTTTCCATTCCATGTAATGCCTTGTCTTAATGTATCTTAAATCACACCACTGTGAGACTGGGGTGTCAGGGGCTTCAAATTCACAAGGTGGTTCTCTAATTTTTCATTCAATTAAAGAAATTTCCAGGGTTGCCTTGTGTTAACTGCTCCCTGAATATATCAATGGAATTCACTTCAAGGAACTTGTTCAAAGGCCACTCGGAGCTAAGCTTCTGCAGCCCCAAGGTCCCCCAAATTTCAGTTAAAAGACATAACCACTGATTGAATTATAAAGTTCAAACACCACACACTGTCTCTTGTCAATCTTCTATCTTCTATTTTTTGAGCTTTGTAAATAATTCAATTATGAACTCAAATTCATAATTATTAAGCAAATATGTTATAAAAATATAATACTTTATGAAGAATAGTTTGTGAAAGAGTTCTTATTTTTAAAAAATACTTTATGAAAACAAAAGGTTCAGAAAGACATTCTTACCACAATCATTTCAGAAGGCTCTAACACGATGCATTCACAGCCACGCCTAAAGCTTCCTGCAGAACGCTTGCCAAAACTAGAAAGGGGTAAAAAAAAAAAAAACAAAAAAAAAACAACAACAGATTCAGACACCAAGAACCATGAATTAGGAATTCAAGCTAACCTCCAACCACAGAAAAAAATTTTAATTATAAAAGCTGTACATTAAAGACGTCTTTAGTAACAACAAAATAATTTAAATTCCTAAATTCCAATCGTGTTTTTCTGGAAATCTGTTTGCAAGTTAGTCATGAAAGTAAAGAAGAACGTTCTGTGATGGACTGTTTAAAGGCATTCCTAATGAGGTGAAGTTGTGGAATATTTCACTATAGACAGAAATGGTCTAACTGTGAACTACAAACATGTTTATAAAGGAAGTATATGTTAAAGTCAATCCCCTTTTCTAAGTTAACATGTTTGGACTCAGTATTACTTTTATATGGGAATGTATTCATTTTCTAATTTTCCTGATCAATTTATTCTAAATGTTTTAAGAAAAAGATGCCAACATAGGATTGCTCTTCTGTGAGTACAGAATGGTGTGCTCAATTAGACGTGTGCAAGACTATCTCCCTGAAAGCTCCCTGGGGAGCTCAAACGGGTTCCTCTGCCCCATCCCGTGAACTCCCCTTTAACTCCAGAGAGGAAAAAAACTGCTTTTTGTTTTTTATTTTGTTTTCTTTTTCTGACGTTCTGTTTACAAACTAGAACTCCAGGGTGTCGCAGCGATTCAGACCTGCCTTCTCCATCCACGAACTGCCTGTCTCTACCCACCTACTCCAAAAACTCCTCTTTCCCTCTAACACAAACAATTTTTCTAAAGCTTCCATGTAGACTGAATGTATAGCTCACCGTGTTACATGTATGTGTTTTAGTAATCTTTTTATTTATAAAGTTTGCCTAGTATACAAAATAACTATAAGAACAAACAAACAAGCCACCTAGGTGTCACTATACTGTCTACACACACATTTATGTACTTTTACCTGTTTGTCCTTCTATCACCCTTGGTTTCCCTGTTCCCTCTGATCTGCTTCCTCTTGGCCCCCTCCCCCTTTCTTGTGTTTTGTTCTTTGAATACAGATTCTGCATCTGAGAGAAAATATGTGGCATTTGTCTGAGACTGGTTTATTTCACTCAACACAATAATCTCCAGTTCTCCAGCCTTTGTGCAAATGATCAACATCTATTCTTCTTACAACGAAAAGTCCACAGTGCACACACCACAACATCTTTTTGGGGGGAATTCTTCCCAATAACTAATTTTAATTGAACACTTCCCCACTCCACCCCCGGGTTAATTAGGCATTCGGAGTTATTTCTATGGAAATTCTTGCTCCTATTATAAGGCCCTTATATCATGACACACCGTGTTTCATGTACTAGGAACCAAGCTATGAGAATGAAGAAAGCAGGAAAGCATTCTGTGTGATCGGTAGTCGCTCTGACCACTTCAACTGTTGACTCATTTACATGGAATCACCGGTCAGAGGAGGGTCATCACTTATGTTTTTCTGGGCTTCAGACTTGCTTTATGGAAGATCAAAACCAGGATCATGGGTAACACCATGAATCATACTTTTAAAAACACTTGAACATGCATTCCGACATACTCGAAGACACGCGCTGCAGTGTGTCTTATGAAGTAGAAAAATTCTACCAATGAGCTGGAGAGTTGGCTTAGTGGTTAAAGTAACCATCATGCAAGCAAAAGGACTAGAGTTCAAATCCCAGGACCCACTGGAAATGCTGCATGGGTATGCTGGTGAAAGCAGGGTCACGGGATATGTACAGCTGGCTGGCTAGTCGAGAGTAGCCATAATTTAAGAGTTCTGGGACTGAACTCTCAACGTCACCAGCCTCAGGGCTTCATGGCATTCAACCATGTGAAAAATAACTTTGATATATTAGTAAAACACACAACAGGCTTACCCACATCATCATTCTGAGCCTACTACATGACAAGGGAAATGTATATTGTCTGTTTCAGGTTTGTTACATGATGAGGTAAATGTATATTGTCTGTTCAAGGTTTGTTACTAAGTCGCATGACATTAAAATCTGAAAGTGGATGAGAGCGGCTGTTGTAGAGCTCAGAACGGTGGATGTAATTAGCACGAGCAACTCCCAGGTTTGACTGCCAGCACCTCAAAATAAACAAGCCAGCCAAAGCACAACTGTGAGACTCTCAGTTGTCAGATTTCATTCCATTTCAGGCCTAGACAATTGTATAAAACGGATTGCTTCTTCCGAAAATGCAGCACAGTAAAGAAGTCATAAATATTTGTGGTGCAGACAATGTTCCTATAATACTTGATAAGAGAAATCAAAGCATGCCGCCACAAAACTGTTCAAACTTGAGTGAGTAATGGTGGAGCCCCATCGGTTCTGGTATGCACTGCCCTTGTACCCATGCCCCCGCGTCCTATCCTCTACTGCAAATCCTCTTACCAGCTAGGACTCAGTTTCTAGAACGCCAGGGCTTTGAGTTGCACTAACATTGTTGCTTTGGAGTGCAAAGTTCACACTATATAAAATATGCCCAGAAGAGTCTGTGGGATGGGAGCTGCAGGTAAGCCAGACAAACTCTGCAGTCACAAGACTCGCATCATGTAGTCACAGCAAAGTGGCCAACAGGAGAAGCAATTCTCCACCAGATTAATTTCTCAAATACTCAGAAGAAGAAAGGCTAGCACCCTCAAAATACATCAAAGCAAAGTATTTGTCTTTTTTTATCCAAAAGTCGGCTGTGCTAGGGAGATGGCTCAGTTGGATAAATCCCAACTGGAAGCATAAGGATTGGAATTGGGATCCCTAGAGTCCACCTTACAAAATTCTGTGGCTGTAGCAATGGCGTCCTCAGTGCTAAGGAACAAGAGTTAGGGACGCCACTATCTGTACAGCAGCGCTCACTATAACATAATTCATGATAAATGCATGTGAGAAAAACTCTACCATCCAAACAAACACTATTATATACATAAAAAATAAAATAGATTTCAAGGTATTGGTGGTAACACTCTAGCTCCACAGCCCAGACTAGCTTCAAACTCAGGATCCCCTCCTGCCTCAGCCTCCAGAGCTGGGAATCCACACACAGCTCACAGTGGAGGGTTATTGAGCCACGGAAAGGATTGAAGGACTGGCATATGACACAAAACGAAGGAAACTTGAAAATATCACACACAGGGCAACGAGCCAGTCGCAAACACTCAAATTCATATGAGTCCACTTGGAGGAATTATCTAGCATAGGGAAATCCACAGAAAAAGGGTGAGGTCACTGAGAACTGAGAGGAGGGACGGGGCAAGGCCACAGTTAGCGTGTGTATTTCAGAGGCTTTGGATTTCTTTAGAAACACTTAGGGATTGAGTAAGAAAAAAAAATCAAGAACTGGCAGCCAACAACTAAGGGCTGGGGTACTTGCCTACCAGTTCGAGTCTTGCCTGTAACTGGAGAGCACCCCAGTCCCCAGCAAAGCATGGAGGTGTTTGAGACTGGGGCACGCTACTGACATCACTGAGGCCATCTCTTTCCACTCATCACATAACGCCGAGTGACAGCACCCGGAAGTACAAGAAATGGGAAGAAATGGGCAAACACACATATGACAAAACTCATTGAACAATCTGAGTAATAAATTATACCTATGTTTTCTTTAACTCGACATAATACCATTTCCCTTTTGTCCATGGCCAATACCTAAGACTCTCCCATGTTATTTCTTACATGTGTAGTATTTTGCTACCCACTCCTCTTAGGGATTTCACTGGACTTGTAACACAAATCAGTATTGCCAACACGGGCCCTTTAAATGCAAGAATTTACAATATATTCCCAAAACATAACCACTATTAAGTAGTTTACAGTCAATGGAAGATAAGTATTCTAACAACTGCAACCCAATAGCAGTCAGAACAGGCTTTCAATAAGAATGAGGTATCAATGGCCAGGCCCACTAACTAGCTGGCTGAGCAGGAAAAGACCACTCAGCATTTGTAATTGATGGAGCAATTCAAATTCAGCAAAATCACACAGTGCAGTAAGAGCCTTAGGTCAGATGAAAACACCCAAAAATCTGAATGTCAAATCCATGCAGGCCAAGTGTCCTTGGGCAGCCACTGCCAGGACTTCAGCCTTCAGGAAGGCTGACTGTTGCTACTTTGAATTTTAAAGATATTGGGTTGTTTTGTTTAAATTTGAATTAAAATACTTTAAAAGTCATCCCAGTCATGTAATGGTTTCAGTATTTATGTGTACCTGTGTGTAAAACAAAACAAAACAAAAATGTGTGTGTGTGTGTGTGTGTGTGTACACGGTCACTCAAGTTGCTGATAAGCCTTGGCTTTAACATTCAAAAAAAAAAAAAAACCCTGTTGGCCCTTTTCCTTCCTAGACACTGGCTTTTGACAGGTGGCTGTGAAGAGGAATATCAGGGTGAAAAAGTATGGTGTGTGTGTGTGTGTGTGTGTTTAAAGAATGCTCATGAAATCACTAGAACCGTTTAAATCCTTCTAAGTTGTTCTATCTAAATACACTGCACAACTTTGCTGCCAACTCCATGTAATTCTAGAACGTCCTTGTCATCTTTACTATTAAACAGCCAAGAGGTGACAGCTAAAAGCTACACAGACTCACATTTGGGTTCTCTCTTCCTTCTGAAAATAAAACATGTAAGCCCCACCGCCCACAGAAAGACCACCTGCACAACAGCACACGGTACAACAGTTCACTGTTTCATTCCTCTTGAATTTTTTTGCACAGAACAATTTAAAAATTAAGAATTACAAATTAAGTCAGTTCTTCAAACCAAAATACACAGATGGGAAATGTTTTTACACGTACAAAGAACACGACAATTCTAGCACCCAAAACGGGCAACCAAAAATCACTGTCAGTGACAACCTGCTAGATCTAGTCCTTCAAGTGCATAACCAGAAAGCACATGCCTGAGAAAGTCAGTCTTACCTAGTTTGTGTAAACTCCCATATGCAGCAAGGCCCGGGACAGGCAGCAGCGGGAGCTGTTCCGGCCAGCTGACTTTGGGTTTCTGTCAGCCCGCTCTTTCCCAACTTAAGTCAAGAGCACTTTCTAATAGTGTTGAGTGTCCTGGAAAAGCCGGCAGCTGGGTACAGAGCCTCTTCTATCAGTGTCCCTAACCTTGCCCTGTGTATGGGCCTCCACATTCTTGTGTGCGTCAGAACTGCTTGGCGGAATGCAAGTTCTGCATCGGAATGTAAACTTGTTCATGTCAGGGTATATGACCAAGAGATCACAGACAGTGGTGAAACCGGCACACCACGCTCATCAAGGAATCAAAACTGTCAGGCTACAAGACAGACTTTTTTTTTTTTATCTCTTCAGTTCTGGAAATAATTACTAAATTTCATTATTCTCCTTAAAAATCTAAGTAACTGTAAATAAAATGTAAATAATCAACTGATGCCACTAAACCAAAATCAATTTATCTATTGATTGACTGGGGGGACAGTATATCCCACCGTCTGCACAAAGCACGGCAGCAAGTAGGCAGCCCCTAAGCAACAGGTGAAGCCATTAATTTTATCCTCAAAGTCACAGGAAAACTCAGGAAAGGAGGTTGAAAAATTTGCCATAAGAATACACCTTATCTTTTTAATGCTTGGCTTCACTCAAAAATAACAGGTACTTAAAACCATCGGTCAAGTAACATATAAACCGTGTGTGTGTTTGTGTGTGTGTGTGTGTGTGTGTGTGTTCAAACAGGACAGCATTACAGCATCCTAGAAACCTCCCATGGCTAGCTTAGAGACACTCCACTCCAAGTGGCAGAGGGAAGCTCAGCATTTAGCTCTTACAAATGCAGCACATACAAAAATAACAAGGAAGGGCTCTTGACTGTGTTCCCCCTACTGTCCCACCCTCTGGTCAGTCCCTCGGCCAACTTATCAACTTAAGGAGAAGCATTCGGTATCTGCAATATGAACATTTTGATTTCTAAAAATCCAACCTGCACTGTCGTCAATGTCTTTGAAGCCCCAGTACGGCAACAGCGCTGCCACCGTCTGTGGGCGACGTCCGTCCCAGCAGCAGCAAGCGCTCCCATGTCCCTGTTAGCTGCCGGCGAGCCTATGTGCTCCCGGCTTGTGGCTCTAGCTGAGCCAACATTCCTTCTGAGGCTCGCTTCCTGCTTCCATGACCCACCCACCTCTCGGGGCTGCATTCTGTATTACGCACATTGTATGGGCACACTCTTTCCGCATACCAGCCTCATGACCTCAGCAGCTGCCTGACAGACACTCTTTATCAATTTCTCTTAATTCATTATCTACTCCGGCAAATCAAGGACAAGTAAGGAAATCGGCAGCTGCTGTTCTCCTGTGAGTCTTCAAGGTCAAATGCTAACACGCGCCAGCAGCTGCAATTTCTGTTATTACCGTGGACGAAAGCTGTGCTATGAACCGATTGCTCTCCACCAAAAAGAGGCTGAACTGTATGCACACCGGCCTGAGGGACTAGCATGGTAAAGACTGACACACATTTACATCATTACCGATGGGCAGGGCTGGAGGAGGAGGCTGCTTGGCTCTTGCTTTCCCTCTTCCGGAGATAAAGATGTTCTTACCTCAGCTGTGCTAGGCTGTACACAGCAGATTCCTGTCTTGCCCCAATCTAAACCTGCTCGGGACAGTGATGTGAGAGCTACACTTTGGTAGTGTCTATGTCCTCGTGACCGATTCCTACAGACAGCTCAGCCAAACTGATCTGCTGCTTTCAGTCCACACAGTGGCACAGACAGGTCTCTGCTGATCGACGCGCTTCGGCACAGCCGCCAGTTGACCGGTTCTTTAAAAAGTTATGCTCCATAGTGGACGCTTCCCTCAGCAGGGAGACACATGCCGTAACTAACATGGCTTTTTACTGCTCAGCATTTCACTGTGCGAAGCTGGACACATCTAGTCCAATAGAGAAGGCAACTCAGCTGCAGTTCCTATCGACAAACTAATATTTATAAAACTGCCTGAAGAAACAAAGAGAAAAATACATTAAGAACTACATGATTCATTAATTAAAAGGGGCAGTTGAGTCGATGGGTGGTGACTCAGATTGGCCATAAAGCCATAAGAACCTAATATCATTTCAGGAACGAGAACCAAACGTCTCAGGCTTGAAACACATTTACATGAACGGTATCAAATCACAGCCATCTAGCAAATCTGGCTCATTTCAGGAGCTAAAATGTCTTTGTAAGCCAGGACCTAACCAAAACTTGCTCGAAACAAGGAAAAGAATATTCACACGTACATATAATTTACTACAAAGTTAGCGAGTAATAAAATGCCAATTTGTTTAACTCAGCTGAGGGAAATGGGGTTTCTCTCATGAATCACATACTTGTGGCATGAGTAAATTGACTGTTCCTTCCAATTCTACCAAAAGGCAACACTGTTTATATTGTTTAAATCTGTTTCAGAGTTTCCCTTATAGACTGAAATAATAAAATCCTGTGACTTACCATTTAAAAGTTAAGCATTATATTAATATGAGAAATGTATGACCTACATTTGAAGGGAAACTTTCTAAGGGTTGAAATAAAAAGATATCCATGCTCATGGACTAGAGAGCTGATGTCTGGCACCAGTCCAGGCAATCCAATCAGATCCTAAATAGATTCTTGACACTGATAAGCTGATTTAAATCAATATGGGAAGACGGAGCTAGAAAAATGATTCTGACAAAAAACAAAATTGGTGTTTATCACAAATGTACAATTAGGCACACAGACAAACACACAGAGGTACTCCAGATCTGATCATATGGTTTTCCGTTTTGTTTTTGATTTTCCTTTTTTAGTTAAGCATTTTATGTAAATGCATTTTTTACAATGCATTCAGTGAGCTTTTTAAAACATGATAAGATAATTCAATAAATTAAGAAATATTCCTTCGGGGCAGGCAAGATGGCTCAGATAGGAGCCACGCAAGTTTGGTAGCCTGAGCTCTGTGTCCAGAGCACACATAAAGGTAGAACGAGAAACCCAACTCAACAAAGTCATCTTTCTGACTTAAACATACACACTTCATGGCATGTATGACCTCTCATGCATACAGACATGAAAAGATTATATTCTTTCGATGAATTTTCCTAAAACAACTGCATTCCACAGGCAAAAATAGCAGGCCTCAAACCCTTCAGAAAAATTAACTCAAAATAAATCTCAGGCACTAGTGGGAAACTTGAATATTAAATTCCTAGGGGAAAAAGGCCTGAGAAAATGTACAGCATCCAGGTTAAGAGGTCATAAACAGGACACCCAAAGTATGAAATAGAAATGAGATTTTTGACTTAAAAAGATTTTAATAAAAACTAAAAGCCTCCTATTTAGGGCCAGCAATATGGCTGGAGATAAAGATGTTTACCACCAAGCCTAAAAACCTGAGTTCAATCACTAGGTCCTACATAGTGGAAGAGAGAATTGATTCCCACAGGCTTTTCTATGTATTCCCTTGTACCTTTGTGCATGCAAATATCTCTCTCTCTCTCTCTCTCTCTCTCTCTCTCTCTCTCTCTCTCTCTCTCACACACACACACACACACACACACACACAAAAAAAATACTGTCTTTTTAATTTAAAGTCTTGGCTTTTAGCTAAGAAAAATGCGGGCCAATATGCCAACGATTGAGAGAATATTTTTCTAAAATACATTCAACAAAAGAATTGTATCCAGAATACACAAAATGCTTACAAGTCAAAAATAAATATCCAATCCTTTTGTTTTCAATGAGCAGAAGCTCTGAGTTAATTTGACCGAAGAAGAAACAGGAGTGGCCAACAACATATGAAAAAAATCTTCGGCATGTGTCGCCACACCTCACTAGTGGAACACCTGCCTGGCATGTACAAGCCCAGTACAAAACAAACCACGACAGTGGGGGAAATCCAGCTACAACAACAGCTGATATAAAAATGTCTGACGGTACAGTAGTGGAGACAACAGGAAGCAACCGACATCTCAATGACCGTCATGGACGCAACAACTAGAGCCGCTGTGGGAAACAGTGTGGTGGTTCACAACACAGGTCAATAAACATCACGAAACACAGCAGTTCCATCCCGAAGCAACCAAGAAGCAACAAAAACAGACTGTCCACACGGACATATATTCACGAACATTCACAGAAGACGAAAGCAGAAGCAATCCAAACTATTTGTAATTTAGTACTTTGTGGGAGATCTGTACTACCTCATTTATGGAATTTAATGTGCTCCAGGGAATTTGGCCGTTGGGTTGGCACTGGCCTGCTGAGATGGGCAGGGAGGTAATTCTGCACTGGGAGGGTCTGGAAGGCAGGGTTTTAGAGCTGTCCAAATCTGGCCTGTGGCCTTTAGACAGAACTGTATCGATCCCTCCTCCTCCACATACGACAGCTGTCTCTATGTTTACCTAAGCCTCCCTCTACCTAGCTTAAAGTGAACCAGTGCCAAGTTGTCTATTCATGCGCTCGGTTCTGTTATTTGTCAGCAGGCATGACTCAATATACCTAAAACAAACACTGCTCATTCCACGTACCTCACTTCCTCTATATTTGTTAGAGCTGCCGAAGGCACCATTGCTCTCCAGACAACCAAGTTAAACATGTCAGAACCATCTCTAAGTCCTTCTTGTCTGTGACACTGAGTGGCTGTTTTTCAAAGCTATCACTTGGCATCCGGTAAGTTACTCTGTCTGCCACAAGGGCCCGTCTATCTCTGTCCTCAGAGAATGCCGGCTGGGGCCATCACTATAGCACCCTCTGCTGTGGGCATGCTATTTCGTGTCAACTAACCCAACCTCCCAGAAACCCTCATTCCAGTGACTTAATGGCCCTCAGGCATTCTTCAAAAGTTAAAACTCACACTTGCTGGTGGGAGTGGTTAGCAGGTAGCTCTCCTCTACAATGAATCGAGACTATGGTTACTTCATATTGACACAGTATTCGGTGAGAAATCTGCTTTAGACACAAGGATGCTTTCACACGCAAGGATGCTTTCACACGCATATAACATACGTGAACTAAGGACTGGTATGAAACCTACGTAAAAGACCTTTTTCACAATAACTCTTAAAGCTGAGACTCCAAAAATTATATAAGTTAAATTCAAAATTAGGTGGCAATGAAAACAAACCTGTAACGAGATTCTAAGTTAGTCAACTGTTTCCTTAGATGCACCTATACCACTGTGACAAGAAAACACACGATTTTCTTATGTATCATTTCCCACTCAACCTGAGATACGCAGCTACTTAAAGTAACAAAATGGAATAATCTTAATCTGTTATTTTTCTATTTGTAAACCAAATTAATTTCAGTAACTTTGTATATTTATTAAGTTCATCTTTATGAGCCATAAATAATACAATAAAGCAAAGGAAAATGTTTTTACAGAATTTGATCACTGCTCCCATTTTTAAATGACAAATGTCTTTATCCCAGCACTCAAGGGGCAGAAGCAGAGACAGGACGAACTCTGAATTCAAGGCCAGTCTAGTCTACATAGCGAGTTCCAGGCCAGACAGGGCTACCTAATGAAACCCTATCTCAAAACGCACAAATAAAGAATGCATAAACAAATAAATGTTATCTAAATGAAATTACACATCAAATAAACTCAGTAGTTTATCATTATAGAAACATAAACAAAAATTAAAATGAATCCCAAAATATCTGACTTAAAAACCTAAGATAAAACCTGCAATGGCTATTTTGGTTGTTAAGTTGACAATATCTAGAATTAGTTAAAACCAAAGTGGCTTGGTATACCCATGAGGGATTTTATCTTAGCCAAATCATTTGAAATGGGAAGACCTGATGTAGGAGCTTCTTCTGTTCATAGGTTAATGGATAAAGAAACTGCTTTGGGCCTGATAGGGCAGAACTCAGGTAGGCAGAGAAGACAGAACTGAATGCTGGGAAGAAGGGCAGAGTGAGAGATGCCATGGATCTTCTGCCTGAGATGGACGCTGGTTACAATCTTGCCGGTAAGCCACTGTCACACGGCGATACACAGATTAATAGAAATGGGTTAAACTAATATGTAAGAGTTAGTCAATAAGAAGTTAGAGCTAATGGCCAAGCAGTGTTTAAATGAATACAGTTTCTGTGTGGTTATTTAGGGGGTAAACTAGCCGGGCGACCAGGATGAACAAGCAGGCCCTCTCCTTGCAACAAAGATTCACTTTTAATCCAAATCTTCTGTGGTGGGAAGATCCAGCAAATTCTGGGTCACACCTTCTGGTGGCAGCCTATATAAAAGAAGGAAGCTCTCTCTTTGCTGCTTGCCTTCACTCTTGCTGGCATGTCCATTCCTTCACTGGCATTAAAATCTACATCTTCAAGATTGTAGCATAGCCTGGCTGTGGCGCATGCCTTTAATCCCAGCACTCGGGAGGCAGAAGCAGGCAGATCTCTGTGAGTTCCAGGCTAGCCTGGTCCTATAAGAGCTAGTTCCACAGTAGATTCCAAAGCCTGTTTTGAAGAAAAAAAAAATGTAGCATATATGGAAGATCAGCTTAGACATCTGGTCTCATGGACTAATCAACTACCGTATTCTTGGGCTTTCCATTGGTAGACAGTCATTGTTGAACTAGCTAAACAATAGCCTGTAAGCCACCCTAAAAAATTCCATAGACAGATAGATGGGGGGGGGGGGAGAAAGAATATATCTATCATCTGTCTCTATCAGTTCTGCTCCTCTAAAGAACCCTTACTAATACAAAAATATAATTTAAAAAAGGATTTATGAACACTAAATAAAATTTTTGCTATTTTACACTTAATTGCAAAAAAATAAACCCTATCATCATAAATGCGTTAGTCAAATTAAGAAACAGCTAAGGCAATGGTGCTAATACAGTGAGCGCACAGCTCTAAATGGTAACTGAGCACATTAAGAACCCACGATATTTAAATTTGTATATAGAAAGCACTTATTCATCTTAGCCATTGCTTCTCTTTACTCATTCCAACTAGTGCTTTCAGACAATTCACAGCATGTTAGAAAACGGAGTGGGGCATATATTACAGTCACTTTAACAGTTGAGTGTGATTCTACACACACATCCTTGAGTTCATAAAACAGCGAAAGATATTGTCCCAGATCTATCACTAACCGGAAATTTTATTTTAGGAAAGATATTCCAACTTCATGGAATTTTAGCAAAATCCTTACCTAACGCTATTTCCAATAAGAATATCTAGTGCAAAGTACCTATTTCCTTGAAAACAAAATTAGTTTCAACGTACGTATTAGACACACCTTAAACTCAAACAGGTCACACAGTACCTGACCATCTCTCTATCACACCTCTGAAAGCAGCCAACACAAAGCAGAGCTGTGAACCCCTCTGCAAGTAGTAGCGGACACAAGAATCAAACATTTAGCAGAGAAAATCAATACTGTGTTTCACTATATATCTCAGATCTTACGACCTCCATAAATACCATAATACCCCTTTTCTCTAAGAGAAATATGGCTGTGACAAAATGAATCCTCACACATTTCCATCAAGGGTGGGCAGGAGCAATCCCCTGGCCTCAAGCATGGATACCAACTGGCACAACACCAACCACACACACACAAACCTGAGAGTCCTGTTCTTTAATGCCACTTTCTTGACACCACCAAGTCAGGATTCAACTCCCACGAAAGCCTGTATTTATATGAACAGCACATCCATATGCTGTAGTTATAGCAACCCAATTCCCAGCCTGATGATCCAGCAACTGAACTCTGTCCCTAGAGAAGAGATGTGCTCTGTGCCTCGGAAATCACCTCAGAATACAATTCAAAGAAGAAAGAACAGTCCAAATAATGTAAAATATTTCTGAACATTTCAAGACTTTTTTTAATACTAAAGCAAAAAAGTACACTAATATCCAAAGGATTGTTGTAATATATGCATTTCACGTGACATCTTGAATGTGGAAATGAATCTGATTTCTAATTTTAGACACACCACAACTGGGATTAAGTTAACTCTTCTCAAACCACATTTACGTGTGCTTCATTGTTATCTTCACCTCATCTGGAACTCCCTCCCCGAAGTTCCTTGAAACCTTCAACATATACCTTTTCCGTGTGCCTGCCATGGGAACACCAGGAGTTGGTCAACTTTAGGCAGGACCAAGAGGACTCCCAGATGAGGCAAGACCTAGGAGAGTGTGCTAAGCTGACGAGAAGCATGGACACGGCGGAGTGTGAAGACTGATGTAGCTAGTAGAGAAGACAGTGAAGACAACGCCCAAGACGGAGAAACCCTAACATGTATACAGGAGACACGGTCACCTACTTCTTAGCCATGTGTCCCTGCAGAGTAACAGACTACATATCCCAGGAACCTGGGTGGCCTGAAGGCCATGTGACTGTAGTCACTTAAGGCATTTAGTTTGGGCACCACCATGGGAAAAGTAAATTTCTTGGGTTTTTTTTTTTTTTCCTTTCTTTTTGCTTAGAGATTTGAGTAAAGACATGAAACCAAAGCTCTGGCCTCTTCAGAACCCACAGGCTAACAGTAGCCAGAGAAGAAAACAGCCTGGTGCTTTCTTGTACATGCTGTCACCACAAAACTACCCTGGATCTCCATGCTGGGGTTCTGACCCAAGAGAAAACTGGCCCCCATGCCCTATTAATGCAGCAACACTGTAACCAACACAGGAAACTACCTGATGCTTGGCAGGACACTCAGCATCAAAGCCAAGCACTTCCTGAGAGATCCCCCGGGCTCTCTTCCACTTTGCTACTTCATTATTACTCTGTGTGTCTAATGGGAGCGAGAGGGCTTCCGCACCCGAGCAGCTGAGCTCTCACGGGCCCTCTTCCTTCCCTCCCTCTCCCTCTGGCTCTTGCTGCTTGTTCTCCATGTGACTCTGGCATCAACAACCATAGGTCATTGAAATGTGTCTTCCCCACCCCCTGGAAGGCAATGTCACCATGATACTGCTTTAAATATTTTTAAAGTAATCTGGAGGGCGGGGACAGAACAGTTTACGACATAGTTCTGAATCCAGAGGACTCAGCAAGCTTTATTTTTAGGTGACTGCTAGATTTTCGGCCCCGCCCCTTTACAGAACTTCCAAATAGTGAACCCCAAATAGAAAAACTCATGCCCACTCACTCACTCGAAGCCTGAAAAAGAAGGCGAACACCTTCTAAAGGGCACACTCATATGTGGGGGTGCTGCTGTTGCTGTTGTTGTTCTGAAAGGACAATAGATGCAGCACAGATTCTTAACAACTATCTGCTCAACCTAATACGTCACCTACAAAGTCTAATGCTGTTTAAAATGCAAGGCGAGCAGGTTGGTTTTCAAAACCTGCCACAGAGTGACGAATAAGATAACAGCTCTGACCCGGGGCCAACTGACACAAAAACTCACACTAGCAACTGGCTTATATACGCACATGTGACTTTAGTTCTATTACAGGCTCACTTATATGTACTCTTAGAGGTACAGAGATCAAACCGACCATTTTTAGGTTAAAAAAAAAAAATTCCTCTGACATCCCCCTCCCCCGACTATTATCATTAACTGACTACATTACCATCACCATTAGCTTGAACTACAAGCTGGAATCACTCGCTCCAGCAAAAATGTGTGACAATGAACTGGGTGGCAGAATGTCTGAAATCAGCAGCTCTGCTCAGCCTAGATTCTGCCACCACAGAGGCAGTCTGTTCCAGAGAAGGATTTGTGTAACTGTCAGACCTGGGGAGATGGCTCTGTAGTAAAGTGTGTGCCACATCAGCAGGGGGACTTGCACGGGACTATTCACCTAGCCAGCTGCAGCAGATCCCAAAACCTCAGGGCGGGGGTGAGGGAGACAAGAGGACTGAGGCAAACTAGCCATAGCCAGCCAGCAGTGACCCTGCCCCAAAATACAAGGTGGAAAGTGATGAGAAAGACAGCCAACAATCACCCTTTGGCTTCCACAGGCATGTGCATGTGCACACACGCACACAAACACAAACGTGTGCCCGTGCACACACGGATGCACGCACACACAGATGCACGCACACACAGATGCACGCACACACGGATGCACGCATGTAACTCACACTACACCAAATAAAAGAAAAGGCCTTATGGTTTCTCTTTAAGAGAAAGAGACATTAAGCAATGTATCTACAAGTCACCTCACCTGCTGCTGCTGCTGTTCTTGACTCAGAGTCTCTCTACGTTGCTCTGACGCTCCTGGAACTCAATAAACTAACCTTGATCTCAGAGATCCTCCTACCTCTGCCTCCCTTCTCTTAATCTTTAAGTCAACGACACTTCTCATGGAAAAGAAAGGTACGAGTTTCCTTCTGAAAGTCAATGAGGCCAACATTAAGATGGTCTGTAGTTGCTATTGCTTTCCTCATTTCTCCTCAAGAGTAGTCTGCGTTTCCAATACACGTGTACTGCTGTGGGTTTTACCAACACCTGGAGGTAAACATTACCTTAGCATACACACAACTCTCCAGATGTTAGGCCCACTTCCCTTTATACATATATACCTTTCGGACACACTTACTATCCAATAAAGTCACCCCTCTGCAACATAAAGTCACCCCTCTGCAACATAATTGCCTGCAAGTTATTTTTTTCAGTGCCATAGTTCACCCTTAATAAGGTATCACTTGATTTATAACAAATTTGTCCTTGTAAAACATACACCTAATCCTATAATTCTTTATGCAAAATACAGAACGTTTAAACTTGTCTTCAATCTCTATCACCTAAGTACAGAACCCTGCATTCACTATTTGACCCTTTCATTCCTAAAAGACTAGCAAGTTCTCAGAGCAATCCATGGATTATCGGGTAGCAGCGGCACGCAGGGTGTGCCTGCGACTTCCAACTCGAGCGGAGCACTGTCACAGGAAACATAATGAGAGCAGCGCTGCGGCCTCAGAACAGATTAGTTAAGTGTCCTTGTTAGAGCTGTTGGCTCCAATTCAAAATGTTATTATTAAGAGAACCGTGCCACAATTTTAATTTTTAAAGATTTTGGATGTTTGGTATGAAGAAAAGCACTAATTATAAATGGTCAGAGTCAACACGGCACGAATAAGTGCAGTGCATACTCCTCCCAACCTCCTGCTAATGCTGCCTGGGGCAAAACCCATCGGCAGTCTTGGCTTTCCAGTTAGCTCTGAGGTCTGGAACCTGGACCTCTCACCAGCGCCACCACTACCCAAGTTTCTGCCACTTCTTCACCTGCACAGTGCTCTCCTACTCCATACAGAGCGACTCCACTCTTTCGCTTTCACTAACGCTACCGGCAATGCCTGGAAGGCCCTCCCTCAACCCTACCTCTGTGTGCCGTCTCTAACATGCTTTGTTATGTCCAGATTGTCCCCTCTGAATACTTGCCAACAGTCTAAATCATAAATTAACTCAAAATTCACCTCCAAGAAGAGCTGCCCTTGATTATGCCACGGGCATTAAAATACCCCTACATCTGAAGGGTTCTGCTGACATATGGTAGCATTTTTCATGTTTCATAGACAATTCCCTCACCTTCCCAAACATGTTCTACGTTACATGGCAGGCTTCCCTCACAGACTGCAGGTTTGGTGTGAGATCACTCTGCAGCACACTACACAAGTTTTCACTCAAGTTTGGAAAACAAAACATGGAACCATGATTGAGACTCTGAGCTCCATCAAACATGGTCTAAAATGAGACAGGATGCCCTACAACATGAAACAAGCCCACCATCTTGCTGGCACTTCGCTGACAATATGGTGCCCATTATAAGCAGATTTAAGGCACCTAAACAGATCAACCTGGCAAATTGCATGCTAAGCCCCATACACTGGCAGCCTCTGTGTAGTAGTGTGAATGTAATTGGCCCCCATAATCTCATAGGGAGTAGGATTATTAGGAAGTGTGGCTTTGCTGGAGTGGGAATTGCTTTGTTGGAAGAAGCGTGTCACTGTGTGGACGGACTTTGTGGCTTCCTATGCTCAGGATACCACCCAGTGTCTCAACTGACTTCCTGTTCCAGCAATGTGTAGGATTCTCAGCAACTCCTCCAGGACCACATCTGCCTACACACTGTCATGCTCCCCTCCATGATGATACTGGACTGAATCTCTGAACTGTAAGCAAGCCACCCCAATTAAATGGTTTCCTTTGGAAGAGTTGCCGTGGTCATGAGTTTCCTCACGGCAACAGGAACCCTGACTTAGACGCTCGTCCCTCGCTGTCATTGCAACCCTTTCAGCACCACCTAAGTTCTAAGGTTAATGGCGTTGATGGGCTTCTTTTCTTCCACCAAGCTTACAGCTTCTACCCTGACCAAAGCATAAGCAGGAAACAAAAGAAACTATATACCAATGGCTCTGTTTTATAAAGAGGATATGACCCTAAAAGACGCGGAAGAGGGGTGGTCAAGCTGGCCATACTTGCGCCCTGTTTTCTGCTCCTGTTTTTTTCCTTCAGGCACCAGCAGGAGACCCCACAGAAGACCGATTCCTCAGACAGGTACTTCGAGGAGCATGACAAGTACCAGCAAGCCATGTTACCTGGAGGACTCTCCCAACAAGCACCAAAAACTCATGTGATGTCTGAAGAGGAGCGGAGACTGGGTGTCTACGGTCTGGGGTGTGCTAATTACATGACTCGTGAGCCACAGCTGCATCCTTCTCTTTGGACGACCTCTTCCAAAAGAACAACGAAAATGAAGTACAGCTGGCATCACCTAAATGTACAAATCCTTCCTCCATGCCTCTGCATGAGCTGTACTCTTCACAGCAGCGGAGCTCAGCTAAGTGCAACACAAGTCGGTTATTTTAAGTTGTTAAAGATAAGTTTTCGGGGGCTGGAGAAATGGCTCAGCGGTTAAGATTACTGACTGCTCTTCCAGAGGACCTGGGTTCAATTCCCAGCACCCATATGGCAGCTTACAACTGTCTGAAAATCCAGTTCCGGGGGATCTGATACCTTCACACCAATGCACATAAAATAAAGTCAAATAAACCATAAAAAATATTTTTAAAAAAATAAATTTTCTTGTGGTTTTTTTCTTCCTACAAGTGTCTGCTTTACTCTACCTGTTACTTCTGTATAAAGCCTGCATGCTGCATTTGTCACTATCATTAAAATTATTTTGACTTGACCTTTCCAATAATTATACCCCTGGAGAAGATAAACATATTTGAAAAAGGGTGGAGGAGATGTGCAAGTGAAAATGACTGGAAACCAGGTTCAGAAAAACTGGGGGGTCAGCTTCTCTCCCACACTGACCCCTTAGTGCTTTCCAGGGAGAGAACTCCCCACGAAGCTACAGCAACCTTCAGTACAGCACCGGCACACGGAGACACTTTCCTATCAAAACCACCTCAGGACTATTCCTAAGGCAACACCACCCAAGGAAACAACTCGGGCACAGCAAATGTCACCAGGTGCAACATGAAGGAACAGCCTATATATAGCTCCAGCCTGTCACTTGGTCTGAAAGACTGCTCCTCCGGCCCATTAAAATCCTGACTCACAAGCGTTTGACATGCTGCCAGAGAGAGAGAGAAACTTATGCCATGCGTCCAATGTGCTCACAGAACAGGTCTGAACTGCACGTCCCCGTTCTTGCAGAGCGGGAGCCTTCCTGAACACTGGGTTCCTTCCAGGAGCGGGAACAAGCTGTCACTTGACTGATGGCGGTTGGGAGGACGCCATCAGAGGCTCCCCTGGGCTCCAAGCTTCATTTGTGCAGCGGCAATCGCCCCATGATGATTGCACTAGTGCAACCTCTAATTGGTGTCCTTCCAAAGCCCGCTCACGGCAGTGGGACTCGGGCTGAAAATGTACAAGTTACCCTTTACAGTGACTGAACTATAGTTACTGTGGAAAGGTACAGAAACTGAAAGTTAGCGAGAGAAACCCTTTATAAAGATGTTTTAAAGTTATTAAGCAATATTCATATATATGAATATTATATTATTGTACATACACACACACACACACACACACATTCTTTAACCAATGCAAACAAGAGAGAAAAGATGACTGTATGTCAAGACTGCTCTTGCTTATGTGGAGCACCTGTGCACATAGAACCCCACATCCCCACAAAGAGGTTTAGAATGGAAAACATCACAACATGAAAGAATAACCGTGAATGAGAGTCCAAGGAACAGACTCCTTTCGTTTGGAAATGCAGGGCCAGTTCATTTTGTAATTTCTTTCTATAACGAAATCACATAATTTTTACAAATATCTTTAACTGGGGTTTTCCTGGGCAAGTTTAGAAATGTCAGTCAGGCAGATACTCTGAGGAATGAAAGGCCACATCCTGTGCTATCTGCCTAATTCCTAGAGCTACTCCTGGAGCCGACACGCATTCTAGGCTCACTCCTAGAAGGTGTAAAGCCCGCACTACCGAAGCCCCCCTGCCTGTGCAATGCTACCTGAAGGAGAACAGCAAGATCCAACGACCTCACAGAGCCAAGGGTTTTAAATGGTTTCTGGCAAATCCGGTTCAGTATAAAACTCTGGCTATTTGGCTCTTTTAAAATCATTTTATTACCATGATATGATTGTTACAAGCAGTACTGTACTGCCAATGCCAGCCCCATTATTATGACTCTCACTATTAGAAGAACAGCAAACAAACAGGCTTCCCACCCCCACTGGATCATTTTCTCAAAGGAGCAAGCTTGACAGTCTGACCTTAGGAAGCAGAAGGAAAAGAGGCATGCACACCTCACTTTCTTTCATTTGCCCTTTGACCTCCAAGGCTCATCCCTCCCCTTTCTGTCACCTCATTCAGGTCAACCCTAATCTATAGCGTAAAACCACCTATCTCCATGATTTACTGGATCTGACTTCTCATGAGAGGAAAAAAAAAGTTCACATCTGTAAAGTAAATGTTTCAAGACTCATTTATTATTTATTTATGTGAGTGTGCATGCCTATCTCTGTCAAAGCGTGGAGAGCAAAGGAAGCCGTGAGTGAATATGTGACATGTCAGGAGGGGATGATGTACTGGATGAATGTTTATTATGGGCAAGAACCAATGCCGCAGACTTAGGGGAACTGTCAAAGCCTTCGGATCCGCGTAAAAGGGAAAACAACTGACTATCGTGTGCAAAGATTAGCAACAGCAGCTTGCTCCTCGCAGATGACTGCAACGTGGCCCTCTTCCCCAACAGAGACTCGCTCCCGGGCTGTACATAATATACACGCTACGATTTCCAGGTTGTCGTTGACGCCTGTAGGTGTGTCTGTGCTTTCTTCATTCCCTGGTCACCCCAGTCAGGTTTTGAGGATCAGGCCATGCAGGACACAGTGTGCACACATGTGCACCTGAGTAGAGGTATCCACGGATGACAGAAGGGGGTGTGAATCGCCAGGAGATCGAGTTACAGGTGACTGGGAACACTTGGCATGGGTGCTGGAGATCGAACCTGGTCCTCTGAAAGAGCAGCAAGCGTTCTTTCTGTCCAGCCTCTAAGTTACATTCCTAACATTTCCCTCATCCTTCCAAAATTATCTAACCAGAATGGAGAGAGGTTAGGTGAAAGAAAGATGAGGTTATATTTTAACCAATTTAAACATTTAATAGCATAAAATACTTGGTTAAAATCAAATAAAGGGGTACTTGTGATAAATTCATAGGAAAAAAAAAGAACGAAATCTCTCCTGAAACACAATAAATAAAAGGGTACTTGTGATAAATTCATAGGGGAAAAAAAAAAACAGAACGAAATCTCTCCTGAAACACAATAACTAACCTTAACACAAGTGGGCATGTCTTAGGAGACGAGCCTTTCTGGCCACAATTAATTGGACCAGAGGTGTATACCTGCCCCAGCTGAGCCAATCATATTATATCCTAAAGTATCCAAGAAAAACAGTCAAACAGCGTCTTAGCAACACAAGGTCATAAATCAACAGTCAACACACGCACGCCAAAGTCACAGGGAGAGGAAGCACAAAGCCAATCTACAGACAGATGCAAAACCAAGAGGCCATATGGTCCACAGAGGCAGCGGAGTCAAAGTCAGTTCCTGGCTTCATTTCTAGTCCCTTGTGATCTCAGTGAACATTCTCAGCTGTCCTCAGATGTTTACATCACCGCTTCCCATAGGTTAGTTCTTCTTTACCAAAGTCATCCTGAAACTAATCTCAATTGCTATGAACAAAAATGTTCCAAAACACAGCCAACATAGGCATTTAACACATTTTCATGTCACCACGTTTTCACCCATCCCTTGCTAAGGAAATCAGAACAGCATTTGTGACATAAAACATGCATTTAAAAAAAAAACAGAAAACAAAAACATTATGTGTAACAACTCCAAAGTACTACTATGCTTCGTATCAGCAGACTAATTCGGTAAAGTAATTCAATTTGCAGAAAGAACGTCAAGATCACTGCATTGTATGTCTACACCATACCTGCTCCTTGGAAGAAACATGGATTCCTTAATGAACACAGAACCAGAAAGGAGTATATACCAGCAGGTGCCAATATCATCAGGACTGGAAAAAGAAAAAGAAAATAGAAATCAGATGATAATTCACAGCAACAATATATGTACATATGTATGTATGTATGTATAGTGCAGATGGTACAACAACCCATGCTGCTGCACACAGACTCACAAAAGGCGCCAGCATACAGCACGGTTGGAACACATTACCTTACGTATCAGAGGTGTTCTTAAACACTATTATCACCAAAACATAACTAAAGACATATTTTTAATTTTCCTTAGATCTATCAGCACCTGACATTCCAGGTTTGGTTTTTCTGTTTAATTTTTTGAGTAAGAAATACCTTCCTTTGCTCCAGTGAAACAAAGAACACACACTTGCATGGAACTCAGTCCAATGAAGCCCTTCCCTGGTTACCTTTTCCTCACACTTCTCCATCACACACAATATTTTGAGTATCGTCACATATATGAATGCATAACTAATTAGATGCCTATTTACTCCCTGTCACAGAAAAAAAAAAGTAGGCTAATCTTAGGAACGTCCTTTCCTTAGTGGAAAGAATCTTTCTGATGGGGACACACCACTATGCAGGCGTCTCTGCCTGATGCAAGCCACCCACCCCAGTGGTGGTCATTTCAATTTAGCCATACGTAGTTGGGGATGGGGGTTGTTAAATCATCCTGACCATGTAGGAAGCATCTGTCAAGGTGGCAATATTAATCATCACATCTTCCACAATAGACAACAACCACGTTATTATTATCTCCTAGTCTGTGCCAAGTAAAAAGACTACCATTTACTAGGCTTAAGGCTAGCTACAACTTTTTCTGATAACAAAAGATAAAAGCACTGTATTAGAAAAGAGAAAAAAAGGGAAGGTTTGTAAATATATTTTAATCTGTTCTCACAATGTTATCTTGATCACAAACAGGTTGATACAGAAAAATAAAATCTTTGTTTTAAGCTTAAAAAAAATTTTTAATGATTTTATGTGTACGGGTCTTTGGCCTGCATGTATGTCCATGAACAACATGCAAGCCCGGTGCCCACAGAAGCCTGATGAGAGTGTTGGACCTCCTGGCACTGGAGGCACAGCCAGCTATGGGTGTTGGAAAGTGAACCTGTGACCTTTGGCGGAGTAGGCAGTGCTCTTAACCACTGAGCCATCTCACCAGCCCCCAGGGAAATTCGATCTTAAAAACATAAGACGTTAAGGTTTACTGTCAAGTACATAGCCCTGTGTAAGCTAACAGGACCAAATGGACATGACGACTGCATACAAATAATTATTCCATCTTTTAAAGCACAACGTATGACACCAAGGTCTGTAGTGGCACAGACACTGCAGTTGTGATGGCTTCTCAGTGACTTCACATCTGTCACCTCTAAAGGCAAATTAATACAAAGTAATTGTGACGTTTATCAACACGGTCTTCCTGTCACCTGTTAAAAAACACACATACCAACTGACCGGCAACTTATGTTCAAAACGCAAGATATACCTCGACAGCGAATATTCAAGCACCCTGAATAGCCACTGATTACCCTATTATTAGGCTTGACTCTTCCTATCGGGAACTCTGTGGGGGCAGATTTCAGGGTATGAAAGTCAGAAATGGGTCTCAATCACTATTACCGACTTGCATCTGTCTGACTGGTGCTGCCCCAGTTTGGATAAAGTATCCTTCAAAGGTCCATGTGACGAAGGCTTTGTCCTGAGACCCTGGTGCTGCTGCGTGAGGAAACTTTTAGTATTTGTGGTCTAGAAAGAGGATATTAGGTCACTGGGGTTGAGTCCCTAAAGGGAGGGGCTGTGAGACTTGGTCTCTCTTTGTTTCTTGCCACCATAGAGGAAGCAGCTTTCTCGGCCACCCTTCCTCACCAGGATATAGTGTCGCTCACCATGGGTCCACGGGCAGTGGCTGTGAGCAACCGTGAGACAAAACAAGCCTTCTTCTTGCTAATAATCTCGGAACTCAAAGGCATCAAACCGCAGGGTCCACTGCAGATGAAATGAAGGTAATAAGGACGAGTTGTTCTCTTCCCAGGAGACTCCAGGGCTAACCTGCACAAGTCAAGCTTTCTGAGAAAGCACCGCAGATCATTCCAAGTACTGACCGCTTACTTTGCTCCAGGACAGACATGATCTCCTTACTGTTGCACTGCCTCCTAACGATGCAAGGTTTTACTCCAGTAAACTCATAATAACTAAGAATACAAAATAGTAATCCTATTTTAATGATGTGCTAGAAAGTGTGAGCTAAACACATGCCCCCCTGGTCTGTTCGCTATCCATCCTCTGCAGAATGGGTTCACTTTCCACTGTGAAAATTCCCTGTTGCAAAACACCATGTTCAAAAACCTGTTTGTTTGATCCTCCCGACTTTTACAAAACACTGTCTTACAGTCAATGCCTACAGCAGCTATTACCAGAGGATCTGACTTTGACATGTGTCAAGTGGAAGTCTGTCTTTTAAAATGAAACTGGAGTTGTAAGAACAATGCAGTACTGCAGTAGGAGCAGGAAACAGTTCTGGGCTTACACAGTATCAAGGCACTCATGCCGGTGCAAACGATGGTTTACAAAGTATCAAAGCACGCATGCCGGTGCACACCCTGGTTTACACAGTATCAAGGCACTCTTGCCAGTGCACATCGTGGTTTACAAAGTATCAAGCCACGCATGCCTGTGCACTCCAGGAGGCTGAGGCAGGAGAGTCTAGGCCTGCAAGGCTGCACAGAGAGACATTGCCTCCATAGATAAACAGACAGACATACAAAATAAAATTGAGATCTCTCCTGCACACACTGGCAATGAATCTAGTCAACAGAAGACAGACAGTACCAGCAGTAGTAGCAGTAGCAACAATGACGTCACTGTTTTTAGGACCAACCCAGTTGCTCTTAAATTTCATCAATTATCCACGATGCTAATTTTCCAGACTACCAATCCCACTCAATTCCTTCATATCTTTTAAATGATCATTTATTTAACAGTCAATTGAAGTAATTTTTAAACAAATATAGTAGAAGATAGCCATAAACAGACCCTTCATCAAAGATCTCAGTACTGAGCACCCATAGCAAAGAAGCAGCAAAAGAAACCTAGCCTGCTGTTGGTATCGTGTAGTCAGACAGGTGTGTGCTAAACACCATCAGTGTCATTTTAAATTTTGTGTGTGTGTGTGTGTGTGTGTGTGTGTGTGTGTTTAAAATGATGAGCTGAGAGGCCATTCAAGGGCTGTGAATAGTCACAGACGGCCATGGAAGATAGTCTGACCGCTTCGGAGTAAGTGCGCGCGCGTGTGACTAACAGTGACGGGCAGAAAAGAAAGACAAGAAAACTAAGGACACCAAATAGCAAAGCTGTTGTCACTAGTCTCTCAAATGTCAGCCAAAATCACATGCTGGGAAGACTCACAATTTACAGAGGGGTCTAAGAATAAGAACTACGCCGTTCCCCTATTTGATTCCAACACAACCCACCCTGCAATGGACAAAATGAAAGCTGCCAAAGCCTGGAAGTTGACAAGACATTCTAAAAGCTTCCTGGATTTGCTCGTCATCGGCAGGTAGGGAAACAATAAAGTCCAGCAAAATGAAATGTAAGCAGATCATAAAGCGATCATGTCACCTTCCAGAATAATCAGACAGAAATCCATTGCAGATGACCTATCTTGCCTCATGCTCAGTCAAACTGCAGTGGTAAGCCCACAATTGGAATGGCATTACGTCATTCTCTACTGTGCCTAATATAAGCCACAGTGTGTTGGCTGCTTCCCAGTCTGCTCCGTTACAGCTCTGCCACTCGGCTGCAAAGCCTGCTGTTTGTCCCACTTCCCAGATTTCTGTTGCCTTACTGAGTGGCTGGTAAGTGTAACACAAAGCACCTATCCCATCCAATGTCACGCTGATACAAGTCTCTCTATGATACCCCATTCTAGCTTTGTCTCTTCCTCCAGCTACACTAACATGGCCTGTGCTGGCTTGTCTTATAGCAACCTAACACAAGTTAGATTCATCTGAAAGGTGGGAACCTCAATTGAGAATGTCTCCAGAAAATCCAGCTATAAGTCATTTGCTTAATTAGTGACTAACGGGGGCGGGACCAGCTCATTGTGGGTGGTGCCATCTCTGGGCTGGTGGTCCTGGATTCTACAAGAAAGCAGACTGAGCAAGTCATGGGGAGCAAGTCAGTAAGCAGCATCTCTCCATGACCTTTGCATCAGCTCCTGCCTCTAGTTTCCTGCCCCGTTTTAGTTCCTGTCCTGACTTCCTTCAATGAGGAATAGCAATGCTGAAGTATAAGCCAAACAAACCCTCTCCTCCCCAGCTAGCTTTTTGGTCATGGTGTTTCAGCATAGCAATAGAAAGTCTGACTAACAGATGGCCCCTCCCACTAAGCAGAACTGTGTGCCTCACCTAGCAACATCTCATATCTAGTCGGTATCAAAGTTCAGGTAATCAAGACCATGACATGTGTGTATTATCGTCACAGCTTGTTCGATGGGACAGGGTTCAATCCCCTGATCAGACCACATGCAGGAAGCTCAGAGTTGGTGATCCCCCCTGCTGCTGGCCACATGATCCTAATGAAGTTAAATAATATGGTTCTAGGTCAGAGGTTCTCAACCGGGAGTCGAATGACCCTTTCACAGGGGTCACCTAAGACTAAGGGAAAATATGGATATTTACATTATGATCCATAATAGTAGGAAATTTACAGTTACAAATAGCAATGAAAATAATTCTATGGCTGGGGCCACCACAACACGAGGCACTGCAGCAAAGGGTCGCAGCATGAGGAAGGCTGAGAAGCCCTGCTCTGGGTCCCCAATTTTGAAACCAGGCATCACCAGCTTCTCCACAACAATACTCCAGTTTTAAACAACAGCTCCTTTGCCAGCAGAGACTGAGAAAAAGCACTAATCCTTCTCAGGACCTCTGTCCTGCCAGCCCACACTCACCAACACAAAATACTCTTTTCCTACCCATACCTCAGGGGCTTTGAAAAAAACGGATGTCCCTGCTTTTGGACAGCAGCTTTTCTCTGTTAGACTTAGTTTTCAGACGTTCAGGTTTCTCTGAGTGGCTGAGAGCCACAGTGATTCATCTTCCTGGCTTCCCTGAGTTCATGTGGCACAGCCACCGAGGTAGTGATTACTCAGGGTTTCCCCCACTAGCGTCTCTAACACATCAGTACTGCCAATACACACACTTTATGATGCCCGCTTGCCAGTTAGACTGGTTGGTTTGTTTTTAAACAGGTCTCGTTTTTTAAAGTATTTTAAAGTATATGGAGGTCAGAAGGCATCTTACAATAGCAGATTCTCTCCTTCTGC
This sequence comes from Myodes glareolus, assembly GCF_982192425.1. Classification (NCBI taxonomy): domain Eukaryota; kingdom Metazoa; phylum Chordata; class Mammalia; order Rodentia; family Cricetidae; genus Myodes; species Myodes glareolus. The sequence goes on along the minus strand of NC_142045.1, from coordinate 10,965,969 downwards.
TGCGTGGGACCCGGAGAATCACTCAGGTTCCATCAGCCTGTGCAGCAAGCGCTTTCCCTAACTCCACCATCGTGCAAGCCATTGATTTAGGTATGTTCTTCCTGAACAGAACAATACCAAGCAACTCCTCATCAAAGGGTCTACAAGATGACAGTTTAGATTTTACAGTTAAGCTCAAAGAAGTTCCTGGCACTATCCTCCGGGTCCACACGGTGGCAGTGTGTCCACATGAGAGAGTACCTTGCACATTGCTGGAGCAGGAAGCCATCCCACCAAGTGTTCATGCTGAGGGTGACAGTATATTGACATAATAATGCTAATTAAAAAAAAAAAAAACCTGATCAAGTGTGGGGGGATTATTATCAGGCCAGAAGATAACTTCTGACTGACCAGCTAGTACAAAGCGACAGTGTAAGGAGAGGCAGATCCGCGAATCTGTCTACGACAGTAAAGGCAACAACACACAGGCTGAGAAGAGGGGAGCAGGAGTGACCTATGAGAACAGGGCAGTGCGGCTCACACGGCCTTCAGCTCAACACTGTCAGCCAGAGAAAGGGACAGGCTAGAATCACAGTAGCCAAACAGAATCCAGAGTTCTCCGAGGTAAGATTCACACTGTCTGGCATCAGCGAGAGCGATCCAAGAAGCACCTCTCTGTACTTCAGTGGGCAGCTAGCTGGACCAGAGCAGCAGAGAGTGAAGCCTGAGAGTGTGCCACATTTGGGGGTCAGAGCAGGTAGGAACATGTACCATGTTCGCCCGTCACATGGTACAACTGTGACAGCCCATCAGTGTGGGAGATACTAGAAAGCTAGCATGCCTTATACTGCCCCGAATATACGACCATCACAAGGTGCTAGCACCAGAGGAAAGTCAACAGAAGTCTAAAGGGCCCCACAGCAAGTGGAGACAACGCCACCAAAACCAGAAAAGCATCTGTTTCCTTGACTGTCCGCTCCATAGGTGACATCAGCCAAACAGAAAACGCCACTGCCCAGGGCCACACCCACACACTGAGGGATCCCCACAGGCAGGTCCCCTTCATTGAAGCCCTAAAGAAAGCAGGGAGTTGGCATTTTGCTCATGTTGTGATTCTGGTCTTCTGAACAGCTTAGACTTGCACACTCAAATACATGAAGTGAAGGGGGCAAGGGTGGGGGGAGGAACCGCAGTGAAAACAACTTCATTTATGTATGAAAAATCATCCTGAGACTGCTCCAGCCAGGGGTTTCCAAGACCAAGAGCCCTGGCAGCTTTTCCAACCGCACAGGCTACTGCGGGAGCTGGGCAGGGCTTCCTGTGAACACACTGTTCCACACTTTTAAAAAGTTCTAGCCCTGGCTGCCGGCCAGCATGCAGATGGCTTTCCAGACACACAGTAATTCCAGTCTTTCTCACCATAGGACATCTATTACTGTTTATTACCAAGTTTGATAACTGTGCTTCTTTCGCTCCTTTGATAAGATGTTGAGCTATAAACCCAAAGATAAAATTTCTATCAATTACTTTTATGCAGTTAATGAGACAGGCTAGAGCTCATTAGAGAAATCTCCTGCCACACAGTGGAGCAACTGAGCGAGCCGAACATCACTTCATTACAGCCATTTATGCATTTCAGAAAGAACTCTAATAAAGCTAAATAATAATAATAAAAAACTTCAGCATTTTTACTTTCCACCTTCAGAACGGCGGTGTTTAATCATAAAGTAACACAGCTCATTACACGAAAACAGATGCAAATGCCAATGGCCATGATATAAGAACAAATAACACTTAAGAGGTGAAGGCAATTCCTGTTTCCCCAAAGGCCTAACCTGTAAGGAAGCTACTTCACTGGTGTAGCTGGTGGAGAAGTTGCGAGGGGCACACCTGTGCTGCCAGCACTGAGGAGGCTGAGGCAGGGGAATCACTGCATTTTGAGGTCAACCTGAAGTTCTAGTACAACTCAAGCTGCAGAGTGACACCTTGTCACCAAAATAAATGAATAAATCAATCTGACCAACCAAAGGAGCAGAAGCACCATTTGACAGGTTCGAAAACGACAAAGTCAGTAACATCCAAGAGAACTGAGAAACTGGGGGCAGCACTAAGATTTTCAGCCTCAGGATGAAAATGCAGGAGGCAACGGGGACATCAAGTGACAATTCACTTAAGCAGCGGCAGGAACACACACAATAAGGAGCTAACAAGCCCAGATAGTGCACAGGCTCTTAATGCCCCCGTTCGTAAGTTAACAGAATTCACCTGAGAAAGAAATGGAGCACCGCACTAGGAGTTACGGAGTTATTCAATGAACGTTCTTTTCAAGAAAGATGATATGAACTGAATATGCATTACAATAAATCAAATCAATGACTCATTTACAGTCAGCACAGAGGGATACATCCAAGGGCTCGAGGAACAATCAAATTTAGACAAGCAGTCAAACCTGAATGACTTGGAAGCTGCTAAGAGTCAGGATTTACACACTATAATTTCATCCTCACAAGAAACCTGCTCTCTCCTGGAGTAACTTGGCTCTCAGAAAGGTTAAGGAGAACCTACATACACCCAGAGAGCTGTAACTCAAAGCCCAATCCGTCTCTGCACACTAGCTTATAGCATTCCCAGTCCACGACCAGAATGCATACAGAGTAAGCCTCATCAATCGAAGAACATTAAAGAATGGTTGGTATTGACCAGGCAGTTTCATAGAAAACTAGAAACAAAAATACCTTCAATAAACATGCTGGCTTGCAGAAGAACAGTCTCATCTACTCGAAGGCTAAACCATGACTTTTTTTTTTCCAAATGAAACCTCAGTTTTGTCATTTTGTTTGTATGCACAAAAACGCACATTAAAATACTTAAAACGTGGAGATTATTTCAAAATACATATCTCTGGGTAAGAAATGAAAAGGGGGGCTGGAGAGATGGCTCAGTGGTTAAGAGCATTGCCAAAAGGTCCTGAGTTCAATTTCCAGCAACCACATGGTGGCTCACAACCATCTGTAATGAGGTCTGGTGCCCGCCCTCTTCTGGCCTTCAGGCATACACACAGACAGAATATTGTATACATAATAAATAAATAAATTTAAAAAAAAAAGAAATGAAAGGAAACAAAGCCTTTTTGCAAGAGACGTAAAGCAACACAAAATAAAGAGCAAGGAACTTACTTTGCAATTTACAAAGACTGTAAGATAAAATAAAAGGTCAGTCAATGCAGAAAAGAAAAACTGTATTATACAATTATTGAAGAGGTCAAAAGAGAAATTTGTCCATGACGGGAGACCCTGAGGCCACGTACAATCTGTAAGAAGAACAGGGGAGGTGTCAGAGAATGGATACGGTGGCTCTGCACAGAAAACAAACCTCTCTTCCTGCTGGGGGCAGGAGAGAGACAGAGGCAGTGGAGAGGGAGATAGCAGGTGTTGGAGAAAAGAAGAAAGTGATGCCCCAGGCCACCAGGAGCTGCAGACTGAGAAGGGTAGCAATGGGAGGTGTCTGCCCCACAACCAGAAAGTCAAGTCAAGCCACCAGGGAAACTGCTAAAAGCAGAGAACACCCAGCTAGTCTCGCTAGAAAGTGCGTTTACAGATGTAAATGAAAAGTTTTGGCAAAACTGAGTAGTCTCAAAGCAGCTGTTTCACTGAAGAACAAATTCCTCTTCTGAAATAGAGATAAACCCTTCAAGTGCTATGGAAACTCTTCCGGAAACCAACGCTTTCAACCAGATCTGCATGTGGGAAAGGCTCACGGAGCAGCTGGGTATTTTAAGGGTATAAGTAAGACATGTGTGTACACTGACTTCTTGATACAGGTTTTAAACACTTTGTCCAGTGACCACAAATGACCAGGCTGGTCAGCCAGTTAGGAAAAGCCAGAGCACACTGACTAAGAACTCGGTCATAGCGTTGTACTGGGAAACAGCCCAGTCAGAGAATTTCTCAGCAAATCTCAGTTGGTGGCCCTCCACTTCTGAGATGGTATGTTGATTTTCTCTGCTCTCTATTTTGTTATCCAGAGAGGGCGCCACTCTGTAACCAGGCTACCCTCCTCCTAGCTCCTCCTCCCCACCCTCAGCCTTCTGAGTTAAGGCATCAGAAGGGCACACCTCCTCAAAAGGGTTGTGTCTATGCTCGGTAGGGGTGCACACATTCTCAGGAGGGATGCGAGAGCCCTCAGAAGGGGTACCCACGCCCTCAGTAGAGGTGCATGCACCCTGAGTAGACATGCTGGTCAAAAAACTACGTCCATCTATTGCACTCTGAAGAAATGACATTGCTGTTTCCATTCTGTAGACGAGGAAGATGTAATATAGTGTTAGATCAAAAGAATACCATATTTACCTGGTGAAATTACTACAGCTATAGCACACAGACATAGTAAGGGAAATGGCTAGTCATCCCTTGCTCATAAAAGCAAAGTCTGGTCAGGCAGTGGTAGTGCACGCCTTTAATCCCAGAACTCAGGAGGGAGAGGTCAGCTCTGTGAGGCTGAGGTCAGCCTGGTCTACAGAGCTAGTTCCAGGACAGAGAAACCCTGTCTCGAAAAAACAAAAAACAAAAAACAAAAAAAAAAAAAAAAAAGAAAGAGTCTGAAAGTTATCGATATTCTATTACACTAGTCTTCAGACCAAGCTTCAGGAAGAACAGGACCAGTCACTTCGCTCCAAGGTCCTCAGAGCAGCTCCCCAAAAGAGGGTATTATTAAGGTATCATGGATTTACATAAACTACAAACACAGTTGTTCTTTAGGTTTCAAAACACACTTACACAAACTGGTAAGAGCGGATGCGTGCCTGCTGCAGGACCACAGAAGAAAATACCTCATCTACATTTTGTAAGAACATCAGCAAAATACCAACAGCCTAGCTATGTGGATCTGCGGTTCGTCTCGATGAATTTTTATTCTTATGAAATCAGGATTTACAGAGTCTACATCCAGACTTTTCACTGCGCGCTGCCACTGGCACCTAATTCTAAACAGACATACGTGAGCGACTGGAAAAACCACGTCAAACACACTCCATTCACGACAACTAGGACATGAATTGGGCATTGTCGACTGGTGTTAAAAACTAACACCCAGGACGTGTAAAGGCACTGACACGCCTGTAATAAAAAGGGTAACAACTGATCACTGTTAGTGAACTACGGTTGTGCAGGCAGGAGTGCTGGTGGGTTCCATCAGAACATCAGACCCCGGGAGGATGGCGACAGGTGCTGACTAAGTGTTCACCATCGTATACAATATCATTTTTAGGATAAAAGGGGCAAACGATATTGGCGACGGAGGCAAGAGGGGAAAAGCTGCAAAACCCCAAGATCTGGGCTCAACTTCTAATCCTACTCCAAGTGACAGAAGCTGGATGAATGCCTGGTCTTCCTGAAGTTCCATTCCTGAATGGAGAACGGGTGACCCAAGACACATCTCCAGACCGTAAAGGAATCAATGCCCATCAGGCTATTACTAGGGCATGATGAACTGCCTGTTACACATCTGCCACGAGACCACTGGCCAATCACGTGTCTGAGGGGGAAGGACAAACTGACAGAAAGCTAGTGCCGCCCCTCGTGGAACCGCTTCAGTGTATTTAGCAGCGTTCACAGGGGTTTCCACCCGGGCGTTTGCACACCTACTCCATGGGTTCGAAAAGGAGGCAAGGGCTGCAGTTCCTCCCGCCTCAGTTTCTCCAGAACTCCATTAAAAGCATTCTTCTTCCTGGGGTCAGTTCTCGCTGTCGGTCAATCCTTGGTTAACTACCACACACGCTTTGCCACTGGACTATTTACAACAGCTGGGTGAATAGCAATCAGCTTCACATGTGACAGCCTAGGAATTCCGCCGACTCCCACCTGCCAGCTTCTCCGAACCCTAACCCTGCCGATGCGTCTAGGCTCCTCCTCCTTCACATTCCCGCGGCTGGCTCCTCGGCTATTTCCCTTCGCATCCATTCACCCTGACAGAACCTGCTTGCTCCCATGCACCCATGCGTATTGCCTTTGCGGGTACATGAAGGGCTGGGGGCATTTGGACAAACTTGCTTTTTTGCCTGAAAACCAGCCACCAAGCTATATATTAAACAAGACCTACAGGGGCTAAGAGAGAGAGAGAGCTCAGGAGCTGGGGGCACCTATTTCACACAGAGACCTCAGGCTTTGCTTTCCAGCACCCACACAGTGGCTCACAACTGCCACAGCATCCCAGTGTCGAGTGAGGCCTTCCAGCTGCACCCCTAAACTGCCTGTCTGTTTCACCTGCATCTCTGACATGCTGTTTATAATGCCCCTCTAAGATTTCTGTAGATTATGGAATAAAACCTGAGACCGAGCTCGTTCAAAGGGCTCCAATATCTCTCAGGATTCCTCTCTCTTCCTCAACCATCTTGACGCTCCCAAGTATCCCAATCACACCATTTTTCCTGTTACTCCATTTCTTCCTCCCTCTATAGATGATAAATTCCTTCAGAGAGCAGCTGTCTTTTTTCTCTTTCAGCAAGTACAACCTACCCATAATATCCCTGAAAAGGAATAACTATTTTAGTAAGTGCCATGAAAACCAGGATGAGGCCAGTGCAGTGATCATCGTAGTAAATATTATCCACTGGTGCACACAGCAGAGCATCTCACATACTCAGAGTCCCAGCACTGGTTTCCTCTGGATTTATCGCATTCTTTAAAAGTCAGTTGTTAGTTTTTAAGAGACACATCCCACATCTTTAAAGCAGTATTAGTACAATTTTAAGATTAAACTTTACCTAAGACGTAGAAGCTCATTTTGCTGTTCCTAGACTGAGCTTCGTGCCTTGGGCTACTGGCGGCTCACCTTCTGTGGCTGTGGGAAGGTCTGCTTGTTGTTTGTTATGCCCAGATGATTGTGAGCTACTTCGTATTTCACAACAAGAACAGAGAATACGTGACAACCCAAAGTCACATCTCTACCATAGGAAAGTACCATAGGTAAAAATACAGATGTGAATTGGCCATTTTAAAATTGCAAACAGTTCAAACATCTCAGACTTCTACACCATGGGAAGTAAGTTAACCTCCCCCAAGCCCCGTCCTCCCGAAAGGCCAGGTTAACTTAACTGAGCCAGCTGCTAGCCCTCGGTGATAGCTGAAGGAGCTGGCCACTGCATCATACAACATACAACCAGAAAGGAATACCTACTAGTATAAAACTTCGTTTGCTTCATGTCTTTCGTATCTCACGGTTTCACACATTAACCTGTAAAAGAGAACAACAGTGAGTTCAACATTCGCCATTAGAAGAACACGGCTAAGATACTTGAATGAGCCATGGGGTGACATTTCAAGTTTATGACTTCATATGCTCATAGGCTTATCTAAATTACTTATCTTCAACTGGATGTTGATGGCGCTAGAGTTACAACTCAATCAAATGAATTAAAATCTGCCCCACCTGTGTGCTAGAACGCGAAGCCTCTAATAGAAGCCAGGCTTCACCGCGTGGACTTTACGGAGAGGTTGAAGAGGCAGGCAGAGTGTGTGCCCCGGGGTAAACACACTCAAAGAGAAGCAGGTACCCAAAAGTCAGAAAGGAAACCCTATTCATTTAAAAGGTGGTAACACCACGCGGAGCTCAACACTAACGGCCACTGAGGAGGACAGAATCTCAACCCAATGTAGGCTTTTACTGGCTCAGTATTTTAGGATGAAGGAGCAAATGGAGACTTAAGAACTGAAAGGTTTGTTATCTCAGCTGATACAGCCCTGATGGAAAAAAAAATGTGAAAATATGAATAATGTTTAAATATTCAAAATTATCTCAAAAGCAGCAGCATCGAGAAGCATCTTATTATATGAATACCAATCAATTTTTCCAAAATACACCGGGGTGTATTTTGTGACGGTTTCGTCTCATGAAAAGCTGCCGCAGCACGACAGCCTAGCAGCACCTTCATCCTGGACAGGCGCTCTTCCCCGACCAGGGAACACTGAGCTTCCGTTTGCTGGCCCAATAAAAACTCTGGGATGCTCACTCACCTTGTTCTTCCTTCCACTCCCCATCTAGGGATTCAGTTTGACACGTTTACAGCCATCTTGAATCGAAATGGTTATGACTGTCTCTAAGTAACCCTGGCTGCTCTGCTTAGCCAGATGCAGTATCTCAACGTACTTCAAACATTCAAAACCACTTGGGTGGGCTACGGAATTGCACAACACTGATCCAGATGCCATCAGAGTCAGCTACGTGACAGAGAGCTGGGTGTTAGCTTAAGGAAAATCATGTCCAGTCTAACTGGAATGAAGTCATTTTTGTCCCAAATGCTCTGTGAGTCCCCTACTTCTGACCTAATTCTCCCAGGCCCACATGGCCTGCTGCCGCCAGGACTACAGTTCTATCAGGGACGTCATTCTTCCTTGGAACTAGATCTCCTGAAGCCACTTAATTCAGTGGTTTACACGAACCTCACTTCTGCTGTGTAATTCGGCTATGATCCTGCTCTAAAGATACACTCAGTCTTGCTGTTGGCTGTGACTGAGACGGCTCAGCACACGCAGAAACAGCTGGACATGTGAAGGGCTCGTCCCTGCAACGCTGCCAACAGACAATCTACACGAAGCTTAGAATATTTCTTAAGGATGGACTCAGCTATACTCTAGAATTAATTAGGCATGTCCACCTAAACATCACCCCGGAAATGGCAAAGAGTAGGTAATTCTAAAGCTGGCTGTTGGGTCTGTGGACTGGTTTGTGGTCTGTTTTGCATTATTCATACCTCTGAATTTTTTCCTTAGGAAGATTGGCATCACAAAATGTCAAATGAAAGTCATACAATTTAGAAACTGCTACGACTCGTTACAATTTCAGCCATCTCCAAAATCCCCAGCTTTGCCCTTCCTAATAAAAACTGTCTGGGTTTTTATACACTTAATCTACAACTGAGTTTAATTTAAATGATTTTCATTAAAAAATTAATTTCAGAAACACTCAACCCTCTTGATACTTTTTTTCAATTAACAGACAAATATGAAACTGACATGCTCACAAATTAATTAGTGCTTAAAGGGTATTCCTTTCATAATTAAAAATGGTTGGCATCACAACTAGACAGAACAGAAAGAAGTAAGACCTCATTACATCTTGGCATCTACCTTCTGGGGGTCCTTTATTTCCTACTGCAGTGAAGACCACGCCACTTCTGTTTTATGAAATTTGAGTAACTACAAATGAAGCTAGTGCATTGCACAGCAGAAGCGGGAAGACATTTACAAGAGCACACTGCTCTGGAACCAGTGTGATAAACACTGTACCGGCCACAGGGGGGTAAGCATATCCTACAGAGACCTAGACGTGCTAGAGCAAGGAGCCTAATCACTAGTTGAATATTTTAAAACACGTCTGAGTGATAAGCTCTCCACAGACATACACATGTACCTAAAAAACAGGAATAGCAAACAACGCCCCCTTAAGTGTTTGTACCAACTGAAGCTTATTACTGTTGGGAAGCAGAGGCAGACTCTGAGTGGAAGTGCAAGAACCTTACTATACAGAAATATTAAAATGTATACGAATCCAACTGAATTCAACCTTGCAGAACATATCAAAGCAAGTGCAGGGGTTACACCAAGCAGAATATCCATGTGCTAAACATTCCTTAAGCTCAAATCTTATTAACAGAAGGACACAGAGACACACTTCATCACTATTAAATTATTAAAATCGATACACACCTTAGCTGGTGCTCCCTCAGGTTTGATAAGGCTTCCATCCCGTGTAAATAGGAGTACACTATTTCCAGGTCCTGTTACAAAGAAAAGAATAGAATTATTAGGCTTGTCAGGAAACAAAGTTTTTCTAAAATAACATGTTAAAAATTAAACTGTACTTTTTAAAAATGTTTTTTCTTAGATATTAAAAATTAACATTTTCAAAGGAAAACTAGAACTGCAAAGGCTCTCTTTTACGACTGCCTTCAGAACACGCACAAAAGCTTTCGAATAATAAACTTACTTAAACTCATCACCTCAAACGCTTCACCAGCAGTTCTCTGTTACATACTTTCTGCTACTTACATCAAAATAGCAAACACAGTATTTTCATTTCAAATCATGGATAATTACCAATAGGATGATTATTCAAATTATTTTCTCAATATTAATGCATGTTATTTTATAATCACTTAATAATCAAGTATAAATTTAACTTTCCATACTTAAAAAAGTGTCTTACGTTTAGTTTTAAAGTTACAATAAAAAAGATTCAAAGTCATTCATAAAAGTTGAAAATAGGCCAGGTGGTGAAGTTCAAAACAGGCCTTGCAGTAGTGGCGCAGAGGCAGGCGGGTCTCTGTGAGTTCAAGGCCAGCCTAGTCTATAGAACAATTTCCAGGACAGTCTCCAAAGCTACACAGAGAAACCCTGTCTTGGAGGGAAAAAAAAGTTGAAGATAGGTAAAGATGCGCAGTCCTGTTTCTAGCCATAAAGGAACTGACATTACAGGATTCCAGTGAACACCGAGGGTACAGAGAGGATGGGAGTAAGGATGAATGAGAATTTCTCCCCTAAATCTGTCCAAATGTGGCATAAAGGGATTGCAAGGCGTTTGTAAATGAACAAGTGACAACCCCTCAGTCCCGCTGCTGACCCTTCTCAGGTGAACAAGACACCGACGGACCGACCGGTAAGCAGTGCAAACACCATCACTTTTCCCCACTGAGTCACCTATGCAACTCTGGCTATGCCTGATGACCTGAACTGCTTTGGTCAAGGAAAACACACAAAACTACCCGCCTGCATGACCGAGCAGGAAGTTCACACTGAGGGCCCAAAAAACATATTAGAAAGAAACAAGACTTTTAGATCATGCCTAGGAAAGACAAACCTGAAAGACACCTAACAGAAGAAAGAACAGGGACCTCAGAGACAGAAGCAAAGAAGGCGACCGGAGAGTATTGCCAGAGCACAGGCCTAGGCAGCAACAGGACTCCTTCACCTAAACGCGGTAAAACCAGTATAAAACGTCAGTTCACGGCCCAAACGCCACTGTGTTAATCAGTTTCATGACACCACAGCTGTTCCAGGGTCATACGTACCATGTACGCTTGCATAATATACATGGACTTTAAAAGTTTGAGTGCCCGTGTATGAGACATATGTATAGAGTATCTAACCTACGAATAATTACCACCAGTATTTATTTGAGGCAATATGCATAACCTATAAATAGAGAACCACGGGACATAGTCCTGTGACATAGAGAATGTGCTGACAGTTGTCACTGAGGTCGTGACACAAAACAGAGGCTACAGGAAGGAAGTGATGGACCGAAGGCTTTACACTACTCACGACTGGCATTAGTTCTTAAAGCAGAATTTCCCTCTAAACGTACAGAACTGCACAAATTAAATACCATAGCTAATCACCATGTTTGTGGGGGGAAGTTTAAAATGGACACCACTCAAGCAATACACAACCATAAAATTCTGTATAACAGCTTCATGTACTTCTGGGGGTTTTTTGGTTCTGTTTTGTTTTTAGCTGTATGTGTTGTATTTTATGTGCATGGGTGTTCTGCCTGCGTGTATTTATGTAGACTATAATCACGCAGTGTCCAGAGTGGCCGGAGGTGGGAGGTGATAACTTATGAATGGTTTGAGACACCTCGTGGGTGTTAGGAATCGAACCCAGGCCCTCTGCAAGGACAGCCAGTGCTCTTACCTGCCGAGCCATCTCTCTAGCTGTCTCGTGTATTTTTCAGACCACAAACCTTTAATCAATTCAACCCGCACATCTAGTTTCTTCTATGACTCTTAGAGCAAGCTGTTTCAAAATAAATGTATTTAAAGGGTCTGTGCTCAGGAGCTTATAAGACGGCAGAGTAATTCCGCATTCTTCTACACAGACAGTGATGCGGTCGAGCTTTAACTAGATTCCTTAACAAGTAGTTTCTCTGTGAACCTGAAGTTCCTAACTGTGCGGAAGAAATTTGTGCTTCCCTAGCTGCCAACTAGCAGGCAATGTGTCCTGGAACCCTAAACACGCAGCTTGATGCACAGCAGGAAACCGTAGCTCTTTGACCCAACAGAAAACAAACAAAAAAAAAAAAAAACATGGTTACAGGTGAGCTAGAGAATACAAATCAAAGGAAGGGGCAATCTGGGTTGGAGCTGTCTCAAGTGTCCCATTTACCAATTACAGACTGCAACTGAGATAACTGAGGGTCGAGGACTGTCCGTGGTCTCCCTGCACATCCACAGTCCAAGCCAACCTCTCAATGGTCTGAGGCTTCCAGCAGGATAAAAAGGAAACTCAAACTGCCCTAGAAAGAAAGCTGTTTGGGTGGAAGGTCTGCCGATCTGCCACCCTAACTGATTCTCACAGAGTTCTCACCGTTTACTTCCTCTTGGCTGACAGCCTTTGCTAAAATCCAGTAGATACTAGTTGACCAGGGCTTCCTCTCCAGAACTCGCCAGGAAGAACAGAGAAAGAAGCAGGTAGAATAGATGAGGAACTGAGCATCCCAGTTCCTCACAGCAGCAGGAACCTACAGCCAACAATAGCACGAGCCTGCAGCCAGCAGTAGAAGCCTGCAGCCAGGAACAGTAGAAGCCTGCAGCCAGGAACAGTAGGAGCCTGCAGCCAGGAACAGTAGGAGCCTGCAGCCAGCAATTGCAGAAGCCTGCAGGTAGCAGTAAGAACCTGCAGCCAGGAACAAGTAGGAGCTTGCAGCCAGCAGCAGGAACTTGCAGCCAGCAATAGCACGAGCCTGCAGTTAGCAGTAGGAGCCTGCAGCCAGCAGTAGGAACCTGCAGAAAGCAACAGTACGAGCCTGCAACTAACAGTAGAAGCTGACAGCCTGTAACAGCAGGAATCTGCAGTCAGCAATAGCATGAGCCTGCAGCTAACAGTAGAAGCCTGCAGCCAGCAACAGTAGAAGCCGACAGCCTGTAGCAGTAGGAATCTGCAGCCAGCAGGTGGAGCCTGCAGCCAGTAACAGGAGGCTGCAGTCTGCAGTGGAACCCACATCAGCAGCTGGAGCCTGCAGCCAGCACAGGAGCATGCCTGCAGCATTCCACGGTAAGACTTTAGCCAACGCACAGAAGAGAACGGGTGGACTTCTGGAAAGTATACTCTTGGGTTATGTTCATTTTCTCCACTTAGAGTCAGCGGGTGAAGTTCTACTTCAACAAACTTTGTAGAAAACAAAATGCAGAGGCACTAAATCACTTAAAGCACTCCAAGATACCATTTCTCGGGAAATTGATGTGCCACCTGAGACACTGCTGACCTCCAGGACTGTACTTCCTAAGAAAAAATCCACAAGACCGTCACTAAAGACCCTTTTAAAGACATAAGCTATTTTTCCCAAAATGCTCTGGCCTCTGAGCATAAACAGGAACATGCTGCTGTAACCAGGAAGCAAACCTTTTTTTTTTTAGAACAATAAGCCTTTCCTTCGACCCTATGAAGGACATCCGTTTAGCAAAAATAGACACCATTTCAAAGGAGATTAAAGTCCTAAAACCACTGCAACCAAGCAGACAATGAGATTGACAGGCCAATTGGGATGAAGTTTTCCCATGACAAACAAAGTTCCTTTTTTAAAGACAAAGGCATCCTTAAAAGCTTTGGTTCAATGCCTGCAAGCACAGGGCATCCCCACAGGAACAGAGGCAAGAGTCTCCACGCCCAGGGGTCTGCACTCACTGTTCCAGAGACTCATCTTAACACAACAGGCCAGCACAGCAAACGTCCAATTCACTTAAAGCTGGTCTCCAATGTAATCAATGCACACTAGCATCAAGACTGCAGCAACAGCACACAGCACAGTGTCACATGACCCTCGGAGCACTTAGGGAAGAGGAGCTCCTCCACCTCCTGCTCCTCCCTCCACCTCCTGCTCCTCCCTCCACCTCCTGCTCCTCCACCTCCTGCTCCCCACCTGCTCCTCCACCTCCTGCTCCTCCACCTCCTGCTCCTCCACCTCCTGCTCCTCCACCTCCTGCTCCTCCACCTCCTGCTCCTCCACCTCCTCCTGCTCCTCCACCTCCTGCTCCTCCACCTCCTGCTCCTCCACCTCCTGCTCCTCCACCTCCTGCTCCCCACCTCCTGCTCCCCACCTCCTGCTCCCCACCTCCTGCTCCTCCACCTCCTGCTCCTCCACCTCCTGCTCCTCCACCTCCTGCTCCTCCATCTCCTCCTGCTCCTCCACCTCCTGCTTCTCCACCTCCTGCTCCCCACCTCCTGCTCCTCCAGGGACTGGTGCGCGCTCTTAACCCCCTGGGCTACAAAAGAAAAATAATGATGACAGTTAAAATGAAGAAAATTATTTTACCTACATTACAAAGAAAAAATGTTTTTCCTATAAAAAGGGTTTAACTTTAACACATTTAGTAATGTATTAACCTATTTGTTGTGTGCTTTAAGGACCAACTCAAGGGAACGAAGGCCAAGATGGTGTAACACTTGGCAAACCTGTGCCAGTCTAGACCTAGTTGATGAATGTCTACCGACTTGGGCATAAGGAGAGGGAGAGGGGAGCATCCACTTGTTGAGACAGTGGTCACGGGCCAGAAATTATACTGATGGCAACATATTCTCCCTTGGGTATCTTTCGGACAAAAATGTAATTATCCTTCTGCGCAAATGCTCACGAGCAACGATTTAGAGAGCTATGTCTCCAGCATCATTCATTAGGAGCATAAAAGCTACACGTTCAAGGCCCCAGCTCACATCTGTAATCAAATGGAATAAGAAGGAACAACTCAAGCAGCGCAAATGCCTCTGTCTCCCAAGATGACAGCTCAGTTTCCAAGTTTTATTTACAAGATAGCTCTACTATTTCCACATTAAAATATATGATATCTCTACTATTTCCACACTAAAACATATGCAACAGTTCAGCTAAGAATGAAGAAACAGAAAGTCAGGTGGTGGTGGCGTGGGCCTCTAATACCAGCACTTGAAAAGCAGAGACAGGAGGATCTTTGAGTTCAAGGTCAGCCTGGTCCACAAAGAGAGTTCCAGGACAGGCTCTAAAGCTACACAGAGAAATATTGTCTCAAAAAAACCAAAAAGGAAAGAGGGAGGGAAGGAAGGAGGGAGAAAGAGAGAGAGGGGGAGGGAGGGAGGGAGGGAGGGAGAGAGGGAGAGAGAGGGAGAGAGGAGAGAGAATATAAATCATGAATCTTTGGGGTCAAACCAAGTCCTCCTTCTCCTTCCCCAGGAGTTTGTGACCCTGGAAAGTGACAGAGATCACATCTGTAGAGCAAAGTAATAAATGCACAGGACAGCCCATGTGGCCACAACTACACATAATTCCCTGGCAATGCAGGGCACACACAGTGTGTGCCTCAACAAAAGAGCGCGGTTCCTGAGTTTATCACCTAAGAGAGCAGCTGATGACACTCCCGATAGAAAATCCCAAGTACTTGTTAAACATGCACGTCCATCAGAACTTTTACAATATACTCTTTTTGTCGGCAACTATCTCTAGGCCTGAAACAGTCAAATGAAATATTTATAAAACTTACAAAGGGTCCCTAGAGTTTTCTACTTTTTATTTTGCTGTGTTGTTTTGGTTCGAGACAGGATCTCACTATGTAGCTCTGGCCTTGAATTTACAGAGATCCACCTGCTTCTGCCTCCTGAGTGCTGGGATTAAGGTGTGTGCCATTACACCTGGCTCAGAGTTTTCTGGGTTTGTTTTGTTTTGCTTTGAATTCAGGCTGCTGCTGTTGTATTTTGGTTCAGAACTAAACTCAGAGACCCATACACAATAAGTATGAACTCTACCACTGAGCTAAATTCCCTAATCCTAACACGGTTTTTTTATTATCAGGCTTAAAGTGAAATGTGACCAGCACACAGTTTACTGTAACCACAACCACTATAGCTCTGAATGACGAGGTCTGAAAGAGGAGAAGGGAATTCTTGACTTTTCAAAACAACCACCTAATTTCTCCTCCAATGTGGAGCAGCTAGGAGCATATTCCAGGCTGGCAGAGCTAAACAGCACACAGCGAGGCTGCCTGTCTGGCAGCTCAAGAGGGCCGCACAACACGACAAACGGAATTCGTTTCTGCTGCTGAGTATTGGGCTCTGGGGCCCACGGTCCAATTCTGGCATCAAAATACAAACTCTCACAAATCTTTCTTAAATCCTGCACGAATGCCATTAATTTATACTTGAACCCAGACTTTTACACATACACACACACCAAAATAAAAAACCTTTTAAAATATTTACATTTTAATCTTTTAGACGTTTAAAATACAAGTCACGAGCTCCACTGCAGACACGGAAACTGTCTGAGGACTCGGTCCCCTTTACCGCCATTCTCTGGTATTTCCTCATCTGAGGATGACATTGGAAATTCGGGGTGGTATACGGTTTCTTCTAAAATTCTCTTCTCTGAACAACGCGGTCTCAAGGCACCAGTGAGAAACTATTGCCCTGCGTGGTTCAGTCACAGCGGCCGCGCTCCACAGACGGCTACTCCCTCAACACCTTGCTGGCAGTATTTGCCAAATCGTGGCCCACAGAAGCTAGTACAATACTGCGCGCACGACGCCAGAGGTTCACAGACCACTGCGACACGGGAGTCAGACAGGAAGAGTCCAGAGCAGGCGCTGCAGCCGGGAAGCAACCCTGCTGTCTGGATGGGGTGAGGGTGCCTACACCAGGCAGTGTGTCTTCGTACTGTCTCCGTACAGCAGTCAAGCTCACTTCCAAGCCGGCCCACACCGGAAGAATTCCCCCCATTCATCTAGAACACCAGCAACCTCTTTCACTCTTTCCTTTCTATGCCGTGACTAGGGATCTTTGGGGCGAACCTAATAAAGTAGAAAACACAAGCTGCTTCTCCCCAGTGGAAAGTCCCCACTTACCCACAGACAACAATCTCCTTCCTGAGCCACGCTTTATGACATGGGACACAGCTACCCTGCCTTAGGCCTGCAGGGAGCTCTGTGCAGTCACTCTCAAGAGGTTGTATTTTATCTCCATCGGGGAACAGACACCCTTGTTCCTTCTTCAAAATTTGCCTAATCTCTGAGCTACCGGCTGACCGGTGAGCAAAGGAAATACAAAGAAAGAAGGGGGTGTCATCTCCACAGGGGTTCCATGTGTTCCCCTAGCAATCCTGAGAAGAAGACAGGAGAAATGGCCCTTCAGAATCTTCAGAGCATCAGAAAATGCCCCATAATGGGCTGGGACGATCCTCGAAATGGCCACATGGTGGCAGAATAGGCCAACAGCCCTCACTTGGGATGGCAAAAGTGGGGGGGGGGCTGTATAAAGGAGACGATAATGGCTCCTTTGTCATGCTTCTGATGGGGGAAACACTTCCACTGGGCCCCCTGTGTCTTAATTCCCAGCACCCCTGCTGGGTGATAAGAAGATGAAGTGTAGTAACCCGCCTCTCCACCTACGGAGCCAACACAGCCCAGAGCTATGAGAACGGAAGCACAGGTCACCAGCCTACCAGAGCCACCCAGGCGCTCCCGTCCTGACAGGAGCACAGGCCTAAAATTAAAAGGCAGCAAAGAAATCTACAGCACAGGATCTTCAATAAAATTCCTGAATAGCTATTTTAACTCTACATCATGTGAAAGCAAAATACTGTTTTTTCAAGGTTGCTAATTGACACGTAGAGGAGATCAACCCTCCAGGTGGCAGTTTCACGGGAAGCCCAGGGAAGCCTGTTAACTGTGCCGCTGGTCACCTGCCCAGGCCCTGCTGTGGCTCCTCTAAGGCTTACCTCGATCAAACCTTGGGTTTGGATGAGACTCAGGGAGTGAAGATCAATGTTCAGTTGGATATTTCCCACAGAAAAGGGCAACCTTTATATAATGTTTGTCTTTTCTTTCTTTTTTTAATGCAGGTTTAAAAGGAGTATCCAGGGCTAGAGAGATGGCCCCCGTGAGTAAGGCACTCTCCACAAAGGCCCCATGCCTGAGTTCATTCCCCAAGACCCCATAGAGACTGGAGAACCCACTCCCCAAAGTTGTCCTGTTATCCCACGTGCCTGAACCTACTCACTCAACAATAATGAAGTGTCTTTAAAGTCACCCTAACGCAACAATGACCTCCTTAACATGGAGAATAGAAACCTCAGAATTACAACAAAATTCACTCTTGACCCGATCTACCTGAAGCTGGTGTCAGGGACCTGAGAGCAGTCATGCATCTAGCAAGGAGGGGCAGAGACAGTGACAGTGTCACTCTCCAAGGCTGAAGAGGATTCAAGAGTTAAGTGATGCGGCTGTCTCAGAAACCACAGGCAGTTCTGTTCACTGAATGTGCACTGCTGTGCACATAGGGGATTCACGTGAGCAAGTTGCTTTTACTCATGAAGATTAAAATTTCTCTTCAGAAAAAAAAATCAACGATTTATATTTAACCAAAAACTCATCCCCTGGACAAACAAGAAGAGTGTTCAAATCAGTTTACAGTTCCTGCTGGTAGGAATCTGTGTTTCTCTTTAGCACCGTGCCTTGAACACCACAAACCCACAGCTTCCCAGAAACCTCAATCTCTCCTTGGTGAAGAAAACAAGCTTCATTTTAAAGTATTCAAATTCTAATGCTACGAGAATAAATTAACACACTAGTAAATCTAGCTGCATTCAACTGTACTCTCTCCATCATTATGGGTGACTGATGAACAATAATATTTTCGGTTAACATTTAAACAACTGAGTAAGTACCAACCTCCAAAAAGGTTAGTCCGCTATGCACACACAGACACACACACACACCACTGTAATAAACTGATTCCAGGACAACCTTAACTTTTGATTTTTAACAATCAACATAACAGCTGCCTCCAACAGTGAAAACATGTAGCTGGCTCCGTTCACAGTCTGCTCAGGCCCTTGGTTACACCTGTAAGACCTCACTGGGCTCAAGTGGGACACAGGGGTCACACATTCCGCCACTGGATTTCCATCTCTCCCCAAAAAATTATGTGGTCCACCCACTGTCCCTAGGACGCCACCTAACTCCAGAGGCTTACTCAACAGCCCTACCGTGGTGCCATGCAGAGAGGGGGTCTTAATGAAGGCAGAGCAGAGCAGGTCACCGAGGACGCGACTCAGCTCCTCACCGCCTCTCAGCAAATAAAAGTGTGTGCTCTCCGAAGAAAGCAGATTTTAAATATAGAAATCTTCACTGCTGCCATTTTTCTGGGACAAAAGACAAAAATAATTCAACATCTGTTTCTCCCATCTTGAGTGATTTGCAAGGTCTCAAGTACCAATAGTATTATTTATCCCCGAACATTTTATTTCTCAAGTGGATCTCGGAAAGAGGCTGTGGACTACAGAAACATTAGCCGCTGCTCCGTCTGGTCTCTTGCAGACTGACCCATTAAGCGAGCAGCAATGAGAGGGTACCAGAACCACACACAGAGATCTAGAGAGCAGGTGGGGGCAGATGGAGGAAATCACCGCTGGATCTTGGAGAACAGGAGACCTTTAAAAGAATCAGTTTTTTAACTAAGAACTCCCCTGACATAACTGATAAGCTGGTTTCTGAAGAATCCCTCCTTCACAGTCATGACTTTGTGCTTTGAAGCGCAAGTCTAACCCTTACCACAGTACTGGGACCAGCTATCCTCCACTCAGGGGATCCAATGTGCCCTTCTACATAACAGATCTCACCCCATTCACAAATAAACCCCTTCCGAATCCTAGCCTCCCCCTCCCCCACCTCTGAAGGTGACCATTACCAAGCATCTCCAGAAGTCAGCAGAGAGCCCTTGGAGCGGTGAGCCCCATCCTGGGGAGGCATCCACTGCAGAGAGGATGGCGCAGAGGGAGGAGAGGAGGAGGGAAGATGGCGCTGCTCCACAGGGCCTAGAATCCTCAAGCAGCAGAAGATGTGGGCTGCTCTGGAACCAGGGTTCTAAAGTGTGGCCGAGTTTGTTCAGCGGTCGCTGCTGGAACCTCGGGATCCACGCAGGAAGGAGGAAGTGGAAGACGGAAAATCTTTTCCTAGTAAAGAACAATTTCAAAGGAGACTAGGGCAGGTGTTCCAGATGTGGATCTAGGGGGAAATTTTTGCTGTAGTGCAGCAAACTGAGAAGACAGGACGACATGGCAAGATCCTCGAGAGGCTAAAATTGTATTCGGGTTTAAAAGCGCACCTTTACCTGGGGCTCATGAACTTCTTTCTGGTGTTGATGTTCCTACAATGCCCTCACCCGAGGTTATCACCAGGTAGCCCACAGTTTGTCTAAGAACACTAATGGCGGTTTTTACATTGGTATCCTGATTTCTGAGTGATGTCCAAAAGGTTACCAGTCTTGCTTAGTGAAATCCCCAAACTGTGATGTCTGTTCCCAGCCAGGCAACCCTACTGATGCAGGAGTAGACAGGCTGAGGAGATGCGAGAATATTCACCTCTTACTCTCTACATAACAGCTAGGGAGAAAGAGCATCCACGGTAGACTCTTGCCTCGAGAGATCTGGAGGCATCCTGTCCTTCTTTAACATGAGAAACGTGGAAACTAGAGGCAGGGTTCTGAGCTTTGGAACAGACTGTGTGGGGCGATGTTTCAGGAGGGGTGGGTAGTCAGACTGAGCAGCCAGCATGTACTCTACCACCCAGCCACTGCATTGTCCTTAACTCTGCTTGGTACTGCCTGTCCTTAAATGTCAATCTTGCTTGAGACCCCATCTCTTTAGATGTAAACTAGCGATAACAACAGGGTCTGAGTTAAGATTTGCAAAGTCCTTCAAGAATGCCCTGTTTCTAACGGCATGGTGCTTGTTTTTTGCTAATTTCTGGTATTTTACAGTAAAATACACTCGTGTGGCACTGTGAGATTGAAAAGCTTAGGAGGCAGACAGCTGAACAGAAAAGGGGGCCTAGAGATGAACCTACACATACATGACCAACTGACTTAATACAAGCATGTTCAAACCCCAAAGGGGGAGAAAGGAGACCGGCATTCGTGAACCATGCTAGGGAAAGTAATGTCCATGTCCACCAGCAGAAAAGCGGAAAGAGAGGCTGAGAATGGTAACAGGAGGCCTGTTTAGCATTTAGCATTTTAGATGCACCAAAATAACGGGGGTCGTGAAATTAGACCCGTCTAAAGAAAACAAGTCCAAACAAACCAAAGATTCTAAGACCTGAACACGACGCCATGGGTCTCCCCTACAAGCACAGGTCACAAAAACAACAGCAAAAAGAAAAAGGAAAAAAATGGGATAACATTAGATTAGAACCCAGCCAGCAAACAGAGAAAGCAGCCATTGCAGAATCAGAGACATCATTCACATCAGTGTTAGTATTCCAAATATTTAAGAAACTCAACTCAAAAGGAAAAGCGGGGGGGGGGGGGGCGGCAAGGAACCTGAATTTAAGACATTTCTTAAAAGATACACAATTGGTTGGTGCGTATTTAATGGACGTGTCTGGCATCACTGGTCATCAGAGAGCAAGTAGAAAATCACATAGCTGTCAGGGTCGCTGTCAGCAAAAAGTCAACCGCTAACAAGAGCTGGTGAAGAACAGGGAGGCTCTGTAGAAGGGGGGAGGAAGTAAGTTAGTACGGCCTATGGAAGGCAGTGTGAAGACCCAAAGCAGACCCAGCACTGTGCCTGCACACGAAGGAACTAAAGTTAGCAAGCTGAGGGGACGCTGCACCCCCTGCTCTCGGCCGCATTATCACAACAGCCAAGGCACAGAAGCCACCAAAAGCTCTCCTTCACTTTACTTAACAACTTCTTACTGAAGAAGTGGGATCAGACCCAGCATTCAGCACCAGGTCCTTATAGAAGTAAGGCAGTTTCCGATGTGTATTTTTATTGCATTATTTACATGGTTAGGAATCAAAAACTATGATACTGATATAATAATACTAATACGGTACTAATAAATTTGCACGGCCTTGCACATGAAACACGGCTCAGTAAAACCAGAGTGCACTGAACATGTGGGAGACCTTTACTTCCAGTGCCCTGTGCCTCAAAAGCACACTTGTCTGCAGGACCAAGAGCAAACGACACTCGAAGGAGAAAAGGGAACAGGAAAGAACGGGATTGGCTCTCCCTACTCCCTGGTCACCCACAATGATGTTCTAGTGCTGACTGTGTACAGTGCTGACCGCGTGTGTACTGACTGAGTGTGGTACTAAATGTGTACAGTACTGGGTCCCTCAAACACTGGTTGCCTGAGGTATTGAATGCATGTGAATTAAACGTGGACAGAAAGCACGTGTGGGCTTTTGAACACTGCAGCACATTCTTTTGGATATTTTCATTGGTAGCGATCCTTTTCCCTTCCTAGGGAAATCTGGCATTTGAAAATGCCCAACACTCATCCGGAACTTGGCTTCATGAGGAGCTGTGTATTTTAAATCCATGTAGCTCCCAAAACACCATACAATGATATAAAAAGATAACTCCACTTGGAA
Source organism: Myodes glareolus (assembly GCF_982192425.1). Lineage (NCBI taxonomy): Eukaryota > Metazoa > Chordata > Mammalia > Rodentia > Cricetidae > Myodes > Myodes glareolus. Next base: position 10,943,596 of record NC_142045.1, on the reverse strand, counting down.
CTGTGCAGCTCCACTAATGACTCCCAAAGCAGTTCTCAGTGTCTTGATCAATGGCATCAGGCTGTCTTAGATAGGGTCTCTATTGCCGTGAAGAGACACCATGACCACAGCAACTTATAAAGGAAAACATTTCATTGGGGTGGCTGGCTTACAGTTCAAAGGTTCAGTCCATTATCATCATGGTGGGACAAGGTGATGGCATGCAGGCAGACATGGTGCTGGAGAAGTAACTGAGAGTCCTACATCTTGCAGGAGACAAACAGGAAGTGGTCCAGATAACATACTGAAGGAAGCTTGAGCCCTCAAAGCCTGCCTCCAGGGTGACACACCTCCTCCAATAAAGCCACACCTCCTGCCAGAGTCACTCCCTTTGGGGACCATTTTCTTTCCAACCCCACACAGGGCTTTACAGACTTTGGGGCAACATGACAGATTTGAGGGGTGACACACATGCACAGTCTTAATTTTAAACTTCACTTCACAATAGGGGATCCAGTGAAAATTAATTAAATACACTACACTACTTGCATTGGTATGTCATCTATTATCTATTTAAATATAAAGCAAATACTGCTTCATTTCTTATTCTTCTGAAATGAGAGAACTATATCATATACCTTAATATACATGTAACTTCTATACATCCTCATTGGATTATGCCAGTGAAAATACTATCAAATATACACATTTTACTCCAAAACAACTATCATGGGAGTAAAAAATATAACAACCTGAAGTGCAAGAGGGGAAGTCAGCTGGGCCAGCAACTTTACAGGCCCCTTCCCCAAACACATAGGATGGTGCTGCGCTGTTAGTACTTTGTATAAAAATTAAATCTCTACAAATCAAAAAACACAAAAGTCCAGAATGAGTGATTTTTCCTCTTCTATCTCTTTAGAGTGTTTTGTCTGAAATGCACAGAGATTGCACATGAGATTACATAATAATGTTTTTAATGGACCGGTGCTATTCTCTGTACTTTTTCCAATTCTCCTATTAAACTGTAGCTGCCAGAATATTACCACACAAAGACAAAAATCACTGTTTGGCTATGATAATCTACTAGGAAAGAAGCAGGAAAAAAAAATAATACAATCGCAAGAGGAAGGAATGTGCAGCTGTGAAAGGAACACCAGCCTGACCACTTCTGCCCCTTCCACCTTTCCCTGGGTTTCTTCAGTGAAAATCCACACGGAATTTCCAAACACCAACAGACAGTCACACCCCTGCCACCCCTACTTTCTCAGGGCAGCCAAGTGTCCCAGCTGCTGCTCGAGCGCGCGTCGGGTCTTTTTAATCTCGTGCATTTCCTGCTGCATCTCTCATTCTTGGTGGCACAGACAGTTTCAAGATATCTTCTTTTCTATCGTATACAACAACAAAATAAGAAACCCAACATAGCATTCTGGGCTCTTTCCTCCCTCCCTGAGTATCCTCGAATTTTGTGTTACTAAATGTGTATTAGTGAACAAGCATTCACCACTGCCCTTCCCCAGCCTCAGGCTCTCCCAGAGCTCCTCCCCAGCCCCTAGTTCACCCAGACAGAACTAAGCCTCTGGGCCCTATCAGGGTCACTGCTCCTCCAATCTCCTTATTTACTTGTGCATCATACTTCGAGATTTTATGGAATTTTAACGTATATATGAAATATACTAGGACTAAGACAACATGGACACTATTTGGCAGTGATCCTGCCAGAACTATGGTTTGTATCTCTCTGCTTCCCAATGCCCTAGAAAAATGCATAAAAGTGCTGCATCCTATAACTTGGGCAGTTCCGAAGCAAACAATGAAACAGTGAAACTTTTGGTCTGGCTGAGCCCCCCAGGAGAACAGGGAAGCATTAAAGCTGTCCCAAGACAGAGATAGTACACACTGGGCCAGTGTTTATTATCTGCAAAACAAAAACAGTTTCCCTCTAGCAGCCTGAGCTTCCTGAACCTGGAGGCCACCAATTTGGCTAGACTAGTTGACTAGCAAGTTCCAGGTCTCCAGTTGTTTGTGCTCCATCCCTCTGGCACGCCTCCCCTCACCCAGAGTACAGCACCAGGTCTGACTTAGCACAGCGCTGGGGAGCCGACTCAAGACTCCATGCTTCCACGACAAGCAACTGACTAACCGTCACCTCAGCAACCCCTACTACACATTACGTACTTCAACTGCTTTTTCTCTTTTTTCATCTTTTGATTTTTTTTTCTTAAATTTTCCAAATTATCCACTGAGGGATGACTGATGTTCAATATCAACATGCTGCAACGAAAACACCTGCTTCTGTACTCAATTCAACATAAATTCTTCACGAATAATCTGATCAAAAACTTTCAGGCAGAGCTGGTATCCACCCAGAGGCTTCACCCCTCCTGTCTAGCTTTCCAGGTACTAGAAGGCACTACACACACTACCAGAAGACAGAGGTGATCATAAACATCACCAAGCTGCAATTCTGGGAGCCAGGCATGGTAGATGACCCCGGGGAAACAGCGCCTTCCAGACACAACAAGGTAGGTGCACAAATGAACTCAGAGACTAGGCAGCATTCCCAGGGCCTGGACAACTCCAAGCCAGAGGTCTCAGGAAGAGGAGGAGGACACGAAGTCCTATGCCCTAACCATAGCTTCGGGGGCACTTCTGTTGTCGTCGTTTTGCTTCAGGTTGGTATTTTTTTCTTTTGGGTGTTTTCTTTTGTTTGATTTTGGGTGATTTGTTTATTCATTTATCTTAATAAAAGAAGAAACGTAAGTTGGGTGTATAAGGGATGGGAGAATCTGGGTGCAGTCGGGAAAGGGGAAAGGACATGATCAAAATATACTTTACAAAGAAGTTTTTCAAAAGCAATAAATAAAAACCCTTTAGGCATTACCCCATAAATATGCATTGTTATTCTGTGTCAATTTTAACTAGAATGAATAAAACATTTAGAAAAAAGAGATAATTTGAACCTAGGATTACATAGAGATAAAATACATAGAAAGTTACCAGCAATCACATCAGTATGTTCTCTTGTGTTCAAAATCTAACAACTTTGTTACATCAGGGTGGGGAAATCAAACTAAGCACCAAGCGATGTATACAAATCCTTTATGTGATGCGCCATTATATTAAACAGAACCCTTTGCAATGAATTATCTCATTAGTAGCCAAAGACCTTGAGAACCAATATCAGTTCAAGAAAATGACTAAAAGTCAAATATCAAGATAATTATTCACAGCTGACTTTACACAACTGACATCATATTAAATAAATCTGCCCCACAGAACCTCCCCCCTCCCCCACAGAAAAGGGAAAAACTCCTTCAAGAAACAAGACAGCTCTTTATGTGAACTTTTCCAGTTTGCTGAATCAACTCCAACACTGAAGGTTTAAGCAGCAAGATACTAAGGCTTCTGTAGTCTTCTGTGTATGCGCAAGGCTTTAAACCAATGCAAGAACATCCAGCCGCACTGCACCGTAGCACATCCTGGACACACGCATGTTTACAGTCTGGTGTCCAGTACTATTCCTATGCTTTGATATACGTTTAGCTGTTTTTATAGGGATAACACAATCTAACAACCAGAATACTGTTTTCAAACCTATGCCTCAAGCCATTCTGTGAGCTATTTAATGTATCATATCCTGAGGTTCCATGCAAAGTCACTTATTTAGTTAAATTTTAAAAACCTACATAATACATACCATACACCTACTGGATTAGAGATATCTTCCGTAAGAACTCCTTGTGTGTGTAATTTACAGTCAATGGTCAGTAAAGAGAAAGATCTCAAGGACAGTTCTTTCTCTCCCTCTCTCTCCCCCCTCCCCATCTCTCTCTCCCTCCCTCTCTCTTTCTCTCTCTCTCTCTCTCTCTCTCTCTCTCTCTCTCTCTCGCTCGCTCGCACGCACCCCTCCCTCCACAATAAGCACGTTTGTTACTTGGTATCTGCTACAGGGAACTTTCCAAGCACATTATTCTCCTGCTTGCTTCCCACTTACAGCCTTTCCTACTTTGTATCATTCACAGTCAACCCCTCCCCTCCCCCTTAGCAAAGAGAAAGACAAAAAAAAATTGTGACACAAGTTACAATTTGCTGTTCCGACTACGACACAATCTTTAACAGCCACTTCCGCAGGGAACTAAGATGAAGGCCACGATCCGAAGCAGCAGTTTAGGAAGAAAGACAAGTTCAGCGGCGGCATATCGTTTTTAGAAAGGGCTGAAATCCTGCATGAACTACCGTATACTCTGAAAGAAGCTAAGCGACAAGTACGATGGCCTGAGATTAAGTTTCACACATCTCATCTGTGCCAGGACATCGTCCCCACAGCCCGTCCTTGTGTGATGTTGTTGGCTGTGTGTGTCCACTTGCTTTCCAGATTTTTAGATCCTCTTTCAGTTAAAGCCTTCCTGGCGGTATTTCAAACCACACACCCTCTAGCACATAGTAAGCCCACAAGTCAAATGTGCTGAATCGATGAATTAAATAACTAGACCTTCTAATTCACTGTAAGGGGTCTGTTTATGATTATCAACAAATTGCTAAAACAGATTAACGGAACACTAAGTTTTTTTAACATGCCCTAGTCTACCAAATTGATTTGATTTGCAAGTAGATATCACTTTTAAATCCTTTTATTTTTCTTATTGAAGTCTAAATTATTTTCCACAATAAAGCTTTTTAAAAATCAACTTAAATTTTGAATATTCTCCTGCATTTCCCTGGGGTTTACTTCTTTCTTGTTTGCTTTATGCCCTCGGCATCACTGGTTCCCTGTACGGTATCCACATGTAACCCGATTCTCCAGTGTTCACAACTCACACACACCTCTCACAGTAAAATATCACCAGGATCGTCTATCGCCATGTGAAAACCTAACAGAATGGGATTGGATCCCGGCCCCAAAAACTACAATTGGATAACTGTCATAATTTTAGAGAGTTGTAAAAAAAAGAATATACAAAATTTTAGAACAATTTGCATTTAAATACATAAATAAAATAGCTACTTATCTCAAACTCTCACTGATTTTAGGGGTACAATTACCCTATCATTATCTTTTCTGAAATAATATGATACAAAACAGGAAAAGTTTTAATTAGGATGAAGTCCTTCATACAGCCCAGCATGAGATGCAATGTCTATCAGAAACCATTTCTATTTGGAACAAATGCCTGGGAGGAAGAGAGGAGCGAGGAACAGACGGAAGACTGAGTGCACACTTAGGACTTCTCATCCCTACTGTCCATATATGAGAAAACATTGCAAGAGATAACAAAGTGGGCCAGAGAGGTGGCTCAGTGTCCATGTGTGCATGCATTTACACACAGTAAAGTGGGCATGGAGGGAGGGAATGGCGGATGGAAGGACAGACAGGCGGACAGACAGAGAAGGATAGATGGACGGATGGACTAAAGAGACTCCTGGAAGCATAGCTGGTCCACGTTCCGTATTAATAACGTTGAGTTTTGGAGCCAGCTGAGTACTGCCCAAAGCTCTGCTTCTCACGTGCTTTGTATTACTGACTAACTAGCAAGACTTCTGCTGAAACATGGTGGTAAATCTAATGCTCACTAAACAAGGTCCTCAGAAGAATTAGAGAAAATCAGCCAGAACCTCAGATGCGGTTCTGACAGATGTGGCTGCGGCTGTGGCTGGCATTCTGGTGGGCTCCTAAACCATGTTCATCAGTGTGCCCAAGGAACCATAAAGCTTAGAACTTTAACATGAAACATGTTTCCCTAGAAATATTTTCATAACAATTTTAACTGTTAGCATCAATACGGTAATTGTATATTAAGATTGCCTATAATTTTTCATGAGCACTGAGAGAATGCGTTAGGGATGGCACGGCGTAGCTGTGGCACTGGTGCCGTGCACCAGCTGTGATCATCTCTGCACAACGCTGCTCCTGCTGTGGAGGGGGCAGGGATTCAAGGGACCCACCCTCCCTGAGGACTTCCATGCAATGGTTAATGGGGGGTGGACAGACATTTTCTTCAGCGGTGTAGGCAATGGTGAGCTGTGTGCTACCGTAAACAACCCTAATGAGAACCATCGGGTCACAAGAAAATAAAATGAAAATACAAAATTGTTCAAGCTGCCTTATAAAGGAGCAGAACGCAGTGTTCATCGCCGTTTCTATGCTGTGCTCTGTGGCTCCTTCTTTTCAGAGTCTTACAGCCTGTGCTCCAGAAGACGTAGAGCTTACACTGGATCTAGGGGACAGTCCAAAGTGCCATAGCTCCCAACAGAAAGAAAGAGTTTGAACTCTATTAAAGGCAAAATTAAGGCCCTTCAAAGACACTATTCTTGTTTCCCAAGCCAACCACATCAAGCCAAATCGAATACATATGAAGATAAGCAATTACATATGGCTCTAGTCAACAAATTATTACAACCGCCATCACAGGCAGAACTCTCCCTTTAATTCTGAGAACGCTTTCACAGAAAGAAACCACAGGGGACTACAAATTATCCATGGTACAGACCTTCAAATATAACTAAAGTATCCTTGACGAAAATGAATTCCAAATACAGTGAAGACCTGTGTTGGTTACAGGCTTCCTAAAACCAGCGCCACAGAAGCTCACTAACGTTGAGTTTTACTAACAATTTTTAATTCTTACTGAACGTCTAGTTCCTGAAAACAAATTCATACAAACATCTCAGAATATTTAGAACTCAGCATAACACACGACTGGTTCATGCCGTACCCAAGAGTTTTAAACATCAAACGTCAAGCAGGGTCCTCGTAGTTATCGATCCTCTTCTCTCACATTTTCGCTCTCCTTCCACTCCCAACACCTGCCATCAAAAGCGGTCAAAAGCTGTCACCCCAAACAGCTTTCACATCCACTAGTTCCAAGCCTGATCACACGGAATTAGCACAACAGGAATACGGGAGAGCAAACCACGAAGCTGTGTCCTCCACCTTCTGAGATCACTACTGTAGAATACACGCTACACAGACACCCACTCACAAACCTGCTGCACGGAGAGAAGGAAAAACTGGACATCACATGAGGAACATATACCTGACTCAGCCCCGTTCAAGGAAAAGCCTGAAGTACACTTTCTTCGTGCTTGCTAATGAAAATAAATGAAACTCCAGCCACCGTCAGCACTAACAAGGGTATCCCTGTGGTGTGAGATGGGATTTAGTCCTAGGATTGATCATGTTTAACCCTGGGCAATTATGTCAACCCCCTGCTCTGTAAAAAGAGTCACTGAGGTTCTTGGGTTTGGCAGAGAACGAAGATAAAAATGTGACGTAAGAACCAGGATGTCTGGCTTTCCCTAAATATTAGCTACGACTGACAGTTTCCATAAAAGCACAATTTTCAGCTGTTAATGGGAACTGAGAGACTAACATATAAAAGGTAAACTTCATAAAATATGATTTCAAATAAGACATCTCTGTAGTTAACTGTGTAACTGATATCCTTGGTGAGATCCCATTTGATTGGACAGAAAAACAAAGTCATGCATAATCAATAAGTTCACTGCCACATTCACATTTAGACACTAGCCGTGGAGGGCCCCTCCTAGATGAATAAAGCCCCACTGGCTGGAGGGAGAATGATGGTGTCTTAGTAATAATTGGCTCATACTTTCCCACAGGGGCATCCACCTGATGCTCTGGAACAAAGGACCTCGTCCTAGGCAGAAAGAATGTACACAGCTGTTTCCACCTATACACAGCATGCTGGTCTGTAAGCTGAGAGCCTTTTCATCCATTCACACCGCCATCTTTGCCCCACCCCTCCCCAGACAGGGTTTCTCTGTGTAGCCCTCGCGTCCTGAAACTTGATCTGTAGACCGGGTTGACCCCGAACTTACAGAGATCCACCTGCCTCTGCTTCCTAAGTGCTGGGATCAAAGACATGAGCCGCCACCACCTGGCAGTACTTCACTTCTAGGAAGCAATCAAGTTGTACAATTTCTGAATCCTAAAAATTGGAAGGAAAGAAAAAAGAAAAAAAAAAGAAAAAGCTGGCCAGGTCACAAGCAAGTATCTAAGAAACAAGCAAAATAAACCACAGAAACTGATGAATGGGCTGAAAAATAAACAGGCAGATCCACAGAGCCAATGCATAATCCTTTTGAAACAGATCATTGTAATTGTAGAAGACTAGAAAACAATGCTGCTGAAATTTAATCTCTTGTATTTACATGAGCAATTTTTCAGCGGTTAAAACCAATTCAGAATATGTTTTACTAAAGCTCATGGGCTATACTGAGCTGGAGCTTGGTGGTAGATTGACTGTAATGTATAAGGTCGTGTGCCTGGTGCCCAGCACTGGAAACAAGCCAATGTCATACACATGTGTGTATCTAGGTGTGCATTATATCTCTCGGTCAACAAAATGCCACTGTGGGCAGTCTCTTTGGAAACACCTGGAAGCAGACATTACTATGAACAACCCCATGAAAAAGAAAAGAAATTTTCCCAAGAAGATACTGATGCCCAGACATATCTGCAGCTGCATGATCCAGAGAAAAGGATGAAGGAAAGGACTGGAGAGGCTGGAGAGGCTGGAGCGGCGTCTTGATGGATAAAAGTACTTGCCACCAAGCCTGACGATCTGAGGATCTGAGTTTGTTCCCCAGGACCCACTCACGTGGGAGGAGAGAACAACTCCTCTGCCTCGGACCTCCACAAGGGTACCACAGAACAAGTGCACCAACACCCATATATACGTGTGTGTGTGCGTGTGTGTGTGTGTGTGTGTGTGTGAGAGAGAGAGAGAGAGAGAGCAAGATAGTACACACATGCACAGCAAACAGCAGAAGTGGCAGGAAGGAGCTGGGAGGAAGCACACTGCACAGATGCTCAGTGAAATTCTAACGACTGCTCAGAATCTCGGGGAGAGCTTTCTCCCACCTCCATCCCTACATCCAGCTGTAGATACATAAGGGTGATAACTAGCCTGCTATATAACATTGCTGTGAAGACCCTGAAAACTGAGATTCATGAAGCACATAGGACTGGCCATTACAGCTACTGCTGGGGCCCAAACGTGAAGAAAACGGGCCAGGCCGTAAGCCAGATTCAAACACAAAGACAAAAAACAAACAAACACACCTAGAAACCTGAGCTAAAACAGCCGAGGGCAATTTATGTTTCTTTCAAGCTGTCAGATCCAATTTAGAAAATATTGTTAGTAAAATTTCATTCTTGCCAGTAATAATGAGTTATTATTGCACAAATTTAGTAAAACAAAAAGCAGTATAGTAGCACTTGCCTCGTTCTCTAGTTTGCTTCTCTCTTGCTGGGATAAAACACTCATGAAAAGCAACCTTCATGAAAAAAGAAAGGCTTTACTTAGCTTATGCATCATAGAGGGAAGCCAAGGCAGGCACTGAAGGCAGGAACTTAGAGGCAGGAACTAAAGCAGAGACCATGGAGAAATAGGCTTCCTGGCTTGTTTCTTCATGGCTCACTCAGCTTGCTTTTATTTTAACGACTATGGACCACCTATCCAGATGGTACCATCCACAGTGGACCAGGACCTCCCACATGTATCAGTAATCTAGAAAATGTCCCCACAGAATTGCCTACAGACCAGCCCTGAGGAAGCCTTTTTCTCAACCTTCCCCTCCTCCCTGATGATTCTTGCTCCTATCAAGTTATCAAAAAAACTAACTAACGAGCTCATCTACTATGGAGGCCCTGGATTCAAAAGAGGGAGAGAGGGAGGGGAATTACTTTCAGAAGCCACACCCTGACCCTGCTTTTAAGACATTCTGGGCCCTGTCCTGAAGAGGGGGTTACAATCCACTGAACTGTTCTGTTGTTTCATTTGTGACCAGGAAATTCTTCCTACTTACTTCTTACTCCCCCAAAACAGAGTGTTCCAGAAAGAATTTTGTAAATGACAGATATCAGGTAGTTAAATGCAGAAGACTTGGGAGGCTGCTGCATGATTTCTGGTAAGATTCGCTGTTCTCAACAAAGATGGTTCAGGCAGAAACTTAGGGAGACAGGTTAGCAGCTACGCCTGAAGCCTCAAAGAAGCAGGCACGCACTTCCGTCCCAGACAATCAATAGTCACATCAGCACCTATGTAAGGGACAAAAATGGAGAAGACTCTCACACCGCAGTTCCCAGGACTGCTGTGAAGGGAGGAGATATTTTCTTGTCTCCCCTTGGCCAAAAACACAGCACAGACATGCTGAGGAATAAAAATTACTTTAAAATTTTGGTAAATGTTTATCTACTGTGAAAAGAGAACATTATTAACTTTCCACGTGACTCAGAACTGGCAAATGCTTGTCTTTCAAACAACCCAACTGAGGTAACTGAACTCTTGGGAATGGATCAAGGGCAAACTTCCCTTTCCCTCCCCCACTTCCTCCTCCTGCCCAGCTTGTTCTCCAAGACTTGCTCGGCATACTTTCTTATGCAAACCGGACCACCAGCCCAGAGCTGGCACTACCCTCAAAGGCCTGGGCCCGTCCACTGCAATCATTAATGAAGAAAATGCCCCAGACAAATCCACAGGTCTGAGGGAGGCCAATTCCTCAGTGGAAGTTCCCTCTTCCCAAATGGCCCCAGCCTGAGTCATGTTGACAAAAAACTAGCCAGCATACTCTTCCTCCCCTCTGAAGGCTCCTCTACACCCATCATCTCCACCCATCTGCCTCCCTCCCTCCCTCCCTGCCTGCCTGCCTGGCAGCTTCCTGCCTCTGGCTCCCAAGCACTACACTAGAGGTGTGAGCTGAGAGGCCTCTCTAGACAGTCCTGCTTCACCATCACATGCCAAGCCCAGGTCCCCGCCCAATGCACACGCGGCTGCCACCGTGACAAGCACTAGATCGACATCCCTCACTCAGTGGGCTTCCCTCCTTAGACAACACACCTCCAGCAGCACAAACACTGGGACTGTCTGAGAAAGCCAAACGAGGAAGTTGACATTTGGAAGAAAAGTATGGCAGCAGAGAGATGGAGACTGCTGTCTCTGGAGTTCTCCCTCCCTCTGCAGACAGGACTAGTGAAGAATTCCCAGCTGAATGGTACACACCTTTAATCCCAGCCCTTGGGAGGCAGAAACGGGTGAATGCCTGAGTTCCAGGACAGCCAGGGCTACTTACTAATAAGCAAGACCCTTCGTCCCACCCTCGTGTTACAACAGGTTAACTCTATAGCTATTCAAGGCAGTATAAGTATCAAAGGCTGCCATAAACCAGTTACAGGGAAATGCTGAGATAAGGAATTTTCATGACCTAGCAGCCGAGATCAGTGTGTGTGCTAATAAATGCACTTTAGTGTCTGTTACTCGTTTTAGGAGACCAGACATTGTTTACAGGTGGCATGCTGGCAGTAACTGACATAAGGATTTGAAAGTGTGGTTGCTGGGTTGTACTGTATAAAAAGGAGTCATGATTTCACGGTTTCTTCACTACTCGTAAAGGAGAAACAAACTGAGAATAGTTTTAACACGCTTGCCTGCTTTGCACAGGGCCCTGGGTGCAATCCCCAGAACCACATAAAGAAGGGGAGTGGATATCGCACCGATAACAAGAGAAAATTAACACATTTAAGCATTTTCCCTTTCTATCGAAAATTTGCATGACCAAGTAGATTTGCTGAGGATTTTTCCTTCTTGCACACAACTCTTCTCAAGATTATCACCTAAACTACAGCCACAGGCTTATCGTTAGGACACTGGGTGGCGCTGAACTCAAATACCACCTCTTTGAGAAGAAGCCTTGCTGATCTTGGCGGAGGCAGCTTATGAGGTAGGTTCTTTCAGTGTCCCATTTTGCAGATAAATATGTAACTTCAGATAGATAAATTTGCCCCAAATCACACAGGTTCTCAACCTGTGGGTTGCAAACCCCTTTGGGGACCCCCAAATTACTTACTTACATTACGATTCATAGCAGTAGCAAAATTACAGTTATGAAGTAACAATGAAATAATTTCATGCTTGGGGTCACCAAAACGTGAGGAGCCTTGTTAAAGGATCCCAGCATTAAGAAAGTTGAGACCCAGCATTAAGAAAGTTGAGAGCCACCATTAGAGGTGGAGAATCTAGCACTCTTAACCACTACCATAAACTAGATCTTTCCTGCATACAAATATCCAGAAAGAAATTCACTCCTTTCCTTCCAGACTCTGTAGTTTGGGATTCTCTATATTAGGAACAAATTTCAGTTAGGTCTTACACGTTAGGTCCTGTTCCGTCCAAAACATAAATAAAACTACCTCTTTGAGCCACCCATCCATTCTATCTGATAGCTCACAGATATCCCACTATGTCTAATGAACTCATTCATTTTTTTTTAATTCTATGTAAACTTTCTTGCTAAATTCAACCACTAGGCTTAGAATGCTTTCTGTCTATGGCACTTACCCTTTATTATCAATAACTGTATTTCCAGTCAACGTCATCGCATGTGTGCTCATCGTCTGGCAGGGCACAGCACACCCCTGCTCTTCACCGAGAGGACAGTGACCCAAGAGCATGCCTTGGCAGCTGGCCTGCCTCTGCTTCCGGATGCTCCAGTACACTAAAAACAGAAGATCCTGTGGCTTGGCTGAGTGCAATAACTCACTTGGTAATAATGGGTGCATTTAGGTTCAAATCTTGGAGGAGCAAGGAAGGAGAAATAATGAACGACGGTGATTCTACTCAATAACGTAAACTGTTGGCTTCCTGAGAAAAATACATCCTCGTATGACCTATGAGCACTGCTCACGATTTCCAGAGCAATGGCGTTACCAAGGTCACGTTTCCGAAGCTATTCTTTACATCCTCTACACCTGACGAATCAAATGCATTGTTTTCCACCAGAATCACACACTGCTCTTTTCAGGGTCACCTGTGCAGCAGAGGTCCTTACTAATGAACTGGGATCCAGCTCTACCAGGAGACAATCACCGTGGTTTCGTTCCCTGAAAACTATAGAAGACACACGGGGAACTTTCCTGTCTTCTGCAGTATCACACGGATAGATTCCAGGAACTTCTCTGACCTGGTAGGGGACAATAAAATAATGCCCAGTGCTGGTTCCGCCAGAGAGACAGATAGCATCGCCTGTGCCTCCCTACCTGGAAATGTCTTACAAAGGCGCCCATTGTCCCCTTTCCACTAACTCTGCTCAAGACAAGCTTACGTTGACTGACGCTCCCATCTTTGTTCAAGGCCAAACAGAAGACATGCCAAAACATTCGTTTTTCTAGACCTTCCCAAAACAAGGAAAAGGAAATAGAGAAATGAGTAAGCAGCTGACTGTCGACCAAGATGTAAGATTAAAACCACTGGCTGGATCCTCCTCCGCTATGCCTTCAGGAGTTACCCTGCAGCTAGACACCAGGCTTGGTGACCGATGATGGCCCAGCTGCTCTTTCCAGGCCTTCATGGTCTTGGAGGAAAACTGTGTGATTTGAGATCAGTTAGGCTACACGTCAAGAGCGGCTACAGCTCCTCAGCTCTGCAGATCAGCAGCTTCCAGAGGCCCCAGAGCAGCAAGTGCCGTTTTCTTTTCATTCTATAACCAAGGGGAAGCCCCAGGATTTGGGCCTGGAACTTTCGCACCCTTCTGCCGAAGCTCTGGGCTATGCTTGATTCCGACACTCAGCCACTGGTGCCAAGTGAAGCTTCTGAAGCCTCCTTCTGACCTCTGCTTCTCAAACGAGGTCCTAGGACCACCATGATGTTGGGTAGGACAGTGAGGACAAACACCGAAAGTCTTTTTTTTTTTAGATAATGTCTGGTTTGGGGGACTGGAGAGATGGTTCAGTTGTTAAAAGGTTGGGTTCATAACCAAAAGACCAAGACAAAAAAAAATGTCTGTTTTTATATAGCATCTCTTCGTATTAATCTGTTTTGCTATTTGAAGCAGTACATATCAAACAGATAATTCATTGATTTCCCTGAGGTGCCAACAGCAACGTACACAAAGCATCACATTTACCTGAGTGTACTGGATGAACTAGAAGGAGTTTATACTGGGCTTCGAATGCTAAGCGTCTCCGCTTCTTCTCATCTATGTACGATTCCAATAAGCAACAACAAAAAACTTCACCGTCTCATGAGAGGCTAAGGTTATTCCGGCATCCAGTAGGACAATCCTTGTAGCCATACCAACAAGAAGTTTCTCTGTGTTAATTTCTGGGGTCTGCATGACGGAAGTCATAGGTGTTCTTAATCCAAAACTTAAATAAAAAAAAAAAACTACTATTGCTTTACATCTGACAATCAGTGCTTTAAATAGATCCACAGCTACAAGTAGCTTAGTCTAAAGTGTTCCATGCTGAAGCATGAAGACCTGCGTTTAACTCCCAGAACCACAGAAAAATGTCAGGTAAACACACCCTGGTGGAAGGTCCTAGGGAGAGCAACCTGGAACGGGGTTGGGAGCTTCCTCCATAACGGCTATGCAGGCCCCTGGGGAGGAAAAGTCATCAATGGCCTTACTCGAGCATGGCCCATGTGCAGCAAGACTGAGCAACCCAGGCAAGATAAACCCACTGAGCTGTGCAATACGTCAGTCATGGGGTCAGCAGCACTTTCCAACTGTACCGGTGCCTGTCCCACAAGCGGGATTTCACATCTGACACTAGAAACCTGGTCAAAAACCTGTGACTGGGGAGGTCATGGGTCCTAGTGGAGAAGCCACTGCTGTAGTTTTGCCAAATGGACATGATATGACCATCAAAATGCCTTCTAAATACCTGTATTTGTAACCCAAAAATTAGTGCTGCTGTCAGTTTTGGCAAGAGACACTCCTTTCGACGGTGTTTAGCAGAAGCTACAGGAACTTAAAACTGCTTTGAGTACTGAGACTAAATGACTTAAATGCCCACATACATGGAACATCTGAATCACCCTTTTAAGCCTCAAAGAAGAGAGCAGAGGAAGAGGAAGACAGCGGAGGGAAAGGTGCAGGACACTGGCTTCCAAGCGTGACACGACTCTTACACTGCTGTAATGTCATGAGAAGAAAAGGGGTCCACAGGGTCCCAACCCTCCACGAGATTTAATATGACATTAATAGTTGATGGGGAAGACATGTTTGCTGGGTGCTGTGCCAGGGAAAGGGTGCCCACATTCCTGCAAACAACTCCGAGGAAGTGGCCAGGTGTATTATAGGAGAGAAGAATAAATAAAATTTTGAAAGGAAAGAAGGAAAGGAAAGGGAGGGAAAAAAAGAAGGAGGGAGGGAGGGAGGGGAGGAACTGAGTCAAACATTCTTTTAAAAGGCATTAAAGTAAAAAAAAAGGCTAGCTGGGAAGAGGGCAGGGACTCGTGGGAGGGGAAAGAGAGGAATGGGAGTGGGAAGTAAATAAAATCAGGTACATACATACATGCATGAAAATCTCACGGAGAGACCCAGCATGATACATAATTAGTATATGCTTTAAATTGTTTTCTTTAAAGCTAAGTAATCGCAGCATTGGGGAGGCTGAGTCAGGAGAATCTCTAAGTTTGCTCGTCAGCCCACCTAGCAAAAGCAGTGAACTCCATGCCAACGAGAAATATGGTACCAGAAACAGAAAGGTAGACAGCTCCTGAGAGAGCATCCAAGGTCCTCCACACACACATACACACACATGTACACCCACACATGCATACGTTCACAGGCCAAAAGAGTGTTTTATATACTATATGTGCTTAGAAAAGGCTATATAATTGAGTTCTAGACAAAATGGCACATGATACCGAGATTACCTTCAAGCCACACTAATGTCCATCAAAGAGGAGTTTGTCTCCATCCACTTGGTCTAATGTAGAATTCCTTTTCTTTTTTACGTGCATTTATATGGTGGGGGTGGAGGGGTGTGTGACCTTGCCACAGTGCATGTGAAGGAAGCCCCAGAAAAATTTGAGGATGTCAGCTCTCTCCTTCCACCATGTGAGGTACAGTGGTAAAACACAGGTCAATTTGGGGGCAACTGTCTTTACTTTTGGGGTCATCTCACAGGCCCAAATATAGAATTCTTAAGCAGCAAGGAACTTGACGGAATCTGAAATCGAATCTCCCCCAAGAGCCTAAGCAAAGCACCAATCGCCCTCTGCATCCGACTCCAAATCTGTACAAAGATGCTCCCCTGTGCTGGCTGTGTGTCACAGACCTATAATCACAGCTACTGAGGTAAAAGGATCCAAGTTCAAAGCCCTCCTCAGCTACTTAGTCAGTTCAAGGTCACCCTGGGCCAGGTAGTAAGATGCTGCTTACCTCAAGATTAAAAACTAAATGATGGTAGCAGGGAATGCGGGTGGTGCGAAGATATAACTCAGCACTGGGGTGCTGGCTTAAATTGTATGAGGCCCTGGGTTCAGTCCCCAGGATAACTAGAAGGAAAGAAGACATGGGGGAAGGGCGGCAAGGAGGGAGGTAGCCAGTCAGCCTGCTTTCTCCACAGCTGATCATTAACCCAGTCGACACTGACAGCCATGCTCCGTGTCTGCCCATAGTTCTCAGGGGGTGA
Source organism: Myodes glareolus (assembly GCF_982192425.1). Lineage (NCBI taxonomy): Eukaryota > Metazoa > Chordata > Mammalia > Rodentia > Cricetidae > Myodes > Myodes glareolus. Next base: position 10,927,176 of record NC_142045.1, on the reverse strand, counting down.
GGTGACCTCCAGTTTCTGGAGCACTCAGGCACTAGAAGTAGAAGGGACGGCAATGTGCACTTGGTGACGTGACGCCAGAGGGTAGCCTTCCCCAGAACCAAAACAACTTCTGCATCGTGAAGGGATTCCAGGAGATGAAAGCCCACAGGACTGCGTGTTAGCTGATGATGCAGTGTGCCCCCTCTCCTCACTGGAGCAACGAAGAACTCTGCTGGAGAGGACAGGCACTGGAGAGGGAAGGAAGAACAAGGGAAGGAACGGGCGACTGCGACTGTCTTGCTAAATCCTACACGGTACTGCAGGCTGGCAGTCTCCGACGTGGTCCAGAGAATCCTGCGTCCTTTGGACTAGGAGAAAACACCCACTTGTTTCAACTGTACTGTCACATACTGAGAGTTGTATGACCCTAAGACACCAGAGCTAGAAAAGTCCCAACTTACTGAAAACACTAACGTCTAAGAACGAAATCAACCATCTATCTCCTAGTCAGCGTACACACCCTTGCTGGCTACAGTTCAGGACCGAGAGGGTTAGGAACACGGGGAACAATTAAAGCCCAGTTCTTTGGCCTCCAATACTAAATGAACAGCTAGGGTATAGCCTTCCATGTACGGAAACTCGTCCACCCTTCTGTAAGGTTAGCTAATTCTCGACTGCATTTAAAAAGGCAGCAAGAGTCAACGTCAGGGTTTGGGGGAAGGGTGCTACCCATGCGGGGGGGGGGGGGGGGGCGGGGAGCCCAGCTCTCCTGTGCTCATACTCCTCGCTGTAGAAAGCCACTGGGGGGCTGCGATTAAAGAAAGGGCTCTTCTAGTCTCTAGCCATGTTTCTAAATCACTAAGCTTTGCCACACTCAGTCAGGAACAGTGGTGCATGCCTACCGCAGAGGCAGGAGGACCACAAGTTCACGGCTAGCCGAGACTACTAAACACACACACACACACACACACACACACACACACACACACACGGGGGGGGGGGGGGACTAATAAATCACCTGACTGATTTCTAAGTCCTTCGTCATCTCGTCTGTGGTCAGTAAAGTGAGAACGGCAGTCCTCAGTCTCACCTCCGCATTAGATCACCTGGGGAAGCTTTGCACCACTCTGGTCACTGTCTGGGGCTATGGTTCGCTGACAAGTACTTGTCACTGGGTGAGGTCCTGAACTCGATACCTGTCACCACAGAACTAAAAATAAGGAAGTGGCATGTGTGCCTTGACAGCACAAGTGACTCCACTTAACGTGCGTCAGAAGACACACATTTGCTCCCGCTCTGTGAGGGTGCTAGGAGAAACATCCCAGAGGCAGCAGCACGTCAGCCCGGGCACTGGATTCTCAGGGCACTGCGAGAGACCCCGGGTTCTTCGAGAACTGCCTGCTTCTAGGGATGGGTGAGGAACAGAGCCTGCAGCGCAAAACAACAGCGGGGAATAGCTGAGACACAAAAACTAAAGAATCCATACTGATAGGAATAAAAAAATCTGCTTCACAGAATTCAAAAACCATACTGCCTCTGTATAGATGCTCCTCCCTCCCTCCAGGAAGGAAGCCTAGCTCCCCACCCCTGAGAGACTTGCTTCCACACAACAGAGGCTCCAGTAAGGGCATGTTCAGAAAGAGATCTGACAAGAGCTAACTCAGCCCGGCCAGCGAGGTCTACACGTGTGTGACGGAAGTGGTTCTTTGTATCCCTGATCTCGGGAGCACCCATAACCACAGGCCAACCAGCAGAAAAACATTCGAGAAACGCCAAATGATGGCTATCTACGAAATGGCTGACCACTAATCCTCAAATTGTCAGGGAAAACACAGGTCAGAAGGGATGCCTGAGGAGACAGGCACTGAAGGCAACTGGCATTCTGAAGGGCACAGAGCACAAAGATGAACTATTTTAAAAAGCAATGGAATTTGTTAAATACCATCAGGAGCTTGGTTAACAAAAATCTGTCAATGGTCATTTTGTTTACTTTTTAACATTTTGCATTCTGTACCAAATGTGACCTCATAAAAGTTAGGGAACAGCATACAATTTGAGTTTTTTTTTTTTTTTTTTTTTGGTGTTTTTCGAGACAGGGCTTCACTGTAGCTTGGGAGCCCGTCCTGGAACTCACTCTGTAGACCAGGCTGGTCTGGGACTCACAGAGATCTGCCTGCCTCTGCCTCTGCCTCTCGAGTGCTGGAACTAAAGGTGTGCGCCCCCATACATTATTTATACAGATTCACAGCCACTGTCTAACAGGGTCTCAGACATGATGCATGTTTAATACAGATGTATCAATCCTATGACCAAGTTTCCAGGGATGGAGATGTAACTCAGCTGATCGAGTGCTGAAGATGGAGTCTTAGCATGAAGAGGTCCTGGGTGTAGTGCAGCCTGTAAGCTCAGCACTAGGGAGGTAAAGAAGACTGACCCAAGGGCAAAGCTACGGTAGGCTACTCTGTAAAACAACAGCAAAAAAAAAAAAAAAAAAAAAAAAGGAAACAATTGTTTTAAAATCCTTAATCAGTCTGCATAAAGTAGTCAATTTGGCTGCATTCAAACCATCTTCTTTATTTTATTCGAACTCACAACCAGCACCAAACTGGTATCGTCACGTAAGGCCTAACGTCTGACTGCAGCTGCGGTAACTGTGAAGAGAACCACATGACGACAGAGCTTGGAGCACATCACACAGCACTCTCCAGTCTGTGTGTGGCATCTCACGAAACCCACAGCTCCCCAACTGGCTAGTCCCAAGGGTCCCCTGTCTCTTCTACCCAAGTGCCAGGATAAAGGAAGGCAGAACACACTCCAAGCTCTTTATGTAGGGTCTAGGGCCCTCAAATGCACATCCGTGGTTTTAAAATAAATATTTATGTTAATAAAATAGGCTCAAAGGACAAATAATGTACATTCTTTCCTATTATTTGGAGCAATTCTCACAATGCTTATATGCCATTTTGGTTTGGGTTTTTGGTTATCTGTTGGCCTGTTCTTTGAGACAAGGTCTCACCATGGAGCTCAGACTATCCCCCCCGCCTCAACCATCCAGGTGGTTGGTTCAGAGGGACACCACCACACCTGGCCTACACCACCAGCCGCACCTTCGCACACTGCACCCGTCCTGACTGTGCCCTCCATGCTTCTGAACGGTGGCAAGGCACCCTCACACGGCACAGGTGACCCCACCCACAGGGCCTGGCACGAGAGAGAAGCCAGTAACTCATACAGCTGTCAAGAAATGTCATTTGTAGGACAGAAAACTATTTTAACACATTGAAAATAAAAAGCAAAAGTATAAAAACGTCTTAAATGATCTCTTATTTATCAAGTAATATACTTTATCTCTAAGGAACGAAATGCATTTCTGTCTGACTTTTTGAACAAATCATAAAGTATTCTATTAAGTCAGCCCTTCCCCCACAGCAGCTGTTGTGTGAAACTGACTCACGAAATGTAGACACAGAACTGAAATATTTGATCATCTGTCCCAAACCACTTGCCAGTATGCCTGTAGGATTTTCTGTCCCTAATTTATTTCCAGAATAAATTGTTTATTGATTTCATCAGAAATCTATAAAGATTCAGTATACCTGAGAAAATGGGCCTCACTTGACAAACTGTAAAAATCCATGATCTTTTTTTGAATACTTTATTTACTTTTATGTGCATTGGTGTTTAGTCTGTATGTATTTCTCTGTGTGAGGGTGTCATATCTTGTAGTAACAAACAGTTGTGAGCTGCCATGTGGGTGCTGGGAATTGAACCCGGGTCCTCTGGAAGAACAGCCAGTGCTCTTAACCACAGAGCCATCACGACAGCCCCAAAATCCATTACCTTATGACCATAACATAAAGAAAAGGCAAGATATTACTATGACCTGTGGGATTCTAAGTGGCATAATAGCAAAGAAAAATAAATGAATATCCAAATTGAGCCATTTTAAAAAGCTGTCCTAACAACAGTCTCTGTATACAGCCTAGGCTCCAGGATCCCACTGTTCTTCACCCTGTCCCTCCAGTTAATAGTATTTTTGAATAAAATAAAAAAAACTGTTGAAACTAACTTTAATACCAGTCAGTGAAAATAGGAAAATACATTCAAACTCATAACCAAGGAAATGCTATCTAACACTAATATAGTGTTTGGATCAGCCAAATTGGCAGTTTTAATAAAAATTCATTGCAGGGATGGGTTCTTACAAACTGTCAGTAGAAATATAAATAGGTACCGCTTGTTCCATGAACCATTTGGCAATATCGACTGAAATATTAAACATGTACACACACATTCACTAATTCCACTACCAGGAACTGAATCCATAATCATCTCACAGAAGAGATCTATGTGGTGCTCTGAATGCGAATGGTCCCCTTAGGCTCAGGTATTTGAATGCTTGGTCACCAGGAGCAGAACTGTTTGAAAGGATTAAAAGGACTGAACAGTTGAAGAACATGTCACTTGGGGTAGGCTTTGAGGTTTCAAAAGCCCACATCAGGCCCAGTCATTCACTTGGTCTTGGTCTCTATTTCTGTCTGTCTCTCTCTGTCTCTGTCTGTCTCTGTCTCTCTGCTTGCAGACCAGGATGCACAGGTCTCTTTCTGTCTCTGTTTCTCTCTCTCTCTCTGCTTGCAAACCAGGATGCACAGGTCTCTCTCTGTCTCTGTCTCTCTGCTTGCAGACCAGGATGCACAGGTCTCTCTCTGTCTCTGTTTCTCTCTCTCTCTCTCTGCTTGCAAACCAGGATGTACAGGTCTCTCTCTGTCTCTGTCTCTCTGCTTGCAGACTAGGATGCACAGGTCTCTCTCTGTCTCTGTCTCTGTCTCTCTCTCTCTCTCTGCTTGCAGACCAGGATGCACACAGGTCTCTCTCTCTCTCTCTCTGCTTGCAGACCAGGATGCACAGGTCTCTCTCTGTCTCTGTCTGTCTGTCTCTCTCTCTCTCTGCTTGCAGACCAGAATGCACACAGGTCTCTCTCTGTCTCTGTCTCTCTGCTTGCAGACCAGAATGCACACAGGTCTCTCTCTGTCTCTCTGCTTGCAGACCAGGATGCACAGGTCTCAGACACTGCTGTAGCACCTGTCTGTATGCTGCCATGCTCCCTCCCACGAAGATCATAGACCCATCTTGGAAACTATAAGCAAGTCCCAGTTAAATGCTTTCTTTTATGAGTGACCTTGGCCATGGTGTTTCTTGAGAGCAACAGAGAACAGTGACCAAGGCAATCTACAAATGTGTATGACAGTATCCACAACATCGCACTATGTGTAAGAAGACACAGAGTCTGCACATCGTAACTTTTCACCGTAAGGATTGCCAAAACAACATGCGTATGGTATGCCCAGATCACGGAGTCCCCCCCAAAACCAACTAGGAGATCGAGTCCTATATGTAAAAGCAGAGAGCTTTTATTCTTACACAAGTTTGGAAACTCAGTCTCTCCATGTGTCCAGCGTACTGGAGTGATTGAAGAGCCCCAAGCTCAGTTGCTGGAGACTTTGGAACGGGTACATGGTAGAGAGACATTCCTCAGCTTGCTTTAGAATGGGTCTGAATACTCCTGGATAGACCTCTGTCGGAAGGCGAGAATATGTATGTGCATATGTGCACACTGACCCAACATCAACGCTGGCTTCTCTCCTAGCTCTCCCATACTAACAGGGCTGTCTTATGTGTTTTCCACCCCATCTACTGGAGCCAACTCTGATGGCGCCTCACCAGAATGGCAACAGTCCTACAGCACCACCTCAGTTATCCAGATGTTCCCCAATCTGCAGCAAACCCTGCGTTCTTGGTGTTTTTAACACAAGACACTGGCTGTCCCCATACAACTTAGCATCTGGTGATTAGAAAAAAAGACGTCACAAAGCTAATTTAAGAAACAGTCATGTTACGGGGATTAATAGCAACTTGCAAAAACAGCTACTCAAAACTGAAAGCTATCTCGGGTTTTCATTTTTCTGCCCCATTTGTCTGCTTGGTTTCTGGGAAGAGAAACTACCCTTTAACTATCTTACCGGCCATTTTCCCAACCTTGAACACATGTATGCAAACATTAAAAGGAAATGGCTACCTCACTCCTGAAACTGTAGTAACCATACCAAACTAAAAGTATTATTTACTAAAACATGAAGTTGCCAGGCATAGAGGCACACTTGGAAGGCTGCAGCAGGAAGTTCATGAGTTTGAGGCCAGTCTTGGCTACATAACAAGACAATGTTTCAAAACTCAGCACCTGACGGCACTTACCACCAAGCCTGGCAACCGGAGTCCAACAAGAGGGAAAAAGCAAAGAACCAACCCTGCAAGTTCTCCTCTGACCTCCACAAGAGCCTCATACAGTCATACATACACACGTGTGCGCGCACACACACATACACCAAAAAAAAAGGAAATAAAAGAAATTATTCAAAAACTAAGAAGATGAACCGTATCTCCCAGACAGTGCAAACACCGAGACTATTCAAACTCAACACAACAGCCTGACTGCAAAAACCTATTGACACACTTCCGGAACCTGTCAGCTGCAACACCCATCACGTGTCCTCCCACGAGGTGATGGAAGAGCAGGGAGCGAGCACTCTGATGAAGCATTCTCACAAGGCTGAATTCGGGGCACATGAGCTCCCGTTTCCCTTTCGATCCATCTCTCGGCAGAGATTCCTGTTTACCGGATTTCTTTCTTCCTGTTCAATGACTCCACCCCTATTCGGACAAAACCAAAAACCTGAAGGAATCTATTTTCAGCACACACACACATTCACTGAGGAATTTCTGTTCAATCAACAGGATGCCGAGTTGTTCACAGCTGGCAGGGACCTGCAGCTGTGTTCGGTGTCTACTCACTAACACCAACAGGTAACTATTGAGCTCAATGTCCTTGCAACTTAAGGACTTGGAATTACCAGGGTAAAATCTTTAAGGAAAAAAAAAAAAGTAAAGTGTTCCACCACATGGGGTACAATGTAGCTCAGTGCCCTGGGTTAGGTCACAAGCACAATAAGAGAAAAGGGGGGTGAGGCATGCATGTTTGTTAGTAAAGGAAATGTTGCACAAACTTCTCTACCCTCAAACTTCTCTTGCCGGTCAAGAGAAACATGTGTTTTCTGCTCTTTGCAATACTATTACAGAGTTATCTAAAATAAGACTGTACCAAGTCCAGAGATGAGGGCAACGATTTATTTCACAAACCCAGTTTCTTGGTGTCATAAACTACATTCTGAGGCATTATTTTTTCTGTAACAGCACCACTGCACCCCACACTACTGTGGGCACGATCCTACAACAGCACCACTGCATCACACGCTGCTGCAGGCACAGTCCTACAACAGCACCACTGCATCACACGCTGCTGCAGGCACAGTCCTACAACAGCACCACTGCATCACACGCTGCTGCAGGCACAGTCCTACAACAGCACCATTGCACCCCACACTGCTGCAGCACCGTCCTGCAACAGTCCACTGCACCCCACACTGTGGCAGGCACCGTCCTGCAACAGCACCACTGCACCCCACACTGCAGCAGCACGGTCCTGCAAACACAGTCCTGGGCTACAGGCTCCTGGCACCAAGCTATGCTCTCAGCAATACTGCCTAACACACAGGTACATGCACGAGTGCTTGGCAAGAGGCAGGGGTCTCGGATGTACACTTCCTAGATCTCTATGCTGAGACTTAATGCTGGACTCATCGGTTCACTAAGAGCTGCCACTTAACCAGATGTATCGAGTGGCTTAGGACTCTTATTTCATGACATTTTACAGTCTCCTGCCCTCTTTCGTTTTGATCATGGAAATTTCCTTTCTGTGGTGATTGAGTAGGTATTCTTGAAATGCATATGAATGAACTCTAATGAAGGGCTGCATGGCGGATACATTCACCCTGCTATCTGTGGTTGAGTGACCTTAGCCAACTTCATATGCCCATGGGGCACGCATAAGGACCCAGAAATCCTACTCCTCCGTGGAAGCCCATTTCCTAACACTGTCAGCTGACTCACTGCCAGGGAAATCATTCTTCTGGCTAAAGCAGAAGATCCGTTACTCAGGGGAATTCTACACAGGGGAATTTGAGCAGGTTCACTGTCCTTACTCCTTTCTCCATATACCTGCCTGAATTTCAAACGATGAAAGATGAAAATACATTCAGTATGGCCCAAAAATCTATAACCAAACTAAATAAACTAGCGCTCACAACTTCAGCTATATAACTTGGAAAACTACACTCTGAAAAGTTTCCCTTCCTACGCTCTGAAAAGTGGAATAAAATAGGTGGTGGTGGTGGTGGTGGTGGTGGTGGCACATGCCTGTAATCCCAGCACTCGGGAGCCAGAGGCAGGTGGATCTCTGCGAGTTCAAAGCCAGCCTGGTCTATAAAGCTAGTTCTAGGACAGCCAAGGCTACACAGAGAAAGACCCTCTGCCCCCCCCCCAAAAAAAGAAAAACAAGTTTACAAATGTTAAACCAGTGCAGCAGCAGGCACCTATAATCCCAGCACTTGGGAGGTGGAGGCAAGAAGGTCAGAAGTTCAAGGTCATCCTCAGCGACACACGAAGTTCAATGCCAGTCTGGGTTACGTAAATTATTGTCTCAAAAATAAAAGCAAATAGAGGAGATCCTTTGTACACCTGTTTTTCAGATGTTCTAATGCACACGTACCCACTTCATATCTATGTGCATGCATAGTGGGGTGTACCTATCACCATCCATCCCAGACTAGATTAGGGACTTATTCCAGCAGGGTACTGAGTAGTAGGAAACAATAAAAAAACCTCTAAGAACAACAACTCCTATTCAAGTATCTCCCAAGGAGTAAGGGAGGGGAAACGTAATCAGGATACATTATGTGAGAGAAGAAAAATCTGTTTTCTATAAAAGGGGGGTTATCTCCCCAGAGGAAACTTATAGTTGAGGTAACAAGCCGCATTTTGTGATAAAACTGAACTATAGCCATCATCATTACACTAATTAGTAATCCAGTGTGCGTGAAAGCCAATTACAGCATGAAAATGCTATGCAAATTAATAACAAAGATGAATCTGTACGTGGGTACCTTTACCCTACTCAAGAATATAAGACGTTAGCTGAACACTACAAGTGAACAATTTCCTGATTCATTGACTCAGCTCAATCAGAATAAAGAAATGTTGGGAATTAATGTTCTTCGTGTCTATAGGCAATGAATTGCCAACACTTCTCAGATACTCTTCACTGTGAGCACGTCAGGGAATTAGGGCACCTACCCAGGACCCTTCGTTTTTTTGCTCTCTTCCATTTCTTTGAAGAGAGCCTAAGTATGAATCCCTAAAAAGTATGCCATCGGTGCCACTGGTTCACTTTCACACACACAAGAAATGCTAAGGAACCCCAACATTTGGAACTGCTACCACGGTATTTATGAATTGCGTTGTACTCCTCTCAAATTCCCATCTCTTTGAAGTCCTAACTGCATAATCATATCTGAAGTGATCACGTGTGGAGGCAGGAAGAAGAGCACCTAAGTATGAACCCCTAAAAAGTATGCCATCGGTGCCACTGGTTCACTTTCACACACACAAGAAATGCTAAGGAACCCCCAACATTTGAAACTGCTACCACGGTATTTATGAATTGCGTTGTACTCCTCTCAAATTCCCATCTCTTTGAAGTCCTAACTGCATAATCATATCTGAAGTGATCACGTGTGGAGGCAGGAGCCGGGTGGGGGAGGGAACAATCATTCGGTGGGATTATTCTTTTTGGGAGACACTGGAAAACCCGTTCACTCACTTCCTCCCTCCATCCACCTGCACGCAAAGGAAAAGGTATGGAACCACACAGAAAGGAGCGATCCCCAGCCCAGGCAGGCCAAAGACCCTCTCAACAACATGAACTGATCACACTCCTGCATGGGGGTCCAGTCTCCTAAGACCCGGGAAAAAATAGTTTCTTTTGTTTAAGCCAACCACTTTCTGGCACTTTTGTAATGCTGACCCAAAAAAAATAAAAAAATAAAAAACACAGTACACTTATTAAATCAACATACGTCCTAAAGCAGCACTAAACAAGACATTCAAAGGGATTTGCAGGTCCTGACACAGCTAAAGAGTTACTACCCATGCCGTCACTTTGCTAGATTACAAACAACCTGTGCTGCGTATAAATCCAATTTCTCACACAGCGTTAACGCTGAAAACCAAGAGTCGTTAATGACAAGCAGTCCTGAATCAAAATCAGCCCTGCACACAAAAAGCTCAGAAGAGTGGCTATGACCGCCCTCTGCCTCGGGAGCAGCTCCACTCAGCAGCGGGCTAGCCTACACAGCTTAACGAGGGTCAACACACTTTCTCAAGAGCCCATAAAATAATATTTTAGTTTACGTAAGTTAATTTACAATAAGCGGAGTATCCTTCCAACACCAGAAACAGGAGTAAATAGAAACAGCAGGAAGCGGTGATGAGAGTGGTACCTCATCTGCAATCAGCCTCTCACTCGTGTCCAGCGCTGTGCCAGACACCCACGCTGCTCACGATGAGACCTCTCTAAGGATAAGCAGAAGCCAGGTCTGAGTCATTCCACCTGGCCTGTGGAAGGCCCCTTCTCCAGCACTGGGCATGCCCGTCTGTCCACCGAGTCTATGTCCTTAAGTCATGTTCCCTCACACTCAAACCTAGCATCCTTTTCTGTGCTGTCTCCATTACACGTCCCACAGGTGACCCTCCTACTCCTACCTGCAGTCACGAGGGCAACCGCACCAGCACTTAACTAAGTGTGCCTACGGCTTCCCTCTCCTGCTGTATCTTCTCATTCAGCAATTCACCAAGATCCAGATTCTGCCAATAGCTCCCCCAACAAAGTCCTTCACAGTCAGGTCACCCACTAACACCGACGTCAAAGCCTCCCATCTGCACCCACTGCCCAGTTCCAATGCATTCATTTTTCACCACACAAGAGGCCACCTAGATATCTCCACAGCAGACTCTGTGTCCTCTCTCCATAAGACTGGCTCTCTCTGCAGTCAGCCCTCAGCCAAAGATCACTTCAGTACCCATGAACTATCTCCACAGTACTTGGCATCCATCAGTCAGGCTACACAGCTCACACAGGTGTGGCTTTCTCACTAGGCTCCATGCACTACGCGAGGGCTTCTGCTATTCACATCTGTATCCTCAGCAGCCACAACACAACATGGCACAAAGAAAACCCCCATGACCACTTTAAATTGATTTCTATTACAATAACGCATAGGAGTAGCCAGTATTTACTATCATCTGCCAAAGTACAGACATTTCTGTAGTGACATTCATAGTAAAAGAAAAAAAATTAAAAACGTAACAATGTTCTAGGTCAGATGCCTTCTCCCACACCAATCTTACAGAGTTTTTATATGTGTGCTGGGGGTTGAGCACATGTCCTCATGCATGTTACACACATGTTGTACTACTGAGCTGCGCTCCCAAGCCACTTAGGTGCCCTCAATGTGCATCCCAGCCTCGTGGCTTCCGTGGATCTTCTATGTTGTCAATAAATCACATCAAACGACATTTACACAAGAAAACGTTTTCTTAGGAATACACTGACAAAAAAAAACAAGGAAAATGAGAGAAAGGGTTTCCCTTCACAACTTTCAGAACATAATTCATTTACTGCACCATGAAGAAAACTGTGCATCTTTACTATTAACGTAAGTCAACACGTAAAGTATAGATTTCTTTTGTTTTGACTCAAAACATTATAATCTATACAAATGAAATATTTTCCAGAACTTTTCCAAGTTGAAAAGTAGCCTTTGTTGGGGCGAGATACAAGGCTCAGCAGTTAGGGGCACTGGCTGTTCTTTCAGAGGACCCAGATTCTATTCCCAGCACCCACATGGCAGCGCATCTGTAACTCCAGTTCTGAAGGCTGATACTGTCTTCTGGCCTCCAGGGGCACCATGCATGCATGTGTTGTACCCATACACATACAGTGATATTTTATTTGTGTTTCAATAAATAAAGCTTGCCTGAAAGTCAGAGTGCAGAGTTAAGCCACAAGAGGTCAGGGAGTGGTGGCCACACCTTTAATCCCAGGACTCAAAGCCACCCTGGGTTACAGGATATTGACTCTACCTAAAAAGAGAAACAGAACTCACACCAAGGTGTTCCCAGCACTAGGGAGATGGAGATAGGAGTGATATGGCCGGGCAGAGAGAGGTAGATAAGGCAGGCGGAGAGCATTGCAGTCTGCAGTAACATTGAGGACGGGATCACCTCTTTATTTGTCTGAGCCTTGGTAGAGGTAAGAATTCTCTATTGGCTTAGCTGCTTTGCTTTTCTGATCTTCAGCTTGAACCCCAGTATCTGTCTCTAGGTTTTATTAGTCATGCTACAGACAAACATGTAGGAAAAACACCCATACAAATTAAATAATAATAATAAATATTTTTTAATTAAAAACTGGCCTTTGGGGGCTGAAGAGATGGCTCAATGGTTAAGAGCACTTGCTGCTCTTCCAGAGGACCTGAGTTCAGTTCCCAGCACCCATGTCAGGTGACTCACAACCACCTGCAACTCCAGCTCCTCTCCTGACCTCCTCAGGCATGCACACACATATGGCAAACACAAAGACACATATATATACATGCACATATACGTATAAAATAAAATTAAATTCTGTTTTCAAGAGTAGCCTTTCATCTAATAACATACTTGCATCAAGAATTAAAAAAAAAAACTCAAAATCAAGGAAAACCACCCAATGTTTTTGTTCTGATTTTTTACATGAAGTACCACCATGTATTTCAGGTTGGCTTGGTTGAAACTATCAATCCCTTGCCTCTGTGCAAAGATTATAGGCATACCCAGCTCCCAAAATTTTTAAGGTAGCATTTTATCCATTTGTTGAAAATTCACACACACACACATTATATATATATATATATAATGTATTTTGATCAAAAACATCTCCGACTCCCCCAGTGTCCCCTACACTGCCACCCTCCCGGCACCTTGTCTTCTTTCTTGTGGTGACTACAGCCCCCTGAGTCCAATTAGTGCTCCCCACATTCACATGGGGTGTGGGACTATCCTCTGGGGTGCAAGCAACCTAGCAGCAGCCACATCCCCAAAGCACAGTGACCAGCTCCCAAACGTTCACCAGAAGAGCTGTTAAATGCCAAATAAAGTCTACAATTTAGTAGAACAGTATTTACCAGCCCAATATTCATCTCTTCCTTTTGCTAACCATGCTCTCCAGTAATAACAGGAGAAGAACTACACAACAGGCATCTGCATCACCTTGGCAACTCGTCTCCGCAACCCAAAACGTACTTCAAAGTAAGAAATTAAGAGACCAAGACATTTGAAATGACATTTACCAATGAATATGGATACGTAACAAGTCCACAGGAGGTTCTTGCCCTCAGTCATGAACCTCCCCATTTTCCTGGTGCAGAGGTTCAAAACCAGGGTCTCACATATCCTAAGCATACCTTCTACCAGCAGCCTCCATACTTTCCCAGCCAGACTAATCACTAACCATTAAGAAAACGCAAATTCAGACACGAATGTTTATAGCAGCATTGTTCCTATAAACCAAAAGATGGCCATCAACTGGTGTGTGGACAAACAAAATATAGTATATTCATATACTAGACTATCTCGGGGCCTTTAAAGGGAGTGAGCTGCTGCTATGTTCTCCGAGTCAATACATCATGAGCAAATGCCGGCTATTTCATAAAACATTCTGGTAAATCATTCCATTCACAGGAATGTCCAGAAATAGGAAAAAATTTGCAGACAGAACTACTGGTGGCTGGTTTCCTTTCACAGCGATGAAATATGTTCTTAAACTGGCCTATGCAATGGTTCTGCAAATATACTGAAAACCGACTATCGGCAGTCATGGGGTGCTCTCGGGCTTACTGTTCCAAGGCAGGGAATCCTGTTGTACCCAGAGCTCACTGGCTGGACAAGGAGCTCCAGGAGCCTTCTGTCCACAGTTCCCCAGGGCTGGGCTAGGGCCACACACGGCACCAGACTGCTCAGGTCCTCATGCCCGTGCAGCAGACACTTTACCGACTTATCCACCTTCCCAGCCTGATATATATGACATTTTTTTAAAGGCAGAACTATAGGGACAGAAATCAGATCAAAGGTTATCAGGCAGGGCTTGGCAAGATTAAGTTAAAAAAAAAAAAAAAACCTGCACTGGAGATTTTTCAGGACAATGTGAATGTCTTCAGCTATGACAGGTGTCTTTATATGGTTGCTCAGCTGCTAGAACACAACACAGATGACCATGAAGGTAGCTCGCTTTACAGGGCTTGCCTAGAAAGTACAGAGCCCTGGGTTCAATCCCAGTGTACATGTTTGTATAATCCTATCACTTTGATGGGGAGGAAAGAGAGTCAGAAATCCAAAACCACTACCAGCTACAACATGAGTTCAAGCATAGTCTAGCCTACCTCAAACCCTCTCCCAAGACCAAACATTCCCATATGTTAAATAGACCTTCAAACTTGGAGGAGATTAGGGAGATGCTCAGATGCAAAATGTTTCCCCAGCACATATGAGGTACTGGGTTCAACCTCAGGATACACACACATACACACACACACACCCCACAATGAATCTTAACACATGTAAACTACATCAGATTTTCCCACAAACTGCAACCAATTTAGCTGAAATGCTATATTTAAAAAAAAAAAGGAAATGCCCGAATTGTCCCAATTCAATGGTAGTATTGTAAACACGGAAAACTAGACCGGCCCTGTGGCCTGCAGAAACAGGTCAGTATGTCCATGAAGATTCTCATGGCAGCATTACGAAAAATCTAGAATGTGCTTTCTCTGAAGCTCAAACTACATGTTCTGTTACACAGGCAAGGTACATTTAGAGTGCTACGTAGATGTAACCTGGCTGGTAAGGACATCTCCAGAAGAATAAACAAGCATTGAAAATGCCATCAACACAAGGCGAGTGGAAACCGCGCAGGTGCCTCCGGGAGAGAGTAAACCTTCTATCACGCACCCTTTATATCTTTCACATGTGACCCACACCAAAAAAATAATAACCAAACAAAACAAACAAAAACACAAAAAACAACTTATTTAAAATATTAATTTTAAAAATACATAGTGGAGGTACAAGTGATTAGCACTTCTCAAGCCCTGAAAACATTCCAGAGACAGAAATTATGACCATGTGCACTCAGAACGCAAGCTAACTGTCAATTACCAGAAGAAAACAGGCACCCACGTAGCAGACTGTGTACTTAACCTTCCTTTCTGACCCAGCATCCCAAAAAATAGAAGAAAATAAGGAGTGTGGAAAATGGAGAACAAAGAACCGTTTGAAAAGAGAAGCTATAATTTAAGTGGAGAGGGTAGGAAAAATAAGAAATATCACACAGAAAAGGCAAGAACTCACTACACCTTTGAAAGATCTCCACCCAGAGGTGCTATGACAGTCTCTCTCAAAGTAGTGAAGGTGCTGACTGCTAGCAGAAGAGCCAGAGAAACAAATAAGACTTTTTAGCGCAGACAAGCACAAATATTCTGCGAGTCTAAGACTCGACAACATATTTAAACATACACACCCATTACAACCAAACATCAGAATGGATTATTTTAGTATTTCAGAAACGTCTGGAACTCCTTAAAATCTCACATTCTAAAACATACCAAGTTGTATCTGTCTGTCTTTTTGTTCTTGAGACTGTAAGGAATAATCACAAAGGGATATTGGAGTCATGTGGTGCCGCACACCTGTAATCCCAGTGCTCAGAATGTAGAAACAAGAGGGTTAGTGCAAGGGCAACACACTGAGTTACAGAACAATGCTTTGTAAAAAAAAGAAAAAGAAAAAAGAAAGGGGGAAGGGGAGGGGGAGGAGAGGGAGAAAGAGAAAGGAGGAGGGAGAAAAAGAAAGGGGGAGGGAGGGAGGGAGGGAGGGAGCGAGGGAGGGAGCGAGGGAGGAAGGGAGAAGAAAGAGAGGAAAGGAGAGGGAGGGAGAGAGAGGGAGGGAGGGAGGGAAAGGGAGGGAGGGAGGAGAGGAAGGAAAGGAAGGGAGGGAGGGAGGGAGAAAACCACAGTGTCACTCAAGTCACAGAACTTGAGAGGATCTGAACAGTGTTCCTCTGTGAGGGGCAGTCTTCTAGAGCAACTCAGGATACCGAGTAAATGTTTCTCGATTCTGGTCAAATTCTAATCCCACTCTCTGAGAGAAGAGCCTGTTGTCAGACAACAGACTGGCTCACAAGTGAAGTCACCGTCCTCCCGGGCAAAGGTCAGGAATGCCAGGAATGTTTCACTCTCCCAGGCCAACCAGTTTCCTGCTGTGACATCAACCCCGAAAGCAGCAGGCTCCTGGGTGTGAGAGGCTTCCCCGAGGCATTTTTAGTCTTGGCATTGAAAGCCGAGAACCCCAGCTAAATCCCTACACCGAGAGAGCGTTAGGAAAGTCCACACTGACACTTCATAAGGAATGGAAATAAGAAGCCTGCCAGTTCTGTGTTCCCCATAACCCCAGACTCCTGGCTAGCTGGCCTGCAGGAAAAACTGGTTGTCTATCACACACAGAGAACAACCAAAAGTGACCAACAATCCAGCCCAAGGAACCAAAGCCTGAATAACTCAATTGGCCTTTAGTTTTCTCTTCAACAAGCTAAAACCCCTAATGGTGTAATTAATGCTACAAAAGTAACCATTCATGCGTGCACGTGCACACACACATAGTGTGTGTATATGTTGGTGCACTTGTACTATGGTACACTTATGGCCTGTGATCAAGTCTGGGAGCGTTTTCTTTATAAATGATTGACATAGTTGGGACGCCCCACTGGGGCAGAGGAATGCCAACCCTGCGTAGGTGGTCCTCAGCTGCTAAGAGAGCAGGCTGAGTCAGCCATTAGGAGGAAACCAGTAAGCAGCTTTCCTCCGCATCTTCTGCCTCAGTTCCGGCCTGACTTCCTTCAGTATGACCTGGGAATTGTAAGATGGAGTAAACGCTTTCCTCCCCAAGATGCTCTTGATCACAGTGTTTTATCACAACGATAGAAACTGTAACTAAGACACTTGTCTAGCATGCATGAAGCCCTGGGTTCAAACCCAGCATATACCTGCCATCCTTGAACTCAAGGGGCCAGGAGCATCAGAAGTTCAAAGTCAATCTTAACTAAAGGAGTTCAGGATCAGCCAGGCTTCAATACAGGAGACATTATCAAGACAAAAAACAAAAACTTCATTTTGTCAAAGTCCTCATAACAGCAAACAAAGGTTTTTTTTTTTAAAAACCCGATTTTACAGAAGAGCAAAGTAACACTGAAACCAGACAGCACTGTGCTTACAAAACTGGTCATCTGAAGACGCTAAGTCCCATGTTCCTGAAATGAAGCAAGATCTAAATAAGATCAACTGTGAAGAAACATGCAACCAATTTCCTGGCACAGAACAAAAGCTTAATGTCAATCACTTTTCTCCATCATTCCTTGACTGCTCTTCCTGAATTACGTGCTACCAAACACGGAAGAAGAATTGGACAAATCAAAGCAGTATGCACTGTTACACTAGCATCGATCCGACGAAGCCAACAGACATTCTCAAAAAAACAATATCTTAAAGGTAACTTTAAGACCACCTGACACCCAAGGTACAGATCCACACACTGCTGGCGACCAGACAGTATGAGAGCAATTCCAGGTCCTCGTCGGATTCCTCAGGGTCAAGGTTTGGGGCTGTGACTGGGCCCTAAGCATCAGTCTAGAGCACAAGAGGCGCTGAGTTCCAGCCAGTGCAAACGCACAGCACACAGGCGTGCACAGCACACAGGCATGCACAGCACACACAGGCGTGCACAGCACACAGGCATGCACAGCACACAGGCGTGCACAGCACACACAGGCGTGCACAGCACACACAGGCGTGCACAGCACACAGGCGTGCACAGCACACAGGCGTGCACAGCACACACAGGCGTGCACAGCACACAGGCGTGCACAGCACACACAGGCGTGCACAGCACACACAGGCGTGCACAGCACACACAGGCGTGCACAGCACACAGGCGTGCACAGCACACACAGGTGTGCACAGCACACACAGGCGTGCACAGCACACACAGGCGTGCACAGCACACAGGCATGCACAAGCACACAGGCATGCACACAAAGAAGCCTATCCCATATTGGATTGCTGATGTCCTTTTTTTGAAACAGCATCCCTGTAGTTCTGTCTATCCTGGAACTCACTATGCAGCCAGGCTGGCCTCTAACTCCTAGAGATCAACCTGCCTCTCCGGGGATCAAAGGCATGACTGCCACACCCAGCTTTGCTGATCTTTCTAGCTCCATGGCTAAGAACAACATTCAAATCTGAATACAGAAACCTGAGAGATCTCAACAATCAGATGAAAACTATATCCTTTCATACCACACAATTACAAATATTTTACTCTAGAAATATGTCTTGCAAAGAACCCACTTAAAATCAAACACACATGGATGCTACATGTATGAAGAGATCCAGCGACTCCTGAAGGGAGGAAACTGTAGAGTCAGCTTCACGACAAAATGACCCAACCTACTTGAAATATACTAGCGTGGATCTTTTCACACGATGGTTGTTTGAAGCCTGAAAAGGCTAAAGCTCTTAACAATACTCCACAGGAAACCTACGCTAAAACTGATCCTGGTAAGTATTAACCAAAC
The DNA here is from genome assembly GCF_982192425.1 of Myodes glareolus. Classification (NCBI taxonomy): domain Eukaryota; kingdom Metazoa; phylum Chordata; class Mammalia; order Rodentia; family Cricetidae; genus Myodes; species Myodes glareolus. The sequence goes on along the minus strand of NC_142045.1, from coordinate 10,908,524 downwards.
GCCCAAATAAAGAAATCATTTTAAAACACAGTTTTACGGCTTCGCACTTGCCTAAAGCTACCAGCATCGCCAAAACACTCGGCACGCTGCTCTGAGCATCTCCCGCAATCCCCACCTGCACTAAGGCTCTCGTGTCAATGATGGGGAGACCTGACTACACCCACGTAGACTTTTCCCCTTGCAAAACACTTTCGCCTACAAATGCTCAGTCTAGCTTCATGACCACCTGAAAAGTTGATATAACTCCTTTTGCAGTTGAGAAAACTAAGACCCAGTGAACGTTGTCACGATCAGACAGAGTCTGGGACAGGCCACCAGTCTCTCCTTCGGGCAGCTCTTCCTGGGTAGAATTAGAGGCGAAATGAACTACAGAACTGGGGCAATGGGAAATCAAGGCGTTATTAATCTCAATTCGATTTCCTCCCAAGATCTTAGAGGAACGTGAATTAAACAACCTAATACCTCCCAATTTTGGTGCTGTGTCTGAGGGGAGGTTATAATGTAGGTCTCAGAATCAAATAAAAGCCAATGCCAGCATACCTAAATATAACCCACAGGGCAAGCTCTAGTCAGGAGTATCACCAGAGTTGTGACTTACACGAGCCATGGTAGCTAAGTAAAATCCGAATCACTATCTCTAACAGGCAACTCTACAAATCAGTTTTGACTCACTTTTACGATAATCAGAACCACAAATACTAGGTCCATGTCATCAGCTGCGGGGCTCCAGATATAACCCAGTGGCAGAGCCGCTCACACAGCCTGCGCCAAGCCCTGGCCGGATCTCCTGAGAGTTAAATTCTTTACATTGTGGAAACGAATCTGAACACTCTCAGTATTGCTCATACCAACCTCTAATGCACACTGCAGCACTTAAATGTTTACATACTGCTATAGCGTTATAGCAAGTCGTGGAAACACAAAAATTAACAACATGATTTCCCCTCAAGAAATTTTGTTGCTTAAAGGAGCAGTCAGGGAGACTACACCCAGTCCAAACACGCTACACAGAGCAGGTCAACATTTTCTTCATAGCAAGGAGGTCCTGCTTGAGAAACTGATAAGAGGCTCCCAAAATGAGTCGAGAACACCCGTTCAAGCTCACGGAGGCCAGGAAGGCCTTTATATTGTCAAGAAATGCCATTCAAGGGTGGATTCTACCTGGTGTAGTAACTAAGACGGAGATGTAGAAGACTGTCCCCAAGGGCAGGGACCATTTCCATGGCACATGCAAATACAGTCACTTGAGGAAGCCCAGGTGGGCAGCACCCTGGAGCTGGACACTCCAGGTGGGATGAGAGGGACAGAGCCAGGAGTGGGTTGGAAGAAGGACAGTTTGAGGGACTAGGGGACCAGGGAAAGACTTCTGAGGGTCACATACTAACTTTTAGTGGAAGATGTGGGAGGCCAGTAAATTAGAAAGAAAATTTTTAAATGTGTACATCTAATAATTATGAATCACTAACCAGGAGAGAAATGTGAACTAAAACATAGGAATCCCATAAGCGGGATGGGGAGTTGGTCCAGGAATGGGTAAGATGCTTGCCGGGAAAACATGAGTGAAACGAGCAGTGAACAGCACACGGTTGGCCACCTAGGATCCCTGTCTGTACACAGGCTATGGTGTGTGTCAGCCCTACCCCAAGCAACAATGTTTCTCCTCCTTTTGAAGCCATCAAAAATTCGCCTTTCGTGGGCGTTGATTTGTAAAAAGCAGGGGGCCGATCCAGCCTAGACTAGTTTTCAGCGCAGAGAAAGAGAAGCTTTGTCCGCTGAGTGAACATTTAGGGAAACCCACTATTTACCATCTTATGCCTATGCATAATTAGGAATGTATATGATTAAAATCAGATGCACCATGGGAAGTAGTGAACAATGGCTTATGTAATTTAAGCCTGCCGTTGACAACAGAGAACCATCATGCTACACCCCTTCATAACCACTCCCCCGTCCTCTTGAGCACTGTAAAAGGAAACCCCCGCCAAATAAAAATCGAGATTCTTGAGTATTTTCATTCATGTGGCTGCTGTCATTCTGGCGATATATTCTGAACTGAATAAAGTTTCCTTGCAACTTTACAGTCTGTGTGTACCTATTTCATTCTTCAGCAGCTGAAAAACCTGGAAATCACCAGCTGAAACCCCAACTGGTAACATAAAGACATGAGTTGAGGCCCCACATAAAGAGCTGGGCATGGTAGCACGGTCTGGAATCCCATCAGGCAGACTACCCAAAACAGGGAGTGCCTTCAGAAAAAGACACTCTCTCAAAAAACACAGTAGAGACTTAAAATTAATAGGGGAATACACAACACAGACCTTTTAGCCTCTACATGAACATGGGTGAGTTCACCAGCACACACACATGAACACACACACACATAAAACAATAGAATAGGAGAATCTCGTAATGAAATTCAACCCCTGCTGTGGGACAATGGTCTGTACCCTGCCACTTATATTTTAAGTAAATGCTGATTGGCCAGTAGCCAGGCAGGAAGTAGAGGCAGGACAATAAGGAAGGAAGTAGAGGCGGGAAGTTTCAGTCTGCAGTCTTCACCCAGACAAAGACGAAGCCAGATATAGAGCAAGCAAGATGTGACTGCCTCGCCAAAAAAGGTACCAAGCCACGTGGTTAACACAGACAGGAATTATGGGCTAATAAGTTATAAAAATTAGTAAGAAGTCTGAGCTACTAGGAAAATCAGTTTATAATTAATAACCTCTGTGTTTATTTGGGACTAAACAGTTGCAGGACCAGGTGGGACAGAAACCTCTAGCAACGAACCCCAAAGCCAAACGACCAGAATGCTTCCTGCAGAAGATAAGCCAATCCTTTAAGAAGGAGCAAATCAGCTGGACAGTGATAGCGCATGCCTTTAATCCCAGCGCTGCTGTGTCAGAGGCAGGAGGATCTCTGTGAATTCGAGGCCAGCCTGGTCTGCATAGCAAGTTCCAGAACAACTACAACTACATAGTGAGATGCTGCCTGGAAATAAGTAAGATAAAAAGGAACACAGAGTGAGGAGAGGGGGCTGCACTGAGGACAGTAACAGTTTAAAAGGCACTAGAGACCCAGGAGAGCCGGCATTAGCGTGGCGAAAGGACAGTAAGCTAACACCACCTCTCACCAACTCCAGTCATCCCTTCAGAAATCAAAGCGAGCCTAGCAGCAGCGTGCCCAAAAGACAATGCGGGACCACTGTTCTCAGCCACAAGTGTGACTCTTAGTAATTCCCAGCCACATGAATGGGGCTCATCTGACAATGAGAAACACAGCTTTGGAATTTCTGTCTCTAACACAACATCCCCGCGGATCTGAAAAAACATTTCTGTTGGTGCAACTACAGTCATCTATCTAATCAACTCAGAAAAGAAAAACAGAAACTGGAGTCTTACCTGAAAGTACAGTGAGCGGGGAAGGGGAAGAATACACGGAGGCTCCTGTTTTTAATCAGCAGTGTTACTACCATTGCAGAGGAACAGCTGTTTATCCATTAAAAAGGAAACTTGGAGAAATTCTGATAACCTTCTGAAGCGGACAATAACAGGGCTAGGCCTTTTACCAACACTTGACAAAGGGTGAAATCAAAATCATTTAAAATATCCCTTCTATTATGAAAACTACAAGAATTGCATGGCAGAGGCCTGTAATCCCAGCTATCTGGGACAGGAGAGTCCAAGTTTAAGGCATGACTGGCTTGTAGAGGTGGAGGATTTGCCTAGTATATGAGATCCCGGGTTCAAACCCAGGTACCCCAAAACAAGCAAATATGGTGGCAGTGGAGGAGAGGAGCAGGAAAGTGAGTGTCAAATTAGAGGTGACATGGCCGAGACCTCCTCAGTTCTCCTAGGAATTTCCACCCAGCTTGATGAGAGTGACAGGCAGTTGGAAAAGCTAGGGGGTGGGGGTTCCTCTCTCTGGAGACCATTTTGTAGTATTTCACTCAACTTCCTGAAAACTCATTCAGTGTTTAATATTTATTACCGGCCTTTAAAAAGAATTAGCAGAAATGCACAAAATTCCACCCGCATACTTGAGGTGAGGCATAAGCCGGGACAGTTTCCAGTGCTGTCCAGACAGCGACATCAACAGTGCTTTCAAAACGGCCATGAAGACTGATGAGCCGTCCCCAGGCAAGCTGAAAGGAAGGTAAACATGTGTTTGCGAATGCTGGCTTTTTACTCCGGACACCACAGCGAGTTCCTCCCTGGCGTCTGCCGTGGGGTGGACTCACCATCGCTAGACTCTGTGGCTGCTGATCTATCAGTTTCTCCCCAGCCATCGCAAAGCCCATTCTCTCAACTAAGCCACTTCACTTCTAGTCTCCGAATCCCACCAGAACTGTCTCTCCTCTTGACATGCATTGATAGAATTAATTGGCATGGCTGTGCAAATTACAATGCTAATGATTTAAAGGACATCATTGCGGCTGCCAAGAAGGAGCACTGTGCAGACCCCACAGCACATGATGACGGCGTGCTTCCACGGCCCATGACAACAGAGGATAAACTCAGGGGGGCTCTGTCTTGGAAAAAAAAAACAGAGAAATGCTAACAATGCAATAAAAAGCAAATTCTCACCTCCGAGTTCAATTTCAAGGTCTTGACAATATGCCTACAATCTTTACAACTGAGCAGCTATAAAATACCTGAACACAGGATAAACGAAAATTAGGGGGTTGCAGAGGACAGCACAGTATTGATCTTGAGCAGAGAGCGACCGGTATATACCAGATTTATGGAGACTGGTTTATGGGGTGGACTTAAACAACTCATTGTTGTATATTTTTTTTTTATTAAGGAAAGCCTAATTCGGGAAAGTGTACTAAACCATTCACTTATTTTTAAATTTCTTGAAAACCTAGGTAAGTTCATGAAAGACTAGAAATTAGCAAATAACTTAGATAAAAACGTTCCCTTTCTATGAATAAAAGTATATGAGCCAGAAATAACCATATTGGCTGTCGATTAGATAGACAGGTAGATAAATAGACACAAAAGATACAATACATAGATACATAGATGATGATAGATAGATGGAAAAATGGACAGAGATGGACAGACAGATTGGCACCTGATGTCATTAGGAAGCTTTTACAGTTTTGTTCATAAAGAGACTAATGAATCTGAGTTTTGGTACACACCTGCCCTCTCAGCATTCAGAAAACTGAGGCAGGAGGATGAAGAGCTCCAGTCAGTATGCTCTACCTAGACTATGTATGAAAAAAAAAACTAACAATAATAATAATAAATGCAATATGATGCTAGTTTGGAAATCAATCCCCCCTTTCCCGCAGTATATCTACAATATGGACAAAGAGATATTCATTAGAGTTATGAAAGCTTTGGTCTTTCCTTGGCCATATCTGGGAAGAAAAAAAGTAACTGAGGAAGACAAAAGAGCTTCATCTCTGCTGTGTCTAAATAATAGTGAGATTCTGTCATGGCCCTCTATCCTGTCCGAGAGACAGCTCCTCAGCTCAGATTTCAAGCTTCTAGTTTTAGAAGATGGGTTACGTACCTGAGCGCCGCATCAGCCAAAGCAGCAAGACAACAAAACAAAACACAGCCAAAACTAGACTGTAGTGATCCACACCTATCCTCCACCCCGGTGTCCTCCTCACTCACTCCCTGCCTCACGGGCCCCAACCGTCTCTTACAACATGACTATCTGCTTGTAATAAGTACAAAGATGCCCAAGCACCCATCCTTTCCTCACAGCTCACTCAAAAATCACAAAATAAGAGAACAATACACAGTCATTCATTTTGAGGCACAAACTGAACCACTGCTGGTTCCTCTCCCTCCCAAATTTGTGTTTTGATTAAAATTAGTGTATGTGGGAAATGACACTGTCAGCAAGACAACATTGATCTTGCTAAGAATCCCCTCCCTTGTAGGGCGGTGGTGGTGCATGCCTTTAATCCCAGCACTCAGGAGGCAGAGACAGGCGATCTCTGTGAGTTCCAGGCCAGTCTGGTCAACAGAGCGAGTTCCAGGACAGGCTCCAAAGCTACAGAGAAACCCTGTCTCGACACACACGCACGCACGCACACACACACACACGCACGCACGCACGCACAAGAATTTCCCTCCTTTAAACAGGTAACTTCTGCATACTCAACTTAAATGTTTCACAAGCCTTTACTATTATTATTGGCAACATGAAGGACTAAAATTACTTATTTCTTTTTGAAGGCATTAAAGAAGAAAACAAAGCTGATGTATGCACAGACTTTTATTTCCTACTACTGAATATATCACTTTAACCCGTCAACAAGTGTTTATTTCTAAGGTAACAAATTTGTTTTCAGTGAAATGAAAAAACAAACAAAAACTCTTCTATCGTGTTAATAGGCCTGAGATATGTGAAGGAAGGAAATAGGCAGGATGCACCAAGAACAAACTTACACGATGGAGACTACACTGAGAAATGAAGACAAAGACAGGCTTTGTTCTAGTAGTCCAGCCACCAGCCAGCCACCCTCAACGGCGGCATGCCCACTCCTCACCCCATCAGTTACATAAAGGAATTTTCCACGTTGGGTGCAGGACTGGAAACCCTGCTCAGGAGTCACCTCCAGGCCACCGCTCAGGTCAGTCTCTGCAGCGGGAGAGCAGCCACGGACTGGAGAAAGAGCTGAAGTGCCCTGAACACACTGCACACAGACAGCGCTTTGGGGTTTGCCCACCTCCATCCAAGGGATTAATTCATTCTCCAACACTTGACGGCTTTGTTCCAAAGACATGGAGAAACTCCCTTAATCTACCTTTGGTATTTATTTCCTTTCCTCAGGACTCCAAACTAGATTTGGAATTTCAGGTCTGTTTTCAGTGGCAAATTTCTCTGTTCTAATAACAGTAAACTGTGGAAGCATGACAGAGGAAGAGAGCCAAGGCCAACCTTTGGTCTCCACATGTACCTGCACCTACAGAAACGTACGCACATACATGAACATGTGGACACACAGAAAAATAACTGTGGACCAAAGGATTTTACTTGTTAAGGAGTTACCTCCTTGGAAGTTCATTCCTTGGTGCAGATATTTTGAAACTGTCCTACATGGTGGGTTAGTTACACCATCTAATGAAGAGGGAGTTCTGGCCTCCTGTGGCGCTTCTGTTTTATCTTTCAGAACTGCAAAACTATTTTTATATTTTGATTGCTACAAAGAATATTTTAAATTAATGACATAACCAAATCATAAAATTTAGTTTTTGTTTCTAGATTCAGCTTTCTGGTTGGCTTTTAGAGAATGAAGCCTTGCAAGGTTCATTTTGATATTGAGGGTCTTTTAAATTGTAGACTTGATTTACCTGTAAATATGAACAGGAGTTAATCAGAAACATACTGCCATGCTCCAAAAGTCTTGATATATACTGATCTTTTCATATATAAATATACTACATATTATATAACATATAATATATATATTTATTTGTAAAGATGTGAATCCTAACAAAATGTATTCTAGATAATTTTTATTTACTTTTTACCAATTTTAGTGAGAAACAACTTAGAGTAATACTTAATATTCATTTCACTGTTTTCCTCTTTTAACCTTATTTCCTAAGAGCCTCTCATTGAACTGGGGCTTGCCACCTGGGCTAGACTAGTTGCCCAACAAGTCACAACAATAGCCCTGCCTCTGCCTAACCAGCTCTGGGATCACAGCAATATCCATCTTTGTACATGGGTGATGGAGACCTGAACCCAGACTCCCATGCTTGCTTTGGTTCCTTTTCTCCTGAAGACCCTTTAAATTATAGACTGATTTACATGTATTACGAATGGGCGGGTTATCAGACATATACTGACTATGTCCCAAAGAAGTCTTAGGTTATTTACTGGTTTGTATTATTTTTAAAAATGCATTAAAATATGAATCTTGATAAATGTACTCTAGGTAATGTTTGTCTATGTTTTACACTGTGCTATTAAGCCATCTCCTCAGTCCCTGCTGCTATTTGTTTTCATGGGAGAATACTTCTATAGAAATTGTACCAAAAATTACTGTTCCTTCTTGGCTTTTATTTTAAGTTGCTATTAATAAATAAGTCTATAATAATGTCTTCCTTGCATCCATCAACTCCGAAGGAAAGCAAGACTGAGTCCTTAAACATGTATTAGCTCCAACTGTGCCTAAGAGGTACTCAGCACTGAGCCTTAGGGATGAATGCTAATCCCAGCCCAATAAGCGCTAGTCTAGTAAAGCTAATTGGTGAGCTTCGAATTAATCTGCTAAAGACAAGGCATGCTAGGGAAGAGTAGAGGCCATTTATCCTCTTTGCATATTCTGTCTGCAAAGACTGAGTTTTGGCGGGGCCTAGGATATGCTAGAAACATGGTCCCTGTTTAGACAAATAAACATTTCGTGAAGACCAAGGCTTCTAATTTTACCAGTAACCCTTCCTAGCCGTTAGCTTCTGTTAACAAATTAATCCCACTACAAACCACCAAGAGTAGTTTATCTATATGTCAGGAGAACCTTTATGGCAGGATGCACTACAGGAGCGCGCGCACACACACACACACACACACACACACACACACACACACGGAGGGAGGGGGAGCAGTTCAGGCTGAGTAGACCAGTTTTGTAAATTCCAGCTACTTCAGAACCTGAAGCAAGCAGATGGTGAGTTCAAGGGATGACTGGGCTAGAGGGTGAGCCAGCATGGGCAAACGCAGTGAAATTGTCTCAAAATAAAAGGGAAAAAGAGGGCTGACAATATACTAAGTAGACCATTTACCTACCATGTGTGAAACCTCAGGGCCAACCACAGCAGAAGACAGGGAGACATAGAGACAGGATAGGGAAAGAAAGGAAGGGTGGGATTAGCAATTTTTCAGAAGAAAATAAACTTGAAACAAAAGGAATTGCTTTAGAAATAACATAAGCCAGTATTTTCTCTGTGTGTTCATGTATACCTGGTGTGAGAAGTCCTTCTGTATGTGTTGCTCTTATTGGCTAATGGATAAAACTGCTATGGCCTATGGCAGGGCAGAACAGAGTAAGGCAGGAATTCCAAGCAGATAGAGGAGAAAAGAAAGAAGAGTCACGGAGACGCCACACAGCTACCAAAGGAGACAGACAACCCAGAACCTTACCGGTAAATGACAAGCCTTGTAGTAAAATATAAAATAATGAAAATGGGTTAATTTAAGATATAAGAGCTAGCTAGCAATATGCTTAAGTGATTGTCCAAGCAGTGTTGTAATTAATATAGTTTCTGTGTGATTATTTCAGGTCTGGGCGGCTGGGAACAAACAAGCAACCTCCGCCTACACTGAGTGTTCATGTATAGTGCACGTACATGTTCACATGAGTATGTGCTCATGTGTGTAAAGGCCAAAGTCTGGCTTCAGGCACACCCCTTGACCATTCTCCACCTTATTTTTTGAGTCATCAACTCAATTGGGATGGCTGGCCAGTGAGTTTCAGGGACTTGTCTATCTCTGCCTCCCCAGTACTGGGGTTACAAATGCATGTCACCAAACCTGGCTTTTTTTTTTTCAATGTGGGTGTTAGGGATCCTAACTCAGATCCTCATGTGTATACATTTTACTGACTGAGTCATTACTCCAGCCCTAAATCTCTATTTTGTATTTTTTTAAAACAATATATGACACATTTAGAACCCAATTGTCACAGAAATTATAGTTACAGGCCATGTTTTATAAGTAAATATTTACAGATATTGCTCATCTACTAGTGTATGTATCCCTATCTTTAAACAAGAGGCTGAAATTCTGAAAGCAAGCATATACCTATGAGAATCAAGTAGTTGAATACATCCACACGATTCTGTTACTGAGCTACATTAATGCAGCTCTTTAATCCAATAAGACTTTCAAAGCAGTCTCCAGAGAATCACTACATAAATGTCCTATAATCATCTATTTCTTATGCAAAGTAAATTAGACAAATACTATCTGCTCACAGTAGCCATTAATCTCAATCTCTTTCTTCCCTGCCGTTCTGTATTGAGAGGCTTTAAAACACTCAAATACCCAACAACCATTGCAAGCCAAGAGCATCAGGCACTGCTCTGACAGCAACAAGAACTTACACAGCCCTTGCAAAATAAAATAAAAAAGGCCAGGGGGTTCTAGGGGTTCACCTCAGTGGTAGGAGAGGGCGTGGATGGGGGCGGGATATCCATGAGAATATGGAGGATGATGAAACAGAACCTTTGCCAAAAGGATCTCAGTCCTTCCCTTTCCCAGTAGGTAGTGCAACCCTGAACCTGCGCCTTGGAGGACTAAGTCATCCTGTGATCCTCAGCAACACCCTAAGCCCAACCTAGCACTACTGAGCTTTAGATTTCTTACCAAAGCCACCAGCCACTGTACGTTCAGTGTTGGGTAATTTGTAGACTAATATAGTTCTAATGGAATCAAGGTTATGCTCAAGACGACCTAACCAACTTACTATAAACCACTCAGGAGGACAAACTATGAGATAAAATAGTAAGAGGTCATCTATGAAAAAGCATGACCAGAGTGGTAAGTGCCAAACGCTGAGAAACAGAAATACAGGCAAACACGTTTGACACACTCCACTCCGGAGACAACAATATGGAGTTTGTAACATCATTATTTCTGTCCACTGTAAATTTTTCCCAATCTTTAACAAAGGGCTAGAAAGAACTCTTAGTGGAATTCAGCCCCCAGCACCCATGTCAGACTCTCGCAATGCCTGTAATTCCAGCTTCAGGGGAGACAACACCCTCTCCTTACTCACATGCAACATGCCACACACATACATGCATGCATGCATTATTTAAGACTAAAAGCCATTAATGACAAAAACACAGCTAGCAAGGTGAGACAAAGCTAACAAGGTACTCTGAGATTATCATCTGCTTTTATAAAGCATGGAAGTAAAATGTCCATTAAATGAAAATAAGGACTATCAAGCTTACACTTATTCTGACAAGCTTAGATGGCAAAGAATGCATGTGGCCAGCCAAGGTCAGGACCACACTGTGTTAGGAGATCATGAGTTCCCACCAAGCCGAAGTGACTGGCTGGAGCCATAAACCAGGATGTTGACAAGTCCAGTATCAAACCGCCCTATGACAGGAAGAAATACACTACAACAATCCCATGAACCAGATTGAAGATATAAACGTATAATGACAAGGGAAAGCAGCCGAGCCAGTTCGCAGTTAAAAGCGGGGACTTTTAAAGTGAAAGAGCTTGACGACGGCGCCTGCCAGTTTTCTTAGCTGGGCTATAGATTGAAACCACACCAGAGAAAATGGAACCGAGGCAGGAATTCCCACCCACCCCAAATCAAAGTCTCCAAGGAAGATTAGGGTTGGAGGTTCACATTTAGAAATAAGGAATTTGGGGTTCTCAGAGTACACTGGCTACATCTAAATGAAGTTTGTGGTATCCCAAGTCCAAGGAATAAGCATGCATAAGATGCCTGTCTCCAAAGCTAGACCATCAATTTCTTTCAGCGCCACACAAAGAACTGTGGGGGATCAGATACCAGTAAATGGAAACACCAGGGCCACCAATCTCCCTTACCTCAGCTCTGGGTATGCTACCATACTGTACTTCAGTTTCTCCACTCACCAGGGTTTCAATACTCCTTTCTACTTGTCTGGAAACATATAAATACAATCAAGTGGTTTCTCAATACAGTATCTAAAAAATGTAATCAAGACTACCACTCGAATACTTTTTTACATTCATTTCCTAATAAATTTGAATATGGTTTTTTAAAAAAAAAATGGTAGCTGGGCATGGAGGTGTGTATGCCTGGAATCCCAGAGCTTGAGAGGTAGATGATCAGTTTGAGGCCCATCTCTGCTATGTAGACTACAAAGAATCAATTAAATTAAATTAAATTCAAAGAGGAGAAGCCCTGTGTTCAGTTCCCAACACTACTCACAGCAGTATCACTACTGCAGTAATACAGCATTGTGGATGGAGGTTGAGCTGAGGATTACAAGTTCAAGGCCAGGATGAGCTACACAGCAAGGCTGTGCCTACAAATGAAGTTTGCAAACCTATGTAATGTAGCATAGAGGGGGAGGGGAACACCGCAAAACATTTTGCTTGGCAGAATTCAAATACTCATGCCAAAATGATCACATGCTAAATAGATTTAGGTCATAGCTCAATGTTTATAACACAGTTTCTGGTTTTATATAAGAGTTTAATCACATCAAAACCTGACCTGAAATTCTATTTTTCATTTCTTCTCTCAAATGTAATTACTAGAACTATCAAGTAAAAAAAAAAAAATATTTAAGAATATATATACTTGAGCCCAGCACGGTGTCTCACACCCAGTGCTCAGATGACTAAAAACTGCGACTCCAATTCCAGCAATCAAACACTCTCTTCTGGCCTCCCTGAGCATCAGGCATGCACATGGCACGCATGCATACATGCAGACAAAACACAAACAAAACATAATAAAGCAAACCTAAAAAAACAACAACAGTAAATGTAACTAACTAGTCAGGCCTGCTGGCCCTGGCCTATGAATCCTAGCTACTCCAAAGGCTGCGGCAGGAAGACTATAAATTGAATATTCGCCTGGGCTACAGCAGTGAGTTTAAGGCCAGACTGAACAGGAAGACCTTATTTCAAAAATACAAAACAAACAAACAAAACACACAGAGGTGGGAATGCAGAAAACAGCTCAGTGGCATAATGTTTGCACTCTAGACACAAGGTACCAAATTAGAAGACTCAATTCCCCGCACTACAGAAACAGAAAAATAAAAAATCGGCTGAAAGATACTGGGCTTCTCGTTGAGATTAAATCACTCATCAGGAAAAAAATTATTTGAAACTTGGTAGTTCCTCTCCAGGATCACAAAGGCGCTACAAACATTATACATCCTTTCTCTAACTTTCAGTTTTTGAAAAGCTTAGTCTAAAAAAGCTTTATAAGAGCAAGAAGGAGGGCACGTGTGAGGACCTGAGTTCAAATCTCCAGAAGCCATGTAAAGCCAGGTAAAGAAAATCACGGGAGCCCGTTATAAACCCACTGCTTCTATAGCAAGATGAGAGGAGTAGACAGGAGAGTAACCAGAAGCACGAGGACCAGACTCTGCCTCAAACAAGGTGAGAGGGGAGGACAGGCTACTCCCGAAGTTATCCTTTGACCTCCACGCAGACACTCCTGCATAGTCATGTATACTCATGGACACAGACAGACAGACAGACAGACAGACAGACAGACACACACACACACACACGAGTACACACACACACACACACATGAGTACTCACACACATACAAACTAAAACCAAAGGAAAAGTTCTATAAAATAGTTCAGGGATCCCATGCGCACCACACTGAGGTCCCCTTAGGTCAGTGGTTCTCAACTCGTTTGGGGGTCAAATATCAGATTTTCTGCAGTTATGATTTGTAACAGTAGCAAAATTAAAGTTATGAAGTAGCAACAAAATAATGTTATGGTTGGGGGTCACAATATGAGGAACTATGTTAAAGGGTTGCAAGTCTAAGGAAGGCTGAAAACTGTTGCCTTAGCGTAACACCTAAAACAAGCCTAAGAAAACTTAAATATTGAGATTGCATCTGATAGCATTGAGTTTTCCTGTGTTTGTGGTCCAGAATCCATAATTCCATGCTGCATGTGGTTATGAACGATATTTTATTCCTTTCCAAACTGTGATGACTTGTGCATTTTCAATGCCCACACTTCCAGCACCTAAAGAAAGTGCTGCCCAACGGTTTCACATCAAATGTGGATCTGTCTGATGTTTTTCTGAAACTGAAAGTTGTTTTCTTTTTTTTAAGATTTTTATTTTATTTTTATGCATATAAGTGTTTTGCCTGCTTGTAAGTACACTATGTGCAACCAAGTCTAGTGCCCGTGGTGGTGGAAAGGGGGCACCAGATCCCCTGAAGCTGGAGTTACAGATGGCTGGGAGCTACCACACAGATGCTAGGAATTGTACACTGGCCCTCCGCAAGAGCAGTAAGTACTCTGAACCATCGCTCGAGCCTCCGGAAATTGAGTCTCTATAGTTTTGTGGGATTTCTGAGACAGAATCGTCACTCAGGAGTCCTGACTGGCTGCTGTGTGTTAACAGCTGGCATCAAGCCTCATGGGAACGTCCCAGCCTCACTCAGCCTCTTCAGGGTCGGGAGCGTCCAATACCACGCATCTCATCAGGAAGGAAACGGTGGACACAGAGTTCATTGCTGGAGCCTCTCAATTCCGACTACCAGAAGGAATCTCACGCAGCCACCATTTGCTGGGTATACCTGTTCCTGCATCCACTGGATAACCAGACCAGCTGCCGAATGCAGGGTTTGTAGTCACGAAACTCTTACTTCAGGCACACCATGGGGGAAAGGCAATGCATCCAAGCCCAGGAAACCTTGCTTTTCTTAATAGCAGTCTGAAAGCACAGGAGTAGCCATGCTGGCAATTTTATCACAGCATATTGCTATAACTGCTCTGTTTTATTACAATTATCATTGTGAATCTCGTTCTGGACCCAGTTTATAAATTAAGTTTTATACAGGTATGAAGGTATAGCGGAACATGTACGAAAAGGTGAGGCACTATCCATGGTTCTAATCATCCTCTCGGGTCTTGAATAGAAAAACAAGGCCTACGGTATGTCCATAGGACTTCCTTCTGAGTCTTTTGAAGTCCGATTGATGTATATATATATGTATGTGTATATATATATATATATATATATATCTCCAGTGATTTCCTGAATGAAAGACCCATAATGACTAAGGCTACTTTTACTACTTGCATTGCTACCAAAAAAAAAAAATGGCATTCTATAGCCATCCTACATCCTCACGTGATGAGAACTATGGCTCGCCCAAGACATGACCTTAGGTCTCTGTGTCGTGAACATTATATAATTCCCTCTTCAATTTAAATCCATCTGGCCAATCCCAGATATCACTGGGATGTTAGGAACTTAAGGCCAAATCACTGAGTGACAATCTTAACAATTTGAAGTCCGTCCCAGAAAGTCCCACACTGAATGATTTCATCTATGTAATGTTTTGAAACAACAAAATTATATAAAAAAGAAGATTACTAGTTGCCAGAAGTAGGCACAGAAGCAGTTATTATAAACATGAAGAAATCGTGGGACAGCAGTGTATGCCTGTAATATTAACATGTCAAGCTCACCCTCAGCTATGTAGTGATCTTGAGATCAGTGTGGTCTACACAAGACCCTGTCTCAAAAAATTAAAAAAAAAAATCTAACAAATGACGAGAGGAGATACTTTGTTTCCTCTGTCATGCAGATATCATCATGCAGTATGGTCACTGAATCACACCACAATCCTAGTGGTGACATCGCACTATAGCTTCACCAGACGCCACTCACAAATAGCTACACAGCACTCTACATTGTACAAGCATCCCAAGTAAGAAGTTTAACATAAAGATGAAGGCAGACATGGAGGCACATCCAATACTCAACTCACAAGTGGAGACAGAAGCAACAAGAGTTATAGGCCAGCTTGAGCCACAGAGGGAAGCCCTGGCCTCAAGAACAAAAAACAAAAACTCATAACGTAATAGACAAAACCAACCTGCAGCCAGCAGGCCCCACGCATCCAGAATAGGTATGAATGCAGCCCAACACCTTTGTAGATGACACAACACCTCACTGTCAAAACTCTGGGCATCCCAACTTGCCTCCCCACAAAGCCCACCAACACCGCGCTAAGCATAACTTTTCAAAGACCGATGGAGAAAACAGACACACTTCACCCAGTTCAGCACATGGTTAACTATCGTGTCAGCGCAGGAAAAAAAAAGGTTTCTTTTCCCCTCAAAAACATAAAAACCGTCACAATTAACATGGCAGGCCTCTTACTTCCACCCACAAAGGTGAGGGATGTACACACTAACATATGCTCACTAACCTCCAGCTATGGCAGAGCAACCAAAGGGAATCCCTCCTGGCCCTCCTACTGTGCCAACATTAGCGAAGCAAAGCATAGCACTGTGGCGCTACGGTGTGGATGCTGAGTGTCCCTCAAGGCCTGCTGAAGGCTTGTTCCAGTGAAGCACTAGGAGGTGGTAGCAGGCAGAAGGTGGGGATCCAGTGGGAGGTCTCCAAGGTGACCAGCCCCTTCCTCTCTCATTGCTTCCTGACCAAAAGATGGGTATGTGTTCCTGTATCACCATCTGGAAGCCCACCAGGGCCCTGAAAAGCAGCAGGCCTACCTAATCATGTACTTCTCCAGCTGAGCCAAGACAAACCTGTTCTTTTATAAAGGAAGAGTGTAACAGTTGTTCTCAAACACTAGCTACAATGACTGCTACACTGTATCACCGGCAGTCAGTAGGCTTCCACATCACAAGCTTCAGTACGCCCCCATCTCTCCCAACAGTGCTGTCTAGAAACCACTTCAAGAAATACTATTATATCTGGTATAACTATAAGTCAGATGCGGATGGCCCCTTACTTTCGGGGCTCAATAAGACTTGTTGTTTTGGGTTTTGTTTTGTTTGGGTTTTGAGGGGAGGTTTTATTTATTTATTTTAGTTACAATTACAAATGATGTATGCATTCAGCAGAAACCCTGCTTGAGTAGGTTTTGAATTTTGACCTTTCCTGGCCCAGTGGTATGCAGTGTGCTATCTCCTAACCAGGAAGCACCCGGGCCACAGGCATCTGAAGGTAAACAGCAGGTACTCAGCAGTGGCGGGTTGTGAGCATGGGTATATTCAATACACTTTCAATTTACCAAGACAACCTACTTTATTTTGTTTCCGCTGTCATTAAGACACAGTGAATTCCACTGAGTGACTTTGAAAAAAAAAGTTTAATAATGAAAAATAAATATTACTAACTAGGAGGAGATGGGATGAGAATTATTTTACACATACCATTTTGAAAGTAAATATTTAAAGACACCACAGAAGCAATTTCAAAGGGTCTGAACTCAATAAGTTAATAAAAATAGTTAAACAAAAAAAATTTACTGTATGAAGCCTTGGGGTATAATGCTGTTTGTAATTTATTTATGTCTTCTAAACGTCATTAAATTGCCTTGGTGACCACAATTCTCATTTAGGTGATTAAAGACATAAACCCAAATCACTGGCTAACACAGTTACGTAGCAATCCGGGTTTTCAACAGAGGTGCATTGAACAATATCAATAGAATGCTTATGGCTCTTTCTTTTCAAGAGAGCACATTATTTTAGAACACAAGGCCCCATTGAGAAGAAGGAGGACAAGGTTCCAGACACACAATACAGAGTAAACACTGGACTAAAGACTTTTCCTCTTCTAAGAATATCAGGTGAAACAGTGAAAGCCTCTTGGCTAAAATCTCAGGTGATCATTTTTTCTTGTATTTCTCCTTCCCATTCCCCGCTTTCCAGGTCCACACCAAGAGTGACTCGCCACCTCACGGATACATGCGAAGAGTTCCTAAGAGTCAAAATCTCCAGGATTCTCCAGCCCCAGATGCGCTATGCATCAACTGCTTAACTGTACCGGTGTAGCTGTCAAAAAGACTTGGAAGCAACTGACTGACCCACATACAGAACTTGTCTTCAGAGAGTCTGGTAAAGGGCTAAGGGCAGCGAGGAGGCAGGGGGAGCGGACTCCACCAAGAATGAATAAGTAATGTTTTCTTTCATTCTTTTCAAGCACCTTCTGCTTTTGCCTGACACATTCACTTTATCAAGTCAGCCCTCAGAAGCACGAGAGTTCACCGCCAAGTTTCCCTAGTTCTTGCTCTTCCGGTCATCTGAAGCTATGCCACGAGGCTGCCTTAATTATATTACAAAGACAAGCCTCCAGGAGAACGCACGGCACATGGAACACCATCCACGGGTGTGCCAACACAGCATGTTTTCTGTTCAAGGAGAGCTCCAACTCTAGAGGAATCATCTCTGACAACTTGGGTAAGGACGGGAAAAAGACCCATATTTCTAACTCATTTCTCTTGAAGACAATAAACAAAGGTGTGGGCTTGCACTAGTAAAAATGAACACCCAAGTTAACAGGCTGATGATTGAGACTGTTCACCGCTGAGCTGGCAGGATTCTCTGTCTGCTCCTCCTGAGGTCGGTAGGGAGAGACCTGTGCAGCTCCCCGGTCTTCAATGGCGCCTTCAGCTTGCAGGTACCGCCCACTTTCTCACTGGGCCAGGAGCCCTCTGCCGGGTCGGTTTCTATATTCCACACCACTGGCACAGCAACAGGGAAACCTAACAACTGCCCATTTACTTGGCCAAACCACAGGCTGTCAAAGGAGAGCAAGTGTTGTCTCTTCCAGACTGCTCTGGTGACTGCCCCCTCCCCCACCTCCCTGCCCCTCCACAGGGACACACCTGATAAGAGGTTTCGCTGTTATTCTCTCAAGTCAACCATGCACACCATGCCCCCATCTAATACCTACTCCAGGCCTGTGACATCACTTTCTGACCAGCCTTGCTGGGCTCTAAGGTCCCCTGCATGTGTAATTTCACTTGGCACCTCAAACTCTGTTCTTGAAAGGAACTGGGAGATCTCAGGAAAGTAGCTCTGCCTACACAGTGAACTGGGAGTGCCTTTTCCAGAGTAGAGAATGGGTACAACTGACGGGTTCCACGAACACTGATGACGGAAGCACATGAAGGGCAGCTGCACCACCACCAGAGAAGGGGCAGGATCAAAGCGGGGCATGCCCAGTGCCGGATAAAAACTGCCCTTTAGCAGAGGCACTTCTGGAGACACGTAAATGAACGTTCTTGTCAAATTACAGCTCATCTTCCATGGGTTTGGCAAATATGTAATCTAGACACATTTCCCACACATGACACCTCCATCAAGCAAAAAGAGAACCACCAAAAACAGGACCAGGTGCCATTCTTGGTGCTGGTCCAAAGGCAGCCAGTGGAAGATTCTATTTTATTCTATTCCCTCACCCATTAAATAATCATCATTAGAGACAGACAGTTTTTTTTTTTCTTTTTGGACAGATGGCATCCAACGTCTCACAAGCAAAGCAACTTTTTTCAGCTCTTAGATCTTCCCTGTATTTACTGCTGGTCCCAAGGATCTGTAGACCTTATTTATTTGCCTACAGGGCTGGCAAGCAGGATCCCCTGAAGTCACCACCCCAACATTTAGAAATGCACGTCATTATCCAGTAAGCAAAAGAAATCAAACCACCTTTTTATATCGCTCCTCCCTCGCTAATCCAAACCTAAGAAAACCAAGTCCAACCCACCAGCAATGTCTCCGTTTCAAAATAAAAGAAACCTGAGGATAAACAAATGTGTAAAGCTTAACCACTTAACTAATTTTGGCAAGGTTGTGCAAATCCAAAGAATCTGCCCTGAGAGGAAGAGGGAACTGAATACGCCCGTTCTGCAGCTATGTCTACAATTGGAATTTAAAGCGCTAGCCTAGCTGTCAACTTCTTCCCTTCGGTGGAAAGCAGCATCCCTCTTTCAAGAAAGTAAAGTGGGAAAGAAAGACAGGAGCCTCGGTGTCTCGCTTTGCAAGGCTCGCAACGATGTCTTTTGCACCACAGCTCCTTCTTACAGCTCATGAAACACCCCTAAACTCTAAAGATGGGAGAGATGCAAGGGAATAATTGAGCCTGCAGTCAGGGCGATAAGAGTACCAGGCTAACCGAGGAGGTAAGACCGGACCCCAAGACTCAGAGGCCCGGGAGAGTGGGACCCGAGAGAAACCAGCCCTAGAGACAGCACCTCGTCCCCGCAGACCCATGGGCAAGGTCAGTCCCAGGGAGCGCAGCGTAAAGGACAGCAAAGGAGAGGGCAACAATTGCGCGGTCTGAAAAGAATGCCCTTGGAAGTTGGGGCAAGGGAAGTCCTGGATGGGGGAACGGGCTGCTTCCCCAGCCCAACAGTGCCGGGGTCCTGGAAGGGCACAGTTTGCAGATACCATCCCCCGGCGGCTAGCCGCGAGTCTCACCTGGGGGGTCCTCTCGGCGGGGTTCTTCATCACCGCTTGGCGGAAGCTATTATCCACGTAGGACGCCATCTCCCCCTGCGGGGCGCACCGGGACCGCTCCACACACTCGCCGGCCTCCCGGCCCAGCGCCACTGCCCGAGGGAAAGCAGCCCAGGCGCGGGGCCGGGGCGCAGACAGCACGAGGGTCCGTGCAGCCCCGAACTGCTCTCCTCCTCGCGGCCCGCTGTCCGTGGAGCCGGACTCGGCGACGGACGGGCTGCGCTGGGGAACCGTCGCCGTTCGCGCTGGCCCCGGCGGGCCGAGTTATTTTTAGGGAGGTGCGAGTAGCAACGGCGGGCGGGGCCTCTCCGGCGGGGCCCTAGCTCGACGCGCTCCGGCCGCGCTCGCTCTGACGCGTCCCGGGAGGGCCGCGCGCTGAGCCTCAGGTCCGGGCGCCACCGAGCCCGCTGGCCTCGGCCACGGCCGCGCCGCGCCTCCGTCTACTGTCGGCCGCGCCTCCCGACTGCTGCTGCATCCCCGCGGGCCGCGCAGCTCCGGCCGCCCGCCCCCATCGGCGCCCGAGCGCGGCTGCTCCCCGCGCGGCCCCCGCGCTCTTGGCAACTTTCTGCGTCGTCCGTGCAAGCGGGCGGGCGGGCGCGGCGGACGCGGCGGGCCGGGCGCGGGTCCCCGGCGGGCGCGAGGCCGAGAGCGGAGCGCGCAGCCCCGCCGAGCGTCTGCCGAGCCGCGACCGCCCTCCTCTTCCCCGCCTCTTCCTTCTCCAGCGCCTCCGCGGCCGCCCGAGCGGCTCTTCAGGGAGGAAGCGGCCTCCGGGGCTTGTTGCTTTGTGCTGCAACCATGGTGAGGAGTGAGTGACGGGCCGAAGGCCAGTCGGAGGCCGCCGCATCATCGGGGGCGGAGCGCCCCGTGGCGCCGGCCCGCCCACCTCGCTGGCCTGGCGGGGCCGCGCCCTCGCGGCGAGTCGCGCTCTACCGGAGCCAGGTGCGACTGGCGCCGTGGCAGCCGAGGCTGCTGCGACCGCCGATCCCGTAGCTGAGCAGCCGCACCCCGGGGCTCTGGTCCCGATGCACCCTGCCCATCCTCTGCGTGGCCTCTCTCCCTCCCCGCCCGGGACTGGAAGCTGACCCCACCCGGGAGAGGTCCCCGCGGCGACTCTGCTGCAGTGACGGGTCTTCCCGAGCCTAGGACTGGACTGGGCTTTTGCTTCGGTGGCAAAAACCCCCCTTGGAGTCTGTTTATTTGTTATGACTGCAAGGACGGTGCTACCCTCCCGCCTTCCGCGCTCACTGACACCTAAGCCCTTAAATGACCCCTGCGTTAGGTAGACCGGAATGCTGCTTTCCGACCCCAGAGCTGATACCACCTCGGACAGGCAAACAGGTTAGCCCGTCGTGAGCGAGAGGCCACGATGGCAAGTTTTCTAACATAATCAGGAATGTCTATTACTAGACTGGACTTTGCCTCCTACTGGGCAGAGCACCTTCTCAGGATCTCGAGTTTCCGATCCGGACTTGCCCGGTACAAAGCCTATATTAGTGTGGTGAGATTTCCCTGTTCTTGCGGATTCATCCCTCTGGGTCCAGGCCTGAGGTGTGCAGCATCAGCCTAAAGTCAGATTGCTGTGTTTTGAAATCTGCACAGAGACTAAAGACGATTGTTATTTTTATTTGGGAGCTACTACATTGAACTTTAAAACAATAAAAATAAAAAGCATGCTTTTTCAGCACCCATTTTATTGTAACCAATTGGGACAGGCTGTCAGCTACCATGGGGATGGGGGGGGGGTCCTTAGTCACCCACACTGTCCTAAGCAAGTTGCATAGTTTCTAAAAGAAAGGACCTTCGTGCCCAACCAAATCTTAGAGAACTGGGTCTAAGTTGCAAAGTGTATCTAACAGATCCTTTTGTATTGCTTTCACTACAATTGCTTCCTACTTTGTGGTAGTAGATCACCAACAAACATTCTCCAGCTGAGTCAGCCAGGTCAACAGCCAGACAGTGGTGGTGCACGCCTTTAATCCCAGCGCTCGGAAGGCAGAGGCGGGCGGATCCCTGTGAGTTCGAGGCCAGCCTGGTCTACAAGAACTAGTCCAGGACAGGCTCCCGTGCTACAGAGAAACCCTGTCTCGAAAAAGCAAACAAACAAACAAAAAAGGCAACAAAAAAGAAAAATAATTCAAACCCAGTGATGTGAAAAAATATACCTGACATCCCAACCTGGAGTCTAGTCACCATTTCAGAGTGTGTGTGTGTGTGTGTGTGTGTGGGCGCGCGCTTGCAACTCTGGTTCCATTTCTCTTTCCCCAAACGTACCCCAGTCATAGCCTTCACCTTCCCAATTAATAACACACTATCATCACCTGCACTATTATCACCATCCCAGTGGAGTGGGGGTCACCCTAGTGCTTTCTTTCTCCTCTATGAGACAAAGTTGAGTTAAACCTGCTAACTCAACTCTCAAAATGCTAATAGATGCATGTTCTAATCTCCACCCTTCCTACCATGATCCCGGTCCAAAGCAGCATTATCCTCTGACGACACTGCAGTAGTCACATGTCTTCTACCCGTTTTTGTTGTTGTTTCTTTCTTCTTCCAAAGAGCCCATTTTTAACACAGCAGCCAAAGTGATTGCCCTCACCCCACTTGAGTCTTTGTTTATCTTCCATGGCATTCACCCCAAAAGCCTAAACCCGTGTGGTCCTGAGTGACCCCTGAGCATAGTCCCCTGTCCTGACTTCTCTCTGGCCTTGCCAAACATCTACCACGTTCCCCACGTATTTCCTCGGGTGCGTTCACTTCCTGGCTTCCATGCTGTTTCTCAAGAAGAGAGCAAACTCTGGTCTCCTAGCGCCCCATCTGCTGTTCCTTCTACCACCATGTTTTCTCTACCTTCTCCATTCCACCCCCACCACCCAGAGAGAAAGAAAACATACGAGACAGTCAGAATGTTGTTTCTCACCTCCTTCATTCTCCTCTCAAATTCCTTTAGTCAAATGTCATTTTCCCCATAGCTGGATAGCCTATCTTCCTGGCTTTATTTACCAGCTCACATCCCACATATTATATTTATTATTTTTTGACCCCCTCCATTGTAATGTCAACTGCAAAAGTCAATAATTTTTACTTATTTTGTTGACTGCTATATCCTTACTATATCAACTAATATTGTGGGATAGATACATGAAGTGGAGAGTGCAGGAGGAAACAAACCCCCCTGAGACTGTTTTCTGCTCTACAAAAAGAAAGCATTTACATGCCCTGAGGATTTATGAGTATCAAACACAACGCATGCAAAGTATCTTGCATGGTGTTTGAGCCCTAGTATGAACCCAACAGAGGGTTGTTATTCTGAAGATCATTCTCATCCTCCCCACCCTTTGAGGTTTGTGGACAGTTATTATCATCCTGTTTACAGATGGGGAAACTGGCAATAAAATGGGCTGTGATTTGCCCTAGTTCCTGACCTGCCTGTAGCCTTGGAGTGATCTGGAGCAAGCTAACAACAGGGGACTCCTCTGATACCCCATCGTAAACTCTGAAAGCTCCAACTGAACCAGGTAAGCCCGGGTGTAGGGAGTGTTGACTGTGTTGACTGCCGGCCTGCACACTGTACTCCTCTTCAGCCTGCCTCTCCTGCCTCTCATTTTTCACCAGGACTCACACATTTGAAGTCAGCCAAGGGTGCAGTTAAACCATACCACCCGCCTCACAAGCGTCACCCACAGCCTCTCCCTGGGGACACTTTGTAGTTAACGGTTGGTAAGGACAGAAAGTAGCAAGGCAGGAGTTCAGAGCTGGTGAATTTCTTGTCTCATGGGAAAGGAGAAAATGCAGAGAGGGAGGTGCACAGCATGGGCCCTGGGCTGCAACATCCTCGGTCAAATCTCAGCCAGAATATTGTGCATCCCACCTCCAAACCCCATCTCTTCTCCTCTCTCTCCTCTCCTCCCTTCCTCCCTTCTCTCTCTCTCTCTCTCTCTCTCTCTCTCTCTCTCTCTCCCTCTCTTCCTCTTTCTTTCCCCTCCCCTCCCTTCTTGGTACTCCACTGTGATACTGAACTGTACCAATGACCTTTTAGGTAAGGCCTAATAGTAGGCCTTATGCACCAACAAAATGACTAACTCGGGTTCAACTTCTAAGCTATCATTTAACATCAATTAAAGCCAATATCCTCGCTATTTATAATCTACTTATCTGCATATGTCAACAAAGCTATCACCACTCAGAATCCAGGACACCCGATCCTTGCCGTGCGATGCTGCTTTAACGTGTGAGCATCCGGGCTGCGCTGGGTGTAACTAGCCGGAATCAAGCACGGGTCTGACAACATGCCAGCTAGTACTCCTACACCAAGCAACCCAGAATCGAAGCACGTCATCTCTTATGCTGCCTCAGACTGGCAAGTGTAAAAATGAGGGGCTTTCTGTCCTGTGTTCGTTCATCCATCTAGAAAATGTGATGATAGATCCAGAGAAGTATTTCAAGATCTGGCTTGAAGATGATATCTACTTATTGCTTTAAAGGCCTTTTTCTAATACATCCCTAAGCATGTTGTGTAGATTAGGTGTTCTGAGTCATTTGGGGTTTTGTTTTTTTAAGCTCCTAGGAGTCTGGCTACATACAACAGAAGATTTGGGAGAGAGACTCATTAAAACCTTCTCAGCACCTAGTGCTCAGTTCAATATTTATTCATTGCCTCTTTGCTACAGACTGTGCACTGTCTCGTTCCTTCCAAGGGACAGACAGATGAGTAGCTGCTTGTGTCATATGCCAGGCACTATTTTAAATAACTTGCCTTTCCACGGAGGAGGTGGGGTGATGGAAAGATCCAGAAAGCTGCCCTGCTCTACTGGAATAGAGCTTCCTCTGCCGTCCATCTTGCCCATCCATATAATCCTCACAAGGCCAGGTTTCTGTCTGAGCACTTGATTCTTCAAACTTTCTCCTTCCTTAGAAACATGCACTTTTCCAATTCCTTTAACCATTAAGGTCAGATGAGTAGACTCTCAGGAGGGCTGAAGCTAATTTAGAGCCTGAGTCATTCTCAGTCAGCGTGCTCTACCAGCAAACACTTAATTCCCTTGCCAGCAGCAGCAGTGGGTCTCCATGGGGAGCGCAGTGACATACAGCCGGGGAAGGAAGGCTGGTCTCAGAGAGGGGTTGGATACAGTGTATCAAGGCACAATCAGAATCAGAATCGTGGGTTTGATTGTAGAGGTGTCATCAGTTCAGAGTGAAGGATGGCTGTCACGCGGATCAGAATGACATGGCACATAGATACATTTTCCCCTGACTCATCAATGTTTTATCATGGCTCTACCTGCACATAAAATTAATTAAAAATATAAATCAAACAATATACAAACTAGCAAAAGCGCTCTGCTCAGTCACACTGTTAAATCTCTCACGCGGACACAACCGCTTTCCTCCCTAACTTTCTGTGGATCTGAAATATGGGAGCACTGAGACGGAAAGACTTGGTTTTCTCTACTGCAAGAGAGCTGGGGGCGCTAACATTTCTGGAGGGGAAAACATAGCTATACTTCTGACCACAAGCAATGCCTTCTATTGATGACCGTGTGTTTAGCATCGATTTTTATAAAGTGCCCATGGAATTGCAGTTCCAAATCAGTCTGTTGGGCCTGGGGCATGGCTTGTTTGGCAGTGTTTGCCTAATATGCCTGAAACTAGGGGTTTGATCCCTAGGACTGCAGAAACCGACTAGACACCATAGAGCATTATATATAATCCCATGTAATCTCAGCATGTGGGAGATCAGAAGTTCATGGTGATCCTTGACTACATAGTACATTTGAAGCCAGCCTTGCTTACGTAAGACCCTGCCTCAGAAACAGAAAGGAAGTTCCCATCCTAGAATCTACAGCAGAAGGAAGAACTCTCTCCTTAGGGGTTAATCCTCTGACCTTCAGCCACTCTCCATATTATAGTCATACCTGCACACACACATACACACACACTCACGCACACACATGCACGCACATGCATGCGCATGCACACACACACAACACACACACACATGGACATACACACACTCAAGTACACATGCACACACACGCACACATGCACATACACACTCACGTACACACGCATGCATGTGTATACATGCACACACACATTCACGCACCCACGCACACACATACACACATACATGCGCACACACACACATACAAATAATGTATAGCAAAATCATTCTGCCAATTTTAAAGGAACTTATAAATGCTTTAGTTAAGATATACAAAGTGAGTCAGATGTGGTGGTGCATACCTTTAATCCCAGCACTTGGGAGACAGAGGCAGGCGGATCTCTGTGAGTTCGAGGTCAGCCTGGTCTATAAAGCAAGTTCCAAGACAGCCAGAGCTGTTACAGAGAGAAACCCTGTCTCAAATAAGAAAAAGTAAATAAATAAACCACAAACAAAAGCAAGATGTGCAAACTGAAGTCTTTTCAAGCCTGAAAATAAGTAAAATTGGGATAGTGTTAAAACCTAACATCAATGCCACAGAATAATAAATAGAAGCAATGAGTGAGTACATTAGAAATGTATCGCATTATTTATTTTTTTATGTTTTGTATGTAGAGGTTAGAGGACAGCTTACAGAAATTGTTCTCTCCTTCCACCACATAGGACTCAAGATGAATTCATCTCAGGCTCAGAAGCAAGAGCCTTTATCCACTGAGCCATCTTGACAGCCACAATTGAGAATGTACAAATTAGTAATTCAGAAAGGAGAAATAATCCTTCCATCTGTAGCACGCGAAGTTAGAAGCAATCATTTCATAATTAAGCGCTGTTTAAGGTCATGTCTAGGTTTACAAGTTGTGTGAAGGTGAAGAGACACAACGAAATTGTGCAAACAGGGCAATGCAGGGCAAGGATCTGTATGAATTCCAAAGAAGATCGCCTCATTATTGCCAGCTCTGGTCTCCAGGTGGTGTTCAAGGGTAAATGTGATGCGCTATAGTACAGCTGCCTACCAGAAGTGTCTCAAATTCAAAGTCGTTTGAACAACAACAACAATAAAAATTGTATTTTTGGCCAGGTGTGATTTTTCAACTGGCAATACTAATAATCACCCTGAAGTCATGCTTGTTTAATATTTGTTAAATCCGGAACTAGTGCTAGGCACCATATGTACACAAATAAAGAAAGGGAGCCTATGCGTTGAGCTTACAAATCAAAGTTAGGCAACGGAAATGAAGGGCAAACAAGGGCATGGGAAATAGCACTGAGGAGGCTTAGAAAATGAGGCTGTTTTATCTGCATTGCTATTTTAGTCTTAAC
Source organism: Myodes glareolus (assembly GCF_982192425.1). Classification (NCBI taxonomy): domain Eukaryota; kingdom Metazoa; phylum Chordata; class Mammalia; order Rodentia; family Cricetidae; genus Myodes; species Myodes glareolus. The sequence goes on along the minus strand of NC_142045.1, from coordinate 10,881,290 downwards.
TAACAGAAGATCCATTATGTTGCAACACAAAATCTTAAAAGAAGATGGTTGAAGGGGGAAAGAACTTGGCCTTTTTGGAGATGGAAAGAGGAAATCTTAAACGTCACTCGATGAAGGGAGGAGAGCAGGAGCAAGTGGCAGAAAGGGACAAGCTGAACAGTGGGCAGATGTCCTAGCTTCCCTCTGCTGCTGTGATAAAAGACCTGACAAAAGCATCTTTAAGAGAAGGGTGCACATTCCAGGCGACTGTCTGTCACTGCAGGGGAGTCGGCAGAACTTCGAAGCAGCTAGTCGCATCGTAACTAAGAGCAGGGGGAAATGAATTCATCCACACTCGATGCTCAGTCAACCTCTACACTTGCACAGGCCTGGTCCCAAACCCAAGAATGGTACCACACGCTTTCAAGTTAATTTCACAACAATTAAGGCAATCAAGACAACCCCCTACAAACTTGCCCACTGGCCAATCTGACCTACCGAGTCCCTCTTGTGATTCACTTCCCAGGCAACTCTACATTGTGTCAAGCTGACAAGTAAGCAGGAGATAATACCGTAACTAAGTCAAGACAACACCCTAGCCTGGAATCAGAAGAATACAGTTGTCCCAGCCCGTCAGAGGCAGACAAGATGGGGACTGACTCTCTTTGAGATTTTTCCTATGCTGGCATGGTAATTACCACATAGAATAAATATGGTTAAATAAATAAGAGCTGGTAAGACATTTAAAACAGAGCTCGGTTTCACCTGATGCTTATCTCACCTACAAGGAATGGGTCTGTGTCATCACATCCTTTCGGTAAGAATCCACAGATAATTAAACCAAATTAAAGACCAATAAAAACTCAGAGCGCTCCACACCCAACCTGGCCACATGCCCACTGATGGTTCTGTTGGCACAAAGGCCATGGTGGTGAAGTGGCTGTAGTTACAGAGGTTTGTCACGTTGCTACTGGAGAGCAAATCTGCATTGTCAGTGGGGTTAACTCTTCTTTCCATGAGCATAAGCGAACCCATGCTGATAAACTGGAGGCCTCTTGGACACCAGACAGGCTTGAATGAAGAAGCCCATTACTATCTCTGGAACCGTAAGCAAGGAACTAAACTCTCTGGGTCTTAGTCTCTAAGCCTTTGTCACTGTGACTGACAGTATCTTTGTGGCTAGATTGCTAGGTGATGACTGGAACCGGAATTAACAACCGTGAGTGTTCTTTCTCATTCCTCTCTTCTCCCCACACAGGAGCTGCCTTAGTCATGGAGAATCAGTGTGGCCCAATCCACCCAGTCCTGAATGTTTCTAGGAAAAATTTTAGGCTAAAAATATTATCAGCCTATCTAATTAGCTTTACGGAACATTGAATTTAGTGAACCAAAGCATGGGAGTTCATTTATGGTAAATGACTCAGTCTCAAGTGTAAATAATTCTCTGTCTGGACCCGTAGTTCCAAGCTTGGGTGATTCGTATTTCACAACACTGAGCGCTATCACAGCGGGACAGAGCTGGCCGTCTTCAGGAAGCTGCAGATGTTCCATGGGCCTGGATGAAGAGCCCTGGTATCTGAGATCTGAAGGCATCTTTGCCTTTGTTGACAGCACACAAAAAAAATTGTTTAAATTCATGAAAAAGAGCAAAATACTGAGTGAGAAAATTAATAAGGCTCACTTCTTCAAAATTAAAGGTCTCACATTACCCTTTTCATGACTTTCTATACAGCTACATTCATCAAAACAGTTTGACCTTGGCAGAAAAGCAGACAAAATAGAAAGGCCATAAAAATATGTTCATCTGCTGTCTTCCAACATTGGCCAAACGGACAAAAATGAAGGGAAAGAGGCAAGGTAGCAGACGTATGTTCTCTAGACCTTTAGGAAACAGAGGGCTGTTCCCTTGGCCACAGATATGCAAACCTATGTATAGATGATACCAAAGATGTCACGGCACTGGGTCCGGTTAAAAAAAAATACCCCATAAATGTTACCATGACAAAATGAGAGTGTCCATTGTCACCCAGCATGCTGTTGGTATGGTGACAACAAGCAGGTCAAAGGCAAAGTTCTTCCCTGAGAGCTAAAGTCTGTCCTGAGCCTGTTGAGCCCCCTGAGAAATGAGGTAGCTTCTGAAACAGGTGAAGGAAAACAGGTAGAAAGAAGGAAGTCAAACATAAAGGAGCCTGTGTTTAACAGAAGTCCGTTTTTGTCCTCTAGAGAAACACAATGAGGAAAAAGTTCAGGGACAGGAACCCAGTACCTATGAATTCATGGCTAAATAAATGTCCCCAAAGAAGTATAAGATCTAGACTGGGGGGGTGTTAAGTGATTTTTGACAAAGTTGCTATTGAATAAGAACATTTTTTTAATAAACAAGTTTTATTTGTAAATTTTTTTGAATAAACAAGTTTTATTTGTACATTTTTTTAATAAACAAGTTTTATTTGTGAATTTTTTAGAACAATTTTTTCAACAAATGTTGCTCTAAGAATTTTGATAACCAGGTGAGGGGTGGTGCAGATGTTTAATCCCAGCCCTCCTGAGACCAGGAGAGCTGTGAGACCAGCCTGTTCTACATAATGAGTTCTGGACCAGCCAGGGCTTCATACTGAAACTGTCTACGGGGGACAATATACCCTCTCATTTACTCCAGCCACGGACATCACCTCTGACTCATTTTCTCACTTTCAGTTCTTGAGTTCAATCGGTGACATTACGTTGATTCATGTGGTCAGCCCTCCCTCAGCCCCGCCTCTCCTACCAGTGGCCTAGCCCAACACTCTTTCCTGAAGTTTCATTTCCTGTGTTCAGTCCACCCAAATTAACACCTGAGAAGTGTGACCAGAAGTATCAGAGGAAACCATTGGTCTGGGTACCACTTGTCAAACTGGTATGTTTTTAACATTCTTTAGAACATCTTGGCTAGATGGGTTGTGTGTTTATCATCAGAAGATATGGTTGCAATTATCCTGTCAAAAGGAGAGCCATAAATTGTTGAGAGATCACAATAAGCGGGGAGACCCTTTATTCCATCAGCTGCCCCTGGCCCAAACACAGATGCCACCCCTGACTGGCCCTTGGCCTTGGCTCTGCTTTAGTCAGTATCTGCTTTGGCATGTACCATCTTGTTTGTATCTGTTTCTACAGAGGCCTCTCTCTAAAAGGCAATTAGAGTTGTGTATACTTCTAAGGCCGAAAGTCCTTCAGTGGCTTCCCCACACTGACTCCAGTAAACCAAAAAATAAAATAAAGAAGCCAGCGCCTTTCCACGATATCCCTGTTCGCTGCAGGGACCCCTATCTAGGTTTCTCCCCCAGCACTTCCCACCCACATAATTTTCTACCCCAATTATTCTATATAATTGGGCCTCTGAGGATCTGCCAAGTTCCCTAATTCCTTAATGTCTTGCTGATGCACTTCCTGCCCATGGTTTTCTCCTGGGTGCAAGACTTACCTAATCAAAGGGGTCTCCTAAGAGGGTTTTCTGCCTGTTTGGTTGGTTTTGGTCATTAGTTTAGATAGCATTATCTATTGCAAAAGGAAGGCATGGAAAGTGTTTACCTGATGAAACACTAGAACTTCAGCAGAATGGGAAGCTTCCCGGGACACCACAAAGTGACTTCAATCACATGTGTTTCAAGAGTGGCTCCATCTCTAAATAAGAGCGAATCTTTGTTGCCTAGCATTGCTTTGGGGCCTCTACATTTCGAATGAAAAACTTTGTCTCCACCTTTCACAGCGGTTGGTTGACTCTCTTCATCCCTTCCTGTAGAGCCCAATACCACAGAACAATTGTTGCCTACGATACTGTTCCTTGAGCATTTTCTGGAAGCACAATGCCACCTTTGGTTACAATTGTAGTTGCATCCTTCACAACTGATACTCTGTTGAACACCAAAAGCAACTTTCCACGTGGCTGTCCTGTCCTGACTCTCCCTGCTGCAGCTCTCTTGCCACAGTTGCAAGGAGAGGCCTCTCACCTAGATCTTTCCCCACAGCCCAGCTGCTTGTCTAGAGGCAAATTGCGTATCTCCTGGGAGCCTCTGGGGAAGACAGGTGGGTAGAGCCAGGGTCTTGCTGTGGAGCCCAGACTAGCCTTGACTGAACTCCTGTCCTGTTTACCTAGTGCTAGGATTACGGGTCTATGAGCCACCATGCTAAACAACAGTTATTTTAAAAATAGTAAGATATTTCAAAGAAAAGAAAGAAGCAAAAATAGGTAAAAGAGAAGTAAAAGAATGTAAAAGATAAAAAAGAATAAGTACACCAAAGGATACATTGAAAGGTAATCGGAAGCCCGGTGGTGGTGGCACAAATCTTTAATCCCAGCAGTTGGGAGGCAGAGGCAGGTGGATCTCTGTGAGTCTGAGGCCAGCCTGATCCACAGAAATAGTTCTAGGACAGACAAAGCTACATAAAGAAACATATTGTACTGGCTGGATTTGTGTGTCAACTTGACACAAGCTAAAGTCATCAGAGAAAGAACCTTAGTTGAGAAAATGCCTCCATGAGATCCAGCTGTAAGGCAGCTTCTCATTTAGTGATCAGTGTAGGAGGGCTCAGACCGTAGTGGGTAGCCCCACCCCTGGGCTGCTGGTCCTGGGTTCTATAAGAAGGTGGGTTGAGCAAGCCATAGGAAGCAAGTCAGTAAGCAGCTCTCCTCCATGGCCTCTGCATCAGCTCCTGCCTCCAGAATGCTGCCCTGTTTGAGTTCCTGTCCTGACTTCCTTTAGTGATGAACAGTAATGCTGAAGTGTAAGCCAAATAAACCCTTTCCTCCCCAGCCTGCCTTTTGGTCATGGGATTTCATCACAGCAATAGAAACCCTAAGACACCCTGTCTCAGAAAAACACATACACAAAAAAAGTGATCAGATATCTTACAAAGTAGTACTGTCTCGATGAGAATTAAGTGTGGTGTGTTTAAGATTTCCGAGCCAGCAATTAATGCTAGTTGGCTGTGACAAGAACTTACAGAGAGACAATTTGCCAGAGATTAAAAAGCGGGCAGGGCTGTTTGCTATCAACTGTGAATGGAGTCATGTTTTCTTTTTTGAGAGCCATAATGGGAGAGAACCAGCAACCAGAACAGTATGCAAGGTTAAATGTACACTTTTTAAACAGGGAAAGCCTCTGTCCTAGTACAGTAGAAAGGTTGGTGCGTTGTATCTAGCACATCCATGGTGACTGTAAGTCATGTCACCCAGTGTCAAGCCATGTTCTGGTTCTACAATGCAGGAACTTGAAGACAGAATTCTTGTGGTCACTTAGCCTCATATTATCAAAACTAAATGATTGCACTATATGCAACCCCCTAACGTTTATAATTATACCTCTCCCCTAAATATGTTACACTTCCTTATTTCATTCAGAGAATTCGTTTTCATCTGTATTCTTAAAGCATGAAGATAGGTAATAAATTCATAAAAACATAGTATTTCTGTTTTAGTTATGGCTCCTGTTGCTTCAGTGAAACACCATGACCAAAAATAAGTTGGAAAGGAAAGGGTCGATTTGGCTTATGCTTCCGCATCTCAGTCCATCAGTCATGAAGTCAGGACAGGAATTCAAGCAGGGCAGAAGCCCAGAGGCAGGAGCTGATGCAGAGATCATGAAAGAGTGCTGTTTACTGGCTTGCTCACTGCGGCTTGTTCAGTCTGCTTTCTTCTAGATCCCAAGACCACCAGCCTAGGGATGCCACCACCCACAATGGGCTAGGCCTTCCCCCATCAATCACTAATTCAGAAAATACCTTACAGACTTGCCTGTGTCCCAATTTTATGGAAGAAGTTTCCTTTTCTTTTCTTTCCTCCTTTCTTTTCTTTTCTCATTCTTTCTTTCTTTTTTTTTTTTTGTTTGTTTGTTTTTGTTTTCCAAAACAAGTTTTCTCTATATAACAGTCCTGACTGTCCTGGAACTTGTTCTGTAAACCAAGCTGGTCTTGAACTCACCGAGATCCACCCACCTCTGCCTCCCTAGTGTTGGAATTAAAGGCCTGTACCACCACTGTCCAGCCTGGAATCAGTTTCTTAAGTGAGGTGCCTCTCTCGCAGATGACTTTAGCTTGTGTCAAGTTGACGTCAAGTTTTCTGACGCAATCGTGAAGGACCCACTGCCTATGTTTTCAACAACAGCTTTAGTGATTTCAACAATATCCTAAAACACACAATATTTACTGTACCCCTTTGGACCTATGCAGTTAGACTGGGGAGTCCCCCGTGACTGCAGAAGCACCTTTAAAGTAATGGAAATCACAATGTACTCTGGAGAGAATTATGAGGATTTAATTAAAGTCAACTTGTCCTACTTTTCAGAGTTCCTCCAAAATTGAGAAGGGTGGAGAGTACAGCAAAAACTGACATATTTTCAAAATATGCCTGCTCTGCTACGGCTTCAGAGTCTAATGAATATTGAGAAAAGACAATTTTTATCTCAAAAATTACACGGTAATTTATACTTAGGCTACACCAGGGACTCTTCTGCATCACTGAAATCTGAAAGCACTAGGCAGTTTCTGCCAGAGAGAAATCAGCAACGTCTCATCCCCCAAGATGTGGCCTATCTGGAGTCTGACTTTGATATGCACACATAGCTATGCTGTTCGCCATGATGACTGCTAAGCATCAATTTAGGGAGAAAATTACCATTGTGAATCCATCTCCCAAATGATTAATAAACATCAAAAGCTGCATTTAAATAGAAGTCTAACTTAAAATATCAGGAGTCAAAAAATTAAGTTCCAATTATGCTGTCAGGCAGTCAAACAAACTCCAGGAGAGTGAGGAAAGCCAAAAGTCTGTATTCATGTGTGATAAGTGCTTCCCTTGTTGAATCCACACTGTATCTTCTGCTATGTAGCCAGGAGGGTTTCTGAAACTTTGTAACCAACCAATTATTGTCAGATTAATTACATTTCGGAAATGAGGCTAGGCTGAGGCTGGAGATGTAGCAAAGTTGGGAGTGTGCTTGCCTGGCAGGCATCAAGGCCTGACTGGAATCCCCTGCAGGCATATAGGGTACAGGACGCTTACTTAGCTGCACACCCACCATTTGGGAGGCAGAGACAGAAAAATCACAAGGTCAAGGTCAGCCTCAGCCACTTGTGGAATTTGAGACTAATCTGGAATACAGGAGACCCTGTCTCATAATTTAAGAAAGAAAGCAAGAAAAAGTAATTAAGTCATTTAAAAAGTTTTTCAAATTTATGTGAAGCTACCATTTCGGTACTCTCAGCTCAATTTTCAGACTTTTCTAACAGGCATACCTTTACCCACTCCCAGCCTTGAGTTCATCTTTGCTACACTCCTGTTTGGTCAGTCCTCATCCTCAGATCTAAAGCGCAGAGGAAGACAAGGAAGAGGATTCTTTGTTCTGCTCTACTTTTTCTCTGCGGTTTTATCTCTTAATTAAACTAGAAGCACAACTTTTAGGGAGTGCTTCTAAATGACTGTTTTCTTCTACTGAGACTGGATGAGAAAAGATGGAATTCCAAGTCCTTCTTGACTTTCTGTATACTTCTACACATTGATGATAAATAAGAGCTAAACATAACGCTTGCTTACAGAAGTACAAAGATGGTAACAATTTAAACAATCGATAATAAAAGCCTTAATTAAATAAATTGTATTGCCACTGTGGTGCATGCCATTAATCCCAGCACTTGGGAGTTAGAGGCAGGCAGATCTCTGTGAGTTCAAGGCCAGCCTGGTTTACACAGTGATTTTCAGGACAGTCAGAGCTACACAGTGAGACCCTATTTCCAAAACAACAAAATAAGTAAACAAATAATTCTAAAACAATAGAATACTACGGAACTACCCAAATCACATTTTCAAGATCATTTAACAATAACACTACCTGGTTACACTGTATTCAGTATAAAGATGGAGGGAGTCCAAACCTAAGTTTACAATGATAAATCTGGTAAAGGAGTGTAGATCTGAGTTACAGTGTTTGCCTAGCGTTTGTGAGTGCTAGTATTGAGCCCTAAGCTGGAAGAAACACAGAAAGAGATAGGAGGGAGGAATGGGGGAGGGGAAGAAAAGAAAGAGGAAGGGAAGGGGGGGAGAGAAATAGGAGAAAGAGAACAAAGGACTCTCAACATAAGGAAATATCCAGGTGTTAACAGGCAGTGGCTACCTTTGCTTTATTAATCTTTTTTTGTTTGTTTGTTTGTTTTTAGAGACAGGGTTTCTCTGCAGCTTTGGAGCCTGTCCTGGAACTAACTCTTGTAGACCAGTCTGGCCTTGAACTCACAGAGATCAATCTGCCTCTGCCTTCTGAGTGCTGGGATTAAAGGCCTGCGCCACCATCGCTGCTGCTTTATTTTTTGAAGTTTGTATGCATGTGTGTAACTCTGCATTTGTGTGTTTGTGGCTATCTGAGCTGATGTGAATAAAATCATGCTTGCTCCAAAGGATCTCATAACAGTTTTCAGGTCTGTGGGACTTTCTTGTCCCTTTTCAGTCTGCTGGTTTTCCCTACCCCATCTCTAGTTACTGCCAATCTGTGTGTTAGGATAGTTTACTGTCCATTTGTAAATCAGTTTGAGAGTTTGTTCAGTCTCTGTGCCTGATGCTTTGGGCCTTGGGCACCTTTTTGGATGAAATGTGTCTAGCAGTCAGAAGAAATTGACTCAAGCTCTTCACAGATCCTGATATAGTAACAAATAACTGATAGTTGCTACCTTGATGATTATGAGACATAATGTTATGAACAAATGATTATTTTTGAGACTGTAGGCGGAATTTAAATGCCAGAGAAGGGCTATTTTTAAAACAGTGTCCTCCAAATCATTTCTAAATATCTAAAAACAAAAAGGGATAAAACCAAACCCCCCAAAAAAGATTTTTAAAAAGTGAATATTATTAGTAACAATTTTCATACCACCAATACAGACAGAGCTTGGGACAACCATTGAAGCAGAAGCTCAAATGAAACAGCATTTCGAAATCCCTACTCAATTATATAGGTCATGTCCAACTTGGTCCAGCCATGAAAGCCCTGCATCTCAGGCATGGCAGCAAGCACCTATTTTCCAAGAAGTAGGAGGTAGAGACGGGAGGATCAGGAGTTCAAGGCAGATTTAGATTACATAGCCAGTTCCAGATCAGCCTACGCATGTGTACATGAGAAAGTCTGCAGTCCCATTAGCCCCGGAAAAGAAGGACTGGGGAGAAGTTCAGTGGGTACAGTGCTTGCTGCACAAGAGGCACGATTTGGATCCCTGACACCCCTATAAGTAGGCAGGTGTCGCAGCACATACCTGTAACACCCATGCTGGGCACATGGGGGCCGGTCATGAAATCTAGCCAAATGTTGAGTTCTGGGTGTACTGAAAAACCCTGTCTCAACAAAATATGGTAAAGAGTGATTTAAGAAAATACCAGAAATAACCTCTGACCTCGATATTTGCATTGCTCTGACGATAAAGAATCCAAAGTCTTCCTGAAGAGCAAGTATTTAAATTTTTAAAAAGTTATGTGTGTATGCCTGTGATACGCATATATCTAGGCATGTCCCTGATGTGTCTGCCTGCATATGTGTGCAGGTGCATGTGCACACATGGATGTGGAGGCCAGAGGTTGCCATTGAGTGTCTAGCCCTATCATTCCATGTTACTGAAGCATAGCCTCTCACTATACCCAGAGCTCATTGACTTGGCCTTACTCAGGGATCGCCTAGTTCCATCCCCTGGAACAGAGTGGGCTTGGAGTTCTCATGAATTCCTTCAACCGAAACAAAGAGTGCTAACCAACTTAAAGCTGTATGCCTCTGAAGAGCCCTTGCTTGTTTCAGAACCTGAGTCCCGAAGCTCCCAGTATTTCTTTAGTTGAGGTACTTGCATTTGGGGCACCCATTCAAAGCTGCTAGGAATGCCTTGGGGTCACACTGGTGTGAAATCCGTGCTGTCTCCTCATTCTGGATTCCTACTGGCTGCTCAGGAATTCATTTATTCTGTGGAGATTCCTTGGAAGCCTACCACAAGGCTAGACACTGCTCTCAGATTTCAGCCTTATCTCCTGCTCCAGACTACACAGAAATTGTGCAATAAACCATGGAATAAATGGAAAACTTGGTTTAAGAGAAACAGTTCGCACTTGACTTGTTCTAGGTCTTCTCTCCTTCCTAATTTCTGTTTAATTTTAAAATCAACAACAAAGGTAAAAAGCAGAGGCGATTTAAGTGGCAAACTCCCTGCCTCACCACGCCTCTGCACTCCATCACATTTGCAGTGGATTTGTGGAAGTACCTTGGTTTGTTTTGTGATTCGTGAGTGGATTTGAGACTCCTCATCACACACCATGGAAAATAAAGGAATGAACATCTTGCTCCCACAGAGGGCAGGCTTTCATGCCCAAGTTCAGCCTTTGTCTGACAGGAGATGACCATATTACACCCAGCAAGAAGTCACTTTGTCCTGCTTGGTTATATTTGTCCCCATGATCATTCAAGACATTCTTCCTAGGTAATTTGAGGTCTCTTTATCTTATGCTTTGAACATAAAGGCTTCAATGAATTTAGCGGACTCTGATTGTCTGGACTATTTATCATAAAGTATTTAATGGGAGAAAAAATAGCAAATTGTCTAGGCTGGATGTATGAGTCAGTTGGCAGAGCATTTGCCTAACATGTACAAAACCTTGCTTGATGCTCAGTACCACACGAAGTGAGTTTGATGGCACACACCTGTAAATCCAGTTCTGAAGAGGTATAGTCAGTAGGGCCAGAAGTTTGAGGTCATCCTGGTGAGTTTCTTCAGCCTGAACCGCTGTAGAAGTCAACAGCAAGTGGAAAATTGTGGCAATCTATTGAGCTTTGTATGCATGCAGATAGACAGACAGACTGACGCACACATTCGATAGGCTAGAAACAGCTGTATAAGCAAAGGGGCTCTAACGCACAATGTCCAAAACCCTGAGTTTCATCCCCAGAACCACAACTGTGAGTGTATGCACAAGGACACACACACAGAGAAAGCAAAACTGCAATGAATAGTCAACACATATGTATATAAACATGTCAATGCAGTGATTTCCTGATAAATTAATGATTAAACCAAGCCCTGCTTGAACAAATATTGAACAACAAGATTTGACTCATGCTTTTCAACTTCTGGAAGCCATTCAGTGTTTCATAGACAGGTTTCTACTTCTGAACAGCCATGGGCGTTGGCTAATAATAACTTGTGCTTCACTGCTGGTGCTGAACAAAGATCTGATCACTGGATTCTTCTCATCTAAAGTCAAAAGATTGAGTTGGAGGTATAGCTCAGGGTAGAGACCTCTCTAGCATGTATGATGGGTTCCAGCATTTGAAAGAAGAAAAAAGAGAAAGGGAAGAAGGAAGAACGGAAGGAAGGAAGGAGAGAGAGAGAGAGAGAGAGAGAGAGAGAGAGAGAGAGAGAGAGAAGAGAAGAGAAGAGAAGAGAAGAGAAGAGAAGAGAAGAGAAGAGAAGGAAAGGAGGTAAGGAAAGAGGAAAGAAATGAAAAAGAAAAAAGTGAAGTGATGTCTGACCTGAAATCCGGCTACTCGGGAACTCATGCTTGCCCTCCCCAGAGACCAGTCTCTACACTGCGGCTCAGCAGATAGCTAGGAAGGATGGCTGACATCTATGGAGGCTTCTGTGACCACCACGGCCCCCAGAGAAACCATTTGCAGGAGCCAGGAAGGAAGTTCCATTCAATACAACTAAGCATTCAGTATTGGTCTAGAATTAGAGGGTGTGACTCCAAGGACTTATTTTAAGTATATTAAAGCACAATACAATTTGGTGAAAAATTTCCTGGCAGATCAATCCCATGCATACTCAAGCTTAAGATGTGACTACATTGGAACTATAAGTGATGGGACATCCCTGTAAAGGTGGGGTCTATGGACTGACTACACGCAACACCTTCCATAAAGGTAGGTTTTATAGACTGAGAAGCTCACAATTAGGGTCTAGGAGAGGATCTAGTGTGACCTCATAGATAGTGCAAAGGTCACCAGGCTACTAACCACATCCACTCCCAACTTTCTGGGTGGAAAACAGGTTACACATCGCTCCCTTTGAGTAGACAACCCTGTGTACTTAACATTGCTGGTTCCCCTAGTGCTTCTCTGTGAACACAGGACCTCTGTACCTCTCACAACCCCAAAGAGAGGGCCCTGAAATCACTGTGTCCAGGCCCCTATCCTAAGGTCCCTGGACTCCCAACCTTCAGCACTGTGAGAAATGAACTTCTTTTCAAAGACATCAAGCACCTGTCATCCTGTTACAACAAGAGACCAGACTAAAACAGTCAAATTTCGATTCAAATGATTGGAGTGTCCATCAAAGGCAGTTGAAGTACCGAATCGCATAATAGTGAAACAACAAGCTAATATTTGTGATATTTGAATTCCAGTTCTTTAGGGAAATTCAACAGTGGAGTCAAAAACAGCCCGGGAAAGGCCCTTGGCTACAGGCAGTGGGGGCTTTTTATTGCCAGCAGTTCTAAAATCTCTATTGAAAATTTTTAGGGAACATTTTGTACAGAATTCTGACTATATTACCCACTGGAGGAAAACATGATGAAACAGCGGAAAATGATCTTCCATTTTTTTTAATCTTCTTCCTCTTCCTCCTTTTCCCCTCCTCATGTGTATGTTTAGATGGTGTTTGATTGTCTTACTATGTTGCCCAGGCTAGCTCCAAACTCCAGGGCTCAAGGCATTATTCTCACTTAAGCGTCCTCTGTTCCAGGACTACAGACTCATGCCACTAGCTCTCTCTTTCTTTGGAGAAGAGACAGGTCATAGCCGAGGCTAACTTTAAATCAACTATGGAGTCAAAGATAACATTGAATGCTCAATCTTCCTGTTCTCACACCCCAACTCACAGGGGTACTCCACCACAGCCTGCTTCTTTTCGTTTCTGAAGTAAAAAAGCATAATTCAGTATCAATGATTAATAGTGGTAGTCTGATTTTGTTATTCACTGTGGGTTTTTTACTACGTTTTTAGTAGCCTTGGAATAAGTGTAGGTAGAATAACAGTAGAAAATTTATTTTTCTTAAACTTGGTGTGACATTGTGTATGGACTCAAAACAAGACAAACAAGGGCAGCACAGAACACAAGCGCGGACGTCCTCCGCACAGCGATCTGCACCAGTGAACGCTGGCAGCCCCGCCGCGAGTCTCACAGAGCCTTCAGAAAGACTGGACATGGCCCATAAATATTAAAGGGACTTTACCTTTGTATATTTAAAAAGATCAAGCCAATACGACTCATCACATTGTGTGTGCTTATCAATCAAAACCCATCTTTTCCAGTAAAATTATCAGTTCAGTTTTAGAGTACTTGTATTCTTGTCTGTGAGTTCTTTCTCTGAATATCTTGGGCACTGAAGCAACAATCTGTGAGATTAGCAACAGGCATCATTAGAACACTGGAATAGAAAGGTAGAAAGTGATTGCCCACAAATTGTTGCATTTAGCTCTCCAAAGAGATTTTGGTGGATTCATTCAGAATGCAGGAGAATGCATGCTTGGGGAAATAAAGTAAAGGTGGTAGATAGGTTTCCAGTGGGGTTTGTAAATCAACTAACTGTTATGGTTTAAGTAAAATGCTACAGAATCCCGAGTGGCTACAGTGTGCAGCGGGTCCCAAGACCATACCACAGGTTCCGGAAATGGTGGCAGGCAGTGGGCAGTTGGTCCCAAGACCACGGTTCCAAGCAGGGAGCCACATGGTGGGTGAGAAACAGAGACATGGATAGACATGCCATGCAGAGTGAAACTGGGTATTTGTTTAGTGGGCTGTGGAAGGGAAGGAGGAAAGTGGGAAGAGGAGACAGAGAGAGAGAGAGAGAGAGAGAGAGAGAGAGGGAGAGGGAAAGGGAGAGAGGGAGAGAGAGGGAGAGGGAGGAGAGAGGGAGAGGGAGAGGGGAAAGGAAGAAGGAAGGGACTGGGGCTGGAAGCTGAAGATCAGCTTGGGCGTGGCTTGTCTCTTAAAGGGACAGGACAGACCATTACACTAACCTCCTCATGATGGAACTAAACACCAGATACCTGTAGTTCATTCTAGAAAAAAGAGAAATCCCATCCTACGTGGAGGTGACTCGAATGACCTCCTGCATTTGGACACTCACTTCCCTCTGTAACTCTTCTACATCCTGGGGCAGGAGTGGACTCCTCCCATCACTTCTGAACCAATGAGGAAAAGATGGCCTCCCTCATGATGAAAAGGAACAGAAAGGGATTTTGAGGGAGCCAGTGTGAGAGGAGAGGGGGCTGTGATCGTAACCAACAGGGATGCTCTAGCTTAGTTTCCAGGACATGGGAAGACCCAGTTCAAACCTTTCCTTTCTTTTCCTTTGCAGTGAGTTTCTCATTGGCACCTTTGATAGACAATGCTGGGCAGGAAATGAGAGAGGGCTGTTTGTAGTCATTTACTTTCTGGTACTACTTATGACACGTGAATGCCCTTATCATCATTCTCTGGCACAAATACCATGACCCATGACCCATCAGTAACATCTCCATGGTGGAGACCTCCTTATGGACATTTCGGAGTGTTTCCATCCTTGAACATAAATAACATGATGACCAGAAATCCTGTTTACAAATACTATCCATGGTCAGTCATCAGGTAGATGATGGCCACTGTTTCCCCGGTCTAGGCAAGGGCGAGGCCCCTCCTACATCAAAGGGGATATCTGATTTTATAATCAAAAGTCCTGAGGAAAGCCAGAAGGTGAGAGGAAATAAGATATAACTGAGGACAGGATGTATCTCCTAATAAGATAAGTATGCATTCCCATAATTCCTTTCTCCCCCAGGAAGTCGCTTACAGACCCACAAGGCTAAGCCTGCTGCCACTCAGAAAAGGTCATCCATTTCTATTTCTTTGCATTTCCAATCCCCCAACCTGCTTGCCCTGATATTCGGCCCACTCTCTTTTCTCTGCAGCCCCCTTCCTGATGTAGTCGCTCACAACCTTTATTGTAGAGCCTTGTGTCTTTCTTGACTTCTAATTCAGAACACAGCACAACTTTCTCCCTCCTCTTTGCTTACCCCTCCCTGGCAGCTTAGCAAGTTCTCTAGCTTGGCTTTCCTGTTTCTCTCTTTCATCAACTCCAATAGATTGTCCTTAAGTTGTCATCTGTGTCTGTGTGTAAAGTATCTCACCTACGAGACCAAGAACTTCCAAAAGAGGAGCCTAAGTTCTTCAATGGCATACTGTGGTGGTTTGAATAAAAATGGCCCTATATTTGAATGTTTTGTTATCAGGGAGTCACATTAGAGAGGGATTAGAAGGTCTGGCTTTGTTGGAAGAAGGAAGTGTTGCTGGGCAGGCAGGGGAGGAGGGGAGTGGGGTTGGGGGGGCAAGCACACTTTGAGGTTTCAAAAGCCAAAGCCAGGCCCAGTATCTTTTTCTCTTCTGGCTGCCTGCAGGTGTAGACCTCTGAGCTACTTCTCCAGCACTGTGTCTGCCTGTGGGCAGCCAGGCTCCCTGCCATGATAAAGAACTAAACCTCTGAAACTGTAAGCCAGTCCCAATTAAATGCTTTCTATTATAGAAGTTGCCATGGTCATCTTGTCTTATCCCAGCCACTGAACACTGACCTATACACCCTGTGTTTGATTTAGTTTGAGAGACATAGCTGTGTTGCTCTTCTGTGAGAGATGGTGAGTGCTTGGAATCTTCTTTCTTGTGGAAAGACAGAAGAATTTGTCCTTTATCCTCAGAGGCAAGTTCACTTTAAGTGACCCCAACGGCCACGTCAGCAACCATAGGCAGGTCCAGCAGCTGCAGGGTCCCAGGACTTGTACAGTGTAACTAACATACAACTTCCAGCAACCAAAGCTACAGAGTACACTGAAATGCATTTTTAAACAAGTTTCTGAAGTTCTTCTCTCCACCTCCCCATGCCCCCGAATCATTAGCATGCAGAGGAGTTAATAGGAACTAATGACTTTTTTTTTGCAAAATTATTAGCTAGTTATTCCAATTATTGCATTCTTAGTCTATCAAACTATGCTTTGAGCATCCAAAGATGGAAATGTTCCCTGGAATCAATCCACAGGATAACAAACGGAATCGGTTTAGATCGCTCTTCCTGAAAACCACAGTGCTAGCAGGACTTGTCATCAGGGTTGGCCAGCGAGCCAAGACCTCTCAGAAGATGGGACTTCTCTTACCAATCTTCCCCACCTAAAGCATTCATAAAAATCAATATTTGCCTCCCAGGTGTATATTCTCTGACACGGTTACCATTCTCGTCCCTCTGTGTTCTGGAAATTCTGAGTGTATTGTCACACACACACACACGAGTAAGCATTCTGTTTAGAATTTTAAAAATGATTTCACTGAAGTTTTATTTTTATTATGTCTTATTCTTTGGGGGCACACACATTTCACAGAGCATGGGTGGAGGTCAGAGGACAACGTTCAGAAGTTAGGTCTGGGTCTCAAACTCTGGGCACCAGACTTGGCAGCAGGTGCCTCTACCAGCTGAGCCATCTCTCCACCTTCAGTTTAGATGTTAAAGCACCATTCCATATATGCCAAATGAGTTATATAATGCCTAAACATAACCCGGTGCAATCTGTATATTTGCAGTTAGATAAGAGCAAGAAGTAGCTATAAATAGCAGGCAGCAATTCATTATACATTAAAAAAAACTGCAAGAAAGGACTTTGCCTTTACCATAAAGAAACAATAACACTTGGGGATACGTATGTTCAAATGTTGCATAACACATACATGTGTCAAGATATCACACATTCCCCCTCTCACCATATATAAGTTTTATGTTTGTACCAGTCAAATTTAGAGACCTTACACAAGAAGAAGGTGAGAAATATCCACAAAATACCAAAAATCTTCGCCGCAGCCACGCCTGGCTGCTATTAATGATTTAGGGTTTTCTAAACCACCCGTGTACCTTTACATTGGAAAATCTCTGGGGGAGAGATTAGAAAGAGAAGCGTGAAAGTCTAATCATGAGGGAAAACTTGTCGTGTGTGGGTCAGAGTTGAGTGAACCTTAAAGCAGTCGTTAGCATTCACAGTGGAACTGTCAAGATGGTGGTAAACAATGTGGCAGCCATACCTGCAAGCCCCTTACAATAATTACTGTCAAGGACGGTTGTTCGCCACCTCTGCATCGCCTGTGAATCGCTTACTTGGTGGCTATTCATTTTTTTTATTTAAAATACTTTACTAATTTTTTGAGGATTTTATGTAATTTATTTAGAACACTTTCACCCCCTCCCTCTCCTAGCTTCTCCTAGATCCACCCCCCAGCTCCCTATCCACGCCGACTTACTAGCTCAACTTTGTATCTTTTTTTTTTAGAATCCCACAGAGTCTAATTTGTGCTCCATGATATTCTCCTGGGCATGAGGGCATCCTCCGGAGTCTGGTTGACCTACCGGTGGCCCTACTCTTAAGGAAAACTAACTCCCCCTCCCCTTGTGTGTGTATATTTATGAAGTAGTAAGCTTCCATATATGGTTTTTTCAAACATCCTTAGGGTGAGTTATCCCTCTCTTCATCCCCTCCCATCCTGCCTCCCCCTTCTATCTCTCTCCTTAATCCTTCCTCCCTATTATTCCCCCTTTCTCCTCCTTGTTACCTGCATTTTATCCCCCGCCCAAGATCTTTCTTTCTTCTCCCACCAATGGTCCCTTTCCAGTTCCCTAAATCTACAGGTACTCCAGATTAGACACTCAGATCTAGAGATTTGATGCTATAGTCCACATGTGAGTGAGAACACGTGACATGTGTCTCCTTGGGTTTGGGTTGTCTCATGTTCATGTTTGGTATGTTTCCAAGTTCCAGCCGTCAGTCCGAAAATTCGCTTTTGTTTACAGCTGCATAAAATCTCCTCATGTAATGTGTACCATTTTCATTATCTATTCATCAGCTGACGGACATCTAGGCTGTGATGGACAGCTAGGATGTGAACAGTGCATCCATGAACATGGATGAGCATGTGTCTCTGCGGCGGAAAGCAGAGCCCTTTGGTCATGTGCCCCAGAGTGGTCTAGCTGAGTTATACGGTAGATCGACTTCTGGTTTCCAGAGGAGCCACCACTCTGATTTCTCCAGTGGCCACACCAGTTTGTTCTCCCGCCGACAGTGTAGGAGGATCCTCGTGCCCGGCATCCCCACCAGCATCTGTTATCTTTTGTCTTCTCAACCTTAGCCATTCCAACTGGGGTAGGATACAATCTCAGAGCAGGTTTAATTTCCTTTTCCCTGATGCCAAAAGATGGTGAACCCTTTCTAAAATATCTCCTAGTCATCTGTATTTCTGCTGAGACCCTCGGCTTAGAGCCACAGTGACTGTTGGTTTATCCAGCCCCTTTCTACTTTCGCTCTCTGTGTTCTCGCCGTATTCATTACACTGTGATTTTAAACAATTCGGTGGCATAAACATAGTATGGATCTTTAGCATAGGTCATTTGGTACCCTATCCTATTTCTGGTAAGGAATAGGAATTGTAGTTAGGGGTGGAATGTAACAAGAACCAGCAGTCCTTTTTTGCCTCTGAGTCCTTCTGTTGTGGTTGTTCTCTCTCTCTCTCTCTCTCTCTCTCTCTCTCTCTCTCTCTCTCTCTCTCTCTCTCTCTCTCACACACACACACACACACACACACACACACACACACACCCCTACTACCTTCTTACCAGTGCTCTGTGAGGGTTATGAAAAACTGACATGCTTAGAACATTACATGCTGAGTTCTTTGTAGCTCTAAATACACAATCTCTGCTCTGGGGGCTTTAAACCCTTGCCACAGGCTTTATGACAGGTGGAAGGCAGGCCTGTTCAGGTCTAAGTCCAACAGAATGGAGGTGTCACTTAAATGGCTAGTCAAGAATGTTCCACTGGGCAATATGCCTCTCAGATTTCTGCATCTAAAGGAATTAAGAAAAAGAAAACTCATGAAAAGACCAACGTATCATATTTTCACTGATTATAACTTTCTAATGTGTGAGGAAAATGCTGATATTTCAACCAGGTATATTACTTTTAGTCTGATAGGAAATAAGTTAAAAGCATAATTCATATTCCCTAAAGACTTCTACCATCACAACTTCAAAAGCAAGCACTTCAGTGTTCATTTCAGCAATACAATACTGAAATCAAAAGCATTTCAAGAGAAAGAAAAAGCGGCCAGATTAGAAAAAAAAAAAAAACTACAACGAACTGATTTGGGTGGTACATAGGAAATGAAAGATCTTAGAGATGAACCATTATAATCTTTAAAGAGGTAGCTCCCAAAATGATCTAGTTTAGACCAGAGGAAAATTCCTGGAGATGTTTACCTTGTACGTATTCAGAGGAAGAGGCAAACGTGACAGAAGATATTAGTTCATTTTTTTTAATCACCAAGGACATTTAACACAGTTAGGAAAGTAAGATAAGACCCAGAGCAACAAATGAACAAACAGAAGCAGCCTATAGGGTTGTGATTCAAAACCATTTTTTGTTCCCTTGTCTTGATCTACCAATTTTTCTTTATCTTTCCTGACAACTCCATTAAACCAGGACAGATTTTATCTTCATGTAAAAGTGCGATGTGTGTGCATACGTACATGTGTGTGTCAGGCGCACGACGCACACACCCCGCTCTTACAAAGTTCTCAGTGTTTAAAGGTGCCCATATAATTATAAAATATTGTATCTTGGCTTTACTGTCACCTAAAACAAGGCTCTCTATATTAATAAAGAACAAGACATGAAATGAGAGGAGCAGAATGACTTCGCATCGGATGTGCAAAAGAGGCAAAGGCAGCGCTGGCAAGTTCTGAGAGTGACAAACCACAAGCACTCCTGGTTGACTGTGTGGCGAAGAGACCAGGCCTGGCATTGCTGTAAAAGACAGAAGTCAGTAAGCATTTGTCCAAGCTCTGGAACCTTCTTAGGAAGCCTAGTTGGGCAGGGTATGGCGACTCACACTCTGACTCCAGCACATGTGTGACTCGGGCAGAATTATGAACGTGAGGCCAGACTAGGCCATGTAGCCTGTTCCAGGCTAGCCTGGGCTGGTCAAAAGCGACCTTCGTGCTTGCTCCTGAGGCTGAGGGTCTAACTCGTGATAGAGTGTTTGCATTTGCTAATCTACAATTTCCCTAAGGCCGTTGCTTTGCTTGTTTGTGTTCTGTTTGGTTGAGACAGGGCCTTACATGGCCTCAAACTCGTCTTGTAGCCGCATTTCTCTTTGTTCTGCTTCCACCTTCCCAGGCCTCGCATTCGCCACTATGTCCAGCAGAGACATTGCCTTTACAATTCCGAATTCATGCCTAGGGATTGATTTGGATCATTATCTGTACAAAGCCCCACTGCCTGGAGACACTTAAATTCCTATTACTGCATTCCGGACTGTATGCAGCCCCCTCTGCATAGAACTCGATCCCTATAACCCCTATGTGCATGACCCTGTCTCCTGCTGATGACACTTTTGAAATCAGCCTTGCATCTTTTTTTTTTTTTTAATCTTTTAGAGTTTTTAATAGTCAAACACAGAGGTCTGCTTCATTTCAGCTCCTTTACTGCCAAGCCAGGGGGCAGGGACTGTTTCAACTTCTCGGCTTTCTCCTTGTCTGTGATGACCAGGGTGTAAAGGTACCTGCTGCAGCGAACCTTAAACTTCACATTATCCTTGTTCTTCTTGATCTTGACAGATTTGGCATCCTTTCGCCGGGCCGTGAGCAGGAAGTCCTTGATTTCCTCAATTTTCCAAGGCATGGCGACGGGCGCTCGGCGCTGGAGACCGTACCTCGGATTTAACCCCCTTCCCTGACTACCCCAAAGACTCACAGCCTCAGCCTTGCATCTTGATAGGCATTTTGTAGCAAAATATTTTTCAAGTTACATAATCTGCAATATTTCTGGGAATTGAACGTTATGTAAAATATCACCACAATTTTGGAAGACTGAAAAGTTTTCAATTTTGCAAAAACAATTTTAGACTCCTGAGTAAGTCAATTTCTGTAGAACTAGAAAGATAAACGCTGTCTAGAAAAATGGAGAGGGAAGTGGACCATGAAGGTAGTGAAGACATGTGTGCAGTCTCAATGGTTGGTAGCCACAGGAGGCAGAATTTTCTGATATCGGTCTTACCTGTATCTGAATCCTTCCTCAGGAACTGTGTTTGCCTGACTTTCTTGCTAATCGCATCCAGTGTCCAGGCGAGTCCTAGAGAAAAGAGTTCTGTCTATTTTAGCTCACAGCCTTGTAGGATGAAGGGCAAGAGGCTGCATCTGGTGGCACCCTTCCTGCCAGCAGAGCCCTGGATTGGTGCGCTGAGAGCCAAGGGAAGAGATGGAGATGCTTGCATGAGGCCTCCTCTGTCAGGGAACGCCACACTGACGACCTCATCCAATGGCAGTCACCCCGAAAAGCTACCTCTAAGCATCATAGTCAGAGTTCGCCTTCTTAACATCTCTCAATGAGAATTACAGTTCAATGCATCACGTAGTTGCCCCAGACACTTGGAAAACTAACTGGGAAAATCTCTTGAGTGAAAAAGTTTCAGTGCCTCTGGACAGGGTAGTAATACCCCATCTCAAAAAAAAAAATAATAAATTTCCACACATACACCATAGAGGGATACATTCAAGCCATGTCCAAACCACATAAGTGGTCTTGAAACATCATTTAACATCTGACAGCCTGTCTCCATATCTGTAAGATAGAATGACATCCAATATAGGAAAAATCTCAGTCTAGGACCCTTGTAATTGCTGTGGACAGATGCAAGGATGGACACTGGCTATGAAAGGGATATAAAGCTATCTTTTCTAGTTCTAATTCTGTCATAAACTTTTTGTTTTGTTATTGGTGGTGGATGGTGCATGCATAAGACACGTTTGATATAGAAAGTATAAAATTTAACATGAACCTCCACAGCTTCTGTTTCGACTGCCTATTCGAACTGTGTGGAGTTCAAGGCAGTGTATAGACTGCGGGTCTGGTTATTTCTGGTGAGTGATGCTTTTGTTCGTCTGCAACGATTTGATTGAACAATAAAGTGTATAAGATTATTTTAAAAGTAATTGCCATACGTCTAAAATGATGTTTTAAGAATGGATTAGGAGAGGTGCCACTCTGTAATCCTAGCGCTTCTGAGAGCGAGACAGGAAGACCATGAGTTCGAGCTCAGCTGGGGCAATAAAAACGTAACAAAGGGACCAAGAGAGCGAGAGAAACAGAGAGGGATGGAGGAAGAGACGGAGCGGAGAAGAAAGAAACGAACAGTAAACATAGGCCCAAGCGTATGGCTCTTCAGGTCGCCTCTCCTTCTGCGAAGGAAGGAAAGCTCTGTGCTTAATGTGAGGCACATGGGGCAGCAGATATTCCTAGCCAAACTTAGCCAGTCGCCGTTTCCATGGCAACCCCTCGCTCTGAGGAAAGGGACAAAACATAAAGAGATTCTGTACGCGATTTCTGGTCACTTCTTTGAGATGGTCTGGGTAACTCTCCGGGTGAAGAGGGAAGGAGTTTGCTCCAACACGGCGGGGGGGTGGGGGGAGCAGAGACATGAACTCTTTATGCACCATCTTATTTGGGAAAGCAATGTTTAATTGTTTAACCGTCTGGCCTCATTTTCAAGCGCAATTATCCTTCATAGCCTATCAGACGGCTGCAAGGAGTCGATCCGAGGATGCTCATTAGGGAGATGTTACAAAAGAAAAAAAAAAAACAAAAGCTAGAGAGGGTCTAGCTGGGAGAAGCAGGCGGGATGTTGTTGGTTATTCTCCTGGTCTGTGAAGCCTCCAGGAAGCAACAAGCCGGAGCCGCTCAGAGAACTGCCATCGGAACGAGGCAGGTCAATGCTGTTAGAGCTCATTGACGTCTCTCTACTCAGAAGGAACATTTTCTCCACGCTGAAGAGGGGTCAGAGAGGTGGCCCAGCGAGTACAGGCGCTTGTTACCAAAGCTGAAAGCCTGAATTTGATCCCCAGCACCCACATGGTGGAAGGAGAGACCCCACTTCAGAAGGCAAATGCGTATGCACACTGCACACTGCCCTTCCCCGGGGCATGTAGGGCTTTGCCTGTTGCCATACAAGAAGTGATCCTCTGACGATATAAAACTCGAAAACAGTCTTTTCAAGAATTTTTTAAAATAGAGTATCAGTATATAGCTCTGGCTGTCCTGGAACTAACTCCCTGTGTAGATCAGACTGGCCTTGAACTCAAAGAAGTCTACATGCCTCTCACTGGCTCCTGAGTGCTGGGATTAAAGGCCAGTGCCACCAGAGGTGGTTCCAAAAAAATCTTTGCTGATAGAATTTTTCATTGTCTGGTGTGAAAGACAGAAGACGGCCCAAGTCCCCAGCAAACACCTGATTTTTTTCTAATGTCGTACACTTCTGGAGCTGTTTCCAATTGAAACACTGAATTACAATGAATATACAAATAAAAGCCCTCTTTGGCTGAGAGCTTACATTATTTCTAAACATATATCAATGTGTCATAATTCACTTCAAGTAGACAAAAAGAAAAAAGGAAACAGTTTAGCGCTTGAATACTTCCTGTCACTAAAGGACAGATACTCTCCTCTAAAACCCTCATTATGAAGCTTTTCTTTTCGGGGGAGAAAGATCTGTTTCAGCTCATGAGTCTGAGGCATGATTCCCTCATGATGGAGAAGGTGAGAGGCTGGAGATGGAGGTGCCATGATGCTTGCCTGCATCTCCATGGATCAACAGACAGAGCAAAATCTCCCATTCTGTGAAAAAATTGTCTTTTAAAAGTCAGCTAAATGAAGAAACACTGAAGCATCTCAATTTTACTTAATAACAAGACTGATAAAAAGAAAGATACTTTTCCATGTGGTATGAGACATGAAAAAAAAAATGCTTCTACAGATGTCCGGGATACTTATTTCCGAAACATAGTGTCATTACCAAATCAGCTGAGGTCAATTCTAAAAGAGTCATGGGGCTAGGGAGCTGGTCCAGTCAGAAAAGACACTGTACAAGCAAGGGGGCCTAAAAACCTACATAAAATAAATCAATGTAGAAGAAGGGACCAACTCACGAAAGTTGTCTTCTGACCTTCACACACACACCGTGGAAAGTGCATCCCCTAAACAGAAATAAAATGAAACGATGCTGGGTGATGGAGGTGGACAACAGAGGAGGACACCAGCTGCTGACCGCTGGCTTCCGTGTGCATGCGCACCCACTTGCGAGCACACATGTGTGCATACGCACAAACTGCCCAGCTGTGAGTTCTATTAGAAAATTTGTTTAGAAAAGACCTGGCAAGGCACCTTTGACCAAGGGTTTTCCAAAATAAAAGGATTTATATGCAATTTTATATGTATAAAAGTATTTCTATACAGTTTTGTGACTTGGTAGTGTGTGAAACACAGTGAAAGGTCCCTAACCAAAATGCCTCTGCCAAGATCCCTGCAGACCAGGATTGCAAACATTCTGTTTGCAAATATGTGCATGCATTATTAATGCAAAGGAGTGGAAGCAAGTAGAATCCCAAGGCTGTGTCCTACTAATGTGACTGCAGAGCTAATCAATGCCTCCTTTATCATTTCAGTGCACGTGTGTGTCTTCTCCAGAAACTTGATTTTAAAAAAATCTATACAACTTCACAAGTGATAGACAGACTAAGACCTTTTCATGAAGATACACAAGGCACGTATGTGCACATGCACACACATATATATGATTGTTCTTAATATATATTATGTATATATAATACATAAATATTTATTGCAACTTTTATAAATTTGGAGTTATTCATTGTTTTTCACACATTAAAATAGAATTTAGAGAAAGAAATGTTATATATCATATCACGTTCGTGATAGGGAAGCATTAACACAAATAGCAAGTAATGTTTTTTAAAAGAAATACTTCAATCCTCATAGTTAGTAAAATAAGAAGAAAAATAATTGCTTTTCGATGTTTCAAACAGGACACAATGAAGAATTCCAAGAAAATCACTGTCTTAGTTGGGGTTTCTATTTGCTATGAAGAGATACCATGATCACAACAACTCTTAAAAAGGAAAATATTTAAGTGTTGTGGCTTACATTTTCAGAGGTTTAGTTCATTATCATCATGGTGGGACATGGTGGCATGCAAGCAGACATGGTGCTGGAGATGGAACTGTGAGTCCTACCGCTTGACCCACAGGCAGCAGGAATTGGTTTGAGACACTGAACTTGGCTTGAGGATCTATAAGACCTCAAAGCCCACCTCCATGGTGACACACTTCCACTAAGAAGGTCACATCCACTAATAGTACTACTCCCTTTGGAGGCCATTTTCTTTCAAATCACCACAAATCACTAACACAAAAATGTGATTTTCCCAAGTAATTTTTGTCGAGCCTGCTTGGCCTGCTATTTTTCTTTCTTTTTTTTTTTTTTTTTTTTTTTTTTTTTTTTTTTTCCTGTGTAACAGCTCTGGCTGTCCTGGAACTAGCTCTTATAGACCAGGTTGGCCTCAAACTCACAGAGATCCATCTGTCTCTGCCTCCCGAGTGCTGGGATTAAAGGTGAGCACCACCACACCACCCGACACCTGCTATTTTTCTAATGAAAATAGATATAGAAAAAATTGATATGGTCCTGTGAAACACTGATGTGGGCACTGAGACAGAACCGCAGTGAAGCTTGTAACACACAAACTCAATTTTCTTACAAACTTCTTGCTGCTGGTGGAAGGGTTTTGCTTTTTTGCTTTTTGTTTGTTTTTTTCTTGAGATAAGGGCTTGCTTTGCAGCCTGAGTTGACCTGGGGCTCTCCTTGCTCCTACCCCAGTCTCTGGAATGCTGGGGTTCCAGTCATGTTCTACCAGGCCAGCCCCCCTTCTTTCTTAGAGATATTTATATAGTGTGAATAATTTATCTGACATGTGTTAAAGCTTCCTGATAGTGTGAAAGCATCACATGGTCCTTTTGCCCAAGTAATATATATATAAAAAAAAAAGAGCTTCATGCTCTGAGCATCAGCCACTGTTCAAACTCCCTGCTCAAAATAATTCGCTGATTCAACACTTATTCACTGTTCATCTTGCTATTCATTTCTTATTTATCAACTCATTGCTAACACATTCTGATGAATTACAGGTATCAGAGTTAACACTCTGGCTACTTAAATAAGCAGATGAAAACTAAGGCTTACCGAACAAACTTCAGGGGCAAAAAGACAAGGAAAATACCACTGGTAAAGTCAGTTTGTTTATTTTTGGATCGCAACAAAACTAACTCATCTCCTGAGTCAGGAGAGTTTTCATTACATCGTGTGAGCCTCCTATTTTTGCTCTGCAGCATCCTTTTGTTGGTCTCTAAAACGAAAACACTGAAACTTGCATTACAAAGCCACCCTAAAATTTTATTCTGTAATTATCTTTGTGGGCTGAGTCAGAGAGAGAGAGAGCTAAACTTAAACCAAATGGTAATGTCTTGATACATTTTTGCCAACTTTTTAAAGGGTACAGACCACTAAAACTGCAATTGTTCTGAATGAACTCTAAGAGCAAATGGAGAGACGTAGAAACACCACGTCACAAGCCGTCTCTGAAACCAGTCATGCTTGGGTGGCTAGGAGTTGAGACACTACCCTTCACTCAGCTTGGTAAGCAGTAAATGAACATGTCAAGAATATGGGCTTTGAAATTAGGAACCAAACCTGGGTGAGTCTCTTGGGAAAAAAATCCAATGGCCAAATTCATTAAGTGAACAAGGAAGGTGGCAATCCGGACCCTGTAAGTCAAGTTTCTGTCCCACCATAATGGCTATCATATCAGGTTTAGCAGCAAAGACAAAAGATTTGCAGTAGACTCCAGTGTTAGCTGTAATCATTAAGCCAGCTGAGTAGAAGCGTCGTCCCTCTACAGTGAACTCGGGTCTCTGAATCTGCACCCTGCTTTGCCCCATCCTGCAGCTGAAGCCCTCACTAAAGTTGCAATTCCTAAATACCTTTTCTTTCTTTACCTCTTTTTTTTCTATGTATTTGTTTTTTTCTGTTTTGGGGGTGGGTTGGGTGTGGATATGCTGGATACTCCAGGCTGATTTTGGTCCTCACAAGCCTCCTGAGGAGCTGAGAGAAAGATATCACTGTGCTCCACTCCGAGTCCATTCTCTTATCGGTCTTAGCTGATAAAACCGGAAATCTACCTTGGTCCCTCTCCAAAAAGTACAAACATTACCAGAGTTTTAGAAAAGCCTGCTCCCCCCCCCCCACACACACACACAGTCAGGGCTGCGGGAATCTGGTTATTACCTGAGGCCGGAGTGTGACGAACCCTGGGCACCTGAATGAACCCCTGCTGTTTTCCCATGGGTCTTCACAGTCCTCACTGTGACCAAAACCACTGTCTGGCGCGTTTCCCGCGCATTGTCTGACCCCAGAGAGCCTCTAAAGTCGGCCCCTGGAGTCAAGCACCATGCCTTGAACATCTATGACCAACCATAAAGAGACCATGTGAGTCTCTCATTCCGTCTGCTAGAAACCAGCCAGCCAGCCCCATCCTCTCACCCTGACCATCTCCCTCCCCTGCTCAGACGCCATCCCTCCTGCCATCCCTCCTAGTACCACTTAGAGGGTGCCACAAGACTCATCGCCTTTTGTTCCTAATGGTGGCTGCCGTAAAGCGAAAATTTTGGGACCCCGGGATTTTATCACACCTAGATTCCCACTGATATTTTAGGCTACAAAACCTCAGGAATTTTACTTTCTGGACAAATGACGTGAGTTCAGCCCTGACTTCTGCTGATTTTGGAGAATATACGCTCACGCGCGGAGCTCCCTTCCAGGTGTATTATGCTGCAAAGTAGTCCCCCCACCCCATGACATTTGTACTTAGACGGGTTTTAAAACTCTACATCTTTGTCGTAATGATTATCTTAAAATCCAAGTGGAAAGGCAAATTAAAGGTATTATTAGCCATTTGTAGACCAGTATTTTACTTTGTGTAAGACTGTGGAGATAATGGGTAAGAAAGGGCTTTGTAAAATATTATTCACATTATTATTTTAGTCATTCATGTGTTACTGCATTTTTATAAATGTGCCCTGAAAATAAGGAAGGCGTGTTGGGCTCTATACTATAATTATGCTTTACCTGGAAATCAGCTCTTAGCCATGCATTCCCTCTGTAGCTATTTATTTTCTTTGTCCTGGAATAGCTATGCATTTTAAAAAATAATAGTCATAGAGCCACACACCAAACAAAAAAATAAAAAAGAAAGAAAGAGAGAAAAGAAAAGAAAAGAAGAGGAAAGAAAAGAAAGGGCTTAAGCTCTGAACAGTTTCTCTGCCATTACACGGAGCTGCCCTTAAACATTTTCAAACAGATAGCCATACATCATGGAAAAATACAAAGCCAACAGTTCCTGATTGTAGATAAGACTTACACATTAGAAAAGAAGAAGAAGACCCATGGTTCCTTCAGCTGGTTTGACATTACAAGACTCGGCGATCAAGGGCAAACCGAGGCAGTGCCAAAGGCCGCACTTTTGCTAGTGCTTAATGTGACTGGGCAGCAGTGTTCTTACCCTGAATTTTCTGACCCCTTTGTCCTATTTGCTTCTGCCTATAATTAGAAAAGAATAGCATTAGAGATGCTCAAAGCCTGGGCTAAGGAGGTAGGTTCTTCCCTAAAGTGCTTGCTTTGCAAGCAAGAGGATGTGTGAGCAGTCCATCCCCAGAACCCGTGAAAAAAGCTGGGTGTGGCAGCTTGCAGCACCAGGGAAGTGGAGGTGGGAGGAGCCCTGGGACTCACTAGCCACTCAGCCTAGTCTACTCTGCCAGTCTCTGGCCTGGGAGAGAGCCTGGCTAAATCCAGGACCCTGATGAACAGCCCTGGGGTTTCCTCAGGCCTCTATAGGCGCTGGCAAAGGTGTGAATGTAAATACACTCACGTGAAAAATATTCAGACTCATTAACAAGAATTTCTTCTAGAGGAAAACAAATGTAACAGGTAAGGAGAAGTCCCAGTGTGCACTGGGTAGCAGGGTGACTGCAATGCCAGTAATGTGCTGTGCATTTCAAAGAGCGGGTCACTCAGTGGTAGGGCACTTAGTGAGGGTGTAAGTTCAATTCCCAGTACTACAAAAACAAAAGAAAGAAAAGAAAAGTTGGTAATAGAAATGGGATAATTGAGTAGGACCAGAAGGTAAAGAGCACTCACAGGAATGTGAACTCATGATCTCACTAAGTACTCTACCTCTGTGAGATCTGAGCAGCCTGCTATGTACAATTTCTGTTTTAATGCACCAGTTAAAAGATATATTTAATGAGAGGCAGGCAGATCTCTGTGAGTTTGAGGCCAGCCTGGTCTACAAGAGCCTGTTCCAGAACAGGCTCCAAAGTTTCAGAGATACCCTGTCTCAAAAAACAAAACAACAACAAAAAAGATACAATTAATGAAAACGCAA
Organism: Myodes glareolus; assembly: GCF_982192425.1. Lineage (NCBI taxonomy): Eukaryota > Metazoa > Chordata > Mammalia > Rodentia > Cricetidae > Myodes > Myodes glareolus. The sequence goes on along the minus strand of NC_142045.1, from coordinate 10,851,914 downwards.
GAAGACCTATGCCAATTTGAACATATGAAACAATGAAAATTGTCATTCTCTACTTCAGATTTCTGTATTTACCAAGATATGTACTGTTTTTTTTTTAAAAAAAATTGTAGTCATTCTCAGCTTTTTCATACAGGCTTCTATTATAAATATGTCTCTAGCCATATTTATATGAGGTTGCCAATGCTCACTTTAATAATTAATAGTATTTTAGTAGGTTAATATGCCCTTGTGGTTTGTTTTTTAACACTATGTAATGATACAATAAACATTTGGGGATATATATATATATCTTCCAAACTGAAGTTATATCTCTCCTCAGGAAAAGCAAATCAAAGTGTATGGCCTGAGTGAATTGGTGTGCACCACATGGTTGCAAGAACCTGAAGAGGACAGGAGGGGGCGCTGGGTTCCCTGGAACTGGAGTGACCGGTAGTCGTGAGCCTGCGAGTGGGTGCTAGAAACCAAGCCAGGTCCTCTGCAAGAGCAGCAAGTTCCCTTCACTACTGAATCATCTCTCCAGCCCCTGCTGCTGTTTTTTGAGGCAGGGTCTTAATCTAACTTTGCAAAAGTTGGGCTTGAGAGTACAGGCTGAGTTATTCCTTCAGGTGCTTCTCTTCTTCCATCAGCAGCAGACACAAGGACTTCAGCTCTGAACCGGCCAGTGACCGTGTGTCCTGGGCTAAGCATGTACTCGACCACTGAACCCTATTCCTAGCCTCAGTGACTTTGATTTGTACTAATTATAGAATAGTTGTCTTTGATATAATTCATTGTTTAGGAAGCAAAAAAAAAAGTACTTTTAACTGAGATTACAAAAACCTCCGATTACATTTAGATAATGAGAGAATACCCTTTCTAAGATCCCATATCAGATCATAACAAACAGATAAATAGATCAGTTATATTAGATATAGTATAATAATATATAAAGGGCAGACAGGAAATGAAAATTGCTGTTCCTTTTTTTACAAAGAGTGGCTCATCCAACTCTTTGTAAGAGGTTGTTGGATCACCGTAAAAGCTACACATTTTGAAGATGATTCTCTTCTCGTTTGATTATAATTCTCCCTTGTTAAAAAAATTGTTTCCATGGTTACTATGATCCATAAACTTGCAAATCTTACATCCTATTCAGGGACTATAAAGGATGCACGGACCAGCTGTACCCAGGAGGTCACCTGCCTCATGTGTAGAGGACCTGTGTTCTAGCCTCTCTCTATAGTAAAAATTTGTCTTCCAGCTCACTTCTCTGTGTTGTGATATTTACAAGGCTGCATGATCGGTGGATACTGTGCAAAGCCTCCCTGCACACAGCGAGAAGCAGCCTTCGTGTGAATCCCCGTCGCTTTAGCTTGGACTCAGCCCTTGTCATCTATCAGCCGTGGATCCCCTGGCCTATTTGATGCTCTCCTGTTCTCTATCTCTACAACTGTTGTCTCTAACAAATTCCTTTCCTCCCTAGCCCCAAAGCCCATTCACAAGCGAAGGAGAAACTTGTCTGGTATGAACTTTCCAACAGCAACAGACTTCTTGCCTCGGCCACCATACTTTCCCAAAGGACCACAATTTATAGCCACTCATACGGACATGGAGTCTGTGTCTCAAGGTTCTTTGTATGCCTACATCAGCTTAGCCTGATAGCAATGTGGCTCAAAGAAAGCAACTGGTTATTGCTTGTGCTTAGTTCTGTGTTGGTATAGCTCATGGTTTCTCTTACTCTCCCCCCCCCCCGCCTTTATTCTTCATATTTCACACCCAGGGTTGCCTCACACTGAACACAGCCACCGTGAACGCTGGAGATGGAAGACCGTCAATATCCCTTCACTTCCAAACAGGCACACAAAACTTCCAGTAAGCAAGTGAACCGAGTCTTGGAGAAGGGAGGAGGGAAAGCCAGCTTCTCAGAGAAGCAGCTTTTGCATGTCGAAATCTGCCTGCCTTGGGAAGGAAGCCAAAGTTGGGGGTCCAAGACAATTCCAACTGTATTGCATTCCATTTATTATTTATATAGTGCTTATTGCTGTAGTCGCGGGGTGCTTTCCAGTGAAATACAACGTACCGTTGGGAGCAAAGGAGGAAATGAGGAACGGGGAACGGGGGAGGTGCTGTGGCATCCGTTATCATGTGAGGTGCTGGAGCCTTGGCTGAGCCAGGAGGCGCCGCCCCTGTCTGACACAGGTGTGAATAATACATTGTTCGGTATCAGCAGCAGAAACCTTGGAAGCTGGAAGCCAAGCTTTGTACACAAGAGTATTTCTCCTCTAATCAAAGTTCTCACAGTCCTGCAGAGTGGGGGAAGGGAGAAAGGGGTCCATAGGTCTCGTGTATCCACCCTGAAATTCAAAACCTGTGTGGAACATAAAGGTTACCCAAACCCACCGTATCTCCTCACCCTTCCAGTTTTGGGGTTTGTGTGTGTGTGTGTTTTCGTTTAGCTTTGGTTCCTGTGGTAACAGAGAGAGCAAGAACTACAATTTCTGGAATTCAAGCTTCGTTCATCTGGATAACATTTGGAAATCCTCAAAAGGGGGGGAGGAAGGGAGAACCAGGTGATGACATCAGAGTACTTCTGGAGCCCCATCAGTGTGTGCGGTAGAGGTTCAATACACACTTTTCTCCAGCCAGTTCTTCACGTAGCCCCTAAGAAACGCTCCCTCCTTAAGGATGTCCCAGAAGCTGAGGAGCTGAAAATACAGCAGGCACTTGATGACATCAAAGACTATCCCTGAGTAAACGTTCCTTTTCTTGGGTAAGCAGGGACTTCCGTGAGCCACAAAAAGCCATGGAAATTTCTTTGCAGAAATCTTGTACTGATGAATAAGTTAAATACAGCTGCTTTAGCCTGCAGTGTTCAATATTGTCTTCAATGATTAAAAAGGCTGACTCCAGTGGGAGCAGAGCCCACGCTGCAGAGATGATTATGTTTTGAACCATTTTTCTGTAGGAGGAACAGGGGGTGGGGGTGGGGAGGAAAGGAACAAGGAAGATGCTAGCTTCTGCAATGAGCTGCCAGGCTCAGGATGACCACCACCCTTTGTAGCTTTTGCTTCTTTTGTTTAGACAGGATCTCCCTCTGTAATCCAGGATGGCCTCAGGCTTGTGGTCATCTTACTGCCTCAACCTCCCAAGTGCAGAAATCACAGGTGTGATTTGGCTCAAGAATCACGATTTAAAAACTCAAGCGTCCAGTGGATTTCCATGATGTCTGTTCATGTCCATCTGTAACTACCTACCCTTTGGTAAAGAATGTTAAACACCAGGTAAGTGTGGCCAGTCAGGCCTGTAGTCCCAGCTGCTCAGAAGGCTGAGGCAGGAAGTTCACAGGTTCCAGGTCAACCTGGATTACACAAGGAGACCTTGTCTCTAAATAAGTAGGTAGACAACATTAAAAGGAATGTTAAGTACAGCATGTCTCTTACTGGTGTTGGCAAGGAACCAGCTAAAGCATGTGCCTATGCTGGGAGTGGGGGTGGGGGTGGATATGGAATTGAGGCAAATGCTAGGGCAAAGGTGACCCAGGAAAGGCCTGAAGCAGAACGTTTTATGTTTATAGCCACAGTGGGCTTGCAGAACATGTGGACATGACCCCGGAAGAGAAGCACCAGGATTCAGGTTGTGTTTGCTGCACCCAAGTAAAACATGACAAGATAAGAGCGGAAGAAAGGTTATGATGGCATGAATTCTAAGCAAGGGTTGAGTTGAAAAGATAGGTTGCTTATGTCAGTGGGGTTTGGGGGAATCCCTTCATGGCTGCCAGATGACGCTGGGAGGAAATGGAGCCCTTTCCGGGGGTTCCTGGTCTTGTTAATAAGAGAAGTTGAGAACAGACAGAAGCGGAAGCTCAAATTCATTAGGGTTTAGAAGACACGTTCCTCACGGCAGGCAACGTGAATTCCAGCAGCTGCTGGAAGAAGAGAATGAGGAACGAGAAGATGTGGAAGGCGGACACATGGCCAGTGCGCAGCCATTGGATGCCAGGGAAGCGGTGTAGAAAGAGTAAGGAGGGTCAAAGGAAAAAAAATCTACTTAGGTTCTGACCAACATCTGAAAGTAAGACACAGGGGAAAGAAAAAGAAGGAATCGTTACCCCTTCCAGAAAGGTGATCAGACCCAATCAAAGGTCTCTCATGGCTGCTCAGCTCTAGGGGGTTGCAGAGGCGTGGGGGAGGTGGGGATTCTGGGAAGGGAACCTGTCGTACCTCATTAAGGAACCAATTTTCCCACCTATCTCTCTAGTGTGGCAGAAGGTGAGCCCACCTTCCTAGGGTGGTCCTTAGGCCAGGTGTTTGAACTGGCGCAACTGGAATATCTGGTCCAGCCGGAGATTCTGTTCTCTTGGCCAGAAGGAGCTTTTTCCTTAATGGGCCTTTACTGCTTCTCTGACACGTGGAACAAGAACCACAGATGTGTGAATGGATTTCTAATTGGGGGAGGAAAGGAAAGAGAAGGAAGCGAATGAGGGTCTATTGCAGGGCCCTGCATGGGTCCCATCTGCTCAGAACAGATCCTGGGGAAGGAGCGGAGATCCCGTGTACACAAGAAGGGACATTAAATGATGCCATTAAATGAGTAGAAGTTAGAAACAGAACACACTTCAAGTGACTAGAACATGAATGTGTGGGTTCGAGGGACCCCCAGACTGTGAAATGCTAAGTTCTCTAGCTAGGGTGCCCCTAATTGCTCGGCAATCATCTCTGAAGTCTCAAAGACATTACTTGCAGGTAACTTTTCCTGGGACGTGTGAACAAATATTCCAGACAGAGCACCAAGAACAGACCAAAGTAAGCATTTCTCCGAAGGATAACTTGGTAAAGTTTATTTGGCTTACTTAGAAGACTCTGGGTAGAGGGTTACAAACAGCGCGTGTGCGATCCTCTAACAATTCTCCATGGAAAAGTCCAACCCCACCCCCCACCCCTGCACAGTCACAATTGCCTAAAAGCAGCCCAGATGGAGGAGGAGTGGCTGGAATCTCAGGTGTGGGTCTAATGACCTTTCTCATTCCCCCATTCTCTGAGGGGACATTAGCCCACCTGGTATCATGAGGGCCTCCTGAAGATAATCACAGGTTCTCTGATTTCAAAAATGCGCTCGTCCAGCCAGGTCCAGAGGACAGCATTCCACACCACACATTGCTCAATATAGTGACTGCCCGTGGCTGGTTGTGTTTGAAAAGAAGGTACATCCTGTAGGTAATGCTTAACCCGAAAGAATGATCGGGGAAAGCTAACAGCTACTCCGTTTAGTGTACATTTGGTACTTTCGTTCCGATCATTACAAACTATTTGCATCCGTCCCACGACCTACCCCACGAAGACAGCAGCATCAACAAGCTATCCACAGAAGGAAAGGTACTGACCCAGACGTAGTTGGGAAAGCGTGCCTATGAAAGGGAGAGGCACGTTTCAAATCACAACCTTTCACCTTCTTCAGACCTCTTTACCCTACACAGCACGCTAGTGGGAGCCTGTGGCAGGGAGGTGGAGTTGTGCACAGCAGGGCTCTCGGGCTCCGTGCTTCGGGAACCTCTGTTCAGTCCTGTTGACGGCTTCTCAAGGGCAAATATAAGCCCAGATCATCTCATTTTCCCAGAGAGGCTGGACATTTATATGTCAAGTCTGCTATTTTAATGTTGATGCATTTGAAAATGAAAATAAACAAACCTCATGTGATTTGAGCAAACACGCGCAGGCCTGAATGGGAGACTGCTGCTTTGCCCCTGTGTTCTTGGCTCCCTCCAGGGTGGTTTCCAGGAAGAGCTCAGACCTGATGTCCCTGATGTCTGCGCCTCTGCACCAGGGTCTTCCTTGCTCTCAAGCGCAGCCTCTCAATCCTTCAGGTCTTTCGTCAGTTTCTCTCCATTGACTCGGTCTTACCTCTCGGAGGGGACAATTGAAAATGAAGTTACACAGGGGAACTTGGTTTCTTTCTTGTGGTCCTTGTCTGTCTGTCTGTCTGTTGTTTTGCATTCAGCACTGGGCTGAGCTATAGCCGGCACTGACGGCAGTGGGGACAGGGTGAGGAGCCAGCAGGGATGGAAGGCTTCGCACCCGGAACTTGCACAGGAAGATAAGGAAATAAAAGGACAGCGCCCGCTGTCATAAAATAGAGAGTAATAATCTACCAAGACAATGCCATGCGCATGCCAGGCCTGGGCTGCATTTTAGTCCCCAGACAGGCAACTTCCCTTGTTCCTCTGACACTGCAGACAGCTTTACTGTGCTGGGGGAGAGGAGGGGGGAGCCAAAAACAAAAACAAAAAAAAACCAAAATAAAAGACAACTGTGTTTGCTCTTAAAGAAACAAGTTAAGTCATAGGAACAAAACGCAAAGAAAAGAGAGGAACTTAATTTTTATTTTTTCCAAATAGATATTTTAACTTTTGACAGACAGGATTCCATTTATTGATAGTAAGTAATTTTGAAAACTATGCACACTACAAGTGGACCCTTCTCTACATTCAGCCATGAAAGTGCTTCAAATGTGGTGCTTTAGCAATTCAGACACACTATTAAATTAAAACAAACAGACAACAACCTATATTTGTCAGGATCAGGGGAGGGGGCACTCACAGTGAACAGAGGACCAACCCCTTCCACAACATTGATCCGGAGGATCAAATTAAGGTCACTAGGCTTGACAGCAGGTGCCTTTACCCATTGAGCCACCTCCCTGATCCTAGACACTGGTTCTCAGCTCCTGTTGTGCACAGGGTGCCAGGCACTGTCGGGAGAGGACTGGCAAACAGTGGCTGGAATGTCTTCAGAGCAGCTCACAGTGATAGATTTTCAAGGGGGACACGAAGCTCCCCACACGCCCGTGTCAAATCCTAAACAGCTCCGAGCAATGCGAAAACGCCACACCAGACACCGTGCCCAGAAACATCGGTTCGCATTCATGTGAGCATAATTCGAAACACATTTGCTTCGCAGGAGCCCCTTGGTTTTTGTTTCTCCAAAGAAAAGTGCAAAATTGCACTTTCTCGGGAGCTCCTTCAAGATCTTAAACAGTCAGTGGTGCTAATATTTAATCTCGAGTCAATCTTGAGACAGGCTGGAGGTTTCAGTTACTACCCACAGAGATTTTCTGTTTCAGCCCGACTGCTTTCCCCACCTCTATATTGCGTTTCCTCACTATATCTTCAGGAATTCCATGTCAGTTTGTGGAAAAGGCTGTCACAGCTCTCCCCACTTTCTCTCCACCTAGTACAAAAGCTGGGGAGTCACACCTATCTTCCTGTTCTGAAGGCTGATGAGAATTATCAGTAATCACACACACAGACAATAAAATAAAATAAATAAAATAAAAATGGAGCAGTCCGGTGGTTCTGTCGCCCAGCAAGAAGAATGAATTCCAGATGCTGCCAAAATAAAATGGGCTTGCCTAGTGTGTCAATTCACTGTATTTTGCTGCCTCTCCAGCAGGGTCAAGAGCAGCCACTTCGGACCAGAGAACAGTGCAAACCCCGAGCATGTCAGTTAATAAAGAAGAGACTTATCCTAAAATTTATTTTTTGCTCAAGTCCTGGCTATTTGGCACATTACCAAAAGGTTGTCTTCAACCGTCCCGCGCTCATTCCCTACCGATAACCGCGGTGTGATCGCCACTTGCCTCCTCAGAGGCACCACTACCTCTGCTGTGCCGCAGTGTGCACTCGGGCCCTGGGACATCTGTGGAACTTAGATCCTGTTTTCCAGGCAGGGATAAAATTTGTGTGGTTTTTAATTTATTTTTTTAAGTAGATCCCGACCTAGTATACAAAATTGAGAACAGGTGACCAGTGTTTCCCAAAGAATGGTAACAATTCCAGGCATTCTAAAGAAGAAATGGTGTCAGGAAAATCCCAAGCCAGGAGTGAGTAAGTGGCTGTCCTTGAAATCACCTGGGGAAGGGCGGCCGGGTGGCACTCAGGGATGGAGCGCATCTGAGCATTGACAAAGCTCTGGGTTTCGTCCCCAGGACTAAAATACAATAAGGTGAAATTATAAAATTAATAAAATGAAATCGAGCTTTAAAACCACATGGTTCCCATCCCACGCAACCCTGTTTAAACCTTGATATCTATGCTTTAAACTTTTATTCACCTCCTCCCAACCAGTTCTAAGGCTATGTGAGGAGGGCAGCACTACCTGGCAGGAAAAGGCTTTCGCCATCAAGTCTGACAACCTGAGGACGTTCCTGGGCCTCACATGGCAGAGTCTCCGACCTCCACCTGCGCATAGACATAAATAGCAGTAAGAACAAAATAATCCGAAGCTACTGTCGTAATAGTAGGTAGTCAATAAAAAATGTCACAGGGTTCTGTGTAGGGAAAGAATAGAAAAATACAAAGAGCTTAGCTGGCCTGGCTGGCTTTTCTTGATTACTCATATTTTTTAAAAAGGGCCTAATTGGTGTCGACTGTATGTAGCCCACTGAAACGCGATGATGCCTCCGTCTTCCTTGAATCTCTCCTCAAGTAACTTTTTAGAAGTCTGTATTAGTTGGTAATAAATTTAAATATAAAATTATTTTGGTGACAGTGTCTAGTAATTTTTTTCTAAATTAACACACACACACACATATCTGAACCAGAGATTGTAACCAATCTAACAGCTCCTCGAGTAGCCCCCCAGGAGCTCGGAAGAGACTGTGGAGTAAAATGGCGACTCTTCACCCGCACCCAAAGTGAGCTTAAATGGCTGTGTGGTAGGAAAGGGTTCTGATGGGAACCCAGTAGCAAGGGAGGGCAGATGTTCGAAAGCCTCTTCCATCCCATGACTCTGATGACTCGTGGAGAAAGAACTTGAACCTGCGGGATGACGCAATCACATGCGCGTCTTCAGGGAAAAGACGCCGGTGTAGGGTCTAGCGCATGTGATTCCAAGGCTGTTTACGCACAAGCCTCCGCTCCTTCGCGTTAATGTCTACTGAATCCAAACAGCAGTGTGAGCAGCCGCTCTTCCTCTGCATCCAGATTTCAGCCCGTTGTTTTTAACAGTGGCTTTCTCCCGCCATTGTTAAATCATTAAAGACGATTTAATTTTTTAAAATTCAAGGTAACAGTCAACATGCATTTATTCATTTTATTAATCCATGCTTTCCATCTTATCCAGTGTATGCTGGACAAAGGTTCTACCACTAAGCTATGCACCCAGCCCAACGTCTGTACTTTAATCACATTTTACCAATTAAATCACTTTAATCACTTTAAACCGCATTTTGCCAATTAAAAACCTATGTTGTTTGTATGTATTTTTTTTTCAGGTATGGAGATTAAACCTAAGACCTGGAGCAAGCTAGGTAAAAACAGCCCCTGAGATACACCTCCTGTTCTGATTTAAAATAACTCTTAAAAACCCCATTATTGGGTAAATTATCTCAATTAAAAATGTTGTCAGTTATTATTGTAAACATGCTTCTTTGGCAGTATCTTTATAAGCCAGCCAGCGTCAGTGGCCTGCATTTGCTACCCTGGGCTCCCATCCACGTGGCTCCGGACCAACTGAGATTCCTGAAGAAAGGGAAGCCTTTGCGAACATGCTGGCTGCATTGTGCAAGACAAAAAGACAAAGCTGCATCCAGAGAAACGTCTGAGGACACTTCCACATAACTGAGCATTTTGAACAGCCCTAGTGGGAATGCGAGCTTGGAACCGGAAGGCGATGTGGAGCTTTCTCTCTAAGATCCCAGCATTCCGGGGCAGGTGCAGGACAGTGATGAAGGAACTCTGTTGAGGACCTCGTTTCTGAGTCCTCTCTGTAGAGGCAAAATGTCAATCTCTTTTGACTGGTCTCAGATGAGGCATTTTGGAGAAGGCATAAGAATATCTTCTATTGTCCGTGAGCACAGGCCGCCCAGAGAAAGGTAGAGTAACACCTTTATAGGAGGTAGGCATCACCAGAATGGGCCAGGATCTCTTCGAGGGAGTGAACATCCTCTTTCTAAATGCCTGTAGCGTGAGCTGCGCTTCTTTTTCTGTGTGTTTTTCCCCTAGGATCTGCTTGTTCTGTGACTGGTATCACATCGTGGGCTTCAGAACATCCAGCCTCCGCTCCCAGGGCTGTGGAGCCCTGGGCCAGAACCCAGCAAAGCGGAATGGCCCGCTAACCACAGAGAACCCACTCTACCGCCTGCTGGTTTTTCTTCAGAGCATTTTCAAAAGCATGATGGGAATTCTCCGTCACTGGGGTTTCATTTATCCAAGAGCATCTTGCCGTTTTTTTCAGATTACCGAGAATCTATTATAATGTGATGCTGACCCCGTGGATAAGGAGATCAGGACCGATTGCTCCTGCAGACCGTTTCCTGGTGTGGGTGATAAGCAAAAGTAGATAAAAAATGCAAACAATCGGGACCCCGCAGGAACAGGAAGAGGACTTCAAATTCAAAGTCTGGTGTAAATTCAGCCCTTAAGAAAATCAGAGAAAATGTGAAGAGTCAAGAAAACCTAAAAACCTTGAAACTGTGTGTTGTTTAGTTACCTGGAGATATAACTGATCAGTAGAGCATTTGCCTAGCCATGTGAGGTCCTGGGTTCAGCCCTGGCCCTGTTTATAAAAAAACGGATATTTGAAATGGTGGATGTAGATACAAGCATATCTATGTGTGTTCAGATGTAGGTTTTTCTTTCTTGTTAGGATCAAGTAACTTTTTTCTTCTCTAAAAAATAAGTTTTATTAATTTTTTACAAATTTCCTTAAAAGTATTCGGATCATATTCACCCCCCTCCTGCAACTCCTCCGAGACCTTCCCCTGTTTTCTTCCCCACCCAACTTCACCGTCACTCATCGTTTATTTTCCCCTTTGAAAACCAGTTGCGTCCAGTTCGTGCCGCCCAAGTACTCTTGGGTATGAGGCCATCCACTGGAGCATGGTCACCCTACCAGAAGCCAGACACTTACTGAACACTGATGCTCCTCCCCTCAGCAGCTGTCAATCACCAATGCTCCTCAAGTATCAGTGGGACATCGAGCCCACCTCTCCTTTGGACTGGCTTGACCAAGGTTTGTCATGCTTTTTGTTTTCAGGAACTGTAGGGGAAGGAAGTCATGGCTCCATGCTGCCTTAGAGACTATTTTAAGTTTATAGAAGACTAGCCAGATAGGGTTCTCCGCAGGGGGACCAAGACAGTACATACTTAATATTTTCCATGGTCATATAAATGACCACATAGGTCTCAATATCGTTGTTTCTCTGACTCAGTCAGTTCAACAGAGCCCCCCAAGAGCTTCCCTGTCACCTAGCAGATGCCCAAATATTCCGACAGAACTCCAAATTTGTTCACAAAAGCTTCCAAATGGCTAAGGCGTGTCATGCAAATGGTGCAACAGCCCAAACAGTTCAGCAAACCAGAACAGTTTAGAAAAACCCTGAAAGACAAAGTCAATCACCAGATGGCAGGACTCCAAAACAGTTCCAAGGGCTGAAGGGGGCCTCTAGACCAGCATGGCGGAGAACTAGGGCCCGGAGATTGGGGCAAATGGACAAGGCAGACTGTCAGCCCACTAAAACCAAGTCCAGCTTCTCAAGTCTCGGCTTCCCCAAACAGCGGTGATAAGCGGCTGGTGGTGGCCGAAACTGAAGCTAGGCTTGGAATAAAGTGATTCCGTCAGCTACGCGGAACTGTTCAGGCTGTCGTCTCTAGCCAGGACCAACTAGAACAGTGTGACACCCAAAGTGTGCTTTTGTTCGTTAGTTTGTTTTTCTTGGCTGACTTGCCCAAAATTGCTACTGGAGTTGTTGACAACAGTGCCTAGACCCTGGTAGCTGCTCTAACAAGTTAGGCTAGGGCACCTAACCCTCCAATTAATTAGTTATATTTCTATATGGGTCAGTAAAAAAGGCCTCCCAGAAAATATACCTGGTATCAGTAGAAAGACACATTAAACACTATAGCAAATGCCAAGCCTCGCGATATCACACCGCCATGAATGAGAAAGACAGCTAGGTTGCCTTGAAAGGGGGAACAGAGAGGAAAGCACCCTGGCCTAAGGGTGAGCAGCACTGAGCCCCTAGTCCCAGCTCTGTTAGGACCTCAACTAGCCTCATGGGATCCCGCGGCTCACGGGGGGAAAATGAGCACTCAATCTCCATCATGGCTGAGGACATACTTAATGAAAACACACCATTGTAAGGTATGCGGGTATGCAATGTGTGGCTCACTTGTTTCATAATGCTTCTTTTAATTATTTATTCTTAACATGTAGTATAGCGATTGGGTGTTAGCAGTGCAAATGCTTTATGATTTTAATTTAAGTGTATTTTAATGAGGAAGTTGGGCCGCATAGACAGAGAGGGATTAACAAGCCCACACAATGGTGCCATTTTACCCAAATTAGAACCAAATGAGGAGGAGGGAGATGGCTGCAGACTCTCTTATGAGTCAATTTTCAGACCTAAAAATGAAAAAAGGTAAACAATGGTCACAGTTTATATTTGCATTTGACATGTGTATTTTTTTCAGAGAACTCTGGGTGGTGGCAGCAAGGGGGCAATTAGACCAATAATAGGGCTGGCATTATTAAGTATATACTGTATGTCTGGAATATTGATATTAATAACCATTGACATACATTTCATTTATTCTACAGATTGACAGAGCAAAAAAAAAATCTCCTTGCCAATATTATATAAAAGACTTGAAATTTGAAGCCAAGCCTGTAACTATTTGGTTTGTTTTCGGGATTATTTTCTAAGTCAGGTACACTTGTAAGAGGCATGACCATATTTGCTATTAAAAGGTATGAAGAAATTCCTGGGATAGTGGCATATGCCTGTACTCCTAGCACTTGGGAGGTAGAGGTAGGAAAATTTGGCTTTCAGGGACGGGCTCTGCTACATGGGGAGTCTGAGGATAGACTGGGTTACAAGGAGACATTGTCTCAAAACACCCAAAGAGTATACAGAAAGCAGTAGATATGTGACTAAGAGCTAAAGCACTGGCAGAGTATGTTCAAGGCACTGGGTTTCGTTTCTACTATGAAATAGAAGTCCCATGCAGGTAAAAAGTAGCTGACATGGATTATCTTTAGGATGAGATTGACTAAGAGAGTGTTATTCACAGCTATGGGCTATCTATGATCAGATCTTGAGGTGAAAGAGCATTAGAAGAAATAGCACCAGACCACAGGCAGTGCAGTGGGCTGCAAACGGAGAAATCTTCTTCCCTGCTGATCCCAAAGAAGAGCTCTATTAGGAGAGACGTGATGAGAGCCCAAAGAAAAGATCCTCATATCTCAGAAGAAGGGTAGCAGAAAGTTATGCATCATTTGACAGCCTATGCCAGGAGACAGACACTAGGTAGGACTGTAATTCAAAGTTTCCTTGGTCCTTGTGGTAGTTTGAATATAATTGGTCCCCATAATCCCAAAGGAAGTGGCACTATTAGAAGATGTGCCCTTGTGAAGTAGGTGTGGCCTTGTTGGAGGAAGTGTGTCATTGTGGAGACGGGCTTTGAGGTCTCTTTTGCTCAAGCTTCCCACAGTGTGACACTCAGACTATTTCCTGTTGCTTGCAAGATGTAGGACTCTCAGCTAGTTCTCCAGCACCATGTCTGCCAGCATGCCACACGTCCCATCATGGTGATAATGGACTGAACCTCTGAAACTGTAAGTGAGCCACCCCAGTTAGATGTTTTACTTATAAGAGTTGCCTTTGTGATGCTGTCTCTTCACAGCAATAGAAACCCTGAGACAGTCCTGATCAGCAAGTGGGGTTGGGGAAGATGGGGCTTGCTTTTCCCATGTTGGAGTCACAGCAGCAGTGAGCTCCTGTTCAGTTCTTTTTTCTAAGGCAGACTGCAGGCTTGTATGACCTGATTTTTAGCAGGGGGCGGTGTCTGTGATCTAACACTATCCTGAAAAGGTAATAAATGAAGAACTTTTGAGACATGTTTACAAAGCTCACCAGTTTGCGAAATCCGCTGAGTAAGTCTTCCCCCTTTCTCCAACTCCTCCCCAGACCCCTCTCTTCCCCACTCTTTTCCAATTTCCTTTCTCTTCCCCTTCCTTTCTCCTTTCCGTTCCCCCTTCCTCCTTTCTGTCCCTTTGTTTTTCTTCCCTTTTCCTTTATTTTCCCCCTTTGACCCTTGCCCTTCCTTTCCCTTCTTCTTCCCCTTCCATTCCCTTTCCTTTCCTGTTAATGCTAGAGATCAAATCCAGAGACCTTTATGGTAAGTCCATACAAACTAAGATCCTGTCTTAGTTTCTTTTTTGTTGTTGTATAAAGCACTCTGACAAGAAGCAACTTAAGGAAAGAAGGAAGGAAGCAAGGAAGCAAGGAAGGAAGGAAGGGAGGAAGGGAGGAAGGGAGGAAGGAAGGAAGGAAGGAAGGGAGGAAGGGAGGAAGGAAGGAAGGAAAGGCTTATTTGGCTTACAGTCTATCACTGAGAGGAAGTCAAGGCAGTAGGACCTTGAAGCCATAGTCCATTACCCTCAAGGTCAAGAGCAGAGAGTAATGAATTCATGATGCTAGTATTTAGCTTGTTTTCACCACTATTAAGCATCCGCTACCTAGAGGATGATGCCACCCACAGTAGGTGGGCATTCTTACCTCAACTAGTGTAATAACAATAATTCCCCCACAGACCTATCTACAGGCCTGTCTAATCTAGATAACCCATCATTGAAACTGTCTTCACATGGAATTCTAGACTGTGTCAAGTTGAGAAATTAACACCGACCACCACAGTCCTCACAATTAGGATATTTGATTGTTATGTAATTACAGCAAATGTGGCCTATATTTGCCTGTATCTATTTCTTATTCCTGTGTTCCTAAATTTTTAGATGAAAATGTATACCTTGAGTATTTACATTAGAACAAAATGGTTTTGCAGGGCCACCATGTTGACCTCTACAGTTGTAGCTGTTGAAGTGATTATGCTCTCTGAAGTAACTATTAAATTATCAAAGCAAGAGAGTGGCAAGATATTTTATGACAAGTTAGGGATTAATTTTTAACAACTTTATTAACCTGTTAAGCGTCACATAACAAATCCATACCTAGTTGATAGTATCTCTTTATCACTAGTACTGTTACTTTGTTTATTGGCTTCCATTTCATTTCTTTGTTTTCTCTCTTATTCAACCATGCTGGAAAACTGAGGCCAGTCATGGTCCTCACAGCCAATACTCAGTATGTGGTTCACAAGCACCCCGTCCCTACCTTTCCAGTCACCCCTCATATGGATCAGGTGCTTCACGTTCCTGGGCCATAACTGATTCAGAAAAGTGGGAGTGCTTGAGTCCAGTGGAGGCTTTCCCTCTCATCTCAGGTGAGTACAGCTTGGGCTGCTGGGGTCCTAGACAAATCAACAGCCTCCAGAGCAAATCCCAAGGCCCTTTGCCTCATGAATTTTAAGAACAAATTTCATGGACAGTAAGAGAATGAGCTTAGAAAGGGATTTTATAAGATTATAAACAGGAGCCCAAAAGAAAGAAGGCGGACTTCCTGTATAACAGGAATTAGTCCCAGAAGTAGGGTACCACGGTGATTTTTCTAGGACTTATGACAGAATCTGGGGGGCGGCATGAGGTGGGGAATGCATTGGTTTGCCGAAGTGTTTCTCTGTTTTCACGTCCCTCACACAGTTTCCAGGCAGGAGTGGTCATTTAGGGGAAGAGAGGTAATAAACTCCCTTCAGGCATTCCTAGCTTCTGGTAAGGACAAGAACTGTTGACGAGACCAAGAACATTCCCGCTTCTATCCAAGGAAGAGTCAAAACTGTGTTCAGGGGCCCTGCCTGCAGTCAACAGCTGTCTGTGTTGGGCCTCCAGGCCTTCTTCACCAAGCCCGTTCTCCAGATAATTGGTTCTATTTCCAAACCAAGATAGACCTGGCCCATGCTCCTAAGCAGATGTCTTCCACAGGTGGTCCTAATACAGTGAGTTGTGGGACTTAGAGTATCTCTCCCGACTCACCACCCAGTTCACCCTCTGCTAGAGTTAGAACATTTTCCTAAGTGCTGAAGTCTTGGTTGACAAGACAGAGAGCTACTGGGAAGGGCTGGAATATTTAGTAAGGGATATCTGTCGGGGGAGAGGTCCCTGGGGACAAGTCTTTGGAGAGAAGCTTGGACTCTGGCCCTTCTTCTTGGCTTCCTTCTTGACTGCCGTGAGATAAACAGCTTTCTGCTGTTGTGTCCGTGCTCCCTATGAGGATGTGTAGCCTCACTCTAAGCCCCAGAGCCACGGAACTGGCAAACCATGGGCCGAACCTCTGAAACCAACATTCCTTGTAAGTTCATACCCTCAGGTACAGACAGAAAGAGGACTCGAATGACTAGCAGCCAAGAACTTGTATTTTTGCTCTTCCCTGGACTGTTGACCATTTCTCTTCTCTAGCTAGACTTTGGCTCAAGGTGTCCTCCAAAAGTCCTCCAACCACGCCCTCTCTTGGCTTCTAGCCATTCTTCAAAGCAGTTCAGGTATCACCTATTCAAAGAAATCCTACCTCTCTCCATGTAGGTCTTATGTACCATCCTACTCTGGAGATAAGTACATCCCTGTTCCCATGACTCAGGGAGCAAAATTAGGAGGCTACTAGATGTATCGCTATAACCACCATTGCCCTTATTACATCCTATAGTCATTCTTGCATGAATATTTCATTATAAATATTTCATTATTAATTTTTTTGCCAGTGATTTAGTCTTTAAATTAAAATTTTATATTAGCATTCAAAGCATTGGGTTTTGTCATAACACCTTCATATTTGCCCTTGTTTTGTTCTTATTTGTTTTACTTGTGTTTCTCCTTAGAATATTAGCTCATTCTTTTAATGAGGAGGCTATAAAAAAAACTGACCTGAATGAAAATACAACACAAGAAGAGGTTTGATTAGATGATTCATAGACAGTAATAGGGTAGATGTGCAGATCTGTAGTTGAGTACTAAGCTACCATGTGCAGTTTCCAGTCTGCATTTGCAAGGATGTCCAGTCACACTAGCAGCAAGAGAAACACAAATTACTGTCACTATGTCTTGTCTGTCACATGGACAAAAACCAAAGGGAATAACCCATTCTATGACTGGGTGATCTGAATACCCCAATAGGTATTCTCAGTCGCTGTGGGTAGGAATTCTAAATGATACAGCCATAAAGGGGTGGGGCTGTAAAAATCCATCTGCCTTAGACCAGCATATTACTTCCAGGAGTCTAGCCCAAAGATGTTGGCAAACAAGCTGCAGCTGTATGGAGGAATTGTATTTGATAGAGTAATCCTTTTGTATACTGTGAAGATTTGTCACTCAGATTCATTTAATGAAAAACTGAATAGCCAATAACTAGGCAGGGTTTGGGGGGCAGAGAGGACCCTGGGAAGAAGGACAGAAATAGGGTTGACAGCCAGACTCAGAGGAAGCAGGTGATGAATATGCTGTGCTAAAAAAAAAAGTACTGCCATGTGGTACAGCATAGATGAGAATTATGGGTTCAGTTAAGATGTAAGAGCTAGTTTTTAACAAGCCCAAGCTATTGACAGAGCATTTATAATTAATAAGAAATCTCTGTGTGGTTATTTGGGAGCAGGTTGGTGGGACGGAAAACCACACCTATGTTATAGTACTCTCTGTATAAAAAAAGGGGGGGATTGTTTGACTGACCATTAACTGGTGGAATGAATTATGGCAAATGCATTTAGTTGAATATATTCTAGTTGTGCCCACAAAATGAGAACTGAGTTTACCTAGTGCTGTGTACAGTAGACTGCTCTGCAGATGCACTATGACAATGAAGTAAGATGAGAAAGCGTGTTCCACACATCACTGTTCATTTAGATGGGAAGGGATATAGATATAAATATGTCTCTGTGTCTATATATGTATATAATTGTAGTTACAATTTTAGAAATACTACTGAAAAAGAATATATTGTGGGATTAACAAGGATAAATGTAGAGTTTTTTTTTAAAAAAAGTTCCTTATTTTAAGAATTTTACTTATGAACCATGCCATTATTTTCCTTTATAAAATTTTTAGAAAAATCCTTAAAAACTGGTGACTGGAGAGATGGCTCAGTGGTTAAGAGCACTCACCGCTCTTCCAGAGGACCCCAGTTCAAACCCCAGCACCCTCATGGCAACTCACAACTGCCTGCAACTCCAGTTCTGATACCTTCACACCAATGCACATAAAATCAAGATAAATTATTTTTAAAAACCCTTAAAAACTGAAATATGCAACAAGTGACCCCAAACTTATGTTGACCTGGTCCATAATCTCAAATAGAAGAATTTGCTGCCTCCTCCCCTCTGTTTCCTTCCCTTCAGCGTTTTGGTGTGAGAGTTGTTAACCCTGAATCTCAAAAAGTTTGCAAGAGGTTTAGAATCAGAGGAGAAGCTTCCTTCCCCATGATGGCTTAAAGGAAGGTACTCAGGCAAAGCCATGATCTTTTCTTTTTTTCCTGTTTAAGTTACGAACAATTGCTTTAAAAAAGTTCAGTTGTTGTATGTGCATGGGTGTTTGGTCTGCATGTATGTCTGTGTGCTATGTGTGTGCCTTGTGCCCAAGAGGCCAGAGAGGGCATCAGATCCCCTGGAACGGGAGTTACAGCCATTTGTGAGAGAACATGTGGGTGCTGGGAACTGAACTTGTGTCCTCTGGAAGAGCAGCCAGTGCTTTTAATTTCCAAGCCATCTCACCAGGTCCGTAATTACTTCCCTTAATTTAGGTTTATCCATCTTTTTCTCTTTGAAGCATTATTAAAAATGCAAGTGAGCCATGTTTATGTTGTTGGGGTTTCTATCCTGCCCAAAGAAATCACACAGAGGTCTACATTAACTATAAACAGATTGGCCCGTTAGCTCAGGCTTCTTATTAACTCTTATAACTTATATTAACCCATTATTCTAGTATATGTTAGCCACATGGCTCGGTGCCTTTTTCAGCGAGGCAGTCACATCTTGTTTCTTCTGTGGCAGGCTCAGAACTGCAGAGGCATGGACTTCCTCCTTTCCAGAATTCTCTACTACTTCCTGTCTGGTTGTCCTGCCTATACTTCCTGCCTGGCTACTGGCCAATCAGTGTTTATTTAAAATATAATTGACAGAATACAGATCATTCTCCCACACCATGTTTAGTAGTGCATCTATGGTCCCAACGACTTGGGTGGCTAAAGCAGGAGGATTCTTTGAGTCCAGTGGTACAAGCTTGGGCAATACAGCAACAAATAAAAGGACACACCCCAATGGGCTGGTTCCTGTGGTCCACACTTCAATGCCAGTTTTTTGTTTGTTTGTTTGTGTTTTTGGTTTTGTTTAAGATATGGTCCTGTGTATCCTAAACTAGCCTTGAACTTTCCATGAAGTCAAAGATGACAGTGGACATCCTCTGGCACTCACTTCCTGAATGCTGTGATTGCAGACGCGTGCCACCATCCACCGGGTTTGAGTTCCTGTCTATCGGAACACGGTCCGAGAATGGAGTCCTGTGTGGAGAATTCTGAGTGCTTGTGAGAAAATAGACAAGAGCCTTGTGCCCTCACTTTCTTCAGAATGCGGAATTGTTCTTGGAATGTGTCTTTGTGCTCTTCCCAGGTGCAGCAGGTAGGAATGGGTTGACTTTAGATTATTCATGGCAAGTGGCTATTGTTATTTGTTTATGTGCCCCTATGGGAAAACATGCTGCCTTGCTGTTGCTTGTGGTATGATCAGGCACTTACTCTGGTGATGCTTCTTAACCCTCAGAGTAGAAACTATCTGATGCTCTGAATAAAGCAATTACACGAGACTCCATTCTGCCTCATCGAGCAGCTCCATCCTCCCAGGTCCCACTGCCTCTAGAGCAGTGGCCCTTATCTCTACTAAGTCAGTTCCAAATTGGATACCTCAGACAATGGTTCTTTCAAGGACAGAGTGTTTTCAAAGAGGGTTGTGTTGTGATGACCCAGTACCTTTAAACACAGTCATCAGGACTGGGTAACCTCCTAGTAGAGAAAATCCTGCAACAGTGAACCAGCATGGCAGCAAAGAAGAGTAAATACAGGCCTGAGTCAAATGACAGACACTGAAGGCCAGGAAAATGAGAAAGGTTTGACCCATTCTTCCACACTAGGAAATGGAATCAGCTCTGTTTGGAAGCCCTGTGTAGCAGAAATGGAAAGCTCTCGGTGTAACCATTCTGGTGCGTGTCTGTTGTAGTCTAGCTGTCTCAGGGCGGGCTTTATCTTTTCTTGCGAGTATCTTTCAGATGTGTTTAACCATGTTTTGCATTTTTCTTTCTCCCCCACACACCCCCAATTTGTCCCTGTAGAACATTCTCCAGAAATGCTGAAAGATACTGGAGACAGCCGGCTGGGCTGTTCTAGGACATCATGGACAAGATGCTTCTGGTTGATATGGGCAGACAAGGGACAGTGGTGGTGGGGTGCAGCTCTGGGGAATCCTCCAGTTATGTCTGCTCTCGGGCACTGGAATACAGAGCTCTGGCAGAAGGGATATCTGCTCCTCCTGTCATAAAGTATCCTTAGTAACCAGCCAGCCTAGGTCACAGACCGGGAGAGCAGAGACCCCGTCCTTGCTACTTCCTGGTACATTCACTGTTCTGAGGACATTCGGGCAGTAAGTGCAGCAAAGAGGCTTAAAGGTCAGCATGTCTGTCTCGTACCGGGAGCCGCTCTCTGAGACCGTGGGAAAGCGCATGGTCGTCACAGGTGAGCCAAGAGCGTGGGTTCACTTTCTCAGGGATCTAAGCCGTTTTCGTCCTCACGTAAGGGGTTCGACAGTGAAATAAGCACGTGATTGTTGTTGTCTTATGCGCGGGTCCTGTCGTGGACACCTGTACTGTCCACAGGTCTTTACAGCCACTGTCAGTCTGCCAAAGCTAGCTTTGACAAGGGAGCTTTCCATTAGCATAAACTCATGATTCGTGGGAGGGAAACGGATTGATGCTAGTAAGAAGTATCTTGGTCACACTTCTCACTAGTAGTGATTTAGATTTATTGCAGCTTTTAAAATTGAACATATTTCATGGATAAGAATTTGAGCAAAGTTAGACTACTTTTTAAATAAATGTCTTAAAATTCTAAGTGTTATTCTATTTTTCCTGTCATTTTGTTTGTTGAGACAGAGCCTCGCTATGTAGCCCTGACTGGCCTCACACTTCTTATGTAAACCAGGCTGGTCTTGAACTCATAGGGAGCCACTTTTGTCTATCTGAGTGATGGAATTAAAGGCATGCACCACTGCACTGAGGAAAAAAAAAAAACACTTTTTCTTAAAGAAGATGTATGTTAAACCTCATAAAATAGTTGGATTTCATTTTATTCTTTCAGCTTACACTTATGCTTAACAGTGATTTGGGCAGTGTGTGTGTGTGTGTGTGTGTGTGTGTGTGTGTGCATGTACGGTTACAATCCAATTCAAAAAAATAAGACATGACCAGTTGGGTCAAGTCCTTATAACATAAAACAAATTTTCATCTTATTTCATCTATATTTCAAACTACAAGCACATCTAACAGCCTTGCGGAAATCAGTTCGCTGCCTGTTCACTGTGAGCACTAGCGAGTCTTTCCGTCATCTGGCTCAGCCACCTGTCTTGTAAGTCTCTTGGCGCTGACAGAGCCACCTTTCCCTATCTGAGTTTGCGAAGAAGAGGGCTTCCTTCACCCCTGGCTGGCTTCACGGCAGATGCAGCACAGGGACGAAACTAAGCTAGTCGCGCCTCCTCTCCCTTCACAGAACAGCTGACTTAGGATGGGCGCAAGACCCCACAGACTGCCCAGGTAATTCCAGAAGTGACAAACCAAGCTGAAAGACAAGGCCTGTCCAAACTAACTCTTGACTGCTGTGGACAGACTCTGAAAGAGCCAGGAATCCACGTGGAGGCTGGGGGGCGCTTTAGAGCCCAAGTCAGAAGCCTTGGGAAAGCAGTGGGTGGAAGATTGGTTTGGGGTGTTCCTTTCTGCCTCTGAAACCTCTCCTAGAATCGTCTCAATTCGTCTTTAAAAGGGGGGTGGGTGGGTGGGTAGTAGTTGTGTCTGTTTCGCAGGAAATTATGAAGTCCAGAACATTTCTATGTCCCCACCACGGCTTCCTCAATTATTCTACCATTTGGTGCTGAGTGCGGAATCCAGGGCCTTCTGAACACTAAGCATGGGCTTTTAACCTCAGCTCTCCTCAGTTCTTGTTAGCAGGGTGACTTGTTGCAGTTCATGGGATAATAACAATGCATTATTATTAGCTACAGTGTTAGTTAGAATACACACTTCCTTCAGATTTGCTAGTGCTGCCCAATGTCCTTTTCTATTCCAGAAGTTTGTCCGCCACATTGCTTTCAGCTGCCCCGCCTTCCGGGAGTCAATGGGCTGTGATAACTCATGAATGTCTTCTTGCTTTCAGACCTTGTCATTTTAAAGAGTACATACAGCAATACAGTTCTCTCTCTCTCTCTCTCTCTCTCCTCTCTCTCGTATGAGTGTGTGTGGTGTGTGGTAAAGCTGTCCCTTACTTTGAATCTGTCTGAAAGGGTTTGTGTGTGTATGTCTGGGGTTAAATTAGGGTTATTGCATTGGGGAAGCCACAGAGGTAAAGTGACATTTGCATCATGTTGCACAAAAACTCAGTATCAACATGACTTGGCCTGCGGCTGCTGACACCTGGCTAGCCAGCTGCAGTGGAAGCTGGCAGGTGTCTCCATGGCAACGTCATTATTTTTTCTCTCCTCCCGCTACCGTGCAGCCTCTACTTTTCCTTGCGGCTGAAACTTCTCCGTGCATCATCTGCACCACGCCTGCATAAGAGAGAGGGCTGTCTTCTCGTCAACACCTTTTCACTGATTCACTCATTTATATCAGTATAAATTCATGACGATTCATTTTATTCTGTGGGCTCTGCTCCAGTGCTAATCGGTTCATGTCGTTGCCGGTCGTTTCACCGTTAGCCATTGCGCTCTTTCTGCTGTCTGCTGAGCCCACCTTGCAAAGCATCAACGTGGATGTGGTTGGTTGACTTGTATTTGTTTCTTTTCCCTCCTGCTCCACTCCTAAAACTGACTGTTCTCGAAGCAGCTTTGGGTTTTTTTCGTCAGGTGCCAGACATGATCATTGCTGTTAGAGGGTAGTTTCTTTTAGATAATTTCAGCAGAACAAGGAAATATGTGTATATATGCTAACTTGCATAAGCATGACTAGATAATCCTGGGTGTAGTCAACAATCTGTGTCTATATTAAGCTCAAGACGAGTGAGTGTATTTGAGACAGGCTCTCACTGTATAGTCCAGGCTGGCTTCAAACTCACAATCCTGACTTGTTTAGCCTTCTTGGAGTCTACAGCTGCTTCCCAGGGCTGTCTCTTACCCTGGGTTCATGGCTTACTTATTTCAGGGTCTTTGATTTATGACTGTTCTCTGTTCTCAGGTCCCTATATCAGCTCAGTTTTAAACACTGTTCCCTTCCAACATGGTGCCCAGCCAGAGCCCTCTGGGTTCTACAGAGGGACAAAGTAGAACTCAGATGACCACCCCAGAGGAATCACTGTCTCGGCAAAACCTACAATAGAGTTTGAAGCCTTTGAGGAGTTTGTTGGAGGAACTGCTAGTCACTTTCCACCAGGGCCACAAGGTTTACCTTTCTCATAGGCTTCTGCCTATCTGCCCCCTCCCCACAGAGCAGCGGCAGGTGCCAGGGTGAGCTGGCTTACTTCCCTTCTTCTCTGTCCCTCCCACTGGCCTGTCACTACTTTGTGAAGCTTTGAAGCTCTTCCTTTCTTTTTTCTCTTTGTAGCAGAGCCCATATTTTCTTTTCCTAATGCTATTTCTATTAACTCTTCGAGAGTTTTCTACAATGCATTTTGAGCACAATCACCCCGTGCAATTTCTTCCTCTGCTCTCTAATCTCTTCTCACCCAACTCTGACATTTGTTCCTTTCTGCTTGCTTTCCCCCAACAAGTCCAGTTGGTGTTCCCCAGCGAGTTTTGGGAGCAGGTTCTGTCCTGGCATGTGGTTGACCTACCAGGGGTCATATCACTCAAAACAAAAGAAAACAAAAGCTAAAAACTAACTCTCTCCCAGCAGCTAGCAAATGTCAAGAGTCCTAGCTAGCCGAGGGATTTCACGCCCACCTTCCCTCCTCTAGGTTGGGTAATTGACACAGAGACCCTTACCTGTTCAAGGAGAAGAGAATTATCTTTGTGGCATGCTCAACCCGAAAGGAAACCTCTATTTTCTTATCCTGACTCTCCCTCCTTCTCTTAGTCACATGGGAGCTGTTTCTAGTCCTCAAGAAGAGTTTTAATCTTGTGTCTAACTATCGTCCTCTTCCTGGGGTCATTCTGGCCCCTTCCTTTTCCTTATCTCTGCATCTCACCTCCAGTGTGAGAAACGTTCCCCTCCCCACTGCCATTTGATTCAAGGCCGGGATGCAGCATCAGTTATTAACAGGAAGTCCTGTGGGCAAAGTTTCACCAACCGAGTGTGGTCCGTTCTGCCCATCCTTGCAGCCCCTTGGGCTCTGTCCTGATAAATGCTCCCCATTTCCAGACACTAGAGTCAGGGTCCTTTATCCTCCAGCCCCCTTGCTGAAGTCTCCCCAGCATTTGTCACACAGGGTTTCGAAGTTTTCTTATTTTTGTCACCATCTGAATACCGGCTAGAATCTTCCTCTTTGCACTGCCTAAGTAAATTATTTTTTATTGTCATACATTCAATTGTCCCTCTGTGCTATAAATTTTACAGGTTTTTGATGAATTCTTTAAGGACATACCCACTGCATAGACTCACACAGAATGGTTTCAGTCCTTGTCGCGAGTGCTTACCTCTCAGTCGAGAGGGAGGAATTAGGTTTCCATACACGAGTGTGGCTAATTCATTCATTCAACGTGAAATCAGCACACACACACATACACATCAGTAGGGTCCGGGTACCGTTGTCATGAAGGACATCGACTACCCCGTATATATACCTGTCACGATGCAGTGATCCGGCTTGGACGACTTCCTCTGCATTGCTCTGTGAGATCCTTGAGCAGCTGAGACAAGGTAAAGCAGTTCTTGCTTCAGGGTCTGGTGGAGGAGAAGGTCATCACGACTGCATCAGAAGGTTTCTGTCTGCCTGGTTCTGGGTTGTGGCTTTATATTTCCCTTCTTATCATTACCTTACATTCATGGTATAGCACAACACTCCATTTTTAGGGTTTTATCTCTGCACTACACTCCAGACACTTACATCATTGTGTCTATTCACCTCCTCCTTACAGTCCTCTAAAAAAATCCCCCTGCCTCACTTACTCACTCCTTCTATTCTCCCCTTACATCCATAGCAATTGCTGATTTTTTTTACCCTATAGTTTTGCCACTAAGTCAGAGTTAGGTAGGAGGATTCCCTGATCCCATGGGTTTGAGGCCACCTTGTCCACTTAAATTGTTAACAGAGTAACAGGCTCATATTTTCAGAACCTGCCTGAAACCCAAACAACATGTAAAATAAGCAAGCAAACAAACAACAGCAGCACCCAGAAGCAGGTATCATAGCCTTGCCCACTCTGGAGATGCATGCACCAAGGGAAAACAGAACAAAGCAACAGAAATGCAGCCAGTACAGTTTATAAGAAGCATCAGCCAAAATAATCTTCTAAATGAACTCCTCTTTCTAATAATTTCTTATATTTATGAAAAGCAGAATTAGCAGATGTGATACAAACAAATACATAACTCTAACTAATGACATAAGCTTTAGGGATTTATGTCTAATATGATGAATAATGTATCTAAACTCATCAATACTAAAAAACCAGCAATTTTAGTTATTTTGAAAAGATGTACAAATCTTTCACTTTAGCTTTTGAAATTTTTATTACATATAAAACTTATGCCAATGGACTCTTACCTATCACCCAGAGTCAGTGGCTACCAGAATTTTGCCACAATTAATCAATTCATTGGTTTCTTCTACCAAACTGTTTTAGAGAAAAATGCAGATGCATCATTCACATATATCATTTTTCCTCCCTAAAAATTATCAAATTACTCTTCCATCACCACAGATTAGTGCATCAGCTAATACAACTGACAGTTATCCCTTGACATTGCACAATCACTACTCCATAATTAAGTTTTTCTGGTTGTCGCTAATTGGATTTTTAGGGGCTGGAGAGATGGCTCAGTGGGTAAAGAACTTGCCGAGCAAGCATGAAGACTTGAGTTCAGGTCCCCAGCACGCTGAACTGCTGCTGTGGGGGCGGCCATATGTCAACCCAGCACTGGTGGAGGGGGTAGAGACACAGGGATCTCTGGAGCTCGCCAGACAGCCAGTCAAGTCAGTCCGCGAACTCCAGATTCCATGAGAGACACTGTCTCAGAAAAGGAGGCAGGGCTGGAGAGATGGCTTAGTGAGCAGAAGAGCTGACTGCGGAAGGTGAGGACTGGAATTTCAGTTCCCAGGACCCATGTCTTCATCTGGGTTTCTATTGAGGTGAAGAGACACCATGATCACAGCAACTCTTAGAAAGGAAAACTTTCTAATGGGACTGGTTTACAGTTTCAAAGAGTTAGTCCATTATTGCCATGGCAACATGCAGGCAGACATGGTGCTGGAGAAGGAGCTGAGAATTCTATGTTTGGATCCACAGACAGTCGGAAGTGAACCGAGACACCCTTTCTCCAACAATGCCACGCCTATGCCACCAAAGGCCACGCCCAATAGTTTCACTCCCTCTGGTGGCCAGTTACGTTCAGACTACCACCACATATTTCTTGAGCATCTCTACCCACGGTGTTCTTATGGGGCAACCGAGACTGGAGCCAGGGAAATCCTGGAAACTAGAAAGCCAGCTAGCCAAGTGGGTCAACTATCCTACGCAATGGAAAAGCAGCAGAGACCCAGGATCCAAAGCGGGGAACGGCGAGACAGGCGCCAGGGGTTCTTTCTGACCTCCACCTGAGTGCCACAGCACATATGTGCCCATATTTACATAGACGCTTGAACACACACACACTCACACACATGGACAAAGTAAGGTGGAGAGAGCTAGAGGAAGGTTCCTTACATGGATCTTTGACCTCCACATGCATGCCATATACTTACATATACATACAAACAAACACACGACACACAATTTCTCACAGCTGACTGTGAGAAGGAGTGTAGTCAAAGATGCCTGCACGTGGTGCACGGCTCACTCTGGCCACTTCTGTGTCTTTCCAGGGCTTTAGGCCTCCTCTCCTTTCTCCTACTCCTTAATTGTTGCAGAAACAGGCTTGGCTATCCACCGCAAGCTTCTCACACTCTAGGCTTGGCAGCTGCTTCCTTGTTACGTCGTCTCACTTGACGCTTTATCCTCTGCAAACCGAGCTTGCGTCTAGAATCCCAGTTACAACCAGCTTCTGCTCCTGTGGGATCTTAACATGATGCTGACATTTAAATCTTGAATGTCCGGAAAATGTCCAAGTGAAAGGCCTGGTTCGTAGAGTGGTACAGTTGGGAGGCAATGGGACTTTTAAGAGACAGGACTTAAATATCTGATATCAAATTTTTTTTAAGATTTATTTATTTATTTATTTATTTATTTATTTATTATGTACACAACATTCCTTCCATGTATGCTTGCATGCCAGAAGAGGGCACCAGATCTCATCATAGATGATTATGAACCACCTTGTGGTTGCTGGGAATTGAACTCAGGACCTCTGGAAGAGCAGTCAGTGCTCTTAACCTCTGAGCCATCTCTCCAGCCCCCTGGTATCAAATTTTATTACAGAGCCATAGTAATAAAAATTTTTGACAGAGCAAGAGAACAGAATAGAAAGCCTAGCTGTCCACTCACATAGCTACAGCCAGGCATTGTTTTGGCAAAGACTGTGTAAAAGACATGCATCCGAGAAAAGACAGTTTCTTCAGTCATGATGCTGGGGAAACTCCATATTTACAGGTAGAAGAATAAAGTTGGATTTGTAGCATATAAAATCAGTCAAAAAGAAATTAAAGACTTCAGTCAAATGTTGAAACTACGAGGACATAGGCAAAATACTTGAAGATATAGGCAAGAAGTTTCTGGAGAGAACGCCAGTAGCAGCAGGAAATAATCTTAAGAATTCACAAATGGGATCGCATGACATTGAAGAGCATCTGTATACTGACAGAAATCATCGCCGCGGAGAAGAGGCAGCCTACAGGATGGGATGGGGGTGGGAATCTGCCAGCTACTTCTCGGGGGAGAAATAATGAATGTGTGTGTGTGTGTGTGTGTGTGTGTGTGTGTGTGTGTCTATATTTCTCTATGTGTGTCTGTGGAGTGTGTTATATACACACGTATATTATAAAGAACTGCACATTTTAAACACTTAAAATCCAAATCATTTGATCAGTATATAGCCTAAGGAACTGAATAGGCCATTCTCAGAAGAAGAAATATAAATGGCCAGTAAATGCTTCAACATCCTTAGCAATCAGGAAAATGCAAAATATCACATTCTTTGTTGGCATGGGGGAACCCCTAAGGATGCTAAGGCCTGAACGTGGTGCTCAGAGGACAACTTGCAAAAGTTGGTTCTCTCCTTCCGCCGTGTGTGTCCCAGGGATTGAAGTCAGGTCAGTAGGCTTGACAGCAAGTGCCTTTACCCACGGAGCCATCTTACTCACCCCAAGTCTTTGGTGATTGAAACAGGAGCTCCCTGTGTGGCCAGGTTAAGGTGGCATTCCTGATTCACCCTAGGCTGGCCTTGACTTTGCAAACCTTCCTGTGCCCCATCACCGACTGACACTTTCTGCCTCAGCCTCCCGTGCTGAGATCACAGGCATGACCGGCCATGCCTACCTTACAAAGACATTCTTTACTTCAGATTTTTTCCTCATGAATTTCCACTTCGCTCACAATAAAGCTAGTTGCTGAACAGTGAATATAGGACATTGAAAAAGCATGTAAATGTTTGTTGTGGCTGTACCTGTAGGCTCAGCTACACCAGGCGCTGCAGAAACAGGGGCGAGACGATTGCTTGAGCTAGGGTTGCAAAAGCAACCTGTGCAACATGCAAAGACCCACTCAGGAAAATTAATAATTAATTAAATACGAAATTAATAATTAATTAACTACAAAAGCACAATGAGAGACCGTCTGGCTTCGCCTAACATTTTTCATGAAACCGCTAGTGTTCAGAGGTCAGGACTGTTGAATTGTTTGCACAGTCTGGTTCAGAGGGACTGAAAGCCTCTGCCTGGCCTCTGTGCATCTGGGTTACAGGCTCAGCAAAAAATGCTAACACTTTGAGTCAGCCATTTTTTTTGTGCTAGAAACCCAGCGCATGGAAGCCAGGAGTGTTGCGGCACTCCCCCGTCTCAAGGGGTGGTCGCTGCACGTGACTTTCGTTAGACGCAAATAAGCAGCAGACATCTCTCGAGGAAAAAGGCAGAAGCCAGTGTGATGGACGAAACCGGAAGTGATAGAAGACGAGCACAAATGTATGTAATTTTCAAAAGTATTGCTCCATTAGCCTAGGTTTCACCGCCCCTTAGTCATCTCTTTTGCCCTGGGAAGCTGTCACACTAATAGTTATGTCTCAAGTCCAATTACTTTAAAAATAGAAGGTGACTTCACACTGAATTGCCGGTGGTTTCCTGTCTGAGAAAAGACCGAGACAGCTCTCCTGCTGCACACTTGGCTTAAACCTCACGACTACAGTCCACGACGGAAAGAGCCCGGTTTTCGGAATGGGATCACGGCAAAGCTCATACACATTCACGATACCAAGACCCTGGGTTGGTGAGGTCACATCTGACATGTTGATATTTTATTTATTTTAAACTGTGCTCATCTGTGGTCATGGTGTGTAATTTGCCTTGAGTCATTTGTTCTGTCGTTGGAATCTGTATTGTGCACAGTATGCAATCTCTTACCATAAATCTTTGACCCGGGACAACTAAATAAACTAAAGATAGGCGTTTGAGGGGTTGGGGCTGTAGCTCAGTGGTAGAACACTTGCCTGGCATGAGCGGTAATCTGAGTTCCTCCCAGAAATGGAAGGAGGATGAAGAGCAGGAGGTGGAGGAAGAGACAAAAAAATTAACAACTTAGTTGGAAAAGATCTTCTGATGGGACACAAGAAGCCGTGTGATTGTAGCAAGCATCTGGCTGGTCTAACGACACCCGACGAGTTATTTGTTTTCTCTCGAGGACACACGCTGTGAGAGCAAGGGTGGTGAGCTTATGCAATCACTATGAACCTCCAAATTATTTTCGTAAGACACATTATTATTCTTACTAAAACCTAAGTGCCACACTGAAAGACCTTATTTGTAACCCACAATTCTAAATCAATCATCACGAATTGCTGACCTCATCATCACCAATGTAATTTGTTGCTGTTGCCATGGAGTGGAGAAGCCTTGACCCAACCCTTAGGAGAAGAAGTCTATGGACAAGCTTGTTTGCTTTTGTTTTCTAAGGACAAATAAACACCTGTATTATGTGAGCTAAAGACAGGAAGAGAGTTCATCTGCCTTTCTGGGCCTTGTCTTAATTTTCCAAAGTGCCTATTTTTGTAGGTCGTTTGTGGTTTTTATGATTTATTTTATGTGTGTAAATGGTTTGTCTGCATGTATAGCTGGGTACCATGTACATGCCTGGTACTCATGGAGGCTAGAGGAGCCTTTGGATTCCCTGGAACCTTAGCAACAGATGGTGGTTATGGCTGCTTTGCAGATGTGGGGGTCAAACCTAGTGCTTGTAACCACTGAGCCACCTCTTCATCGCTCCTAACCCCATAGGCTTTGTAACAACATGGCCTAAAATAATGGGGAAATAATTTTGAGTAGTTTTTAAAAGATGAAGCACTTGGTGGCCAACCACTGAATGAAAGCTGTGTTGGGAAACATCAAGTTTCTGTGGAAAGAAGTGAGAACTAAAAATCAGATAGTAGTTTGGACCTTCCTCCTAGCCTTCCTGAATACAACGTTCTTATCAACACAGTTTTGAAATACTACTACTTATTTAATATGAATTCAGTCACAAAAAACAAAAACAACAACAACAAAAAACCCTTTCCTCTGGAGAAGATAATTATCTGGGAGAGGAAGATGCTGAGGCAAAGATACAAAAGTCCTGTTAAAAAACTTTTTTTCTGTTTTAAGATAAAGTCTCATGTATAGCCTTGAACTCGCTATGTAGCTGAGAATGACCTTGAACTTCTGATCCTCTTGGCTGGGCCTCCTGAGTGTTTTAGGTAGAGGTACTCTCCACCACGTCTCCACTGTACGGTGGTTAGAGCAGAGTGGAAGCTTTGCATATGCTAGGCAGACACTCAGCCATCAGGGCCAACACCCCAGGCCTTCCTTTTCTCTTAAGAGACAACCAAGTGAAGTGCACTTTCTCATCCAAAATCTAATGTCCCAAGCACTGTTAGTTTGAGACAATGTGTCATCCTGATTGGCCTGAAATTAGAAATTCACCTGCCTCTGGCTTCCAAGTGCTGGGATTAAAGGTGTGCACCACACTTGACCTTCCTAAGTACTTTTAAAGGTCAAAGGAAGGGGGAAGCCGCTCAGGACGCCTAAGCAACTGACTTTGTATCCTCATGTGGCTCTGCTTCCCATGCGCCGACAAGCCCAGATGTGGCCAGGCTTCCAGAGGTGCCTTGTTCTTATCTCAGGATCCACACAGGGAGTACAGTGGATTTAAATCAGCCCAGCTCACTGGAAACCTACCAGTTGCTCTTAGACAAGACGTCAGGCCTCGCAGCACCTCAGTTAATGTCTGTTCTGACGAGTGAGAAGGTGAACTAACACGTGTACCTGTTGACTTCTCACCTGACACCTATCCTCTCCTCTCCCCTCCCTGCCCTCCCTTCCCCTCCCCTCCCCTTCCATTCCTTCCCTCCCATCCTCTCCTTTACCCTCCCTGCCCTCCCTTCCCCTCCCCTCCCCTTTCCTTCCCTCCCTCCCCTCCCATCCTTTCCTCTACCCTCCCTGCCCTCCCTTCCCCTCCCCTCCCCTTTCCTTCCCTCCCTCCCTGCCCTCCCTTCCCCTCCCCTCCCCTTCCCTTTCCTTCCTCCCCTCCCATTCTCTCCTCTACCCTCCCTGCCCTCCCTTTCCCTCCCTTCCCCTTCACTCTTTTCCTTCCAGGGGGAGAAACAGCACATTCAGATCCCTATCAAGGAGGCATTTTCCTCTGATATGTGCTACCTGTAATCCCAGCCAGTTTCATTCACAGTGAGAGATAAGGGATAAAATGCTTCCCTGTCTTGCTAGCCCCAGTTGCCAGTAATTATTTCAAGAAAGGAAGATCCTTTCCTAAGACCTATTAAAAATGTCAAAAGGGCCTCTTGGACCACAGTTACTGCCTTTTAGAGAAACATACCCCAGGAATTATCTGTGATGGACAGACTAGCCGCACTTTCAAGAATATTGGCACTGAAGGAGCAATGTGGTTAGATCATTTATTTGGGGTAACACTTTCCAAAATAAAGGAGTCAATTTGGAAGAAAGAACACAGTTGCAGGAGACAAAATAGCAATGCACCATGATTAAGGGCCAAGGGTAAAAGACCTTTATTGTTTCCTGTGTAACTTTGCAATTTTCTGACAATCTGCTAAATCAAGTTATAAATTGAACATTAAAATCCAGGTGTTGGCCCAGTGGGGCAGCTCAGAAGATAATGGCACATGCTTCAAACCTGAGGACTTGAGTTCCACCCCAGGGACACACGTGGTGGGAGGAGGGAACCTGTTCCCACTAGCTGTCTTCCGGCCCCCATGCGCAGGCAGGCATACCTTTGTAACAGAATTAGAGCAAGTTATTCATTCCCTGTTTTACCATATAGACGGGATTCACTTGACTCTTAAAGTCTGTGGTTTTACCTTTATTAGTTTGTAATCCTGTCCAGCTCACCATAGGAACCAGTTCATCATTTCATTTACTAAAAGAAAAGGGTGTGTATGAGAGAGAGAGAGAGAGAGAGAGAGAGAGAGAGAGAGAGAGAGAGAGAGAGAGAGCAAGCATGTGTTTCAGAAGTCACCAAAACTGGAGGCTGGAGAAATGGGTCAGCAGTCAAGATGTTGGCTGTTGTGCAGAGGACCAGGATTTGGCTCCAGCACCTGCGTAGAGGCTCTCAGCTCTCTGTAACTCTAGTGTCAGGCAATCTGACCCCTCTCCCGGCTTTCATGGGCATCAGGCACATACACCATGCACATATGTACTTTCAGGCAAAATACTCACACACACACAATGAACAATTTTTTAAAAACAACTGAAATTGAGTTGGGTGGTGGTGGCACACACCTTTAATCCCAGCACTCGGGAGGCAGGGGCAGGTGGATCTCTGTGAGTTCGAGGCCAGATTTGTCTGCAGAGTGAGTTCCAGGATAACCAGAGCAATGCAGAGAAATCCTGTCTTGAAAGAAAAACAACAATAACAACAACAACAACAACAAAAAAACCCAAAACCAAACCAAAACAAAACTGTCACTGAAATTGTATTTTGACTTAAATGTGTCTATCCTTAATAAGATCAGACCCACTCCTGCACATAGACGGCCCTTTTCCTCAGGGCCATTCTCTCCACCCGTGCTAACAAACTCCTCTCTGTTCTATAGTGACCCATCCTGAAAGAGTTTTCTGTGAGTGCAGAACAGTCTTCTGAGTGCAGGTCCCTGGAAGAACTCCTCAGGCTGGTTGCTCAGGGCAGCAGCATGGGGCTCCCTCTGCTCCTGTCGACAAACAGGATATATGTGTAGATAAAGAAGTTCATTGAGAGGGGTTGGCTCATGTGATAACAGAAGCTGAGAAGTCTTGTGACCTGTAATCTGCAAGCCGAAGAGCCAGGAAAGCCAGTATTCAAGTCCCAGCTAGAAGTGCAGCCGCTGGAGGACCCAGACAGAGAGCAGGCGCTCCTGGGCACACCCTTCGTTCTGCACGGGCCCTTGACAGATTGCATGATACCCGCTCCCCCTGGAGGGTCTCTTCTTCATTTAGCCTCCCAATTCAAGTGCTAGTCGCTTTTGCAGACATTCTCACAGATGACCAAGGAATAATGATTACTAACAATTGGAGCATCCTTACACACACACACACACACACATACACACACACACACACCAGTCAAAGAAACACATCAAATAAATTGTCACAATCTCTCTGAAGGGGACCCAGCCAACTGCAACCCCAATCTATTGCATCAGTCCCCCAAATGTGACATGCATAAAAACTACTTATGGAAGCTGAAGAATGCTGATTCTCAGGTTCTACTCCCCAAATTTCGACCTCACTTTTTTGGAGTTCTTGGGACCTGCCTAGTAGAGACATGCTGTGGTCATATATGTGCACACTGTGGAAAAGACAGTTGCCCTAAGAGCAACAGGGGCTCCCCATACTCTGCTCCTTGAAGTGCGCACATGAGCTAAGTCTATTGCTCCTCAGGTCTGACTGGTCTCTAGACAGAAGCTTGATTGACCCACGACTCCTCCTCCTTTTTAGACAAGGTTTGCCTCATTGCCTCAGTTTATCCTGAGCTCCTGGGCTCAAGTGATTCTCCCATCTCAGCCTGCTGAATTGTCAGAGCCATAGACAAGGCTCCACGCACCTGGCTCTCAGTGGTTGAATTCAAACATAGTTTAAAATCCCACGATCTTTTTTATAAAGAAAACGGGAACGTTTTGTGTGATTCAAATTAGCGTTCATTATCCTATTCTGGAAACGATTACACAAAAATGAAACCTGTTTCTCAGCCCAGTGAATGATGGCACCGTTGACAGGATAAATAGGAAGCCAGGTTGTCAAAACTTAGGCAAACAGAGCTAAGTGAAGGAGGGGAGATTAGTGAATAACTGCTGACGGCATCCCGGCGCGATAAAGTCTTTGTTCCCGGAAAGGAACTGATTCCGCCCACATCTCTTTTTGTAGAGATTTCTAGATTCTCAAGAATTCAACTTATAAGCTACGTAGCTATCAGTGCTGCTTTTACACACACACACACACACACACACAATGGAAATAGAACCGAGTAGACATGCCAACCACATGGGCTAAATTAAAAACACAAAACAAAACCCCAAACAGGTGATCCCACGATGTGCTCCATCTCTCTCATTTCCTTTCCTGAGGATTTGGTGGCCATGTGGAACATAGCTCTCATCGATGAACCACACCCCCCGCCCTTCCCATCACTAGTCTTTGGGTTCCGTGCACACACACTCTGAGATGCGTGTGTGCCTGTGTCTAGTCGACAGCATTGTATCTTATTTGCCAGGATACAAAGCAAACAACTGCCGTGCAAAATGCAGAGATTGCATTTTCTCCTTTCCTCTGAAAAGGGGAGTATCCTAGACTCCCTGGGGTGGGCCCCAAACAAATGATAACTTATCATTGCACTCAACCACTGGAAGATAAAGATTGGACTAGGTTTGTGGAAAACTTAGATTTGTGAATGCCATCTCCTCTTTGGGGGAGGTGAGGCTCTGCGGAACTGTGGTCGCATGTGTGCATCGCTTTATTTCAGTGGTCTTGACCCCTGGCGGGGCGGGGGTGGGGTGGTCAAATGACCCTTTTGCAAGGGTTGCATATCAGATATCCTGCAAATCAGATGTTTACATTATGACTTATAACAACGCAAAATTACAGTAATGAGGTAGCAACAAAAATAATTTTGTAGTTGAGGGGTCACCACAAAGCACAGAACTGTATTAAAGGTCGCAGCATGAGGAAGGCTGAGAACCGTCGCTTTATGTAAAGGAGTGCGAAAAGCTGTCAGTGTTAATAGATACGTTGGTCAGGCGGCCCGTTCATCAATGTTCGATGAATGAGTTTCTGCCGCACGCGTCTATGAGCCCTGTGCGGCCTGAGCCCTCACTTTGAAAAGCTTCGGCTCACAAATCAGGGCCAGGGAGTGCAGGCCCTGCTTGTACGGTTTCGAGCTCAGGGCCTTGGAGGTCCTGGCCCACACATCTTCGTGCGGAAGCTGAAAGCTACTTCTTTGCTCCCTTGTTATAATTTTCTTTTAATGCTCTTGGAGGACAGCTCTAGAAGATTGGGGTACTTACACACGACCGCCAGCCTTG
The DNA here is from genome assembly GCF_982192425.1 of Myodes glareolus. Lineage (NCBI taxonomy): Eukaryota > Metazoa > Chordata > Mammalia > Rodentia > Cricetidae > Myodes > Myodes glareolus. Next base: position 10,815,957 of record NC_142045.1, on the reverse strand, counting down.
TAAGTCAGAACACACCTTTAATCCCCGCCCCGAAGATGCAGGGCAGGTGGATTTCTGTAAGTCTGAGGCCAGCCTAGTTACCATAGCAAGTTTTAGGCCGGTCAGCTACATAGAAAGACCCTGCCTCAAAAACCAGACCCACCACCTACTAAAAACACTATCTCCAAGTTAGTTAGGATAGGAATTTGCCTATTTATTTCCACATAATGATACGACCCAAGTAAATCTACACATGCAAGCAGTCACATGACCACTGTGTGTCCCCTGCTGTCACCACATGGTGCCTTAGTGTAAAATGTCTGCAAGCTGAAGCAGACATGAGGCTGGGGCTGTGCCCACAGGAAAATGATAAATTGTGTGAAAAGTAGGAGCACCTACAAAAGCATATCTCACAGTTCAGAGAGCAGCTCCCGAGGATGGAAGGAAAAAACAGCAGCTCACTCCCACCTGGCCAAAGGCAGGGCTCCATTCTCCAGAATCTATGTCTATACCAGCCGAGTGGGTAGTGTTTTAACCAGTGACTCTCATGGAAGGCCACTTAAAAGACAGCTCTGTCCTAACTGTGAGCCCAGTAGCCTGCTCATCCTAGCAACCTAGATAGAATATTCTGCACACAGCAGGTGAGGGACGCTCTCTCAGCCCTGCCTGCACCTCACCTCTGCTGATGGAGGTCCTCACAATCCCATGTCTTCTCCCTGCCATGCTCCCCTCTTGTGAGGGACGGTCTCTCAGCCCTGCGTCTACTCCCTGCCATTCTCCCCGTCTGGTGACAAACGGTCTCTTAGCCTCGCATCTACTCCTTGCGCATGCTCACCTCTGGTCTCAACCCCATGTCTACTCCCCATGCTCACCTCTTTACCTCCTTTCTCTCCTGAGGTTACAGAGGACGGAAGGACAAGGATAAAACTGCAGGCAAGAATCTCAACCCTGCTTTGGTCTCTGCTACATTTTCATTGTTACCCAAGCTTTAGGGACTCTTGGAGAAAGCTTTGAATGCGGCTTCAGAGTACAGCTGATTGACCATCCCCTTCCTTCTCTTAACCTCCCTCCCCCCACCCACACCCAAAGCAGGCCAGATGGCTGCACGTTCCTCCCCTCTGCCTTTTGTCCAGCAAGACAAACTCTTCCTTTCCGTGCTGCATGTGCTCTGAGCTAGGTTGGCCAGCATTCCCAATGGGCTTCCGATGAAATGACTTCTAGATCATTGAACTTGCAGAGGGAAAACGGAAAGAGGGTGGCCACCTTAACTCTGACCTCTGCTGCCACCCTAGCCGAAGCCAGCCTCTCTGGCTCAGTGCTTCCACTGGAAAACACAGAGATGTTTTCCAAGCAGGATGGACTGTGGTAGCCATTCTTGGTTGTCAACTTGACTAATCTGGAATGAACTATAAACCCAAGTCGTTGAGCACACCTGGGAGAAGTTTCTAGGTAACTGGACCATTTGAGGTCGGAAGTTGTACTCTGAATCAGGGACACACCTCGTGGCAGCCTGTGTAAAGGACAAGAA